>NC_091289.1:47215594-47834880 GCF_032444005.1 Ranitomeya imitator | reverse complement strand
TTGTGGGGGGTTTCTACTGTTTAGGTACATTAGGGGCTCTGCAAACGCAATGTGATGCCTGCAGACCATTCCATCTAAGTCTGCATTCAAATGGCACTCCTTCCCTTCCGAGCCCTCCCATGCGCCCAAACAGTGGTTTCCCCCCACATATGGGGTATCAGCGCACTCAGGACAAATTGGACAACACATTTTTGGGTCCAATTTCTCCTGTTACCCTCGGGAAAATACAAAACTGGGGGCTAAAAAATAATTTTTGTGGGAAAAAAATTTTGTTTTATTTTTACGGCTCTCGATTATAAACCTCTGTGAAGCCCTTGGTGGGTCAAAGCGCTCACCACACATCTAGATAAGTTCTTTAGGGGGTCTACTTTCCAAAATGGTGTCACTTGTGGGGGGTTTCTACTGTTTAGGTACATTAGGGGCTCTGCAAACGCAATGTGACGCCTGCAGACCATTCCATCTAAGTCTGCATTCAAATGGCACTCCTTCCCTTCCGAGCCCTCCCATGCGCCCAAACAGTGGTTTCCCCCCACATATGGGGTATCAGCGCACTCAGGACAAATTGGACAACACATTTTTGGGTCCAATTTCTCCTGTTACCCTCGGGAAAATACAAAACTGGGGGCTAAAAAATAATTTTTGTGGGAAAAAATTTTTGTTTTATTTTTACGGCTCTCCATTATAAACCTCTGTGAAGCCCTTGGTGGGTCAAAGCGCTCACCACACATCTAGATAAGTTCCTTAGGGGGTCTACTTTCCAAAATGGTGTCACTTGTGAGTGGTTTCTACTATTTAGGTACATTAGGGGCTCTGCAAACGCAACATGGCGTCTCATCTCAATTCCTGTCAATTTTGCATTGAAAAGTCAAACGGCGCTCCTTCCTTTCCGAGCTCTCCCATCCGCCCAAACAGTGGTTTACCCCCACATATGGGGTATCAGCGCACTCAGGACAAATTGTACAACAACTTTTGGGGTCCAATTTCTTCTCTTACCCTTGGAAAAATAAAAAATTGGGGGCGAAAAGATAATTTTTGTGAAAAAATATGATTTTTTTATTTTTACGGTTCTGCATTATAAACTTCTCTGAAGCACTGGGTGGGTCAAAGTGCTCACCACACCTCTAGATAAGTTCCTTAGGGGGTCTACTTTCCAAAATGGTGTCACTTGTGGGGGGTTTCAATGTTTAGGCACATCAGTGGCTTTCCAAACGCAACATGGCATCCCATCTCAATTCCTGTCAATTTTGCATTGAAAAGTCAAACGGCGTTCCTTCCCTTCCGAGCTCTCCCATCCGCCCAAACAGTGGTTTACCCCCACATATGGGATATCAGCTTACTCAGGACAAATTGTACAACAACTATTGGGGTCCAATTTCTTCTCTTACCCTTGGAAAAATAAAATATTGGGGGCGAAAAGATAATTTTTGTGAAAAAATATGATTTTTTATTTTTACGGTTCTACATTATAAACTTCTGTGAAGCACTTGGTGGGTGAAAGAGCTCACCACACCTCTAGATAAGTTCCTTAGGGGGTCTACTTTCCAAAATGGTGTCACTTGTGGGGGGTTTCAATGTTTAGGCACATCAGGGGCTCTCCAAACGAAACATGGCGTCCCATCTCAATTCCAGTCAATTTTGCATTGAAAAGTCAAATGGCGCTCCTTCGCTTCCGAGCTGTGCCATGCGCCCAAACAGTGGTTTACCCCCACATGTGGGGTATTGGCGTACTCAGGATAAATTGTACAACAATGATTGCGGTCCATTTTCTCCTGTTACCCTGGGTAAAATAAAACAAATTGGAGCTGAATTAAATTTTTTGTGAAAAAAAGTTAAATGTTCATTTTTATTTAAACATTCAAAAAATTCCTGTGAAGCACCAGAAGGGTTAATAAACTTCTTGAATGTGGTTTTAAGCACCTTGAGGGGTGTAGTTTTTAGAATGGTGTCACACTTGGGTATTTTCTATCATATAGACCCCTCAAAATGACTTCAAATGAGATGTGGTCCCTAAAAAAAAATGGTGTTGTAGAAATGAGAAATTGCTGGTCAACTTTTCACCCTTATAACTCCCTAACAAAAAAAAATTTTGGTTCCAAAATTGTGCTGATGTAAAGTAGACATGTGGGAAATGTTACTTATTAAGTATTTTGTGTGACATATCTCTGTGATTTAATTGCATAAAAATTCAAAGTTGGAAAATTGCGAAATTTTCATAATTTTCGCCAAATTTCCGTTTTTTTCACAAATAAACGCAGGTACTATCAAAGAATTTTTACCATTGTCATGAAGTACAATATGTCACGAGAAAACAATGTCAGATTCACTGGGATCCGTTGAAGCGTTCCAGAGTTATAACCTCATAAAGGGACAGTGGTCAGAATTGAAAAAATTGGCCCGGTCATTAACGTGCAAACCACCCTTGGGGGTAAAGGGGTTAAATTGGTTACAGGGGTACACGGGCAGCAGTGGTGTGGTCAGTGGAGGCCTAGTGGAAGGAGTGACCGCAGACAGGCATCGAAGGCCTAAAATAATAACACATGGCTGTAGGCAATTTTAAATTGGTTCCAGGGGTACACGGGCAGCAGTGGTGTGGTCAGTGGAGGCCTAGTGGAAGGAGTGACCGCAGACAGGCATCGAAGGCCTAAAATAATAACACATGGCTGTAGGCAATTTTAAATTGGTTCCAGGGGTACACGGGCAGCAGTGGTGTGGTCAGTGGAGGCCTAGTGGAAGGAGTGACCGCAGACAGGCATCGAAGGCCTAAAATAATAACACATGGCTGTAGGCAATTTTAAATTGGTTCCAGGGGTACACGGGCAGCAGTGGTGTGGTCAGTGGAGGCCTAGTGGAAGGAGTGACCGCAGACAGGCATCGAAGGCCTAAAATAATAACACATGGCTGTAGGCAATTTTAAATTGGTTCCAGGGGTACACGGGCAGCAGTGGTGTGGTCAGTGGAGGCCTAGTGGAAGGAGTGACCGCAGACAGGCATCGAAGGCCTAAAATAATAACACATGGCTGTAGGCAATTTTAAATTGGTTCCAGGGGTACACGGGCAGCAGTGGTGTGGTCAGTGGAGGCCTAGTGGAAGGAGTGACCGCAGGCAGGCATCGAAGGCCTAAAACAATAACACATGGCTGTAGGCAATTTTAAATTGGTTACAGGGGTACACGGGCAGCAGTGGTGTGGTCAGTGGAGGCCTAGTGGAAGGAGTGACCACAGACAGGCATCGAAGGCCTAACATAACAAAAATGTCAATACAATGGTATTGTCAGTGGCAGGCATTGAAGGATGTCAGCGCATAGACAAAACATTGGTGGAGCTGTGAGATAATTTTGCAAGTGGTAGAGCACTGTTTGAGCTGGGGGGGGGAACTGTCTTGTGGCCGGCGGTACAGGCCCAGGGCCCCTCATATTACAACGGTGTGTCTGACGTTGGGTGCGCACCACCACCGCCAGAGACACTTTATTGTACTAGGAGGGACCCAGTGGCAGTGCCGTCGACCAAAAGCGGGCACACCCACCTCTTCAGACAAACTGCACTCTCACGGGTGCTGTCGCCAAGTGTCGATACCACGGCCCCGTGTGGGGAGTTTGGCCATTTAGTGAGGTGTAAACATGTCGTATGCTGGACAATCAGGTGCAGAAAATTACGAGATTGGAAAAGGCATTCAGAATAGTCCACAGGCAAGACCTTTTCATAGGAAAGCTAGGTGTCAGCCGGGCAAGGTGGGGCAAAAGATTTCGAAATCCAGTTGTGGTTCATTTTAATGAAGGTTAGATCATCTACATTTTGGGTAGCCAGACGAGTCCTTTTTTCTGTTAGTATTGAACCTGCAGCACTGAATACTCTTTCTGATAGGACACTAGCTGCCGGGCAAGCAAGCTCCTGCAATGCATATTCTGCCAATTCTGGCCAGGTGTCTAATTTTGATGCCCAGTAATCAAATGGGAATGACGGTTGAGGGAGAACATCGATAAGGGATGAAAAATAGTTTGTAACCATACTGGACAAATGTTGTCTCCTGTCACTTTGAATTGATGCTGCAGTACCTGTCCTGTCTGCGGTCATAGCAAAATCACTCCACAACCTGGTCAGAAAACCCCTCTGGCCAACGCCACTTCTGATTTCTGCCCCTCTAACTCCTCTGGTCTGCTGGCCCCTGCAGCTCGTGTGAGAACGATCACGGGCGCTGTGTGCAGGGAATGCCAGAAGCAAACGGTCAACAAGAGTTGATTGTTTGGTTGCTAATATTAGTTCCAAGTTCTCATGTGGCATTATATTTTGCAATTTGCCTTTATAGCGAGGATCAAGGAGGCAGGCCAACCAGTAATCGTCATCATTCATCATTTTAGTTATGCGTGTGTCCCTTTTGAGGATACGTAAGGCATAATCCGCCATGTGGGCCAAAGTTCCAGTTCTCAAATCTGCGGTTGTGCTTGGTTGAGGGGCAGTTTCAGGCAAATCCACGTCACTTGTGTCCCTCCAAAAACCAGAACCCGGCCTTGCCGCGCCACCAATTTCCAGTGGCCCCGGAAAAGCTTCCTCATTAAAAATATAATCATCCCCATCATCCTCCTCGTCCTCCTCCTCTTCGCCCGCTAACTCGTCCTGTACACTGCCCTGGCCAGACAATGGCTGACTGTCATCAAGGCTTTCCTCTTCCTCAGCTGCAGACGCCTGATCCTTTATGTGCGTCAAACTTTGCATCAGCAGACGCATTAGGGGGATGCTCATGCTTATTATGGCGTTGTCTGCACTAACCAGCCATGTGCATTCCTCAAAACACTGAAGGACTTGACACATGTCGTGAATCTTCGACCACTGCACACCTGACAACTCCATGTCTGCCATCCTACTGCCTGCCCGTGTATGTGTATCCTCCCACAAAAACATAACAGCCCGCCTCTGTTCGCACAGTCTCTGAAGCATGTGCAGTGTTAAGTTCCACCTTGTTGCAACGTCTATGATTAGGCGATGCTGGGGAAGGTTCAAAGAACGCTGATAGGTCTGCATACGGCTGGAGTGTACGGGCGAACGGCGGATATGTGAGCAAAGTCCACGCACTTTGAGGAGCAGGTCGGATAACCCCGGATAACTTTTCAGGAAGCACTGCACCACCAGGTTTAAGGTGTGAGCCAGGCAAGGAATGTGTTTCAGTTGGGAAAGGGAGATGGCAGCCATGAAATTCCTTCCGTTATCACTCACTACCTTGCCTGCCTCAAGATCTACAGTGCCCAGCCACGACTGCGTTTCTTTCTGCAAGAACTCGGACAGAACTTCCGCGGTGTGTCTGTTGTCGCCCAAACACTTCATAGCCAATACAGCCTGTTGACGTTTGCCAGTAGCTGCCCCATAATGGGAGACCTGGTGTGCAACAGTGGCAGCTGCGGATGGAGTGGTTGTGCGACTGCGGTCTGTGGACGAGCTCTCGCTTCTGCAGGAGGACGAAGAGGAGGAGGAGGGGGTGCGAACGGCTACAGCCAATTGTTTCCTAGACCGTGGGCTAGGCAGAACTGTCCCAAACTTGCTGTCCCCTGTGGACCCTGCATCCACCACATTTACCCAGTGTGCCGTGATGGACACGTAACGTCCCTGGCCATGCCTACTGGTCCATGCATCTGTTGTCAGGTGCACCTTTGTGCTCACAGATTGCCTGAGTGCATGGACAATGCGCTCTTTAACATGCTGGTGGAGGGCTGGGATGGCTTTTCTGGAAAAAAAGTGTCGACTGGGTAGCTCGTAGCGTGGTACAGCGTAGTCCATCAGGGCTTTGAAAGCTTCGCTTTCAACTAACCGGTAGGGCATCATCTCTAACGAGATTAGTCTAGCTATGTGTGCGTTCAAACCCTGTGTACGCGGATGCGAGGCTAAGTACTTCCTTTTTCTAACCATAGTCTCATGTAGGGTGAGCTGGACTGGAGAGCTGGAGATCGTGGAACTAGCGGGGGTGCCGGTGGACATGGCAGACTGAGAGACGGTGGGAGATGGTATTGTTGCCGCCGGTGCCCTAGATGCAGTGTTTCCTACTACGAAACTGGTGATTCCCTGACCCTGACTGCTTTGGCCTGACAAAGAAACCTGCACAGATACTGCAGGTGGTGCGGAAAATGGTGGCCCTACGCTGCCGGAAGGGATGTTGCGTTGCTGACTAGCTTCATTGGCCGAGGGTGCTACAACCTTAAGGGACGTTTGGTAGTTAGTCCAGGCTTGCAAATGCATGGTGGTTAAATGTCTATGCATGCAACTTGTATTGAGACTTTTCAGATTCTGTCCTCTGCTTAAGGTAGTTGAACATTTTTGACAGATGACTTTGCGCTGATCAATTGGATGTTGTTTAAAAAAATGCCAGACTGCACTCTTTCTAGCATCGGATACCTTTTCAGGCATTGCAGACTGAGCTTTAACCGGATGGCCACGCTGTCCTCCAACAGGTTTTGACTTTGCCACGCGTTTTGGGCAAGATACGGGCCCGGCAGATGGAACCTGTTGCGATGTTGATGCCTGCTGCGGCCCCTCCTCCTCCGCTTCAGAACTGCTGCCGCCTGCACCCTGTTCCCCCAATGGCTGCCAATCGGGGTCAAGAACTGGGTCATCTATTACCTCTTCTTGTAGCTCGTGTGCAACTTCGTCTGTGTCACCGTGTCGGTCGGTGGTATAGCGTTCGTGATGGGGCAACATAGTCTCATCAGGGTCTGATTCTTGATCATTACCCTGCGAGGGCAATGTTGTGGTCTAAGTCAAAGGACCAGCATAGTAGTCTGGCTGTGGCTGTGCATCAGTGCACTCCATGTCAGATTCAACTTGTAATGGGCATGGACTGTTAACTGCTTCACTTTCTAAGCCAGGGACGGTATGTGTAAAGAGCTCCATGGAGTAACCCGTTGTGTCGCCTGCTGCATTCTTCTCTGTTGTTGTTTTTGCTGAAGAGGACAAGGAAGCGACTTGTCCCTGACCGTGAACATCCACGAACGACGCGCTGCTTTGACATTTACCAGTTTCACGAGAGGAGGCAAAAGAGCTAGAGGCTGAGTCAGCAAGATAAGCCAAAACTTGCTCTTGCTGCTCCGGCTTTAAAAGCGGTTTTCCTACTCCCAGAAAAGGGAGCGTTCGAGGCCTTGTGTAGCCTGACGACGAACCTGGCTCCACAGCTCCAGACTTAGGTGCAATATTTTTTTTCCCACGACCAGCTGATGCTCCACCACTACCACTACCCTCATTACCAGCTGACAATGAACGCCCCCGGCCCCGGCTCTGTTGTTGGTGGCAACAAATGAGAGAGATGCCACACACGCAGGACTGTCACTGAAGCACAAATGTAAATATTAATCTCCCACTGATTTGATTTTTTTTTTTTTTTCAGGGAGACTTTAGGAAAAAAAAATAATAGAATAAAATGATTTTTTCAGGAAGAATTTAGAAACCAAATAAAATGAAATGATTGTTTCAGGGAGAATTTAGAAAACAAATAAAACAAAAAAAGGCTTTCTATGGCCCACTGAGTGAGAGATGACGCACACAGGAGTCAGGAGTGGCACACAAGCCCAGAGGCCAATATTTATCTCCCACTGATTGATGTAGTGATTTTTTCAGGTAGATTTTGGAACCCAAATCAAGCTAAAAAAATAATAGGCTTTCTATGGCCCACAATTGGAGAGAGAGAGAGAGATGGCATACCCAGGAGTCAAGACTCGCACACAAGCAGAAAGGGCAATATTAATCTCCCACTAATTTTTTTTTTTTTTTTTTTTCAGGGAGACTTTAGGAAAAAAAAATAATAGAATAAAATGATTTTTTCAGGAAGAATTTAGAAACCAAATAAAATAAAATGATTTTTTCAGGGAGAATTTAGAAAACAAATAAAACAAAAAAAGGCTTTCTATGGCCCACTGAGTGAGAGATGACGCACACAGGAGTCAGGAGTGGCACACAAGCCCAGAGGCCAATATTTATCTCCCACTGATTGATGTAGTGATTTTTTCAGGTAGATTTTGGAACCCAAATCAAGCTAAAAAAATAATAGGCTTTCTATGGCCCACAATTGGAGAGAGAGAGAGAGAGATGGCACACCCAGGAGTCAAGACTGGCACACAAGCAGAAAGGGCAATATTAATCTCCCACTGATTTTTTTTTTTTTTTTTTTTTTTTCAGGGAGACTTTAGGAAAAAAAAATAATAGAATAAAATGATTTTTTCAGGAAGAATTTAGAAACCAAATAAAATAAAATGATTTTTTCAGGGAGAATTTAGAAAACAAATAAAACAAAAAAAGGCTTTCTATGGCCCAATGAGTGAGAGATGACGCACACAGGAGTCAGGAGTGGCACACAAGCCCAGAGGCCAATATTTATCTCCCACTGATTGATGTAGTGATTTTTTCAGGTAGATTTTGGAACCCAAATCAAGCTAAAAAAATAATAGGCCTTCTATGGCCCACAATTGGAGAGAGAGAGAGAGATGGCACACCCAGGAGTCAAGACTGGCACACAAGCAGAAAGGGCAATATTAATCTCCCACTGATTTTTTTTTTTTTTTTTTTTTTTCAGGGAGACTTTAGGAAAAAAAAATAATAGAATAAAATGATTTTTTCAGGAAGAATTTAGAAACCAAATAAAATAAAATGATTTTTTCAGGGAGAATTTAGAAAACAAATAAAACAAAAAAAGGCTTTCTATGGCCCACTGAGTGAGAGATGACGCACACAGGAGTCAGGAGTGGCACACAAGCCCAGAGGCCAATATTTATCTCCCACTTTTTTTTTTTGTTCCAGGGAAAATTTATAAACCCAATAAAAAAAATAATAAATAGGCTTTCTATGGCCCACTATCTGAGAGACAGAGAGAGATGGCACGCTTAGGACTGGCACACAAGCCCAAAGGCCAATATTAATCTCCCTTTTTTTTTTAAGGGAGAATTTATAAAACCAAAAAAAAATCAATAAATAGGCTTTCTATGGCCCACTATTTGTGAGAGAGATGGCACGCTCAGGACTGGCACACAAGCCCAGAGGCCAATATTAATCTCCCACTTTTTTTTTTTTTTTCCAGGGAAAATTTATAAACCCAATAAAAAAAATAAAAAATAAATAGGCTTTCTATGGCCCACTATCTGAGAGAGAGAGATGGCACGCTTAGGACTGGCACACAAGCCCAAAGGCCAATATTAATCTCCCACTGATTGATTTATTGATTTTTTCAGGTAGAATTTAGAACCCAAATAAAGCAAAAAAATAAAAAATGGGCTTTCTATGGCCCACTGAGTGAGTGATGATGCACACAGGAGTCAGGAGTGGCACACAAGCCCTGAGGCCAATATTTTTCTCCCACTGATTGATGTAGTGATTTTTTCAGGTACATTTTAGAACCCAAATCAAGCAAAAAAATAAATAGGCTTTCTATGGCCCACTATTTGTGAGAGAGATGGCATGCTCAGGACTGGCACACAAGCCCAGAGGCCAATATTAATCTCCCATTTTTTTTTTTTTTCCAGGGAAAATTTATAAACCCAATAAAAAAAAATAAAAATAAATAGGCTTTCTATGGCCCACTATCTGAGAGAGAGAGATGGCACGCTTAGGACTGGCACACAAGCCCAAAGGCCAATATTAATCTCCCACTGATTGATTTATTGATTTTTTCAGGTAGAATTTAGAACCCAAATAAAGCAAAAAAAAAAAAAAAGGGCTTTCTATGGCCCACTGAGTGAGTGATGATGCACACAGGAGTCAGGAGTGGCACACAAGCCCTGAGGCCAATATTTTTCTCCCACTGATTGATTTATTGATTTTTTCAGGTAGAATTTAGAACCCAAATCAAGCAAAAAAATAAATAGGCTTTCTATGGCCCACTATTTGTGAGAGAGATGGCACGCTCAGGACTGGCACACAAGCCCAGAGGCCAATATTAATCTCCCACTTTTTTTTTTTTGGTTCCAGGGAAAATTTATAAACCCAATAAAAAAAAAAATAAATAGGCTTTCTATGGCCCACTATCTGAGAGAGAGAGATGGCACGCTTAGGACTGGCACACAAGCCCAAAGGCCAATATTAATCTCCCACTGATTGATTTATTGATTTTTTAAGGTAGATTTTAGAACCCAAATCAAGCAAAAAAATAAATAGGCTTTCTATGGCCCACTGACTGAGAGATGGCACACACAGGAGTCAAGAGTGGCACACAAGCCCTGAGGCCAATATTTTTCTCCCACTGACTGATGTAGTGATTTTTTCAGGTAGATTTTATAACCCAAATCAAGCAAAAAAATAAATAGGCTTTCTATGGCCCACTGAGTGAGAGATGACACAGACAGGGATGGCACTCTAGCAGAAATGTCAATCTTAATCTCCCACAAAAAAAAAAAAAAAACAGGGAGTGTCCTACAATTACTATCTCCCTGCAGTAATCTCAGCCAGGTATGGCAGGCAGCAATAAGGAGTGGACTGATGCACAAATTAAATAAAAAGTGTGTAGAAACAAAAAAGATAGCTGTGCAGAAAGGAAGGAACAAGAGGATTTGTGCTTTGAAAAAAGCAGTTGGTTTGCACAGCGGCGTACACACAGCAATGCAGCTATCAGGGAGCCTTCTAGGGCAGCCCAATGAGCTACAGCGCTGAGGGGAAAAAAAAAAATGTAGCTTCCACTGTCCCTGCACACCGAAGGTGGTGTTGGGCAGTGGAAATCGCTACAGCACAAGCGGTTTGGTGGTTAATGGACCCTGCCTAACGCTATCCCTGCTTCTGACGAAGCGGCAGCAACCTCTCCCTAAGCTCAGATCAGCAGCAGTAACATGGCGGTCGGCGGGAACGCCCCTTTATAGCCCCTGTGACGCCGCAGACAGCAAGCCAATCACTGCAATGCCCTTCTCTAAGATGGTGGGGACCAGGACCTATGTCATCACGCTGCCCACACTCTGCGTTTACCTTCATTGGCTGAGAAATGGCGCTTTTCGCGTCATTGAAACGTGACTTTGGCGCGAAAGTCGTGTACCGCATGGCCGACCCCGCACAGGGGTCAGATGGGGTTTCATGAAACCCGACTTTGCCAAAAGTCGGCGACTTTTGAAAATGAACGACCCGTTTCGCTCAACCCTAGTGGTGACGTGTTTCTATTATACTTTTCCTCTGATTGTTCTACTCCTGGTTTTGGGTTTACAAATGCTGTGTGAACATAGCCTAATGGAAACCTGTTATGTTGAAAATGGTATCTGATAAGCAGGTTTGATATTATAGAGCAGGAGGAGCTGATCAGATTGATGTACATTTTTTGGAGAATGTTTCAGTAAAAGTTGCATTTTATGCATACAAATTGCTAGTGTTTGCATGTATATGAGTCCAGTGGGCGGTCCTACACAGTGATTTACAGTCTTCTCTGCATGACTGTGCATGTAGATATAGCTGTCAATCACTAGTAGTACCGCCCACTGGACTAATATGCAGGCAAACACCAGAGATTTCAATGCATAAATACAAGTTATACTGAATCTTTTGCCAAAAACCTATATATCATTCTTCTCAGCTTCTTCTTCTCTACAGCATGCTGTTCACAGATCAGACTACATGTACAACGTGACAGGCTCTCTTTAAACAAAGGTAATTAAGTGATTATTAATAATTATCCCCAATCATCACCTTCAAGGATCACTGAAAGAACTCACTTGCCTACGGGTGTTTTAATTTTATTGAACATGATCTTGTGGCAATGTCTGCAACAGTAATAAAACCCTGCGTGATAGATGTAGTGTAGACCGAAGCTGCAGATTCTCTGTAAGAAGGAGGGCACTTTGCTGATGATATGTCAGTGATAGATCTCGGCCATAACGGATCCTTAGACATGATATTGACCTGGGTATAAAACAGATGTCTCTGGTCTGAAGATCTGTAATATACAAGAATGAGAATTATGATTCACGTTCCTATTTAATAAAAAATAATACAGTAATCCAAAAACCTGGTAAACAGTAGAAGAATTTATAGACTTTCACTGGTCTAAAGGTTCGCTATTTTCATCTTAAGGCCGGTGACACACTTGCGAATGCAATGCGAGAAAGTCTCGTGATTCTCTCGCATCAATACCCGACATCGGTCTCGAGACGGAACATTCAGCTGCATAGAAATACATGCAGCCGCACACTCCGGTCCCGAGTGCCGGCGGTAGTGCCGGATGTTGAGGTGCGAGACTCGTGCTAGTTTCTCGCATTGCACTCGCAAGTGTGACCCCGGCCTAACTTGTAAACTTGAGAAACAAGGACATGATCCTGCATCAGTAGGATGACTTCATATACTATTTTTTGTGTATACCACTGTATATGTTAATATGTCATCAGTTAATGTCCAGTAAGAAATTGTCCTCACTGTTGGTAATGAGCTACAATACTGTGCAAAAGTTTTTGGGCAGGTGTGAAAAAATGCTGCAAAGTAAGAATGCTTTCAAAATAAAAATGTTATTAGTTTATTTTGTTCAATCAATAAAATGCAAAGTCAATGATCAAAAGAGAGATCTAAGTCACATCAATATTTGGTGTCACCGCCCTTTGCCTTCAGAACATCATCAATTCTTGTACATACACTTGCACACAGATTTTGAAGGAACTGGGGAGGGTGGTTGCTTCAAACATCTTGGAGAAATAACCACCGACCTTCTGTGGATGTAGGCTTGTACAAGTACTTCTGTCTCTTCATGTGATCAAACATAGACTCGATGATGTTGAGTTCAAAGCTCTGTGAAGCTGTTTCATCACTTTCATAACTTTTTGTTCTCCTATAGTTCTAAATGGCAATGCTTAATGGTACTGCATGATGTATCTACCTGTTTTCCTCAGCATTGAGGGCACCAAGAACTTGTCAACATTGTGAAGTGTAGACGCAGTGGTCGGCCAAGGAAATTAAGTGCAGCAGATGAAAAACATATAATGCTTACTTGCTTTTGAAATAAGAATATATCCAGCAATGCCATTAGCTCAGAACTGGCTGCAACCAGTGGGACCCAGCTACACCCATCTACTGTTTGGAGAAGTTTGACCACAAGTGGTCTACACAAATTAATTCTAGCTAAAAAACACACATTCGACATGGAAATCATTACACCCGGCAGGTGGCGCTCATGGTTGGTGGACCCACTGTTCGCACTGGGCCGGCCCTGCCTAGGAATGGGCGCAGCTTAATGACTACCAGGTGTTCACTGGAGCTCCTGATGGTGGAGAGAAGCTTGGCTGCAGGTAGCTGCCAGGTGCCACTCCAAGGCAATCTCCAGTATTGCAGCTGCTGACCCAGGGGTCAGGTTCCCTGACACAGACTGGGGTCTACGTTCAGACTGGACTAATTCGGATACTGCCAGAATGTCTTCAGGATACAGGTGCCACTGATGCGGCTTCTGTGTTTGGAATCTGTGTTGTAGCAGTCCAATACACAGATTAATCAGAGGCACATGTTCAGACACACAGGTCTCGGACACTGATTCAAAGTCTGGACACACGGGAACTGGGGGGTGAGGTTCAGATACTGTCCGTTCGATTTCAGAAAGATCCAAAGCGCAAGAGAATTCTCGTAGGTTAAAACATATCTTTTATTCCGTTGTTAAAAACATATGGCAAAAGTATAAGAATGAGGTAGATGATGCGACTTTTCGGCCATAATAGACCTTTTTCAAGCCAGAAATACAGACCACAAAAATTCAGGCACTGGATTTAGTAGGACAAGGAACTTCAGGTTCAGGACTGGCTGCACTGGTACCAGGGACTTTGAGTTCAGGACTGGCTCATCGGGATCAGGGGTTCAGGTTCAGGACCCTGGCCACACTGGGATCAGGAGTTCAGGTTCAGGACCCTGGCCACACTGCGATCAAGGGACATCACAACTGCACTTGTAGAACACCACACTACCTATTGACTACATGTGTTGCTTGGCCCCTCCCTATTAGAGAGGGTGCCTTTTAAACAAGATGTGGCACTGTTCAAAAGTTTTATATATACAAAGCTGTGATAACATCTTCCCTGAAACGCAGGCAGCTAAGTTGGGAGTAATGAGAGGGTGAAGATCATGGAAAGGATCAGATGAAAGCTGTTGGAGGTGTTGTTTTCCAAAAGATGGTATATAAGCAGCACTTACAGGATGTTAGAAAGCATAATTTTTTACAGTCCGCTGGAATCTAAATGCAAGTCCCATGACGATCCCCATCGTCTTCATCCAGTCTGTGATGCCTCTCTCAGAAAACGCTGCTCCATAAACTAGTGCAGCAGCCACTGCTGGTTCTCACACTGTACTCTGTGAGACCCGGCCCCTGTTAACTGAGGTGATGTCAGTTAGGTTACCTCAGTTCACAGCGGCTAGTTTTCATGAGGGCAGCACGAGTGGTGGACTGATGAGCCAGTGAGGTCACCACACATCATCAGTCCGGCACTCATGCTGCCCTTGTGAAACCTGGCTGCTGTGAACTGAGGTAACCTAACTGACATCACCTCAGTTCACACCTTTACGTTACCAGAGTTCACAGCCACTGGGTCTCCTGGCAGCTGTGAAGCCCGGAAACCTTAAGGAAGACTTTGAGGGAGACTTTAAGGTTATTGGAACACCTGGAGCCTGTGAACTCTGGTAACCTTAGTTCACTGCCTTATGGTACTGTCACACTAGACGATATCGCTAGCGATCCGTGACGTTGCAGCGTCCTCGCTAGCGATATCGTCCAGTGTGACAGGCAGCAGCGATCAGGCCCCTGCTGGGAGATCGCTGGTCGGGGAAGAAAGTCCAGAACTTTATTTCGTCGCTGGACTCCCCGTAGACATCGCTGAATCGGCGTGTGTGACACCGATTCAGCGATGTCTTTGCTGGTAACCAGGGTAAACATCGGGTAACTAAGCGCAGGGCCGCGCTTAGTAACCCGATGTTTACCCTGGTTACCATCCTAAAAGTAAAAAAACAAACACTACATACTTACCTACAGCCGTCTGTCCTCCAGCGCTGTGCTCTGCACTCCTCCTGCTCTGGCTGTGAGCGTCGGTCAGCCGGAAAGCAGAGCGGTGACGTCACCGCTCTGCTTTCTGGCTGCCCGGCGCTCACAGCCAGACCAGAGAAGCAGAGCGCCGAGGACAGACAGCGGAAGGTAAGTATGTAGCGTTTGTTTTTTTACTTTTTAGGATGGTAACCAGGGTAAACATCGGGTTACTAAGCGCGGCCCTGCGCTTAGTTACCCGATGTTTACCCTGGTTACCGGGGACCTCGGGATCGTTGGTCGCTGGAGAGCTGTCTGTGTGACAGCTCTCCAGCGACCAAACAGCGACGCTGCAGCGATCCGGATCGTTGTCGGTATCGCTGCAGCGTCGCTATGTGTGACGGTACCTTTAGTCCAGAGCGATGCCCTCTTGAGAACCGGCCACGGTGAACTGAGGTAACCTGACTGATGTCACCTCAGTTCACAGAGACAGACCCGACTGTGGCTGCTGCTCCAGTGTAAGGAGCTTAGTCCTCAGAACAGTGTTCCATAGACTGGACAAAGAAAACCGGGATAATCGTTTGACTTCCATTTGGATTGTGGCGGATGCTTGTTGTTTTTTTTGGGGGGGGGTAATAGATGGGTAAAAGGTGGAACTTGTAGGTGAGTGATTTTTACATATAAAGGACTTTTCTATGTATTTATTTATTTTGACTGCGGGGTTAGTAATGGAGGTATCTGATAAACATCTCTTCATTACTAATCCCTGGGCTTGATGTCAGCGGACATTACACAGCTGGCATGAACCCAAAACATTACCCTGATTACCACCGCACCAGGATAATTGGGAAGAGCCAAGGCTAAGCGACAGAATTTGCAAATCTAAAGGATGTGCCATTACTGGGGTGGCTTAGAGCTGGCTTTATTAGGCTTGGATGTGACCACAATCCATGCCCCTTCCCAGCCTATTAATATCAGCCAACAGCTATATGCTTTGTCTTAGCTGGTTACTAATAGGAGGGACACCACCTTATTTTTTTACAGTCCCCCCATTTTTTATAACCAGCATAGGCAAAAGAGAGAGCTGTAAGCTGAAATTAAGAAGCCTGGAAAGTCCATGGATATTGGCCACTTCACAGCATAATAAGACCAGCTCACAGCTGTCTGCTTTCCCTTGGCTAGGTATAAAAATAGGGGGGACCCCATGTCATTTTTTTTATATTTATTTGTTTATTAGCAAGTACAGTAAAATACACATGCAAGACACTGCTCCACTCCTCCACTTGGACCTCTGCCTCTTGGTTCAAGATAATTATTATTATTTTTATTCTGTATCATTTTAAGTCATTTTCCTATCCACATTTGCTTGCAGGGCAATTGTCCGCTCATTCCTAAAGACAAGTAATAAAATAGCTAATTAAAAGTATTTTTACATTTCTAATAATTTTTTCATTTATTAATTTTTTTTCTTCCCCCAGAAGAACCCTTAACCAGAAAGTGCAGTCTAAAAGTGATTGTGCATTTTTCTCCCTTAACCACTTCCCTATTTGGCCTATTTCCATTTTTTTGCTTCTGTTTTTTTCAGTCTTGCCTTTGACAATAAATTGAGGAAGCCATTGCTTTTTTATTTTTCATGTCCCTGCAACTGAGGAAGTGAGTTCGCCCATACATTTGATGCATTAAAAACAATTGCACCATTTCCAAAAGGATAAACTTTTCAAAACCAAAATTTGTCTTTATGTTGCCATATTCTGACAGCCATAACTTTATTTTTTATTTTTCTATCAAAGAAGCTGTGTTGAAGGAGCATGTTATTTTGTGGAACAGGCTGTTTTATTGTTACAAATCCTGAATGCATATGGCTTTTCAGCACTTTCTAGTTCATTCTTTTTTTTAGAAGCAAGGTGTCAAAAATCTGTGTTTTTTTACTTGCCTTTCCTTTAATGGTGTTTACTATGTGGGTCCAATAGCAAAATATTTTATTTCAGGCCAGCTTGGATATGGTGATACAAAACATGTTTTTCTTTCCTTTTTTTCAAAAAGGTAACAATCAGAAAAAGGGAGATGTATTAAAGCGTACCTGTAATCTTAGTTGACTTTTTAAAATAAGCTGACGTGTGTACATAATGGAACAACTATTTTTTGCCATTACTTGACTTGTATCCTGCATCTTCCACCAGTTTTCCCCTTTGAAAGCTCTATGTAGACATTTCCGTTGTCTCTAGCTAGTGAGTGGAGACCAACTGGTATGATGTCTCCCATATACAGCAGAGTATAGAATATTAGAGTGCGTGCACTCAGTAAGAAGAGGAACGAGAAAGTGCTAATCAATCAGGGTATTTGACTCTTCAACACAGCAGAAGTGATGCTGATAAGAGTTTATTGTGCTAGAGTTTTAGTCCTCTTTCTCTGTGAAGAGACAATTTGGCTATTTAATTTCCCAGACGAGCATGCATGGCTTATAAGTCTCCTCACTCTGACATGCCAGGCTTGGCTTGTCACTTTCCACAAGGAGAAACATTACCATTTAGACCCCATTGAGAAAGCACAATAGTTTAATACACAAGAAAAGTAACAACAAAGTCCTGATGTTTTGACCCTCTTTCGTCTTTTTGTAAGAGTTACTTGACGGTCTGTAGAAGAGACATACAGTATAATTCACCACATGCTTTGCCATATATACAGTGCTAAATATCAGCAAATTGATTGACGAGTGTACATATATAAAACAGTAGGGTTGCTAAGATTAGGTCTCGTGAGGAACACGTTCATATACAATGTACTAGAATAACCCCCAATAATGTAGCATAACGTAAAGAAAACGTTTGGCAGCTACAGAGGAAGAGGAAGAATGGATATGACCCTTCTGTAGACTTTCGTTAACATATTCTTTCAATGTGGTCCATTCAGGCTCCTACAAATTGTAAAGGCGAGCTTTAGGCAATTTGGCGCTAGCATTAAGATCAATAAGACAATCAAAGGGACGATGGGGACGTAGTAGCTCTGCTTCTTTTACGGAGAACTCATCTCCGAAGTCCTTCATGTACCCTGGCAGATTTTCAGACTAGAGGAGCATAGTTGTACAGTTTTTAGACATTTCTTTCAACAATTGGGGCTCCATTTAACAATCTCCTTCTAACAGCAATCAATACCAGGATTGTGAATCTGCAACCATGGAAGCCACAGTACCAACCCAGCAGGTAAATTATCCAAAACAGGAGATGAATTTAGAGTGGAGTGCTCCCATTTGGAGAGTGAAAACCACGATTGCCCTCTTGACCAAATTCCGGGCTAACGGTGTCATGTCAAGGGTAAAGGTTTGAGTTGGTCTTTCTAAACTAACTGTCCCTAACCCTAACTTCAGAACCAGTCCCGAATCAATAAAATTAGCAGCATACCCACAGTCAATGAATGCCAATATATAACACAAGGTTCTCGAGAATAATACTGTATTTATCAGTACTTTATCAGAGGAATAAAAGGGTACCTGCGAGTCTAGCTGATCTCCTCGGCCATCACCCAGACTCAGATGTTCTCCCGATGGTTTGTTAGCCTGAAGAAGAGTTAGATAATTCCTAAGAAAATGTCCAGGGAGACCACAGTACAGGATCCGAGATCTTCTCTACGTTTCTTCTCCACAACACGAAGACTGGAAACTCTAACCTCCAATGATTCCACCTCAGGTAAATGGACCTGCTTCTGGGACATATAATGGGCAGCCTACTGTTCACCACATATCTCATGAATTCTGTGGTCCATTCGCAAGGCCTAGGTCATGGCCTCAACCAGAGAACAAGGGGCATCATTAATTTCAGGGCCACAGCATCCTTAAGGGTTTTGGAAAGGCCTTTGTGGAATGGGCACCTGAGAGCAGCATCGTTCCACAGAACTTCGGTGGAACTTAGTACAGCAGTCCCCAGCTGTGCGACCCCTACTGTGCCAGATTCATGATTTTAACCTCAGCGACCGGGATCCTGTTGAATTCGTCATATATCAGATTTAAACTGTCAAACAAGGCATCAACAGAAAACCATTCTGGGGCTTATGGGGACAAAAAAAATGCCCAGGTCTGAGGAACCCTTCACAGTAGGGACATGATTATATCACCCACTGGAACTTCTTCCCTGACGTCTGGGGGTGCAGGGTGAAAAGTAACCTACAGCTCTCCCTGAATACCTTAAACTAGTCTTTCTTTCCCGAAAATTTATTAGGGAGAGCCATTACAGGTTCGGGAGAGACCAACTGTACATCAGTAGGTACTGATGTCACAGCAACTGCTGGCAGTTGAGGCCTATAGGAGGTCTTCATCAAATTAATTATCTGACTCTGCAACTGATATGGCGATGACTCCAGACTCTGCCATTCCTTAGCCAGATCGTGAGTCATCTATGTCAAATTCGCCACCTGGTCACAAAACGTGTGAACAGGCTCCAGACTGGTGAAAAAGAGAAACATATTGGTCTGACGTAATGTGTCTCTGAGTCACTTCTTACGGCCAAACCGTAAGTCAGGACAATCAAGGAGTCCAAGGTCAGAACCCAGGAAGGTACGTCAAAAACAGAAGGAAGATGCAAAGACATAGGTAACATTCCGAGGTCAGAATACCAGGAGGATAGCATCAGAGCAGAAAGGGTTAAACAGATGGATGCTCAGAACGAGGTCCAAGGTCAGGCAACGAAAGATCTACAAACAGAATGCAAGGCACAGAGTAATACACCACACAGTAGCTGAATGTTCATCTGGCAGAAGTCTGGGGATAACAGCCCAGTTAAGTAGGCTAGCAATCATCTGAGACAATGAACACCTTGAGACAGCCAGTGCCTCCTAGTCTCAGACTGGATTGCTGAGCTGTCAATCAACACACCGATGGCTCAGCACGTCCCATTGCCAGACTGGATAACAAAACTGTTAAATTACTGACAGCACTCCCCTGTACCAGATTGGGCTGCTGAGCTGTCAGTAACTGCATCCCAGACACACTGAGGGGTGGAACCGTGACAAAAGCCTTATGAGCATCACTACTACTGTGTTCGGGAATGTAGGGAATTGTCCCATACAAAGCACACACAGCTTTGATGGATTCCTGCTCCCTCCTACCTCTGTAGTACATGTCCAGAAGATGCAGCAGCAAGTAAACCATATTAAAGAGGTACTTAGCAATATATCTGTGAGTCCAGCATTAGGGGGAGATAAAACACTTACCAGAAAAAAGCTGTAGGGTTTATGTCTCTGTGCTTCCCTTTCCCTCTGCTCCTCCTTCTTCCTATCCTTACATAGACATCTTAATATGATCCCTCAGAGAGCTGGCAGTCTTTTTTTTAATATGATAGATTTTAGCAGTTTTCATGATCCGACCATGTCCCTGTACGGTCAGACACGGCCATTACACAGTACACAGCAGGGGAACATGTATAAGATTATCTCGGCACAGGAATATTCTATTTAAACACATCCAATTGTGGAAATTATTATTATTCCAAGATCTATTGATTAAAATGTTAATGTTTTGTTTATGGGGAAATCTCTGTAAATTATCCCTAAACACCCAAAGCAAGTATATTTGCATCCAGATCTTCTCTTCTGTGTGGGGTTATTCTCAATAGTCGCCATCTGGAAGCCTGCCTTTAATAGCTATTTGCCAGCTTTGTGCATTAGAACCAGGTCTAGCAAACACCCGCGAGCCACACATGTGGCTCCCTAGCCACAGGTTGGGGGCCCCTTACATATAGTTTATTACAAAGTTTCTTATATTTGCTTTATCTTCTGATTTATGCAAATGTGTTGAAAGGATATGTTATCAGTAGTGATGACTGGGTATATTTGTTACTCGAGATTTCCAAGCACGCTCGAGTATTTTGGGCGTGCTCGTAGATTATGTTTGAGTCGCTGCAGCTGCATGATTTGCGGCTGATAGACAACCTGAATACATGCAGGGATTGCCTGTGTGTTAGGGAATCTTCACGTGTATTCAGGCTGTCTAGCAGCCACAAATCATGCAGCTGCGGTGACTCAAACAATCTCCGAGCACGCCCAAAATACTTGGAGAACACCCGAGCATGCTTGGAAAACCTGAGTACCTAGTATGGTCGCTCATCACTAGTTATCAGTATTAGATTACAGGACAACCCCTTTAAGGATTACAAGATGGCAAGTCTAGGTGTTGTGAATTCTGTTGTCAAGCTCCCTCCTGTGGTCGTGAATGGTACTTCGGCTGGTTCTGTCCATGGGCTTCCTCTGGTGGTTGTGAGTGGGGCTGCGGCTTCTGAGTTTCCTTCCACAGGTGACGAGGTTAATTCGTTAGCTGGCTGCTCTATTTAACTCCACTTAGATCATTGCTCCATGCCACCTGTCAATGTTCTAGTATTGGTCTAGTTCGCTCCTGGATCGTTCTGGTGACCTGTCTTCTCCAGCAGAAGCTAAGTTCCTGCTTATTTTCTCTTGTTTGCTATTTTTTGTCCAGCTTGCTATTTTGATTTTTGACTTGCTTGCTGGAAGCTCTGGGATGCAGAGGGGCGCCTCCGCACCGTGAGTCGGTGCAGAGGGTCTTTTTGCGCTCTCTGCGTGGTTTTTGTAGTTTTTGTGCTGACCGCAAAGTTACCTTTCCTATCCTCTGTCTGTTCAGTAAGTCGGGCCTCTCTTTGCTAAAATCTATTTAATCTCTGTGTTTGTGATTTTCATCTTACTCACAGTCATTATATGTGGGGGGCTGCCTTTTACTTTGGGGAATTTCTCTGAGGCAAGGTAGGCTTTATTTTTCTATCTTTAGGGCTAGCTAGTTCTTAGGCTGTGACGAGTTGCATAGGGAGCGTTAGGAGCAATCCACGGCTATTTCTAGTGTGTGTGATAGGATTAGGGATTGCGGTCAGCAGAGTTCCCACGTCCCAGAGCTTGTCCTGTATTATTGTAACTATCAGGTCTTTCCGTGTGCACTTAACCACCAGGTCCATTATTGTCCTAACCACCAGGTCATAACATCTAGGGCCCTTTATAGGGTCCCCAGCTTTTGTGGCTACTATTGCACCCTGTGATAATTTTTCAGGAGTAGTGAGCCATCAAGTGACAGAGTGGTGCCCCGCTCTGTCTAACCACCTAGATGCCTTGGTCACTATTGGCCAAGGCGTCTAAGGTGGTAAACGCCAGCACATATGGATCAGATTCCTGGTAATTCTTTTATCATTTATGCTGCTACTAAAGTACAACAAAGATATGTTTAAACAGCTTTTGAGATCTCTTATCTAGCACTTTGGTTAGGTTTGTAAGGTCAAATTTGCTGACTGATCCCCTCTTAGGTGACTGTTCGTAGGACACTATGCTATTAGGCCACATGTTACTTATGCATCTGATAATTGAGATGCTAATAAAATAATCAGCAGTAATACTGTATATTTCGTATTATAACCCAACGTGCTCGTCTTGCTTTGGTTATCAGGGATCGACTGCAGATGGAGTAGGGATTTTCCCACTGTCCTTCGTGAGAATCATCAAGGATCTTCCGGAGGAAAAGTTTCCTGCCAGCTGGCTACGTTGCTACTTCCACGATTATGATGTGTGCTCGATCAGGTATTTATGGTAGGGGGCGCTATTGCTGTCACCGTTCCCGTTATAACTATGCAGCGCACAGATGTGTACAATCTTCTGTGTTGCAGAGATATCCCCCTGGAAGAGGATGTGAAGAAACGGCCGTCATACAACGAACTGCTACAGTTAATAAGGTAAGCCTCTCCTATCTGAAAATAAAGCTTGAGGCCGGTTAATGAACTGTGCAGTGAATCCAATCAATTGATCTCTTGTTATGTAAAAGATTGACGACATCGAGTTTATCGTACGCTTTAATTGGCTGGTTTATTCAATATGTACATTATTACTGGCAAGTGGCATTTCCCTTGGTTGAAAGAAGCAGCGTTTCTCACAAAGGCTTCAGTATGAACTAAGTAAGAAAAAATCTGGCATTGGCGATGATAGAAAAAAATGATATTAAAACATGACTTTTAATAGCGACAATTAAAAATGTAGGAGCAAAAGAACATGTGCAATACATAAGTACAAATAAGTGAGGAGGGAAATGAGGGGAAACAGGGGCACAGGCCTACGCGTACATTTGTGTCCCTGTTTCCCCTCACTTCCCTCCCCACTTATTTTTATTTTTGTATTGCACATGTTCTTTTGTTCTTATATTTTTAATTGTCACCATTAAAAGTGATGTTTTAGTCTAATTTTTCTCTATTATTGCGGATGCTGGATTTTTTCTTCTTTATTGTTCTCTCCAGAAGTCGGTCTGTAGTCCGTGATTCAGGTAACAATTTTTCCACGCTTGGTGAGCCGATTTCCCTTTTTCCTTTTTCCCTTTTTCTTTTTGACTTCAGTATGCACTATTGGTGTTTTTAGCATAGAAGAAAATCAATAACTGCTCGAAAAAATAAAGCCAATTTTTTTTATATATAACTTAAATTGTCCAGACAAGCCTCGCCATTTACAGAATATTTTGCCGTGATACCAGGAGTATTGCAGAAACAGGTTTAGTAACAATCCCTCGAGCGGTTTAATAAATATAACATTTTCATTTTGTGTATTGATACCATTCATATCAAACTAACGCACTTCCAACTGCTGCTATCTCAAAGGTTTTTTTAAATCCAAGGATTTTCCAGAAGTTAAAAATTATATATTATTGAGCAGTTTAAGGGTCTAAAAACCAAAATAATAAACCAAAAATATTGCATTAAAAAAATAAAAAAATAAATTTTTCAATTGATCAACAAAATTACATTATTATGAAAAAGGCTACAATAAAAACACAAATCACAATGGACATGATTAAAGCAGATTAAAAAATGAGGGGGCAATGGTAAGATTTTGATTCAACAATTGATTAGTTATATAGTTAGTTATTAGTTATATAAATAATGCTTGCAATATCAAAACAGTAGGTACAATTTCATATAGTTAAAGGGAATCTTTCACCTGGTTTTTGCCACCAAATCTGAGAGAAGCATGATGTAGAGACAGAGACCCTGATTCCAGTGATGTGTCACTTACTCGGCTGCTTGCTGTAGTATTTTTTTTTTTTAAATCAGTTTTATCAGCAGGAGATTATCACCAGAGGACTGCTAAACCTGCTGCCATATAATCCTCCATATTCATGAGCTCTGTATAATCCCGCCCCCATCACTGATCTGAAGTTTTCTGTCTATGCACTGTGTACGCAGAAAGAAGCCAATCAGAGATGTGGGCGGGGTCATACAGGGCTCAGCAGTCAGAGAACTGGTAGATCTGCAGCAGATAAAACTGCAATTTTCTCAAAACTGTAGCAAGTAGCCCAGTAAGTGAAACATCACTGGAATCAGGATTTCTGCTCCTTCATTATGTTGCTCTCAGATGTGGCATAAAAAAACAGGTGACGGATTTCCTTTAAAACGGGAATGTTGAGATAAAGGAACTAATGTCCAAATTAATGATTTTATTACACAAGCCTCATAATTAGAAATGTCCAAACAAATTATGTTATTGCATAAGCCCCATAGACAAGGATGGCACAGCTATAAATAATTAGTTCAGGAGCCACATCTGATTTTAACCATCGTACTGACCCAGTTATGTAGATGGGTCACTTTGGAGTGTTGCATGGGGGACCAGGCGTGCTATCTACATAACTGGGTCACTACGATGTTTCATTATGGACTTACAAATGTAATATCTGCCCTAATTGTGCTGTTAATAGCAACTTCAAGAATTAAAATAAAGTGAGAATTTCATTTAATATTTAGACTTTATACAAGAATTCATAGATACAAAGAAAAAAGACTAAAAACATATACAAAGGCGCTCAACCTGAAGCACTGCCACAAATAATATACAATATATGGTCACAAATTGCATTATAAACTCACTGATCCCATAGCAATAATAGAGTGCATTGATGCAGCCCATAATATTAAAGACAAGTATAGACCCCTGAGGAAGCCTGTTTGTGGCGATACGTGAGGCAAAACATTCTAACTGTGTGTATTTTAATGTTGGCATTTTCTGATCTGCATTTATTTATTCCCACTTTATTTTCACCTTCAGGTACTAAATGCTATGTACTACATATCATTATGGAGGAGGTGCTCTTTGTTTATTGCTTACGCTTTTTGACACATTATTTATTAATTGATATCAGCCTGTGGAATAATTTTTTATTGCAATACTTGTCTTTACTCTTTTAGTATCTATTTACTATACAATTTGTAAGGCCCTCATACACATTAGACTAATTTAATCGAAACTGCCAATATTACTAGTAGTATAGGGCGACAGTTTAATGTGTATGATGGCCCCTCAAAGCAATCAGTCATCTAAGCAATTTCGGCAGAATTCTGGCATAAATTAGTTTGAAAAGTCTCAAAAAGTTTGGCCAAACTTTGAGTTGTGGCTTACCTTACACCAGAAATCTTACTCCAGTCTGTGACTGGAGTAAGATTTGTGGCAAATCACACGGAGACCCATTCCACTTTTCAGATGCACCTGACTCATTAAGAGGCGTATCTCCCTTCATCACGCCTCATCATCAAGACTGGTCTTGATGAATTGAGACCCTCATATTTAAGTATTTGGCTAAATTGAACATGGATACCTTTCAAACACACATTGGGATGATTTGTAGAAAAATCAGTAATAAGAAATGTATATTTTTAGTGCGAAAGTAAGGAGCTTATGCATATCACATTGTACTCCGCCACCACAGTTCTATATTATAGACTCGTAGACGCTCTGGGGCGTTATTATCAAGCTAAATGCGCTACTATTCTGGCATAATCTGAGCCCCAAAAAACTTTTATGACTTGTACTATATTTATTGTGTGTTTTAGACAGTATATACGTCCTGTCTGTACAGGGACAAAATGTTATGGCTTGGCCAGAAAGGGGAGTAAGCTTATTCTGTAATATAATGGCCCCGATTCATCGAGACTGGCAATTTTCTCGTCGGTCTTGATTAGGAGGCTAGTTGGAGTCAGAGGCTACTGATTCATTAAGATACACAAGTCTCATGATGAATCAAGAATTTCTAATGAGTGGTGTAAACATTTTTGTGACTTTTCAAAACAATTTAATACAGAATTCTGGAAAAAATTGCTTTTATGAATCGGGGGCCAATTTGCCAAAATTTTGGTAACCTCATTAATAGGTGGTGTACACTTAGACTAGACAGACTAAATTTGGTGGATTTTTGAAACTGTCTAGAATTAGACATGTTGATAAATCTTCCCGTCTGTGTGCTGCTATTTCTCCGTTCTTAGAACACAAATCTGTGTGTGCCCCCTTTTTAAAATTGGTGACACACGATGGAACGGTAAAGGATAGAAGATCCATCTAACACAGATCTCTAATATGATTGTGTACATTATTATTATTATTATTATTATTATTTATATAGCACCATTGATTCCATGGTGCTGTGCATGAGAATGGGTTACATACAAATTACAGATATCACTTACAGTAAGCAAACTTAACAATTACAGAATGATACAGAGGGGCGAGGACCCTGCCCTTGCGGGCTTACATTCTACAGGATTATGGGGAAGGAGACAGTAGGTTCAGGGTTGTAGGAGCTCCGGTGTTGGTAAGGTGGTAGCTCCGGTAGTGGTGAGGAAGCAGCGGGGTCAGTTCAGGCTGTAGGCTTTCCTGAAGAGGTGGGTTTTCAGGTTCCGTCTGAAGGATCCGAATGTGGTTGATAGTCGAACGTGTTGGGGCAAAGAATTCCAGAGGATGGGGGATATTCAGGAGAAGTCTTTGAGGCAGTTGGGTTAGGAGCGAATAAGTGTGGAGGAGAGAAGGAGGTCTTGGCAGGACCGGAGATTACACGAGGGAAGATATCGGGAGATTAGTTCAGAGATATATGGAGGAGACAGGTTATGGATGGCTTTGTAGGTTAGTATTAGTAATTTGAACTGGATACGCTGAGGGAATGGGAGCAAGTAGCGAGGAGTAGCGAGGAGAGAGATGAATTAGGCGAGCAGCAGAGTTAAGGATGGACTGGAGAGGTGCAAGGGTGTTAGCAGGGAGTCCACAGAAGAGGATGTTGCAGTAGTCAAGGTGGGAGATGATGAGGGCATGCACAAGCATTTTATTAGATTGACAGTTGAGGAAAGGACGGATTCTGGAGATATTTTTAAGCTGTAGGTGACAGGAGGTCGAAAGAGCTTGGATGTGCGGTTTGAAGGACAGGGCAGAGTCAAGGGTTACTCCAAGGCAGCAGACTTCCGGTATGGGGGAAAGCATGATGTTGTTAATTGCAATAGATAGGTCAGGTAAGGAAGATCTATGAGATGGAGGAAAGATGATGAATTCAGATTTGTCCACATTGAGTTTGAGGAAGCGTGAAGAGAAGAAGGAGGATATGGCTGATAGATACTCCGGGATTCTGTACAGCAGAGAGGTGACATCTGGGCCAGAAAGGTAGATCTGAGTGTCATCAGCATAAAGGTGGTACTGGAATCCATGGGACTTTATGAGTTGTCCCAGGCCAAGTGAATATATTGAGAAGCGTAGTGGTCCTAGAACAGAGCCTTGGGGGACTCCAACAGAGAGAGGGTGGGATGAGGAGTTAGTGTTGGGAGTGCGAGACGCTGAATGTGCAGTTGGAAAGGTATGAGGAGATCCAGGATAAGGCGAGGTCTTTGATGCCAAAAGAGGAGAGGATCTGTAGTAGGAGGCAGTGGTCTGCTGTGTCAAAAGCAGAGGACAGGTCTAGAAGGAGGAGTACAGAGTATTGTCCATTAGCTTTGGCTGTAAGTATGTCGTTAGTAATTTTGGTCAGGGCTGTCTCAGTTGACTGATGGGGGCGGAAACCAGATTGTAGATTGTCAAAGAGCAAGTTAGATGAGAGGTGCGAAGAAAGTTCAGCGTGGACGTGCTGCTCCAGGAGTTTGGAAGCGAATGGCCGCCGTGATATTGGGCAATAGCTTGACATATCAGTTGGATCGAGGGTTGGCTTTGTAAGGATAGGCGTGATTGTGGCATGTTTGAAAGCAGAAGGGAAGGTGCCAGAACTTAGTGATAGGTTGAAGAGGTGGGTTAGGGATGGGATAAGAGTGGTGGTGAGGTTGGGGAGGAGGTGGGATGGGATAGGGTCGAGCACACAGGTGGTGAGGTGTGATTTGGAGAGAAGACAGTTAAGCCCCCCTTCAGTGATGTTGGATTGGGAGGTTATGGGGTTTGGGCATTGGTCTGGTATACAAAGGGGTTGTGGTGGTTGAACAATGAAGACTTGCCTTGTTTGGTCAATCTTATTTTTAAAGTGTGTGGCAAAGTCCTCAGCAGAGATGAGGGAGGTTGGAGGGGACAGTGGGGGGCGGAGGAAGGAGTTAAAGGTTTTGTATAACTGTTTGGGGTTGTAGGATAGGGAAGATGTGAGGGTTGTGAAGTAGGCCTGTTTAGCAGAGGTGGGAGCAGATTTAAAAGCGAGTGTTGCCTGTTTGAATGCAGTGAAGTCGTCTTGCGAATGTGTTTTCTTCCAACGCCGCTCTGCAACCCTGGACACTTGCCGGAGCTTTTTAGTGGTGTTATTGTGCCAGGGTAGTCTATTGATATGTCTGCCATGAACGAGAGGGGCAACCGTGTCAATAGCTGATGCGTGAGTGGCATTGTAGAAAGCAGTGGCACTGTCTGTGTCATGGAATGATGATATGGATGCCAGTAGGATAGAGTCAGAGAGTATGTGGGTGTCTAGGAGTGCAAGGTTTCTGCGGGGGTGCGCATGTTGCCGAACATGGATGACCGGTCAGGAGGACAGGGGTGAGATAGTGAACAGATGGTGGTAGGATAGAGGGAGAGGGGTTGTGGTGAAGTTAGATAGAGAGCAGAGACGGGTGCAGACCAGGTCTAGTGTATGTCCGTCTGTGTGGGTGGCTGCGGAGGACCACTGAGTAAGTCCAAAAGATGAAGTAAGGGACAGAGGTTTGGAGGCTGTTGACTGAAGGGTATCAGTGGGGATGTTGAAGTCACCCATGATGATGGTGGGAATGTCAGCAGAGAGAAAGTGAAGAAGCCAGGTGTAGAATTGGTCAATAAAGGCAGTGGCCGGTACATCTTTTCTTTTAGCAGTGTCCAAAATGTTACTCTCCTTGTATAATTTTGAAACTATTTTGTAAATGTATTTACTTATTAATTTCATGCTGCCTAATCCAGAAACGAGTTCCCTGGCATTGACCTGGCTCTGAATATGAAGGACCCAGACGGTGACCTGATTCGCCTTATGGACAACAGTGACATGGAACTTCTTGTGACAAAGGGAAAGAGAAAAGCACAACTAAAGAACTTCTTCCCCTGGGAATTACATATCACACGCATGGATAACCTGGACGTTTACAGAAAAATGGAGACGTCAGGAGCACGAGACGGTCAAAAATAATTCTACTCAAATTTAGACCAGAGAAGTGTTGTAACAGAAAATTACATTGAGATTGAAAAGTTAATCAGTGGGAAGTTTCATATAATCTAATCCAAAGAATTCAGATTATTTATTCCCTGCTCATCCTCGGCTTAGGAGTCCAGTAGGAGGTCAGTGATTGACTGTCAATCACGGTGTAGGACCACCCACTGGACTCCTGACCATAGAAAAAGAATAGATTTAAATGAAAAAAATGCTAAATATACTGAATCATTTTCTCCCAAAATTACATATCAATCTGTTGAGCTCCTCGTGTTCTATACTATGGTGGCCACAGATAGGTCCACACGTACAATTTCACAGGTTCCCTATAAAGCAAAATATCTGATCCAGTAGTCCTGCTTCTGTGTAATGAGGTAAGGCAAAGTGAACCCTGCCCATTAGAGTTTTGATAACAATGGACTCTTGGAGTTCTGTTCTGACAGCATTAATAAAATAGTAGCTTACGTTTTTTGGTAGAGATCAATAAAGCACTTAAAGGACATTCCATTTGACAATTAACTTTTTGTTCCTTTTAGTAGGACATTAATTTGTTACTTTATGAATTTTATATATATTTAATATTATTTACTGATAAATGCTGTGGGAGCAAATGTCTGAAAAATACAATTCACTTTTTCTCTCTACCTCAACCATTTTTCTCCTATAAAAGATAAAGAACCCAATTTATTACTGCATTTTGCGCTTTTTTTGTCTAGTTTTTTGCATTTGTGACTTATTCTTCATTGAACTTGTGCATTTTTTAAAAGTCTATTTTATCTGTTTCGCCCATGTTGTTTTTTTTATGTTCACCATTATGGGCATAGTTTTTACATTTTTGGAGTTTTTAGCTTTTTCATATATTGCAATTTTAAAATGTCTTAAAATATTTTAAGTGTATTCCAGCGTTACCCCTAGAGTGATTTTATATATGTCTGAGGTTTTTTTGCGTGCAAATTTTCCAAAATTTTAGCAGAGCTTGAGACGTTTTGCTGTAATAAGGTGCAAAACAGGCCAAAAACTAAAATTCTGAGAATTTTTTAAATCTGTGCAAAGTTCATTAACAACGTGCACCATTTTGAAAAATTTGAAACAAAAAAATCAACAAATACCAGAAGAGAAAAATAAAGAAATGTGACTTGAAAAAAAGCCCAAATGATGAATCGGAGCCTAAGAGGTGAAGAATACCTGCCAAATAAGAACATGGCCAATATAATAATAATAATCTTTATATAGCGCCAACATATTCCGCAGCGCTTTACAGTTTAACAGTTTCAAACACAACAGTCATAAGTAACTACGTTAACAATACAATAATTAAAGCAAAATAAGACGACCCTGCTTGTGAGCTTACAATCTACAATGAGGTGGGGGAGATACAAAGTACAGGAGCTTATTTACAATGATGTATTTACAATGATGTTCCAGCCATCTTAAGGGGGTGGGGTGTAGATGGAAGTAGTGAATGGGCCACACACACAAACATAAAATGACTTTGATTACTGAATGTGATAGGCCGCGCTGAACAAATGTGTTTTGAGCGAGCGCCTAAAACTATGCAAATTGTGGATGGTCCTAATATCTTGGGGTAGAGCATTCCAGAGGATTGGTGCAGCACTGAAGAAGTCTTGGAGTCGGGAGTAGGATGTACGGATTAGTGCAGAGGTTAATCGAAAGTCATTTGCAGAGCGCAGAGGTCGGTTAGGCCGATAGACCGAAATGAGGGAGGAGATGTATGGAGGTGCTGCACTGTGAAGAGCTTTGTGGGTGAGAACAAGTACATTGAATTGTATCCTGTAATGAATGGGCAGCCAGTTAACGACTGGCGAAGAGCGGACGCGTCCGAGTAACGATTAGCTAGAGGGACAACCCTGGCTGCTGCATTGAGGATAGACTGGAGAGGGGAAAGTCCAGTAAGGGGGAGGCCATTACAGTAGTCCAGGCGGGAGTGGATCAGGGCGACAGTGAGGGTTTTTGTTGTTTCCATGGTGAGAAAAGGGAGGATTCTAGAGATGTTCTTTAAGTGTAAGTGGCACGAGCGGACAAGAGATTGTATATGGGAGGTGAAGGAGAGATCGGAGTCAAACATAACACCCGGACAGCGCGCGTGCTGCCGGGGTGTTATTATGGTGCCACCCACAGAGAGGGAAATGTCAGATTTAGGGAGGTTAGTAGAAGGCGGGAGCAGAAGAAGTTCAGTTTTGGAGAGGTTGAGTTTCAGATAGAGAGCAGACATGATGTCGGAGACTGCAGACAGACAGTCAGTGGCGTTCTGTAGTACAGCGGGGGTAAGGTCAGGGGAGGATGTGTATAGTTTTGTGTCATCAGCATAAAGATGGTACTGAAAGCCAAATCTGCTGATGGTCTGTCCAATTGGGGCCGTGTAAAGGGAGAAGAGAAGGGGGCCATGGACTGAGCCCTGAGGTACCCCGACAGTGAGAGGAAGAGGAGATGAAGTGGAGCCAGAGAACAGAACACTGAAGGAGCGATCAGATTGGAGGAGAACCAGGAGAGAGCAGTGTCCTTAATGCCTAGTGACTGAAGCCTAGAGAGTAAAAGAGGGTGGTCAACAGTGTCGAAAGCTGCAGAGAGATCGAGAAGAATGAGCAGAGAGTGGTCACCGTTACATTTTGCTGTCAGAAGGTCATTGGTCATCTTGATGAGTGCAGTTTCTGTCGAATGTAGGGGGCAGAAACCGGACTGTGAAGGGTCTACGAGGGAGTGAGTGGAGAGGTAACGGGTAAGGCAGGAGTATATCAGGTGCTCCAAGAGTTTAGAGATGAAGGGGAGATTGGAGACCGGTCTGTAGTTATTTCTGCAGGATGGGTTGAGGGCAGGTTTCTTTAGTAATGGAATAATGATAGAGTGTTTGAAGGAGGAGGGGAAAATGCCAGAGGAGAGGGAGAGATTAAAGATTGTAGTTAGGTGAGTTGTGACGACTGGAGAGAGAGACTGGAGGAGATGTGAGGGAATGGGGCCGGTGGTGCATGTAGTTGGACGAGAAGAAGAGAGATGCTTGGAGACTTCTTCTTCTGTGATAGGATCGAATGTGGAGAGTGAGCCAGGGGAGATGCAAGAAGGGATGGGAGTCACTGCACTTGGTGTCTGGGAGCGGATTTCCTGACGGATATAATAAAAGTATCTTCTATGGGAACTATTCACGGATACGTAGTCGCTGGGTTAAATTCATGATAAATCTATTCAATTAACACTGGATTTTTGTTTCAGATTGATATCTGTTAGATAAAAATACATTACAGAGGCCTTACTCCAGAAAATAAATTGATAAATAAAGAAGAATAGTTGTGATATACATGTTCTTAAAGTAGATTTTGTCCTTAACTTACATATGTGCTATATGATGATTCCAATGTAAACAGTTTGCCGAACATATGCAAATGGGAGACAAAACCAAATGTATAAACAACACCTTAAGGAGGGGGCAAAAACTTGCCAAAACAGCTCAAATAGTATAATTGCACAGCATCAGGGCTGCCACTAGAAATTTCGGGGCCCCATACTGGCAAAATTTTTGGGGCCCCCTTGAGACTCCGCCCAGGCTCCACCCCAGCCCCGCCTCCAGGCTCCACCCCTCGAACTGTCCACAGTCCCACCGCTCTCTCTTGGAAAAACTCCACTTCTCACCAATCACACATTAACAGTTCCCATCACCAGATCACACATATAGCAGGCAGCTTTTGTTTTGGCCAAAAGATTTTTTAAGCCGCCACCATAACACAGTAGACACTTTTGGCCGGGCCCTACTCTGCTGTAACCTATTAAATATTTGTTAAAATATGCAATACAATTTAGGTATATTTTTATTTATTTTTCAATTTTTAAAATGCCCAATAATATCACATAGAAGGAACAAATACCACAACACCATGACCAGATGACATATTACCACCACAGTGATCGAATAATATCACATACAAGGAACAAATACCACAACACCATGACCAGACCACATATTACCACCACAGTGATCGAATAATATCACATACAAGGAACAAATACCACAACACCATGTCCAGACCACATATTACCACCACATAGTGACTGAATACTACAATTCTGATCAGTAATTTTTAAAAAAGCACCATACTATCACCATAAGTGCCATTATACACAGGAGATCTGTACTTAGTATGCAGTGTCTGTGTACAGATAATATAGTGATCACTAGTGAAATTATACACAGGAGCTCTGTATACAGTGTATAGTGTCAGTGTATAGGTAACACACTGACTCACCAGTGACGTCTCTAGGTGAAGTCCTTCATCTTTCATCCAGCACAGACCGCCATCATTTCATCCAGCCAGGACTTCTCTCTGCAGGAAATAACTCAGTTATCTCGAGCTCCGCTTGCAGAACACATTACTTAATTTTTCACAACTTCTACATTACACCACATGAAGAAGGCGACATAGTATCACTCTATACAGTAACAGGACCGCCCCCCATTTAAAACAGTATACTCAAAAAATAAAATAAATACATCACTGCAGTAATAATATCCCTAAATTAGCCCCTATGGTATTAATAATATCACCCAGCCTGGCCCCGTGTGTCTCATTCCTGGCGTCAGCCAGATATTCTCCCATCCTGCCCTCATGAGTATCCATTCTGCCCCATATGATCTCCTTATCCTGCCCCATATGATCGCCCCATGTGATCTCTCCATCCTGCCCCATCTGTCTCCATCATATCCATCCTGCCCCATGATCCTGCACGATCTGTCTCCAATTCTGCCCCCAGTGTCTCCAATCTTGCCCCATGTCTCCATTCTGCCCCCTATGTCTCCAACCAAGCCCCAATGTCTGCAATCCTGACACTTGTCTCCAATCATGCCCCCTGTGTCTCCATTCTGCCCCATCTGTCTCCAATCCTGCCCCATCTGTCTCCAGTCATGCCCCCATGTCTTTCATCCTGCCCCGTGTCTCCAATCATGCCCCGTATCTCCATTCTGCCCCGTGTCTCGCATTCTGCCCCTGGGTCTCACAGTCTGCCCCTGTGTCCAGCATTCTGCACCTGTCACTGTGTCCAGCATTCTGCCCCTGTCACTGTGTCCAGGATTTCTGCCCCACTGTGTCCAGCATTCTGCCCCACTGTGTCCAGCATTCTGCCCCACTGTGTCCAACATTCTGCCCCACTGTGTGTCCAGCATTCTGCCCCACTGTGTCCAGCATTCTGCCCCACTGTGTCCAGCATTCTGCCCCACTGTGTCTCGCATTCTGCCCCACTGTGTCCAGCATTCTGCCCCACTGTGTCTCGCATTCTGCCCCAATGTCCAGCATTCTGCCCCTGTCACTGTGTCCAGCATTTCTGCCCCTGTCTCCAGCATTCTGCCCCACTGTGTCCAGCATTTCTGCCCCTGTGTCCACCATTCTGTCCCACTGTGTCCAGCATTTCTGCCCCACTGTGTCCAGCATTTCTGCCCCACTGTGTCCAGCATTTCTGCCCCACTGTGTCCAGCATTTCTGCCCCACTGTGTCCAGCATTTCTGCCCCACTGTGTCCAGCATTCTGCCCCACTGTGTCCAGCATTCTGCCCCACTGTGTGTCCAGCATTTCTGCCCCTGTGTGTGTCCACCATTCTGTCCCACTGTGTCCAGCATTTCTGCCCCTGTGTCCAGCATTTCTGCCCCACTGTGTCCAGCATTTCTGCCCCACTGTGTCCAGCATTTCTGCCCCACTGTGTCCAGCATTTCTGCCCCACTGTGTCCAGCATTTCTGCCCCACTGTGTCCAGCATTTCTGCCCCACTGTGTCCAGCATTTCTGCCCCACTGTGTCCAGCATTCTGCCCCACTGTGTCCAGCATTTCTGCCCCTGTGTCCACCATTCTGTCCCACTGTGTCCAGCATTTCTGCCCCACTGTGTCCAGCATTTCTGCCCCACTGTGTCCAGCATTTCTGCCCCACTGTGTCCAGCATTTCTGCCCCACTGTGTCCAGCATTTCTGCCCCACTGTGTCCAGCGTTTCTGCCCCACTGTGTCCAGCATTTCTGCCCCACTGTGTCCAGCATTTCTGCCCCACTGTGTCCAGCATTTCTGCCCCTGTGTGTCCACATTTCTGCCACACTGTGTCCAGCATTCTGCCCCACTGTGTCCACCATTCTGCCCCACTGTGTCCGGCATTTCTGCCCCTGTGTCACTGTGTCCAGCATTCTGCCCCACTGTGTCCACCATTCTGCCCCTGTGTGTCCACCATTCTGCCCCTGTGTGTCCACCATTCTGTCCCACTGTGTCCAGCATTTCTGCCCCACTGTGTCCAGCATTTCTGCCCCACTGTGTCCACCATTCTGCCCCACTGTGTCCGGCATTTCTGCCCCTGTGTGTCCAGCATTCTGCCCCACTGTGTCCACCATTCTGCCCCTGTGTGTCCACCATTCTGCCCCTGTGTGTCCACCATTCTGCCCCACTGTGTCCAGCATTTCTGCCCCACTGTGTCCAGCATTTCTGCCCCTGTGTGTCCACCATTCTGCCCCTGTGTGTCCACCATTCTGCCCCACTGTGTCCAGCATTTCTGCCCCACTGTGTCCAGCATTTCTGCCCCTGTGTGTCCACCATTCTGCCCCACTGTGTCCACCATTCTGCCCCACTGTGTCCAGCATTTCTGCCCCACTGTGTCCGGCATTTCTGCCCCTGTGTGTCCAGCATTCTGCCCCACTGTGTCCACCATTCTGCCCCTGTGTGTCCAGCATTTCTGCCCCTGTGTGTCCATCATCCTGCCCCCCGGATCGCAGCAGCTCTCAAAGAAAAAAAAAAACACAACTTCTTACCTGGCCAAGCTCCAGCGCCAGGTGAAGCTCCCTCTCCAGGCTCCACACAGACGCACTCGCCGCCGGGCCCGGCGGCTGACAATGACGTCAGACGCCGGCGACGCCGGCGAGTGCGCACTGCGGCCCTATTCAGCCGCCAGCCTCAGACTGGCTGGCGGCTGTTAACTATTGACGTGCGGGCCCGCACGTCAATAGTGTGCCGCTGCCGCAGCGCCTGCAGGGGGGGCCCGGTGACCAGATGAGACGGGGCCCGATGCGGGCCCCCTCTGCTCACCGGGCCCCATACGCCAGTCACGGCTGTCATGCCCTGATGGCGGCCCTGCACAGCATTGATGCATGTGACAGGGCCTTGGACCAGCATTTCTAGCTTCAACAAAGCTGGGTGACTCTGGTGGCTATGGGGGTAGGCGGTGAAGGATCTGCTCCACAAGTCTTGGAATCCCTAAGGCTTACAGGGCACTTGGGGATGAAAAAGTAAACCACTACACTCCAGAGGATGGAGAACTAAACTACTAAACATCTAGGGTTGGAAAACTAAACCACAGCACACCAACACACCAAGGGATGGTGAACTAAACTACTAGACACCAAGTAATGGAGAACTAAACCACTAGATACCAGAAGATGGAGAACTAAACTACTACACAACGAGGGTTAAGAGAACTAAACTACTAAACACATAGGGTTGCAGAATTAAAGCACTACACACCAAGGGATGGAGACTTAAACCACTACACACCAAGAGATGCTGAACTAAACCACTAGACACCAAGGTGTAAACTAGACACCAAGTCTTGGAATCCCTAAGGCTTACAGGGCACTTGAGAATGAAAATGTAAACCACTACACACCAGATGATGGGGAACTAAACTACTAAACACCTAGGGTTGGATAACTAAGCCACAACACACCAACACACCAAGGGATGGTGAAATAAACCACTAGGCACCAGGGGATAGAGAACTAAACCTCGAGATACCAGAAGATGGAGAAGTAAACTAGTAAACAACAGGGTTTAGAGAACTAAACTATTAAACACCTAGGGTTGCAGAACTAAACCACTACACACTAGAGGATGGAGACTTAAACCACTACACACCAAGAGATGGTGAACTAAATCACTAGACACCAAATCTTGGAATCCCCAAGGCTTGTGGGACAAACCTCTGTATCTAACACGTCTTCCACTGATTCTGCCTCCTCCACCTGCATCCTCAAACTCTCCCTTAATGAAAGTCACTTTCCAACAGTCCAGGGCGAATCCCCCCACCTCCTACTGCGCAGCCCAGGAACACCGCAATCAGGCAGCGTGTAAATTTATATGCCTTGGAGATCGCAGTCACACAGCTCAAGAGTTGTGGACAGCTATCCAGGTTGAGTTTGAGCAATGGCTGTCACCTCAGAACCTGGAGGCAGGGAAGGCCGTGTGCAAACTTGGTGGCACCCCTACGCAGGGCCAACCTCACACACATGCCTTGCATGGCTCACATCCTCAACCTATCATACAGAAATTTCTCTGCCACTATCTCAGCCTGGATGTGCTGCTGCAGAAAGCACTGTTGCTGCATGCTCATTTCCGCCCTTTGCACCTTGTGACTCATTGACTTGTATTGCTACAGAGGTCTTTCGGGCTATTGGTTAACCGGTTGATATGTGATGTGCAGATGTGGTGGAACTCCACTCTGCACATGTTGCAGCGACTGTGGCAGCAGCAACGAGCCCTGGCTCAGTATGTAATTTTGCATAGCTTGGGCCAATGTTGTACGGACATGATTCAAATCACGCTTGCTGAGTCGGCACAGATGAAGGACCATCTTCACCCTTCTGCACAGTTTCGAAATGGAAACTAAGATGGTTAGCACAATTAGCACAAACTGATTTAGATGCTAAAATGTGGACTCCTGGATGGACAACACAGTAAGCACAAAGAATTATGAAATGTGGACTCCTGGCTGGACCACAATATTAGCACAAACTTTTTAGATTCTGAAAAGTGGACTCCTGGCTGAACTACACTATTAGCACAAACTTTTTAGATTCTGAAAAGTGGACTCCTAGCTGAACTACACTATTAGCACAAACTATTTAGATTCTGAAAAGTGGACTGCTGGCTGAATCACACTATTAGAAGTTAGGATTTAGATGCTGGCCTGGTATCTGGACCACACTATTAGAAGAAATTATTTAAATTCTGAAATGTGGACTCCTGGCTGCACCACACTATTAGCACAAAGGATTTAGATGCTGGAAGGACGATTTGACACTATCTAGCTGAACTAGCTGACAATAAATTGCCTAGCTGTTTCACTACTTGCAGCAGCAGCAGGAGAAGCCTCTCTGCACTGTTACACTGACAAAATGGCGCAAAAACAACATATCTGCTTTTTATATCGGAGGGACATTTGATTTAGCATAGAATGGCAGAAGCCCTTGTGACTAGATGATGTGGATGGTTTCTGCGCACTGATTGGCTGCCAGAATCTCCACACATTAAGTTAATAAACAAAAAAAATTCAGTCCACCACTACTCTGACCTCTCCCCACCCCCTCCCCTCACCAAACATGTCCTCTACGCTCATCGTACCATAATCTAGGGAGATTACATTGTGAGCCCCATGGGACAGGGTTTGGTGTTTGAAATTACATTCTATACACAGCGTAACTCCTAACATTAATTGCAGCCCTTTTAGGCCATGCACCGGTTTGTGGAAAAAAAAAAAAATTCTAGTTTTGATGAAAATTTGGATAAAATCCACAACTTTTACAGGTTGATTTGGAGAATGTACACTAGGTTAGTGCTATGTGAAGTGAAATTAGTGACTATTTATGTAAGCCATTCACTAATATTTTACAAAGGTGGAGATTCAACATGGATAGTTGAGAAGGATGGGCGTGTGCACCTTATTTTTTGGGGGAGCGATCCTTGATTTACAACATCTTTCAAATGTACCTACTTTTAATAAAGTGAATAAAGTGCTGTTACAAGGAAAATATGATCTGTAAAAGTTTACATACAGTAGATCTGCAGGAAGAAGCCAGGAGGGTCTGCTCCAAGAGGTGAATGACTTTCTGTTGTAAATCCAGTATGTAAGGCCGGCGTCACACTGGCGTTTAAAACGGCCGAGTGCAATGCGAAAAAACATCGCATTGCACTCGGACCAATGTTAACATATGGGGCCGCTCCCAGCAGCCGACTTTTTGACGCCCGTTTTCCTCGCATGCTGCGATTGTCACCGATTATCGGATCGGACTCGCCAATGCAAGTCTATGGATGCGATGAAAAATCGGATTACAAACGGACCACAAGTGTGACTTGCGATTAAATCGCCAGACTTCGCCAGGTGACAGGAAATTGCATCAGGCATTGCCAGGAAGCTTTGGCATGCTAATTACACTGGGAGAGTTAAAAAAACCAGGAACAACGCCTCCACGGATTCCTGCAAGCATGTCGACGCTAATTAACGTCGAGATGCTCATAGTTCTGGTCCAAGAGAGACCAGAACTATGGGACCAGAGAGATGCCCACTATGCCGACCGGGCATGCAAGGAGGCAGCGTGGAGAAGAATATGTTGCCAAATGTTCCCAGATTATGCAGACAGATCTCGGGAGGACCAGGAGAGAATTAGTAAGTACACTAATGTATTTTTTGGGGGGTTTTGTCAACACAGTAAAACGTGCATTTTTGTAGTTTGAGGGGGGGGGGGGCTTATTTAGCAAAAGTGTCCTCCTTGTCAGATAACCAGCTTTTTCAAAGTATTACGGCACATTGTTATGTGTGAATGTTTACCCTTTAAATTTTGGGCCGCAATGTATGTTGTCCCCATTAGAGTTGAGCGACCTTGACCTTTTTAGAGTCGAGCCGGGTTTCGCGAAACCCGACTATCTCAAAAGTCGGGTCGAGTGAAATCGCCCGATTATGACGTAAAGTCGGGATCGACCGAAACACGAAACCCAATGCAAGTCAATGGGGCAGCATAGTCGGCAGTGAGTGGGGGCCAGGAAAACACCTAGAGTGCCCATTTTAATGTCAAAACCATCCATTCTTCTTAATGAAGCTTGTCAAGCGTAATTTACCTTATAATAATTGGAAGGCATTTGAAATTGGGGGTCATTTGGCTAAAGTTGTGGTGGGTAGGGCTGGTTCAAGTAATTAGTGGGCCCAGGAAATCTGGACCACGTCACGGCAGTGGAGCAGGGAGAGGTAAGTATTTCAACTTTGCAAGTGCTGTGAACCTGAGCAAGCAGGGGGGGCCCACTCGTTGGCATTGGCACTGGCACAGGGCCCCTCAAAGTACAGCGGTGTGTTTGCACGGCGGGGGCGCCTCCCACCGGCAGCAACACTTTTGCGTACCATGAGAGGCCCTGTGCCAGTGACGTCGCCAACTAGTATTCCTCCCCCCACCTGATGAAGGAACCTGCACCTTCCTGTTTGTCCCCGTGTAAGGTGGTATGGTATGCGGGAAGGGGGACCTGACTTTCAGCAGGGTCACAATCTTGCAGTGTAGCGTGCACGGGAAATGTTGCGTTATGGGTCAATGTACCAGCAGACTCATCTATCACTGGCTGGGCAATGGGCAGGATGAGGAGGAAACACAGATATAGGCCCAAAGAATAAAGTGGGCTAAATGCAGTTCAAAATTGGTAACACAGGACTAATCAGGGGGCATTGCAGTGGAGGACAACTGGAATGAGAGGCTGACACAGAGAGTAGGCCCAAATCAGTAAGTAGTCGAAATGCAGTTCAAGATTGGCAACAGTAGTAAACAGGCGGCACAGCTTTGTTCAGTGGAGGAGAACAGCAAGGAGTGGCAGACACCGATAGTAGGCCCCAACCCAACTAGTAGGCCAAATGCAGTCTAACATTACCAACTACTTAACGAGCGCCTGAAAACGGAATTTCAGGACAGGAAACCAGGAGAACAGCAAGGAGCGGCAGACACCGATAGTAGGCCCCAAACCAACTAGTACGCCAAATGCAGTTGTTCCGTTTAACCACAATTTAATGAGAGCCTGAAGATAGAAGTTCAGGAAAGGCAACCTGGAGAACACCTTGGAGTGGAACACACCATCTCTCTACAGTGGAACACACCATCTCTCTACACCCCATACCCAATTTGTAGGCCTAATGCAGCGTAGTTTCCAACAACTACTAAACGAGAGCCGGAAGATCGAAGCAATGGAGAGGAAACCTGGGGAACACCTTGGAGTGTAACACACCATCTCTCTACACCCCATACCAAATTTGTAGGCCTAATGCAGCGTAGTTTCCAACAACTACTAAACGAGAGCCGGAAGATCGAAGCTCAGGAAAGGCAACCTGGAGAACACCTTGGAGTGGAACACACCATCTCTCTACACCCCATACCCAATTTGTAGGCCCAATGCAGCGTAGTTTCCAACAACTACTAAACGAGAGCCGGAAGATCGAAGCAATGGAGAGGAAACCTGGGGAACACCTTGGAGTGTAACACACCATCTCTCTACACCCCATACCCAATTTGTAGGCCTAATGCAGCGTAGTTTCCAACAACTACTAAACGAGAGCCGGAAGATCGAAGCAATGGAGAGGAAACCTGGGGAACACCTTGGAGTGTAACACACCATCTCTCTACACCCCATACCCAATTTGTAGGCCTAATGCAGCGTAGTTTCCAACAACTACTAAACGAGAGCCGGAAGATTGAAGCAATGGAGAGGAAACCTGGGGAACACCTTGGAGTGGAACACACCATCTCTCTACAGTGGAACACACCATCTCTCTACACCCCATACCCAATTTGTAGGCCTAATGCAGCGTAGTTTCCAACAACTACTAAACGAGAGCCGGAAGATCGAAGCTCAGGAAAGGCAACCTGGGGAACACCTTGGAGTGGAACACACCATCTCTCTACACCCCATACCCAATTTGTAGGCCCAATGCAGCGTAGTTTCCAACAACTACTAAACGAGAGCCGGAAGATCGAAGCTCAGGAAAGGCAACCTGGGGAAAACCTTGGAGTGTAACAAACCCTCTCTCTACACCACGGAAGGGCTGATTCTTAGGAAGGAAGGCTGTCGGAAAGAAGCAGGGCGCGTCCGAGGGTGATTATATTCTTATTAGGTATATACTCACCCTCGGACGCGCCCTGCTTCTTTATATGTAATGAATGTTTATTTGCAATGTGGTTTTGACTTACTCTATTTTTTTGGTAAATAATGATTTTATTATTTTCATTGTTTTGCATCTTCTTGGCAATAATATAAAGAAGACGCGACAGGACAACACTCGGTGGATGCCATATCTGTGTTTAAAATTGAAAAAACCTTTCAGTTAACTACTTGCAGGAGAAAGTTATTGTAGCTGGTGGCCATTTTTAGTACTGTACCAGATTTTTGTTGTATGTGTTTGTTTTTAATGTTAAAATGTCTGCATTTGATATCTCTCCAGTATTTTCTTTTTTATAAGCAAAATACTTATTTTTATATTTTCTGATGTTGGTTCCAGGGGTACACGGGCAGCAGTGGTGTGGTCAGTGGAGGCCTAGTGGAAGGAGTGACCGCAGACAGGCATCGAAGGCCTAAAATAATAACACATGGCTGTAGGCAATTTTAAATTGGTTCCAGGGGTACACGGGCAGCAGTGGTGTGGTCAGTGGAGGCCTAGTGGAAGGAGTGACCGCAGACAGGCATCGAAGGCCTAAAATAATAACACATGGCTGTAGGCAATTTTAAATTGGTTCCAGGGGTACACGGGCAGCAGTGGTGTGGTCAGTGGAGGCCTAGTGGAAGGAGTGACCACAGACAGGCATCGAAGGCCTAAAATAATAACACATGGCTGTAGGCAATTTTAAATTGGTTACAGGGGTACACGGGCAGCAGTGGTGTGGTCAGTGGAGGCCTAGTGGAAGGAGTGACCGCAGACAGGCATCGAAGGCCTAAAATAATAACACATGGCTGTAGGCAATTTTAAATTGGTTCCAGGGGTACACGGGCAGCAGTGGTGTGGTCAGTGGAGGCCTAGTGGAAGGAGTGACCGCAGACAGGCATCGAAGGCCTAAAATAATAACACATGGCTGTAGGCAATTTTAAATTGGTTCCAGGGGTACACGGGCAGCAGTGGTGTGGTCAGTGGAGGCCTAGTGGAAGGAGTGACCGCAGACAGGCATCGAAGGCCTAAAATAATAACACATGGCTGTAGGCAATTTTAAATTGGTTACAGGGGTACACGGGCAGCAGTGGTGTGGTCAGTGGAGGCCTAGTGGAAGGAGTAACCGCAGACAGGCATCGAAGGCCTAAAATAATAACACATGGCTGTAGGCAATTTTAAATTGGTTCCAGGGGTACACGGGCAGCAGTGGTGTGGTCAGTGGAGGCCTAGTGGAAGGAGTGACCGCAGACAGGCATCGAAGGCCTAAAATAATAACACATGGCTGTAGGCAATTTTAAATTGGTTCCAGGGGTACACGGGCAGCAGTGGTGTGGTCAGTGGAGGCCTAGTGGAAGGAGTGACCGCAGACAGGCATCGAAGGCCTAAAATAATAACACATGGCTGTAGGCAATTTTAAATTGGTTCCAGGGGTACACGGGCAGCAGTGGTGTGGTCAGTGGAGGCCTAGTGGAAGGAGTCACCGCAGACAGGCATCGAAGGCCTAAAATAATAACACATGGCTGTAGGCAATTTTAAATTGGTTCCAGGGGTACACGGGCAGCAGTGGTGTGGTCAGTGGAGGCCTAGTGGAAGGAGTGACCGCAGACAGGCATCGAAGGCCTAAAATAATAACACATGGCTGTAGGCAATTTTAAATTGGTTCCAGGGGTACACGGGCAGCAGTGGTGTGGTCAGTGGAGGCCTAGTGGAAGGAGTGACCGCAGACAGGCATCGAAGGCCTAAAATAATAACACATGGCTGTAGGCAATTTTAAATTGGTTCCAGGGGTACACGGGCAGCAGTGGTGTGGTCAGTGGAGGCCTAGTGGAAGGAGTCACCGCAGACAGGCATCGAAGGCCTAAAATAATAACACATGGCTGTAGGCAATTTTAAATTGGTTACAGGGGTACACGGGCAGCAGTGGTGTGGTCAGTGGAGGCCTAGTGGAAGGAGTAACCGCAGACAGGCATCGAAGGCCTAAAATAATAACACATGGCTGTAGGCAATTTTAAATTGGTTCCAGGGGTACACGGGCAGCAGTGGTGTGGTCAGTGGAGGCCTAGTGGAAGGATTGACCGCAGACAGGCATCGAAGGCCTAAAATAATAACACATGGCTGTAGGCAATTTTAAATTGGTTCCAGGGGTACACGGGCAGCAGTGGTGTGGTCAGTGGAGGCCTAGTGGAAGGAGTGACCGCAGACAGGCATCGAAGGCCTAAAATAATAACACATGGCTGTAGGCAATTTTAAATTGGTTACAGGGGTACACGGGCAGCAGTGGTGTGGTCAGTGGAGGCCTAGTGGAAGGAGTAACCGCAGACAGGCATCGAAGGCCTAAAATAATAACACATGGCTGTAGGCAATTTTAAATTGGTTCCAGGGGTACACGGGCAGCAGTGGTGTGGTCAGTGGAGGCCTAGTGGAAGGATTGACCGCAGACAGGCATCGAAGGCCTAAAATAATAACACATGGCTGTAGGCAATTTTAAATTGGTTCCAGGGGTACACGGGCAGCAGTGGTGTGGTCAGTGGAGGCCTAGTGGAAGGAGTCACCGCAGACAGGCATCGAAGGCCTAAAATAATAACACATGGCTGTAGGCAATTTTAAATTGGTTACAGGGGTACACGGGCAGCAGTGGTGTGGTCAGTGGAGGCCTAGTGGAAGGAGTGACCGCAGACAGGCATCGAAGGCCTAAAATAATAACACATGGCTGTAGGCAATTTTAAATTGGTTACAGGGGTACACGGGCAGCAGTGGTGTGGTCAGTGGAGGCCTAGTGGAAGGAGTAACCGCAGACAGGCATCGAAGGCCTAAAATAATAACACATGGCTGTAGGCAATTTTAAATTGGTTCCAGGGGTACACGGGCAGCAGTGGTGTGGTCAGTGGAGGCCTAGTGGAAGGAGTCACTGCAGACAGGCATCGAAGGCCTAAAATAATAACACATGGCTGTAGGCAATTTTAAATTGGTTACAGGGGTACACGGGCAGCAGTGGTGTGGTCAGTGGAGGCCTAGTGGAAGGAGTGACCGCAGACAGGCATCGAAGGCCTAAAATAATAACACATGGCTGTAGGCAATTTTAAATTGGTTCCAGGGGTACACGGGCAGCAGTGGTGTGGTCAGTGGAGGCCTAGTGGAAGGAGTCACCGCAGACAGGCATCGAAGGCCTAAAATAATAACACATGGCTGTAGGCAATTTTAAATTGGTTACAGGGGTACACGGGCAGCAGTGGTGTGGTCAGTGGAGGCCTAGTGGAAGGAGTCACCGCAGACAGGCATCGAAGGCCTAAAATAATAACACATGGCTGTAGGCAATTTTAAATTGGTTCCAGGGGTACACGGGCAGCAGTGGTGTGGTCAGTGGAGGCCTAGTGGAAGGAGTCACCGCAGACAGGCATCGAAGGCCTAAAATAATAACACATGGCTGTAGGCAATTTTAAATTGGTTACAGGGGTACACGGGCAGCAGTGGTGTGGTCAGTGGAGGCCTAGTGGAAGGAGTGACCGCAGACAGGCATCGAAGGCCTAAAATAATAACACATGGCTGTAGGCAATTTTAAATTGGTTCCAGGGGTACACGGGCAGCAGTGGTGTGGTCAGTGGAGGCCTAGTGGAAGGAGTCACCGCAGACAGGCATCGAAGGCCTAAAATAATAACACATGGCTGTAGGCAATTTTAAATTGGTTACAGGGGTACACGGGCAGCAGTGGTGTGGTCAGTGGAGGCCTAGTGGAAGGAGTCACCGCAGACAGGCATCGAAGGCCTAAAATAATAACACATGGCTGTAGGCAATTTTAAATTGGTTCCAGGGGTACACGGGCAGCAGTGGTGTGGTCAGTGGAGGCCTAGTGGAAGGAGTGACCACAGACAGGCATCGAAGGCCTAAAATAATAACACATGGCTGTAGGCAATTTTAAATTGGTTACAGGGGTACACGGGCAGCAGTGGTGTGGTCAGTGGAGGCCTAGTGGAAGGAGTGACCGCAGACAGGCATCGAAGGCCTAAAATAATAACACATGGCTGTAGGCAATTTTAAATTGGTTCCAGGGGTACACGGGCAGCAGTGGTGTGGTCAGTGGAGGCCTAGTGGAAGGAGTCACCGCAGACAGGCATCGAAGGCCTAAAATAATAACACATGGCTGTAGGCAATTTTAAATTGGTTACAGGGGTACACGGGCAGCAGTGGTGTGGTCAGTGGAGGCCTAGTGGAAGGAGTCACCGCAGACAGGCATCGAAGGCCTAAAATAATAACACATGGCTGTAGGCAATTTTAAATTGGTTCCAGGGGTACACGGGCAGCAGTGGTGTGGTCAGTGGAGGCCTAGTGGAAGGAGTGACCACAGACAGGCATCGAAGGCCTAAAATAATAACACATGGCTGTAGGCAATTTTAAATTGGTTACAGGGGTACACGGGCAGCAGTGGTGTGGTCAGTGGAGGCCTAGTGGAAGGAGTGACCGCAGACAGGCATCGAAGGCCTAAAATAATAACACATGGCTGTAGGCAATTTTAAATTGGTTCCAGGGGTACACGGGCAGCAGTGGTGTGGTCAGTGGAGGCCTAGTGGAAGGAGTCACCGCAGACAGGCATCGAAGGCCTAAAATAATAACACATGGCTGTAGGCAATTTTAAATTGGTTACAGGGGTACACGGGCAGCAGTGGTGTGGTCAGTGGAGGCCTAGTGGAAGGAGTCACCGCAGACAGGCATCGAAGGCCTAAAATAATAACACATGGCTGTAGGCAATTTTAAATTGGTTCCAGGGGTACACGGGCAGCAGTGGTGTGGTCAGTGGAGGCCTAGTGGAAGGAGTCACCGCAGACAGGCATCGAAGGCCTAAAATAATAACACATGGCTGTAGGCAATTTTAAATTGGTTACAGGGGTACACGGGCAGCAGTGGTGTGGTCAGTGGAGGCCTAGTGGAAGGAGTGACCACAGACAGGCATCGAAGGCCTAACATAACAAAAATGTCAATACAATGGTATTGTCAGTGGCAGGCATTGAAGGATGTCAGCGCATAGACTAAACATTGGTGGAGCTGTGAGATAATTTTGCAAGTGGTAGAGCACTGTTTGAGCTGGGGTGGGGGGAAACTGTCTTGTGGCCGGCGGTACAGGCCCAGGGCCCCTCATATTACAACGGTGTGTCTGACGTTGGGTGCGCACCACCACCGCCAGAGACACTTTATTGTACTAGGAGGGACCCAGTGGCAGTGCCGTCGACCAAAAGCGGGCTCACCCACCTCTTCAGACAAACTGCACTCTCACGGGTGCTGTCGCCAAGTGTCGATACCACGGCCCCGTGTGGGGAGTTTGGCCATTTAGTGAGGTGTAAACATGTCGTATGCTGGACAATCAGGTGCAGAAAATTACGAGATTGGAAAAGGCATTCAGAATAGTCCACAGGCAAGACCTTTTCATAGGAAAGCTAGGTGTCAGCCGGGCAAGGTGGGGCAAAAGATTTCGAAATCCAGTTGTGGTTCATTTTAATGAAGGTTAGATCATCTACATTTTGGGTAGCCAGACGAGTCCTTTTTTCTGTTAGTATTGAACCTGCAGCACTGAATACTCTTTCTGATAGGACACTAGCTGCCGGGCAAGCAAGCTCCTGCAATGCATATTCTGCCAATTCTGGCCAGGTGTCTAATTTTGATGCCCAGTAATCAAATGGGAATGACGGTTGAGGGAGAACATCGATAAGGGATGAAAAATAGTTTGTAACCATACTGGACAAATGTTGTCTCCTGTCACTTTGAATTGATGCTGCAGTACCTGTCCTGTCTGCGGTCATAGCAAAATCACTCCACAACCTGGTCAGAAAACCCCTCTGGCCAACGCCACTTCTGATTTCTGCCCCTCTAACTCCTCTGGTCTGCTGGCCCCTGCAGCTCGTGTGAGAACGATCACGGGCGCTGTGTGCAGGGAATGCCAGAAGCAAACGGTCAACAAGAGTTGATTGTTTGGTTGCTAATATTAGTTCCAAGTTCTCATGTGGCATTATATTTTGCAATTTGCCTTTATAGCGAGGATCAAGGAGGCAGGCCAACCAGTAATCGTCATCATTCATCATTTTAGTTATGCGTGTGTCCCTTTTGAGGATACGTAAGGCATAATCCGCCATGTGGGCCAAAGTTCCAGTTCTCAAATCTGCGGTTGTGCTTGGTTGAGGGGCAGTTTCAGGCAAATCCACGTCACTTGTGTCCCTCAAAAAACCAGAACCCGGCCTTGCCGCGCCACCAATTTCCAGTGGCCCCGGAAAAGCTTCCTCATTAAAAATATAATCATCCCCATCATCCTACTCGTCCTCCTCCTCCTCTTCGCCCGCTACCTCGTCCTGTACACTGCCCTGGCCAGACAATGGCTGACTGTCATCAAGGCTTTCCTCTTCCTCAGTTCCAGACGCCTGATCCTTTATGTGCGTCAAACTTTGCATCAGCAGACGCATTAGGGGGATGCTCATGCTTATTATGGCGTTGTCTGCACTAACCAGCCGTGTGCATTCCTCAAAACACTGAAGGACTTGACACATGTCTTGAATCTTCGACCACTGCACACCTGACAACTCCATGTCTGCTGTTATGGCTGGCAATCAGGCAACACAGCGTGCAGTAATCAGCGCACATACAGAGATCTGGCAAAAACCCAAAACAATAGGACGAGCTCTGAGACGTGGAATCTCTGTAGACTGCAGTACCTGAACTGTCCTCACACAACTGGAAGCAGCAGTGGATTGCGCCTATCACTACCTATGCAACTCGGCACTGCCTGAGGAGCTGACTAGCCTGAAGATAGAAATACAAGCCTGACTTACCTCAGAGAAATACCCCAAAGGAATAGGCAGCCCCCACATATAATGACTGTTAGCAAGATGAAAAGACAAACGTAGGAATGAAATAGATTCAGCAAAGTGAGGCCCGATATTCTAGACAGAGCGAGGATAGCAAAGAGAACTATGCAGTCTACAAAAAACCCTAAAACGAAAACCACGCAAAGGGGCAAAAAGACCCACCGTGCCGAACTAACAGCACGGCGGTGCACCCCTTTGCTTCTCAGAGCTTCCAGCAAAAGATAATAACAAGCTGGACAGAAAAAACAGAAAACAAACTAGAAGCACTTATCTAGCAGAGCAGCAGGCCCAAGGAAAGATGCAGTAGCTCAGATCCAACACTGGAACATTGACAAGGAGCAAGGAAGACAGACTCAGGTGGAGCTAAATAGCAAGGCAGCCAACGAGCTCACCAAAACACCTGAGGGAGGACGCCCAGAGACTGCAATACCACTTGTGACCACAGAATTCACAACAGTACCCCCCCCTTGAGGAGGGGTCACCGAACCCTCACCAGAATCCCCAGGCCGACCAGGATGAGCCACATGAAAGGCACGAACAAGATCTGGGGCATGGACATCAGAGGCAAAAACCCAGGAATTATCTTCCTGAGCATAACCCTTCCATTTGACCAGATACTGGAGTTTCCGTCTAGAGACACGAGAATCCAAAATCTTCTCCACAATATACTCCAATTCCCCCTCCACCAAAACAGGGGCAGGAGGCTCCACAGATGGAACCATAGGTGCCACGTATCTCCTCAACAACGACCTATGGAATACATTATGTATGGAAAAGGAGTCTGGGAGGGTCAGACGAAAAGACACCGGATTGAGAATCTCAGAAATCCTATACGGACCAATAAAACGAGGTTTAAATTTAGGAGAGGAAACCTTCATAGGTATATGACGAGAAGATAACCAAACCAGATCCCCAACACGAAGTCGGGGTCCCACACGGCGTCTGCGATTAGCGAAAAGCTGAGCCTTCTCCTGGGACAAGGTCAAATTGTCCACTACCTGAGTCCAGATCTGCTGCAACCTGTCCACCACATAATCCACACCAGGACAGTCCGAAGACTCAACCTGTCCTGAAGAGAAACGAGGATGGAACCCAGAATTGCAGAAAAATGGAGAGACCAAGGTAGCCGAGCTGGCCCGATTATTAAGGGCGAACTCAGCCAACGGCAAAAATGACACCCAATCATCCTGGTCAGCGGAAACAAAACATCTCAGATATGTTTCCAAGGTCTGATTGGTTCGTTCGGTCTGGCCATTAGTCTGAGGATGGAAGGCCGAGGAAAAAGATAGGTCAATGCCCATCCTACCACAAAAGGCTCGCCAGAACCTTGAGACAAACTGGGAACCTCTGTCAGAAACAATATTCTCAGGAATGCCATGTAAACGAACCACATGCTGGAAGAACAAAGGCACCAAATCAGAGGAGGAAGGCAATTTAACCAAGGGCACCAGATGGACCATTTTAGAAAAGCGATCACAGACCACCCAAATGACAGACATCTTTTGAGAAACGGGAAGGTCAGAAATGAAATCCATCGAAATATGTGTCCAAGGCCTCTTCGGGACCGGCAAGGGCAAAAGCAACCCACTGGCACGTGAACAGCAGGGCTTAGCCCTAGCACAAATTCCACAGGACTGCACAAAAGCACGCACATCCCGCGACAGAGACGGCCACCAAAAGGATCTAGCAACCAACTCCCTGGTACCAAAGATTCCTGGATGACCGGCCAGCACCGAACAATGAAGTTCAGAGATAACTTTACTAGTCCACCTATCAGGGACGAACAGTTTCTCGGCCGGACAACGATCAGGTTTATTAGCCTGAAATTTCTGCAACACTCTCCGCAAATCAGGGGAGATGGCAGACACAATGACTCCTTCCTTGAGGATACTCGCCGGCTCAGATAACCCCGGAGAGTCGGGCACAAAACTCCTAGACAGAGCATCTGCCTTCACATTTTTAGAGCCCGGAAGGTATGAAATCACAAAATCAAAACGAGCAAAAAATAACGACCAACGGGCCTGTCTAGGATTCAAGCGCTTGGCAGACTCAAGATAAGTAAGGTTCTTATGATCAGTCAAAACCACCACGCGATGCTTAGCACCCTCAAGCCAATGACGCCACTCCTCGAATGCCCACTTCATGGCCAGCAACTCTCGGTTGCCCACATCATAATTACGCTCAGCAGCAGAAAATTTCCTGGAAAAGAAAGCACATGGTTTGAACACTGAGCAACCAGAACCTCTCTGTGACAAAACCGCCCCTGCACCAATCTCAGAAGCATCAACCTCGACCTGGAACGGAAGAGAAACATCAGGTTGACACAACACAGGGGCACAGCAAAAACGACGCTTCAACTCCTGAAAAGCTTCCACGGCAGCAGAAGACCAATTAACCAAATCAGCACCCTTCTTGGTCAAATCGGTCAATGGTCTGGCAATGCTAGAAAAATTACAGATGAAGCGACGATAAAAATTAGCAAAGCCCAGGAATTTCTGCAAACTTTTTAGAGATGTCGGCTGAGTCCAATCCTGGATGGCCTGAACCTTAACCGGATCCATCTCGATAGTAGAAGGGGAAAAGATGAACCCCAAAAATGAAACTTTCTGCACACCGAAGAGACACTTTGATCCCTTCACAAACAAGGAATTAGCACGCAGTACCTGGAAAACCATTCTGACTTGCTTTACATGAGACTCCCAATCATCTGAGAAGATCAAAATGTCATCCAAGTAAACAATCAAGAATTTATCCAGATACTCACGAAAAATGTCATGCATAAAAGACTGAAAAACAGATGGAGCATTGGCAAGTCCGAACGGCATCACCAGATACTCAAAATGACCCTCGGGCGTATTAAATGCCGTTTTCCATTCATCTCCCTGCCTGATTCTCACCAGATTATACGCACCACGAAGATCAATCTTAGTAAACCAACTAGCCCCCTTAATCCGAGCAAACAAGTCAGAAATCAATGGCAAGGGATACTGAAACTTAACAGTGATCTTATTAAGAAGGCGGTAATCAATACACGGTCTTAGCGAACCATCCTTCTTGGCTACAAAAAAGAACCCTGCTCCCAATGGTGACGACGATGGGCGAATATGTCCCTTCTCCAGGGACTCCTTCACATAACTGCGCATAGCGGTGTGTTCAGGTACGGACAAATTAAATAAACGACCCTTAGGGAATTTACTACCAGGAATCAAATCGATAGCACAATCACAATTCCTATGCGGAGGAAGGGCATCAGACTTGGACTCTTCAAATACATCCTGAAAGTCCGACAAGAACTCTGGGATGTCAGAAGGAATGGATGACGAAATAGACAAAAATGGAACATCACCATGTACTCCCTGACAACCCCAGCTGGTTACCGACATAGAGTTCCAATCCAATACTGGATTATGGGTTTGTAGCCATGGCAACCCCAACACGACCACATCATGCAAATTATGCAGTACCAAAAAGCGAATAACTTCCTGATGTGCAGGAGCCATGCACATGGTCAGCTGGGCCCAGTACTGAGGCTTATTCTTGGCCAGAGGTGTAGCATCAATTCCTCTCAACGGAATAGGACACCGCAAAGGCTCCAAGAAAAATCCACCATTACATCCTTAAGAGCTTCAGAGAGACCCTTTCTGAACAAAGCCGCTAGTGCAGATTCATTCCACAGAGTGAGTACTGACCATTTTCTAAATTTCTGACAATATAGTTCTACATCATCCTGACCCTGGCATAAAGCCAGCAGATTTTTCTCAGCTTGATCCACTGAATTAGGCTCATCGTAAAGCAATCCCAGCGCCTGGAAAAATGCATCAATATTACTCAATGCAGAATCTCCTGGTGCAAGAGAAAACGCCCAGTCCTGTGGGTCGCCGCGCAAAAAAGAAATAATAATCAAAACCTGTTGAATAGGATTACCAGAAGAATGAGGTTTCAAGGCCAAAAATAGCTTACAATTATTTCTGAAGCTCAGGAACTTAGTTCTGTCACCAAAAAACAAATCAGGAATCGGAATTCTTGGTTCTAGCATCGATTTCTGATCAATAGTATCTTGAATCTTTTGTACATTTACAACGAGATTATCCATTGAGGAGCACAGAGCCTGAATATCCATGTCCACAGCTGTGTCCTGAAGCACTCTAATGTCTAGGGGAAAAAAAAGACTGAAGACAGAGCCAAGAAAAAAAAATGATGTCAGGATTTCTTTTTTCCCTCTATTGGAAATCATTGAATTGGCTCCTTGTACTGTTATGGCTGGCAATCAGGCAACACAGCGTGCAGTAATCAGCGCACATACAGAGATCTGGCAAAAACCCAAAACAATAGGACGAGCTCTGAGACGTGGAATCTCTGTAGACTGCAGTACCTGAACTGTCCTCACACAACTGGAAGCAGCAGTGGATTGCGCCTATCACTACCTATGCAACTCGGCACTGCCTGAGGAGCTGACTAGCCTGAAGATAGAAATACAAGCCTGACTTACCTCAGAGAAATACCCCAAAGGAATAGGCAGCCCCCACATATAATGACTGTTAGCAAGATGAAAAGACAAACGTAGGAATGAAATAGATTCAGCAAAGTGAGGCCCGATATTCTAGACAGAGCGAGGATAGCAAAGAGAACTATGCAGTCTACAAAAAACCCTAAAACGAAAACCACGCAAAGGGGCAAAAAGACCCACCGTGCCGAACTAACAGCACGGCGGTGCACCCCTTTGCTTCTCAGAGCTTCCAGCAAAAGATAATAACAAGCTGGACAGAAAAAACAGAAAACAAACTAGAAGCACTTATCTAGCAGAGCAGCAGGCCCAAGGAAAGATGCAGTAGCTCAGATCCAACACTGGAACATTGACAAGGAGCAAGGAAGACAGACTCAGGTGGAGCTAAATAGCAAGGCAGCCAACGAGCTCACCAAAACACCTGAGGGAGGACGCCCAGAGACTGCAATACCACTTGTGACCACAGAATTCACAACAGTCTGCCATCCTACTGCCTGCCCGTGTATGTGTATCCTCCCACAAAAACATAACAGCCCGCCTCTGTTCACACAGTCTCTGAAGCATGTGCAGTGTTGAGTTCCACCTTGTTGCAACGTCTATGATTAGGCGATGCTGGGGAAGGTTCAAAGAACGCTGATAGGTCTGCATACGGCTGGAGTGTACGGGCGAACGGCGGATATGTGAGCAAAGTCCACGCACTTTGAGGAGCAGGTCGGATAACCCCGGATAACTTTTCAGGAAGCACTGCACCACCAGGTTTAAGGTGTGAGCCAGGCAAGGAATGTGTTTCAGTTGGGAAAGGGAGATGGCAGCCATGAAATTCCTTCCGTTATCACTCACTACCTTGCCTGCCTCAAGATCTACAGTGCCCAGCCACGACTGCGTTTCTTTCTGCAAGAACTCGGACAGAACTTCCGCGGTGTGTCTGTTGTCGCCCAAACACTTCATAGCCAATACAGCCTGCTGACGTTTGCCAGTAGCTGCCCCATAATGGGAGACCTGGTGTGCAACAGTGGCAGCTGCGAATGGAGTGGTTGTGCGACTGCGGTCTGTGGACGAGCTCTCGCTTCTGCAGGAGGACGAAGAGGAGGAGGAGGGGGTGCGAACGGCTACAGCCAATTGTTTCCTAGACCGTGGGCTAGGCAGAACTGTCCCAAACTTGCTGTCCCCTGTGGACCCTGCATCCACCACATTTACCCAGTGTGCCGTGATGGACACGTAACGTCCCTGGCCATGCCTACTGGTCCATGCATCTGTTGTCAGGTGCACCTTTGTGCTCACAGATTGCCTGAGTGCATGGACGATGCGCTCTTTAACATGCTGGTGGAGGGCTGGGATGGCTTTTCTGGAAAAAAAGTGTTGACTGGGTAGCTCGTAGCGTGGTACAGCGTAGTCTATCAGGGCTTTGAAAGCTTCGCTTTCAACTAACCGGTAGGGCATCATCTCTAACGAGATTAGTCTAGCTATGTGTGCGTTCAAACCCTGTGTACGCGGATGCGAGGCTAAGTACTTCCTTTTTCTAACCATAGTCTCATGTAGGGTGAGCTGGACTGGAGAGCTGGAGATCGTGGAACTAGCGGGGGTGCCGGTGGACATGGCAGACTGAGAGACGGTGGGAGATGGTATTGTTGCCACCGGTGCCCTAGATGCAGTGTTTCCGACTACGAAACTGGTGATTCCCTGACCCTGACGGCTTTGGCCTGGCAAAGAAACCTGCACAGATACTGCAGGTGGTGCGGAAAATGGTGGCCCTACACTGCCGGAAGGGATGTTGCGTTGCTGACTAGCTTCATTGGCCGAGGGTGCTACAACCTTAAGGGACGTTTGGTAGTTAGTCCAGGCTTGCAAATGCATGGTGGTTAAATGTCTATGCATGCAACTTGTATTGAGACTTTTCAGATTCTGTCCTCTGCTTAAGGTAGTTGAACATTTTTGACAGATGACTTTGCGCTGATCAATTGGATGTTGTTTAAAAAAATGCCAGACTGCACTCTTTCTAGCATCGGATACCTTTTCAGGCATTGCAGACTGAGCTTTAACCGGATGGCCACGCTGTCCTCCAACAGGTTTTAGCTTTGCCACGCGTTTTGGGCAAGATACGGGCCCGGCAGATGGAACCTGTTGCGATGTTGATGCCTGCTGCGGCCCCTCCTCCTCCGCTTCAGAACTGCTGCCGCCTGCACCCTGTTCCCCCAATGGCTGCCAATCGGGGTCAAGAACTGGGTCATCTATTACCTCTTCTTGTAGCTCGTGTGCAACTTCGTCTGTGTCACCGTGTCGGTCGGTGGTATAGCGTTCGTGATGGGGCAACATAGTCTCATCAGGGTCTGATTCTTGATCAGCACCCTGCGAGGGCAATGTTGTGGTCTGAGTCAAAGGACCAGCATAGTAGTCTGGCTGTGGCTGTGCATCAGTGCACTCCATGTCAGATTCAACTTGTAATGGGCATGGACTGTTAACTGCTTCACTTTCTAAGCCAGGGACGGTATGTGTAAAGAGCTCCATGGAGTAACCCGTTGTGTCGCCTGCTGCATTCTTCTCTGTTGTTGTTTTTGCTGAAGAGGACAAGGAAGCGACTTGTCCCTGACCGTGAACATCCACTAACGACGCGCTGCTTTGACATTTACCAGTTTCACGAGAGGAGGCAAAAGAGCTAGAGGCTGAGTCAGCAAGATAAGCCAAAACTTGCTCTTGCTGCTCCGGCTTTAAAAGCGGTTTTCCTACTCCCAGAAAAGGGAGCGTTCGAGGCCTTGTGTAGCCAGACGACGAACCTGGCTCCACAGCTCCAGACTTAGGTGCAATATTTTTTTTCCCACGACCAGCTGATGCTCCACCACTACCACTACCCTCATTACCAGCTGACAATGAACGCCCCCGGCCACGACCTCTTCCACCATACTTCCTCATTGTTTTAAAAACGTAAATAAACTAACGGTATTTGTTGCTGTCACACAAATTACACGGTGAGCTATAACTTCAGTATGATTTAGCTACCCCTTTACAGGTGAGTGAGACCACAACGAAAATCAGGCACAATGTTACACACTCTGTTGTTGGTGGCAACAAATGAGAGAGATGCCACACACGCAGGACTGTCACTGAAGCACAAATGTAAATATTAATCTCCCACTGATTTGATTTTTTTTTTTTTTTTCAGGGAGACTTTAGGAAAAAAAAAAAATAGAATAAAATGATTTTTTCAGGAAGAATTTAGAAACCAAATAAAATAAAATGATTTTTTCAGGGAGAATTTAGAAAACAAATAAAACAAAAAAAGGCTTTCTATGGCCCACTGAGTGAGAGATGACGCACACAGGAGTCAGGAGTGGCACACAAGCCCAGAGGCCAATATTTATCTCCCACTGATTGATGTAGTGATTTTTTCAGGTAGATTTTGGAACCCAAATCAAGCTAAAAAAAATAATAGGCTTTCTATGGCCCACAATTGGAGAGAGAGAGAGAGATGGCACACCCAGGAGTCAAGACTGGCACACAAGCAGAAAGGGCAATATTAATCTCCCACTGATTTGTTTTTTTTTTGTTTTTTTCAGGGAGACTTTAGGAAAAAAAAATAGAATAAAATGATTTTTTCAGGAAGAATTTAGAAACCAAATAAAATAAAATGATTTTTTCAGGGAGAATTTAGAAAACAAATAAAACAAAAAAAGGCTTTCTATGGCCCACTGAGTGAGAGATGACGCACACAGGAGTCAGGAGTGGCACACAAGCCCAGAGGCCAATATTTATCTCCCACTTTTTTTTTTTTGTTCCAGGGAAAATTTATAAACCCAATAAAAAAAATAATAAATAGGCTTTCTATGGCCCACTATCTGAGAGACAGAGAGAGATGGCACGCTTAGGACTGGCACACAAGCCCAAAGGCCAATATTAATCTCCCTTTTTTTTTTAAGGGAGAATTTATAAAACCAAAAAAAAATTAATAAATAGGCTTTCTATGGCCCACTATTTGTGAGAGAGATGGCACGCTCAGGACTGGCACATAAGCCCAGAGGCCAATATTAATCTCCCACTTTTTTTTTTTTTTTCCAGGGAAAATTTATAAACCCAATAAAAAAAAATAAAAATAAATAGGCTTTCTATGGCCCACTATCTGAGAGAGAGAGATGGCACGCTTAGGACTGGCACACAAGCCCAAAGGCCAATATTAATCTCCCACTGATTGATTTATTGATTTTTTCAGGTAGAATTTAGAACCCAAATAAAGCAAAAAAAAAAAAAAAAAAATGGGCTTTCTATGGCCCACTGAGTGAGTGATGATGCACACAGGAGTCAGGAGTGGCACACAAGCCCTGAGGCCAATATTTTTCTCCCACTGATTGATGTAGTGATTTTTTCAGGTAGATTTTATAACCCAAATCAAGCAAAAAAATAAATAGGCTTTCTATGGCCCACTGAGTGAGAGATGACACAGACAGGGATGGCACTCTAGCAGAAATGTCAATCTTAATCTCCCACAAAAAAAAAAAAAAAAAAACAGGGAGTGTCCTTCAATTACTATCTCCCTGCAGTAATCTCAGCCAGGTATGGCAGGCAGCAATAAGGAGTGGACTGATGCACAAATTAAATAAAAAGTGTGGACAAACCAAAAAGATAGCTGTGCAGAAAGGAAGGAACAAGAGGATTTGTGCTTTGAAAAAAGCAGTTGGTTTGCACAGCGGCGTACACACAGCAATGCAGCTATCAGGGAGCCTTCTAGGGTAGCCCAATGAGCTACAGCGCTGAGGGGGAAAAAAAAAAAAAATGTAGCTTCCACTGTCCCTGCACACCGAAGGTGGTGTTGGGCAGTGGAAATCGCTACAGCACAAGCGGTTTGGTGGTTAATGGACCCTGCCTAACGCTATCCCTGCTTCTGACAAAGCGGCAGCAACCTCTCCCTAAGCTCAGATCAGCAGCAGTAAGATGGCGGTCGGCGGGAACTCCCCTTTATAGCCCCTGTGACGCCGCAGACAGCAAGCCAATCACTGCAATGCCCTTCTCTAAGATGGTGGGGACCAGGACCTATGTCATCACGCTGCCCACACTCTGCGTTTACCTTCATTGGCTGAGAAATGGCGCTTTTCGCGTCATTGAAACGCGACTTTGGCGCGAAAGTCGCGTACCGCATGGCCGACCCCGCATAGGGGTCGGATCGGGTTTCATGAAACCCGACTTTGCCAAAAGTCGGCGACTTTTGAAAATGAACGACCCGTTTCGCTCAACCCTAGTCCCCATTACTTGGCTATGCATTAATCACCACATTTTTCAATCAAAAATTTTACCATTTCTTGTTGATGTTTTGCCCCTATCTTAGCCAGTATATAGGTGACTTAAAAAATCATCATTGTAGTTACTTTCCTTTTCAAGTATGTTCTGATGAAGGTCCTTTTCCACCCTTTTTTTTTTTGGTGGTTTAATCAATTAATTAATTGATTGTTCTTGTTTTCCAAGTCAATTTTTTTATGGTCTGAACATACCATATTTGTGTTTTCAAAACTTGTGTTTTGTGTTACATTTCAGTGAATGATGTGACAAGGCGTTGGTGTAGCTGTAGGGGTTCATATAGGAGGGAGAGACAGCTGCGGAGCCGGAGTGGTGCGGATGGAACTACCAAGAGGAAATACCTCTACTTTGACAGGCTGAATTTCCTAGCTCCGGTGATGGATCTGAGACCGTAAGTGAATTTTATTATTATGTTTTTGTTTTATTTTGGTGATTGAATTTATTTAATTTATATGATTTAATTTCTAAATATAGCACTGACAGAGAGGGAGATGGGTACCGAATCAGAGGTGCAAATTGATCCAGTGGGTGATGATGATGAACAGGCTGGTCCTTCCTCATCACTTTCCAGAAGCACCCAATCAGCACCACCACCACCACTACCACCACCGGAATCAGAAAGCCAGGCTGCACATCCCGATGAACAGGCCATCAGTAGCAGCCCCACCATGCCTCTGGCTGCCTCTCCCCAGGCTTCTGGCATCCCACGGCGAGCCCGGCGAAGAAGAGAAGGAGCAGGGTCTGTCACAAGGACTCAGGTGGACAGAGGTGTTTTGGATTACTTGTCATCAGTGACTCGTGATGATGGGGAGGAGGCATATGGACGCAGTCTGGCACAGTATATCAGGGCTATTCCCCGTGAGTTCCGGTTGCGTACAAGAGGGGCTATACAAATAGTCCTAGATGCCAGTACCCCACCCAATAATCCCAGGCCTCTTTTTGCTTTTTTAGAAAGGTGGCAGCTTACAAATGATAATCCAATAGAGTCACATGTAAGTCATCAAGTGCAAGGTGAATCAGCCTCTCATCCTCCATAAGCTCCTCCTCCTACTCAAGCACGGATGCCTACACCTCCGCCACAGCTAGCACCACTCACAAATGTGCCTCATCAAGGCCAATATATGGGCCATAGTGCACATGCCCAATATGGCCACTTGAACATACCCAATGTTGTTGGCTGGCCACAACATGGGTATGGGCGACATGGCCATATTGGGGGATATAGTCAGTTTGGTCAGCCCTACACTCAGGACAACCCTCAACATTTACAAAATTTACAATACCATAACCCACAACTGGATCCTGGAAGGTTCCAACAGAATCCAGGTCTGTCTGCCACCACACATGCTGACACTGATGTTGGCCAGCAACCTAGGCAAGCAACCCAATCTGGACCACCGCCTTCTCCACCCCCGACCTACCATCATTTGTAGTTTTGATTTTGTGACACAGTGAGTGCCTTCTATTTTTTTATTCAAAAATTTTATGTTTGGTTTTATATTTGGACATTGATATGTGAGGATAACATTATACCATATGTTTGAAATATGGTTTTCTAATTTTCATACAAAACTAAAAATAAAAAGTTCCATGTTTAAGCACAATGACTCCTTGTTAATGTTAGGACATGTTACGTAATTTGTTAGCTAAATATAACAGGAAAACAATAGAACAAATAGAATAGAACAAAAGAACATACCCAAAATCGGGAAATGAAGAGAGTTTATGCTAGGAAAATCTAACAACACTACATAGATAATGCATCCTCTTGACAGGGAGTAGCACCCTGAGGTGACACTAAATAAGTTGTTAACTCATCACGTACTTTAAGTCATCAAGGGGACGATGGGGAGGGTGGGTCCTAGGGCAGGGAAGTAACTATGCTGATTCTAGGAACAGCAACATATCATTGTTTAGACATACAATCAGGGCCGTATTTGCCACTAGGCACTTGAGGGCACGTGCCTAGGGCGGCGGGATGCGGGGGGGCGCCCTTGAGCTAGGTTTTTTCCATTTTTTTTTTTTTTTTATTTTATAAAACTCCGGGGTCAAGTTTCCGCTCCCCCTCCTCCCTCCCCCCTTCCCGCCCCCCCCTCCTCCCTCCTTCCCGCCCCCTTCCCTCCCTCCCTGAAGACGTAATACTCACCTTCCTCCAGCGGTGGCTGCAACTGCGTCTCAGCGCCGTCCTGTCTTCAGCGGTCACATGGTACCGATCATTAAGGGTGATGAATATGCGCATATTCATCACCCTTAATTAGCGCTACCATGTGACCGCTGAAGACAGGAAGGAAGACGCTGAGATGCCAGGAAGTTCTGTGCTGCGCGCCGGTGAGAGGTAAGTATGACAGGGAAAAAAGTGGGGTGCCGTGCACACAGGGGAGGAGGATGGGGAGCCATGCATACAGGGGAGAAGGATGGGGAGCCGTGCATACAGGGGAGAAGGATGGGGAGTCGTGCATACAGGGGAGAAGGATGGGGAGCCGTGCACACAGGGGAGAAGGATGGGGAGCCGTGCACACAGGGGAGAAGGATGGGGAGCCGTGCACACAGGGGAGAAGGATGGGGAGCCATGTACACAGGGGAGAAGGATGGGGAGCCGTGCACACAGGGGAGAAGGATGGGGAGCCGTGCACACAGGGGAGAAGGATGGGGAGCCGTGCACACAGGGGAGAAGGATGGGGAGCCGTGCACACAGGGGAGAAGGATGGGGAGCCATGTACACAGGGGAGAAGGATGGGGAGCCGTGCACACAGGGGAGAAGGATGGGGAGCCGTGCACACAGGGGAGAAGGATGGGGAGCCATGTACACAGGGGAGAAGGATGGGGAGCCGTGCATACAGGGGAGAAGGATGGGGAGCCGTGCACACAGGGGAGAAGGATGGGGAGCCGTGCACACAGGGGAGAAGGATGGGGAGCCATGTACACAGGGGAGAAGGATGGGGAGCCGTGCACACAGGGGAGAAGGATGGGGAGCCGTGCACACAGGGGAGAAGGATGGGGAGCCGTGCATACAGGGGAGAAGGATGGGGAGCCGTGCATACAGGGGAGAAGGATGGGGAGCCATGAACGCAGGGGAGAAGGATGGGGAGCCATGAACGCAGAGTGGGAGGATGGGGGAGCCATGAACGCAGAGTGGGAGGATGGGGGAGCCATGAACGCAGAGTGGGAGGATGGGGGAGCCATGAACGCAGGGGAGAAGGATGGGGGAGCCATGAACGCAGGGGAGAAGGATGGGGAGCCATGAACGCAGAGTGGGAGGATGGGGGAGCCATGCTTGCAGGGGAGAAGGATGGGGGAGCCATGAACGCAGGGTGGGAGGATGGGGGAGGCATGAACGCAGTGTGGGAGGATGGAGTATAAATATGGAGTATAAATACTGGGCCCTATAAGGGGGACACAGTGTGAGAGGACAGTGTGAAGAGGGGACTGGTATAGAAAGGAGAGGACAGTGTGAAGAGCATGTACCATAAGAGGGACAGTGTGGGGGTCATACTTTGTGCAGACAATATAGTGAGGGGCAATTTTTTATTTGGGAGCATTATAATGACACTTGTATCTTTAAGGGCGTCATGTGGAGACTTTCTGCAAAAGAGCGGCGAAGATGGAAGTCTGCAGAGACGGCTGTGGATGAGAAAACTCATCATGGGGTCTGGACAAGATGAAGAAAAGGAGAACGGCTCCAGAGGCGACGTCATCTATCAGGTACCTGGATGTAAATGTTATTTGTGATGCTAACTCTCATGTTTTTATATATGTTAGGAGATTTAAAGGGACACTGTCACCTGAATTTGGAGGGAACAATTTTCAGCCATAGGGGTGGGGTTTTCGGGTGTTTGATTCACCCTTTCCATACCCGCTGGCTGCATGCTGGCTGCAATATTGGATTGAAGCTCATTCTCTGTCCTCCGTAGTACATACTGTACCTGCACAATCTGCAATCTTGCCTTGCGCAGGCGTGTACTATGGAGGACAGAGAATGAGCTTCAATCCAATATTGCAGCCAGCATGCAGCCAGCGGGTAAGGAAAGGGTGAATCAAACACCCGAAAACCCCACCCCTATGGCTGAAAATTGTTCCCTCCAAATTCAGGTGACAGAGTCCCTTTTAAAGGGGATGTCCAGGCTTGTGATGAGTCTGCAGTCATTCTTTGTGACTGCAGACTTCTGAATTCTCACAGTGCACACTGCACGCTGTCAGGATTCTCTCATGCTGGGGATTTACATTAATGCGATCACGTGCTGACTAGACATGCGTGACCTCCGTCAATGAAAATGAACTGAGCGAGGCCGGGCACATCTAGTCAGAATGTGGTCAGAAGTCTACAAATCACATACTTGTGCTGACATGACCGTCCACCGGCAAGGGAGAATCCTAAAAGTGCAGTGCATGCGTTGTGAGAATTCAGAAGCTGCGATGTCAGGATTCAGCTCTGCAAGTTCCAGTAGTCGTCACATGGACACGTCACTCATATGCGATTTTTCAGACTTAGGGTGTGTGTCCACGTTCAGGATTGCATCAGGATTTGGTCAGTATTTTACATCAGTATTTGTAGCCAAAACCAGGAGTGGGTGATAAATACAGAAGTGGAGCATATGGTTCTATTATAGTTTTCCTCTAATTGTTCCACTCCTGGTTTTGGCTACAAATACTGATGAAAAATCATGACCAAATCCTGATGCAATCCTGAACGTGGACACATACTCTTATGGTCCTGCGACATCGAGCTTCTCTTCTGCTTCTCTTAGTTTTTCACTGAACATTGAGAGCATTAGGGAGAGGAGCTCGTGGGCACATGACTGAGTGTGCAAATCACATATGTCCTTGGCGGAGGGGGGGCACCAAAATGAATTCTTTCCCCGGGTGCCAGAAACCCTAGATACACCTCTGCTGGTATGCTACTGCGAGCGGTGATTACCGGGTGCGGTGGAGGGTGGTCTGTGCACAGGCAGTGAGGCAGGGACTGAGGGTGTGCACAGAGAGGATGGAGACCCGGAGACTGCCCGTCCCAGTCTACGCCGTAGCCTAGAGCCCTCATTATCATAGGAATATGGCAGTTAATAAATTGCTTTTCTGAAGCTTTATAGTGTAGTTTTAGGTCAGGGAGGGTTGGATAGGGATGAGCTAGCAAGGTGCAGGGACAGGTAATGATGGCTACTTGCGAACATGTGCGGCAATTGCGGTTTTGCACTTACGATGATACATAAAACACTGCTAGTAGTGTTTTTTCTCATTGCTGCAAGTACCGCATTTGCCGGATGGCGGCAAAACCGCAAGAGCCGCACATGTCTGTAAGTCCCATAGGGAATGAATGAGGCCGAACGCAGTGTTGCCCTAAGTGATCCATTACGCGGCAGATGCGGAAAAACTGTCGGATCTGCTCAGGGCCGTATTTGCCACTAGGCACTTGAGGGCACGTGCCTAGGGCGGCGGGATGCGGGGGGGCGCCCTTGAGCTAGGTTTTTTCCTTTTTTTTTTTTTTTATTTTATAAAACTCCGGGGTCAAGTTTCCGCTCCCCCTCCTCCCTCCCCCCTTCCCGCCCCCCCCTCCTCCCTCCTTCCCGCCCCCTTCCCTCCCTCCCTGAAGACGTAATACTCACCTTCCTCCAGCGGTGGCTGCAACTGCGTCTCAGCGCCGTCCTGTCTTCAGCGGTCACATGGTACCGATCATTAAGGGTGATGAATATGCGCATATTCATCACCCTTAATTAGCGCTACCATGTGACCGCTGAAGACAGGAAGGAAGACGCTGAGATGCCAGGAAGTTCTGTGCTGCGCGCCGGTGAGAGGTAAGTATGACAGGGAAAAAAGTGGGGTGCCGTGCACACAGGGGAGGAGGATGGGGAGCCATGCATACAGGGGAGAAGGATGGGGAGCCGTGCATACAGGGGAGAAGGATGGGGAGTCGTGCATACAGGGGAGAAGGATGGGGAGCCGTGCACACAGGGGAGAAGGATGGGGAGCCGTGCATACAGGGGAGAAGGATGGGGAGCCGTGCATACAGGGGAGAAGGATGGGGAGTCGTGCATACAGGGGAGAAGGATGGGGAGCCGTGCACACAGGGGAGAAGGATGGGGAGCCATGTACACAGGGGAGAAGGATGGGGAGCCGTGCACACAGGGGAGAAGGATGGGGAGCCGTGCACACAGGGGAGAAGGATGGGGAGCCGTGCACACAGGGGAGAAGGATGGGGAGCCGTGCACACAGGGGAGAAGGATGGGGAGCCATGTACACAGGGGAGAAGGATGGGGAGCCGTGCATACAGGGGAGAAGGATGGGGAGCCGTGCACACAGGGGAGAAGGATGGGGAGCCGTGCACACAGGGGAGAAGGATGGGGAGCCATGTACACAGGGGAGAAGGATGGGGAGCCGTGCACACAGGGGAGAAGGATGGGGAGCCGTGCACACAGGGGAGAAGGATGGGGAGCCGTGCATACAGGGGAGAAGGATGGGGAGCCGTGCATACAGGGGAGAAGGATGGGGAGCCATGAACGCAGGGGAGAAGGATGGGGAGCCATGAACGCAGAGTGGGAGGATGGGGGAGCCATGAACGCAGAGTGGGAGGATGGGGGAGCCATGAACGCAGAGTGGGAGGATGGGGGAGCCATGAACGCAGGGGAGAAGGATGGGGGAGCCATGAACGCAGGGGAGAAGGATGGGGAGCCATGAACGCAGAGTGGGACGATGGGGGAGCCATGCTTGCAGGGGAGAAGGATGGGGGAGCCATGAACGCAGGGTGGGAGGATGGGGGAGGCATGAACGCAGTGTGGGAGGATGGAGTATAAATATGGAGTATAAATACTGGGCCCTATAAGGGGGACACAGTGTGAGAGGACAGTGTGAAGAGGGGACTGGTATAGAAAGGAGAGGACAGTGTGAAGAGCATGTACCATAAGAGGGACAGTGTGGGGGTCATACTTTGTGCAGACAATATAGTGAGGGGCAATTTTTTATTTGGGAGCATTATAATGACACTTGTATCTTTAAGGGCGTCATGTGGAGACTTTCTGCAAAAGAGCGGCGAAGATGGAAGTCTGCAGAGACGGCTGTGGATGAGAAAACTCATCATGGGATCTGGACAAGATGAAGAAAAGGAGAACGGCTCCAGAGGCGACGTCATCTATCAGGTACCTGGATGTAAATGTTATTTGTGATGCTAACTCTCATGTTTTTATATATGTTAGGAGATTTAAAGGGACACTGTCACCTGAATTTGGAGGGAACAATTTTCAGCCATAGGGGTGGGGTTTTCGGGTGTTTGATTCACCCTTTCCATACCCGCTGGCTGCATGCTGGCTGCAATATTGGATTGAAGCTCATTCTCTGTCCTCCGTAGTACATACTGTACCTGCACAATCTGCAATCTTGCCTTGCGCAGGCGTGTACTATGGAGGACAGAGAATGAGCTTCAATCCAATATTGCAGCCAGCATGCAGCCAGCGGGTAAGGAAAGGGTGAATCAAACACCGAAAACCCCACCCCTATGGCTGAAAATTGTTCCCTCCAAATTCAGGTGACAGAGTCCCTTTTAAAGGGGATGTCCAGGCTTGTGATGAGTCTGCAGTCATTCTTTGTGACTGCAGACTTCTGAATTCTCACAGTGCACACTGCACGCTGTCAGGATTCTCTCATGCTGGGGATTTACATTAATGCGATCACGTGCTGACTAGACATGCGTGACCTCCGTCAATGAAAATGAACTGAGCGAGGCCGGGCACATCTAGTCAGAATGTGGTCAGAAGTCTACAAATCACATACTTGTGCTGACATGACCGTCCACCGGCAAGGGAGAATCCTAAAAGTGCAGTGCATGCGTTGTGAGAATTCAGAAGCTGCGATGTCAGGATTCAGCTCTGCAAGTTCCAGTAGTCGTCACATGGACACGTCACTCATATGCGATTTTTCAGACTTAGGGTGTGTGTCCACGTTCAGGATTGCATCAGGATTTGGTCAGTATTTTACATCAGTATTTGTAGCCAAAACCAGGAGTGGGTGATAAATACAGAAGTGGAGCATATGGTTCTATTATAGTTTTCCTCTAATTGTTCCACTCCTAGTTTTGGCTACAAATACTGATGAAAAATCATGACCAAATCCTGATGCAATCCTGAACGTGGACACATACTCTTATGGTCCTGCGACATCGAGCTTCTCTTCTGCTTCTCTTAGTTTTTCACTGAACATTGAGAGCATTAGGGAGAGGAGCTCGTGGGCACATGACTGAGTGTGCAAATCACATATGTCCTTGGCGGAGGGGGGGCACCAAAATGAATTCTTTCCCCGGGTGCCAGAAACCCTAGATACACCTCTGCTGGTATGCTACTGCGAGCGGTGATTACCGGGTGCGGTGGAGGGTGGTCTGTGCACAGGCAGTGAGGCAGGGACTGAGGGTGTGCACAGAGAGGATGGAGACCCGGAGACTGCCCGTCCCAGTCTACGCCGTAGCCTAGAGCCCTCATTATCATAGGAATATGGCAGTTAATAAATTGCTTTTCTGAAGCTTTATAGTGTAGTTTTAGGTCAGGGAGGGTTGGATAGGGATGAGCTAGCAAGGTGCAGGGACAGGTAATGATGGCTACTTGCGAACATGTGCGGCAATTGCGGTTTTGCACTTACGATGATACATAAAACACTGCTAGTAGTGTTTTTTCTCATTGCTGCAAGTACCGCATTTGCCGGATGGCGGCAAAACCGCAAGAGCCGCACATGTCTGTAAGTCCCATAGGGAATGAATGAGGCCGAACGCAGTGTTGCCCTAAGTGATCCATTACGCGGCAGATGCGGAAAAACTGTCGGATCTGCTGCAAAAGGCGACTTTCACATCAGCGATTTTTGCCAAAGTCACTGCCGATAGTGTCATACTCACCAAAGGGGGAGGCAGCACTAAAAGTGCCTAGGGCAGCAGAAACTCTAAATACGGCCCTGCATACAATAACGTAATGATAAGCCGCTCCTCTCAAGAAATAGGTTTGTGCATTCTGGTGTCCGGAAACGTGACCTCAGGGTGCCCAATATCACCAAAAAATAAAAAAAAACAAGGCCCATCCAAGAATATGGCAAATAATTGTCAGGATGGCTACGCAGACATGATTCTAGATGGGGGAAATGTCCTTTTAGTTAGCCTTTGCCTCAAAAGTGGATGGACCAACATTCTTGCTCCTCCTTCGCGGATCCACAATCACAGGGTATGCCTCTCAAAAACATCTGAAGAAAACACAATTGAAAAGCACACGCTCAGTGGTGGTTCAATGCCAGTCTATCTGTCATGTTTGTCACAAAGCACAACTAACACAAAACAAGCAACAAATGTTGGGTAAAGTTGGTAGCCTCACAATAAATAGGTGTCTGGCTGCTGTTTTTAATTTATTACAGGCCTAAAAACCGTTATTTGTCCATTTTGCAAGCCGCCGACAAAATATCGCCAGACGGATGTCAAACGGATTTCGAACGGACGCTCACATGCGAGGAAATCGCATCCTCGCATTACAATCGGATTAGGAAACATTTGTGCGATTCTCGTCCGTATAAAACGGACCGATTTTTTAGACGTTGTGTGTGCCGCCGGCCTAACACACTAAGATGTTGCCGCAACATCTGCTTCCTGTGCAGCCTTTTATGTTTTATGTGCCCATATTGTGCAGTAGAGGTTGTCAGACTAATGGTCGGGATGGCTGGGGACGAAGATTCAGCTTTAACAGGAGTGGGTGAATAGATCTTACTCTTGTGCAAAGTTCAGTGTGCGATGACTGAGGAGGAAGATGTACATCTGAATGGCTCAATTGGGGGCCTGTGGGTAGAATCAAGGGGAGATTATCAGAACTCTTGAATAAGCAAAGTGAAACTTTGTTGTCGAGCACAACTTCAAGAATTCACAATTGCCAATACAGTCAGTAAATCCGGATACCAGAACAAGAGAAGTGTGAGTGTACACAGCAAAAGGGCACTGGGTGCAGAATCAAAGGCAGATTACCCGGGCGCCTGTGTATAGAATCAAGGGGAGATTACCAGAACCCCTGAAGAAGCAAAATGAAACTTTATTGTTCAGCACAACTTCAAGAATTCATCATTACCAGTGTAGCTAGTAACTTCGGATATCAGAAAAAGAGAAGTGTGAGTGTACACAGCAAAAGGGCACTGTGTACAGAATCAAGGGGAGACTACCAGTGGTCCAGTGTACAGAATCAAGGGGAGATTAGCAGAACCCCAGAAGAAGCAAAGTGAAACCTTGTTGTCCAGCACAAATTCAAGAATTTGCCATTATTAGTGTAGCCAGTAATAAACAAAAGAAGTATACAAAGTATAAGGGCACCTGGGGTACAGAGAGGCTGACAAAGGAGGTAAAGCGCCCCTGAGGTACTGAGAGGCTGACTCAGAAGGTAAAGAGAACCTGGGGTACTGAGAGGCTGACTGCAGAGGTTCATAGAAAAAACACTTTGCTCAGACTGTTAATACTGCTGCTGGTGTGTTCAGTTCAGGACATCCGTGCAAGTATTCCCAAAGAGTATCTAGGTTGGTTGGTTGCTCCGCTACCTGCACCTTACAGATGAATGCTGTGGGCCCGATTCATCACTCCATTTCCAACAGTTTTTGGTGTGAATACTTCTCAATTAGAGACTTTTTAATTTGCATCATCATCAAACAATTTGCACCTTTTTTCAAGTTGTCTTTTGTTGCTTAGTTAGGTTTCTGATTTCTACGTCATTTTGGCTTTTCTAGACATTTCAAACAAATTAATGAAATGCTAATTTTTTACAAAGTCGACACATTAATTGGAAAGAAACGTCATTCGTTAATATTATGCTTCAGATTAAGAAATTGAAGCTTTTTGCATTTTATAGGAAAAGCGAAGTGTCCTCATAAGCAATGTCAAGATAGCACAACAATATATGCAATGATGAATCTAATCTGTTTATAAACTGCTATTTGGCAATAAGATAATGATGAAATCTAAAGACATTCCTTATTTCTTCACATAGTAACTTCCTTAAAGCACAGCAACATATCATCTTTCATTTCCTGTTGTTAAAATGTCCAGTCATATAGAGTCAGACATATATTTATAGACATAAGGGGTATTTGCGATTCATGTGAGCTTCAAATTTGACCCCTTTCCTCCTACTCCCCACCTTATTCTTTCTTAATAAACTTCCAAATAATCACACCACACTTGAATTGGATTAATTGGCCACAGCAGCCTTTTATTAACATTAATAACCAAACAGTTTAAACAACAACTTGCCAGAAGGGGTGGCAGTCGAAGCCCCAGAAGCTATAAACCGCAGGTTTAATAAGGCCACCTTGGCCCCAGGTCATGTCTTACCTTTATCTGCTATGCACCAGCTCAAAGACACCTATTATCCAACCTGGCCAATGTCAGAAACCATTGACCATGGGACCCTTTAATCTCTTTCCCGGGATTATTTAAACACTCGTCCACTTAAATGCACCCAGGGAGGGTCCAGTATTTCTTGCAATTCCCCCCAACACACCGATCCGCCATTAACCAACTCCACCAACTTCGAGGACCTCCCCCCATGCCACAAACATAAATGTTTTGTACCCCTCAAACATTTATGTCCCCCCACACCTTCAGAGCCTTCTCAATGCCTTCTTGTACCGCCAAACACCACATGTCCATACCTATGGCATTCAAATGTATTCCATCCCTCCTCCAAAATTCCCCTTCACCCGACTCCAGTTCCACATGACGCACCACCGCACCACTCCTTACTATAAAACGATACACCACCCTATTCACTTTTATCCTTGCTTTATTAACCCCCTAATGGTCGAGCTCCCTGTCAAACCTTCCTGGGAATAATATCCAACCAAATTGCCAGCACCCTGGGGAACACTGTCCAGAGCCTTAATAAATGGAACTTGATATATTTTATAAGTTCCCTACAAGGAGTCTTACCTAGATCATTATCCCCAAGTACATTACCAGCACATCCGGAGCTTGGTTCAGATGAACAAAACGGTGAAAGTCCAGGAGTAAATGATTCCAGATCATCCCCTGCTTTCTAATCCAGCGTAGAACGGCCACATCTCTTGAAAAGCCCATCTGCTGCCTATTGGGACGTAACTCCGCCCTCAGCGCCGCCCAGAACGCAAACGTATGCCCCATAATCCACATGATCAGCTGACCACTTTCTGTAACAAAAGAACAACACATTTAAACCTTATAAAACACACCCGCCTCATTTTATACCAAAGCTGGACGTATATAGGACCAAAACCTTGCGGATTCCCACCTCCCAATCCTCTTCACCATTTTGTTACCCAATCCCATCCTGGCTGCCTGCTTAGCCGCTCCAATTCAAAATGAATGCTCACTATGCTCCTTTGATGAAACTCCACCTAATTCAAACAACGCTTAAATATAGCCACAAATTGAAAGTGCGACAAAAAGGTACCACTCACATGAACCAACAATGAGGCATTCAGCCCACCACACCATCTCATAAACTCACTTACACAGGCCACTGGACATAATGGTGAACCTCTAACCTCAAACAATACTACCTTACATCCTTTCCCAATGACATCTGTCTTTGATGAACGAATGAACACCACAACTCTATTGCTGTAAACATCCACGTCCTCCCTCAACCGTCCTCCTTCACTAACTCTAGAGGGGCTAACCAACTCTCTCAGATGAAGAGCTCTAAAAAAGGCTAATGAAAAAAGGCAACTTGAAAAGGTCTCCAATTGTGATGAACACACATCAATGAACTGCCTATCTATAATTAACAACAGCTCATAAGAACCCGGACGCCTTCAGTCTGCTACCTTCCAGTCCTTTTTCCATCCTGTTAAGCTTTAAGGACCAAAAAAGACTTTGTTTCATGGTTATGACCCCTTACCTTAAAACCAAAGGCTAACCCTGCCTTAAATTTGTTCGATTTTGTCACTGACCAACCTTTTTCTCAACAATGCCCCTCCAGCAGCAATACCATACGCTCCTCTTCCCATTCCTCTCCCAGCTGTAACACTCGCGCCGAGACTGGTTGACGCGGGCGTCTGGGGGTGTGACCCCACTGGACCACAGCCCAAACTTCCCTGGAAGGGGTGTAACTAAGTAGCTTCCTAGGTGTTCGCTGGAGCCTCTGATGGTGAGGTCAGACCTGTGCAATAGGAAGCTACCAGGTACCACTCCAGGGTGGAGTCGGACTGTGGATGCTGATCCCACCGGGGACGAGACACAGGCAGGCAGGCATGGCTGTGACACTGGCTGACAGACGGGTACGGCAGAGGCCCTGACGGGCAGACTGGCTTAATGGAGATACAGGCAGGCAGACCGGCACGGCTGGCACTCTGGCAGACAGGCGGGCACGGCTGGCACTGGCAGACAGGCAGACAGGGCTGATACTCTGGTAGGAACTGGTATATAGGCGGGTGTATGAAAACAGGTAAGATACTGTACAGACAGGAGAGTATATGGAAACAGGTAGGAACCTGTTCAGACAGGAGAATATAAAGAAACAGGTAGAGACCTGTACGGCAAGTTGCTGAACAAAGATAGACCAAGAGCAGATGCAAAGCAGAACCACAGGAGGTGGAGCAAGAGTAGAGAAGGCGGAGCTAAGAGCAGAGAAGGAGAAGATGGAGCTAAAAGCAGAGAAGGAGAAGGCGGAGCTAAGAGCAGAGAAGGAGAAGGCGGAGCTAAGAGCAGAGAAGGAGAAGGCAGAGCTAAGAGCAGAGAAGGAGAAGACAGAGCTAAGAGCAGAGACGGAGAAGGCGGAGCTAAGAGCAGAGAAGTGGAGCCACATGCAGGAACACAGGAGGCGGAGCCAAGAGTACGGGGTGGAGCCACGTGCTGAAACACAGGAGGCGGAGCCAGGTAGAACCGCAAGGAGCGGAACCGCAGAGCGAGAGCAGAGTGGCGCCGCAGAGCAAAACCACAGAGTGCAGAGCAAGGTCAGAGTGCAGGGCCAAGTTTCAGAGAGCAGAGCTGAGAGCAAAACCACAGAGTGCAGAGCAAGGTCAGGGTGCAGAGCAAAGTTACAGAGAGTAGAGCTGAGAGCAAAGCCACAGAGTGCAGAGCCGAGAGCAAAGCTGAGAGGCACAGAGCCACAGGTTGTGGCAGAACTGAGCAGAGAGAAACAGAGCCACAGTCAGTGGCGAACAGAGCAGAAAGATAAGGCGAAGGTAAACACAGCAGAGTGGGAAATGACTAATGACAAAAGAGGAACAGGAACGGACATAGACCAGAGTTCAGACAGGAACGGACACAGATACACAAACAGAACACAGATGAAGGCCTGCTAATTGCATCCCTCTGAGACAGGTAACAGACACGACCTGGCAGCTCAGTAGCAAGTGCTAACTGAGGGAAATAGTTTGCTCAGGCATCCTCCCATGGGTGAGGATGCCTTAAGTATCAGAGGCCTCAAGGCTATTGGCCAGGAGCACCTAAGGGAGGTGCACACAGTCTCAATAAGAATCCGGAGTTGCTGGCGCCGCCCCCCTATGCACACAGCCAGGAAGTGTACACAGAGTAAGCGGCCATGGAGCACATGGCATGGAGCCAGCAGCAGACAGATCTCACAGCATGGCACTGGGTGAGTGAGTTGATGTAACAGGCAGGTGGGGAATGGAAGGCCATGCAGTGATGACGGCAGGGATGTTACACCAGCGATGTACTCCAATCCTCCCAAATGTTCCAAGCCCGGCCGTAATGTGCCCATGTCCTATCCAATAAATACCTTGAAAACAAATTCCTTACTGCCCGCAAGGAAGGCTCCACAACTCTGCAGGATACACCAGGCCCATTGTGAATGAGAGAGAACATCAGCTATGTGATTATTCATGCCCGACCATCACTCCGCCACTACCCACAAATTAAATGTCAAGCCCAGCAGGACCAGACACTGTAAAACCTTTACCACTGACGGTGCTGACAACAATAACAAATTCATCACCACCACCCCTTCAATATTACAACAAAACTGGATCTTTTTGTTCTGAACCCTGTTGCCCCATAATGACAATGCCACAACAATGGGAAACAAATGAAGTAGTATACGGTTTGCTATTAAACCCTGGTCTATCCAAAATGAGGTCATTCCTCCGCCAACCAACTACACTGAAAATGCAAACCAAGACCATGTTCTCCTGCAATGCTGACAAAGAAACCCAAGGTTTCTACGTTCACCACCGGCTCAATCCAGATTGACCTGCCATTGTACGATTCCAAAAAGAAAGCCCACACCTTCACTTATTAAAAGCTGACCAAGACTGGTGTAAAAATGCCAAAAGTTGTAAAATGTTTCCGCAGTTATGGGTTGCACAAAAACGTTGCGACATTTCAAACACTATTACATCTAAATTCTGTTGATAACCGATGAATTGAGGTCTAAAATTCGATATAGATAGTACAGGTGCTCAAACACTCTGCCTAAAATTTACAATTAGGTTTCTGATTCTTGCCACTACTACCCTTTTTCTCATCTTTTTCTCCCAAGTGTTTTTCTCCTGTGTTATTGCTTATTTTTAATCCACTTACAGTACCTAATTTCCAAAGAAAGAAAGTGCACCGTTACATAAATTATGAGTTTTGTAAAGTCAATAGGGACTAGATTTTCCTTAAATATTCTACCCTTGTGACACTGTAGTGTGATCATATAAGGACACGATTTTACTAAGCATTTATATTTGTATATTGTATTCTGTCTTTTCTGTTAAAACAGAAGTTGATTGTACAAAAATAATGTGACCAAAAAAAGCCAACAGTTACCTTGTCTTAGATCATATTGTCCCATCCTCAATGAAAGAACAGCCCCTACTTTTAAGTTTTTTTTTATAGTGTTCTACTGAATGTTGCCATGGCTTTGGTTATTTACACAGATGACATGCTTAATAACATTGCAATGCCCCTAAACTAGACATCTAAGTAGCCCCTTCATCAGGAATCCTTGGAAAGACTCCAAATTGGCCATGAATGCTTAAATTTGAGGGATCCTTGCTTAAATCCCATTTTTTTGCAGTTAGGTTGCAAGACTTATTGGCAAGTATGGGCCATGTTTTGAGTTCATTGTAGGCTGGGGTGCTGTTGAAAAATATAGAGAATTTAATTTTAATGGCGTTCCATCTCAAGGACCTTATAACACTACAAAATATTTGTGTGTAGCCCCAGTCTTAAAGTAACTGTCTATCCTTGAGTATGGTTTATTTTGTTAATCCAAGTAAATCGAAAATCATGTTGTCATGCATGACAGTGGCCACAGGCTCAAAAAGGCTATCTCGGACAGTCTTTGTCTGGAAGATTCTAGAGGTACAACAACCTTCACCCTTTAAGCCCTGTACAGGGATCTGGTCTTACAATGGGGTCCAGTGGATTTCTTCCACTCAATGACTGTCATCTGTAAGAGCAAACCAGAGGCAGGAAGTGTGGCTGAATATTGCCTACAAATTCTTCATAATTTATGCCACAAAAATTCTGTAATTTATGCCAGAAATTTACTCCTGTCCCTTACCGGAGTGCATTTCTAATGCAGGCACATGAGCTGAAAGTTGCTACAAATTTATTAAGAGGTACACATATCTTGATGTTGGTGCAACTTACTCCAGTGCATCCTTTATTGAGACTGATGTGCAAAACAAAAGTCTTGATGAATCGGGGGCATAATGTTTTCTTTTGAGCCTGACAAGTCACTAGCATCTTGTGAACAAGAGGAAAAATGAACCAGCTTGAGGCGGAGGAGGCTACAACTTTGTGAAGCTTGATTGGACAACTTAAAAATTTATAATGTTCTTCAAAACATAAGCATAGCAAACACCTGGCACAGTAGTGAGGACAATCAACGCGTTTCAACTACAGAGTCTTACTCATGATCAAATTTTAGCCACCTCCGCCTCAAGCTGGATCATTTTTCCTCTTGTTCTCATTTGGCGTGGGTGCTCACCCCGATCCGTGCTGGGCATTGGCAAGTTTGGGGATCTCATTACAGCCCGGTAAGCTGACTATATTTTTCTAACTAGCATCTTGTGGGTCAAGAGAAATACGGTTTGCCAGTCCACTTCTGCAAGCGCGTAGCTTCGTTCCACTTCCGATAATCTACTATATAATTGTCTAAGGGTCACTTCCGTCTTTCTGTCCTTCTGTCTGTCACGGATATTCATTGGTCGCGGCCTCTGTCTGTCATGGAATCCAAGTCGCTGATTGGTCTCGCCAGCTGCCTGTCATGGCTGCCGCGACCAATCAGCGACGGCCACAGTCCGATTAGTCCCTCCCTACTCCCTTGCAGTCAGTGCCCGAAGCCCGCTCCATACTCCCCGCAGTCACCGCTCACACAGGGTTAATGCCAGCGGTAATGGTCCGCATTATGCCGCAGGTAACTCACTCCATTACCGCCGCTATTAACCCTGTGTGACCAAGTTTTTACTATTGATGCTGGCTATGCAGCGTCAATAGTAAAAAGATCTAATATTAAAAATAATTTTAAAAAATAAAAAATCATTATATACTCATCTTTCGTGACGCGGCAGGTTCTGGTGTTAAGGATGGTGTGAAGGAAACCCCGCTTTTTCCCACGTCACCAATCCGTGACATCACTACACAGGCACAGCTCTCCGGCGCCCCCTTTGTCTCTCAGGTCAATAAGGGAACTGCACCTAGCGCAAATGGCCGCCGGGGAGACTGCCCTGTTACCCATGCTGGGTATTCTAAGATTCACAATCAGAGTAAAAGGATCAGCCCAAAATTAATTTATGATTTAATTGCCTTAAAGGCGCACTAGGTAATTACAAGTAATATACAGACAAAATATATCAAGAGTTACAGTCAGAGTAAAATATATCAATCACAATACACGGCTTAAAGGTATAAAGCTGGAGGTCAATTTACCAGGTTGAAGGTCGCCTGTGGAAGCCGGGGGCTCAGCATTCCGCAGGTCCAATACTTAGTTGCCGGGCAGCCCCCAGAAAGCATGTGCTTTCTCCCCTCTGGCTGGCATACCCTGTTCCTTAGTTTATCATCATCTTATCCTGTTCAGTGAGTGCCACTCTCCAAGTGTCCTCTGCTCTTAAACCTTCTGTGCCCCCCCCCCCGTAACTGGGTGGGCTAGCAATCTCCACCCCTCAGCTTAACTGCAAAATCTGTGCCCAATATCTAATATATGTGATAACTGCTCTCAGGGTGGTCGGATCAGTACACAGGCGGTACCAGCGCATGAGGTTTGTTCTGCCAGTCGTATAGGGATCAAACCTGGACCCATTCGGCCGCTGTGGGTGGCTGATCTCCATATCTCAGGTTTCAGAACCCCCACGGACCCGGAATTGCACGGTCAGATGCGCAATTTCTTCAGGGCCATGAGGATATTTTTATGAGCCTATACCTCGGACGACGCATCCATAATTCATAATTTCATGGCGGAGATGGTCCGGCTGGGCAGATAATAGACTTAGGCTCCTGGAGCCACCTGACATGCATGCTTTAATTAAGCCCCCAAGCACCTCCTAGTCCCCTGCTGGTGTGGCTTCCTCATTGGCTTTGAAGTACCTTCTGCCTGCTACACTGAGCTTGACTTAATTACCATGCTAAAAGGAACTTTATTCATGAGAATAGGTGGGGGCCAGGAGCACTCATCTCTGCAGACGTGTGACCAGGAGACAAAATGGAGTCACACCAATCTCTGTTAGTATAACCGTCCAAGATGGCAGCGGCTCCCTCATCACAGATGGTATGCGACAACGACCTGCCATGATGTCACGGTCATGTGACCGCGACGTCATCACAGGTCCTGCGCGAGAAGAACCTGCCATGACGTCATGGTCATGTGACTGCGACGTCATCACAGGTCCTGCGCGCCTGCGCGAGAAGGACCTGCCATGACGTCACGGTCATGTGACTGCGACGTCATCACACCCTGGGACCGGAAGCTGCCGCGTGCACCGCGCACAGGCGACAGAACTACAAGGGGCCCTCGGATCGGAAGGTGAGTATATGTTTATTTTTTATTTTTTAACCTGTGTCATATACGTGGCTGGGCAATATACTATGTAGCTCTGTGCTGTATACTACGTCACTGGGCAATATACTACGTAACTGGGCAATATACTACGTGGCTGGGCAATATACTACGTCACTGGGCAATATATTACATGGCTGGGCAATATACTACATCACTGGGCAATATACTACATAACTGGGCAATATACTACGTGGCTGGGCAATATACTACGTGGCTGGGCAATATACTACGTGGCTGGGCAATATACTACGTCACTGGACAATATACTACGTCACTGGGCAATATACTACGTGGCTGGGCAATATACTACGTGGCTGTGCAATATACTACGTGGCTGTGCAATATACTACGTGGACATGCATATTCTAGATTAGAATACCCGATGCGTTAGAATCGGGCCACCATCTAGTCTGAATATAAGCAGGATATTAATTCACACAACCTCCAACAGGATCACATATAGCAAGGAAAATACATGTAAGGGAAGAGTGTTTTGCAGAAACACCAGTGCTGCAGAACATATAGGAGATCACAGTGGAGTTACAGATGGTAACTTACAGATAACATTCTTTCTGATGGAGACTGATACGACAACTTCTCCAGCCAGGAGTTGGTTGCAGAGATTACAACAAAGACACATCTGACTTCTCACATTTCAGGCATCGTCCCCATCTATTCCCAAACTGCACAAATTCCTTATCCTGCTAATACCCCAATACTGAGCCACTGCTGCCATATGTGTCCCTATTACTGCACCTACTGTGTGCCCTCCGGATGGTAAAACAACCATCTAGAATATAGTAATACCCTGTGCATATGCCCAAGAAAACAGTGCCCACATTTTGCACCCTAGAAAGTAATAAGGCCATCTGTGTGCCCTTCTGACAGTCACAATATCCAGAGTGCCCCTATAACATTTAATAATTTTGAGGTTCCTTTATTGGTAAGACATTCAAGATATACGTTTCACTACCAAATTGGTGCTTTCATCAGACCAAGTGAAATTCAAATGGACAAATTGGGTTTTATGCTTGTGTAGCAACTCACTAGGGAAATAGGTTATACACTGAAAACTGCAACTGACCCTGCCAGCTCCTGTACAGACTAGATATCTTGACACCACAGTCCCTTGTGGCACAGAGATGGCCCTAACCATAGTCTAGGACAGTGTTTCTCAACTCCTGTCCTGAAGACTCACCGACAGGTCAAGTTTTCAGGATATCCTTAGTATTGCACAGATGATAATTTCATCACCTGCTCAAGCATTAATTCCATCACCTATGCAATACTAAGGAAATCCTGAAAACATGACCTGTTGGTGGCTCTTGAGGACTGTAGTTGAGAAACATTTGTCTAGGAGATGGGAACTTGAACCTAACTGCCTAAATGGTTATCGAGTTGTTTCATGTGCCTCCTAAAGAACTGGAGGGCAGAACAGTGTGTGAATACCTAGTAAAGGAAAAGTGTGCTGCAAAAAGGAAAGATCAGAGTGAGTAAAGTAAATAACAAAACACCAAACAGAAGAATAGAGCAAATACTGCTAGCAAATATACTGCCTACTTATTAACGATAAACGGAAGAAAGGTGCAAGTTATAGCAGAAAAACAGTGAAAATCCCTAGCTGGAATCTCACAGACTGGCTGCAAATATCAATAAAATGTCAGTATATCCAAAAGAACCTACCACCAGCAGGAAACGCCAGCTTGGGACAGAGTATAAACCTGCACCCAAAAGGTGATAGGCAGGCAAATTAAATCACCTGTGTTAAGCTACACAGACATCAGCCAGAATAGCAGAACTCGAACACCCAGAGAAAAGGGGTGAGTCCTGTTGTTCGGCAGAAAGAGAAGCCAACCACAGAACAGAAGCTCAAGGGATCGAATCCAGCAGCATGACATAGCTGCCGTACATTCTTTTTCATACAGGAGGGTCCCAAGCCTCCATCCCATATGCTCTATTAAAGTCATGAGACAACCCCTTTCTTTAGGATTGTACCACTGGGAATCTCCCATTACAGAGATTGTTAATTTCCCACCTATTCGCGACTGTGACATAAAGCCACTTCCCCATTCCTAGAAGAGGTTGCAACAAACAGGAAAACAGTCAACCACATCTCTCTCTTACTCACAGACTGGACACTGGCTAGTCTCACAAGACGGTGCACGTGTATAGACTTGTGTGACTGTGGAACTATGGCCATGAGATGAGCACAGGTAAGAGAAAGGCTAAGGGAACAGATAGTGGAAAACATGGTATTACCTACCACATGGGCAGAGGATATATCTGCTAACTGATCGTCTATGGGAGTACTTATATTATTATGCATAGGATGTCACCATCTTTCTAGTTATTTGTATCACTCCTATGACTTGTGTTATATTTACTATTTTGTGAGATGTTTGAAATTATGATGTACCAGTATATGCATAAAATATACAAAATAACTCACATCCGACCGTAATTTGCAATCCATTGTGTTTTATTGCAAATCTAGGGAAGCTGTAGAGGGCATATGTTATGGTGGTGGGATTGTTTATGCACAGAAATTGTAGCGTGACTATAGGATGTTGGGATGAGTCGAAGATGGTAAATGTATTTATTTGTCGTTATAATTTAGCATGGGTCGGAGTCTCATTTTGTAACACTTAAAGCAGCGGCTTAACAAGGAACTTCATGCCATTATAACTAGCATCAGAAATGTTTTAGACCGAGAAATCCAAGTGATATAAGTTGTTTTCCTCCCATTCTGCATTTTACGACGTTGGCGCAATGGACAAGAAAGGTCTGTATCTGACCTTGATTGGATGTAAATGCAGGGAATTTTCCTGATAAGTTTGAAAAGATAAGATATGTAGGACACCCATCGTGAAAGTTAAATGCATGACTATTATTATGGCCAGTGGAGTAATTTGAATCTTATTGTTCCCAATGCAAAACCTCAGACGGGGTCCCCTACTATCAATGGTTGTCAATAGTATTGCTCCTCTAATATGGGACCCCTTAGACTCCAGGGTCTGGGTGCGACTCCAACCACTGCACAGATAGTTAAACCCCTGGTTGTGGCCTAACTGATGGATGGTAGGTGCACAGTCTAGGTATAAAAGCTTCTGAAATGTAAAGCGACTGCTCGCTAAGTTCCAATTTTTCCCAATTCTTGATGAAAAAAGTGTTCAAATACCTTATTTATTGCCTGTTTTGTACAAAGCATTTGAAAGAAAAGGAGACACGTAACCCTGTGACCTTAACCTAGATGCCAACTCAGCCTAACAAATCTTACAGTGCCACTTACCTGCAATTACTTGACTTTGTAGAAATTGGACACTTTTATTTCTCATTACTCAGATCACTAGTCTAATGACAAAAGGTCAATGAAGAAAACCAAAGTTATAATGCCAACATAGGAGCCAGAAGAACCTTGCATAAAAATGTTGCTCTAAAGTACCTTCCATTTTATAAACATTACTGTAATGTACCAGGCAGACATTAAGAATGAAAATCCAGATGATACCTTACACACAGAAGGAAAAGGAGATTTGAGCCTTGAAGGGTGCCAATTATGATTTATGAAAACTTTTCACAAGTTTTGGTGACTTGTCAGAAGTTTTGATTTGGAGGGTGGGGGGTCTTGGTATTAAGACGCCTCGCAATCAAAGAAAATACAGAACAAGTGCTTAGATGAGCCATGTGCTTTTATTTCTCATTGTCTTTGCTCAGTTCTCTTCAGATCCATATAAAGTATACACCTTTCACTCGTGCTCTGAGGACAAGCAAAGCTGATGAGAAACTATGGGGCACAGCAGCCCTGTTGTGCTAATGATCATTGAAGCAGCCAGATCACAATCAATCAAAACTTGTGACATGTCACTATGACATGGTAAGCAAATTTTTTTTAAATACCAGGTACCATTTAAGTTGATATTAGATAAAATTCCGCCAAACATAGAGATTTTGTCAGGATCTAAGACAATCTAATTTTAGGGTGTTCTACGACACTCTCTCAATGGAAGATGGGCACGTTCAATTCTTTTATTCCTGCAGCAAACTTAGATATCCATACACATCAGACTAAAGTTGTCTAAACCTTCCCATATTGCTGGGATCGGCCAATGTTTTAATGTGTTTGGGGACCTTACGACTCTTCCCTGACAGATTTATTGCAGGGGGTAGAGAAAGATTCAGCATGCTGCTGGATTTAATGGCCTATCCTTTTCAACCCCATGGAGATTGGTCATGGTCAGAGGAGTAGCTCAGTAGAGCACTCAAACTTTTGTTTAGGGAAGTCAAGAGATGGCTATTTCAAGTCTATAGCCTTTAGTCCCTTCTTCCATTGAAAGAACAGTCATGTTTAGTGGAGAACACATGTTTATTGTGAGGTTGATCTGTCCATAGTTCACAACTTTGAGCTGGGTTCCCATTTCTTTTAAGGGGTAAGAGAATATGACTTAGGGGACCTCCTCTCTCCATAGGTTGCAAAAAATGCTTTATGTGTCAGAATTTTTTTCTTATTTTGTTTTACTTAATTTTCCATGAGAAATCCCTACAAACCAGAAGATAATTTTATGCAAGTCTAGAGGAGATGGTTAAAGACATTAAGATCTGATTATGTTGTGACATTTGCCTTTTCTATACTTTCAAGGATGAGGTGAAAATGGGAACACAGGGTCTATATGTCCTACTCTGCACCCTACAATTCCTACAGGGAATGCATGGTATGTATGGTGTTTCTCTACATTGACCATGGTTATGAAGCTGATTTAAACCTGATCAGAAAGATTATAGCTGCCTACTTATATTAATTTAATGTCTCCGACAATCTAACGTGTATGGCCCAGATTGTACACTGTTAGCAGACGATTTGTTAACCATGGATTGGTCTATTGGTTTTCCCCATTCATGTTATTTCATTTTGCTTTTAAATTAAGTCCCTCTTAGATGAACCAATAATCAGGATTGAGAGTTCATTATAATCCTTGTTTATTAATAACATCGAATGATTGGACTTGTTCCAGCACTAAAATCGACATCAGTAGCCCATCCTCCTGCGTCCTTAGGATATGTTCTACCGATACAAATTTTGTTTTAAGAGCACAGAACGATCACATTAATGATCGTTCAACTTGAATAAAACCGTGGCCAGTCTGTCTACACAGACCATTAAATGACCACCAGTTTGTATATAGCCAATCAATGGTCATTTAATGGCCGTGGTCAACAGGTGTTAATGCACCTTGAGCTCCAGAGTGTCTTACAGATTCTTGTTCCCTCCACCCACTGGAATTAACACAAATACTTTGTGGCACTAAATGAGAATGTTGATCAAAAAGATGTGGGAAATAGCTGCTAGTCAAAGAATTGCTTGGCTGAAGTTGGGTTCAGATCACATCTGTGTCCCCATTCATAACTCCATCGGGGGATTAAGATATGCCCTTAATGGAGTCATTGACTTTAATGAGCAGACTACAGTAGTGTGTTCAGTTGAAGAGTCAGACACCATCATAAATGAGGTGAAACAAAGTCGAAATATCATATTTAGACTCTGTTTACCTCATTCAAGTCAATGGCTCTGTTGGGGACATGGTCCAAATCTTATATTTTCAGAGATGAAGATGGAATCTCCTAACAGAGCCATGAATGGGGATGTGAACAGTAATGGTTTAAAATGTCTTTCAGACTTCTTTCCAAAATCACTCTTTCAATATACATTGAATATCTAAGCTTCTCACCGGGAAGTAATACATAGCAAATATCTGCTTAGACACAGTTGAGCACCACCAGTTCTCTTCTCTGTAGAAGGGTCTAACAACTGGTCTTGAGTTTCCTTTTCAATGATTTGCCCATTCTATCCACACAATTGGAGAGGAAAAAGCAGCCCTGACATTCGCAAGCTAGCAACATGGCCAAACAGTGGACATCCTCAAAAATACCCACACTGTTATAAATAGCATAGAGCATGCTGCCATTTTTTTTTCAAGCGAACATTTGGAACAACCATATTGAATAACATTGGTCCGAGAACTGTCATTTTTTCCATCATGGTCAACACTAGGACTGAAAATACGGTTGTGTGAACATAGCCTAATAGTAATGTCAGTTAAATTATGTTATAGGAGCATTAGAGGAACACAATTGAGCCAGCTGCCATATCTCAATCACTTTGTCTAGTCTGTCATGGACATGTTGCTTGATAACTACAAGCCTGATTTACTGTAGATGTCTAACATATGTTTCTCTTTTAGGTTCTGCACTTCTAGATTCTCTTACTTGTGTGAACAACTACAAAACACACTGGACATGTAATTGGAAACTAAGCTTAGAAGCTCATGAACTTCTCCCCATGAACCTTATTTATCGCAGTGATTTAAACAGGTACTGTACTTCTGTGATGGACTTGACAATCTAAAACTTTGAGAAAGCAAAATTCGCCTTGTTTTGTCTGGGATCAAGGAGATTCACAGCTGCAGACGTCAATGTTAGTGTTAAAAGGGTTGTCTACTTTTGGTTCTCTTGTTGGGGACATGATTTTGTGGCACCAATATATAAACATTACAGGTTCTCCGACTTTGTTACGCTGTGCCCACTTGGTGCAGCAGTCTGCCATTTCTGGACGGTCATCAGACCAGACATGTCCATCAGTCTCCTCCAATTGTAAAACACTGGCCCTGATTCATCAAAGCTTTTACGCCATAAAGCTAGCTTAAAAAAACGTTGCAAAGTCCAAAAATTTTAGAGCAATATTAGGCTGCGCAAAAATGTTGAGACTTTTGGCATTTTTATGCCATTTTCACTCAGCTCTGGCAAAGTGGCAAATTTATGATGAGCGGTGACTTACGTCACAACTCTAACTCCAGTCCCACACACAAAAGTGCACTCCACTTTACGCCTATCCTGATTCATTAACAGGGTTCTGCCTCTTAATGAATAAGATGCTTTGCGCTCCACCCTAACCCTCCATCAAGATCAGCTTGAAAAATGCCGGTCTTAATGAATCAGAGTAACTGTGCTTCTTTTAACTATGTGAGAATAGGAGCTCTTGGCAAAGTTTGATCAGAGTGGGATCCGATGTTCACGGAGGTGGAAAAATAAAAGTTTCTCCACCTTCTCTATAAAGTAATTCAGTGAAAAGCTATGATCAAGCCTGGCGATTTTCAGTACCATCTTAACGTGGGGCATTCAGACTCTCCTGAATCATTATGAGGTGCCTTCCTCTTAGCAAATCAGGAGAATGTGACGAGTGGCACTTGCCTCTGTACACCTTGACACAATTCTTATTCCAGTCCAGGACTTACGGTAAGTAAGATTCCTGACATCAGGAGCTAGAAGGGCACATTTTTCACAACCACTTTTGTATTATTAATATAATTTGTCTTTGCCAATAATTGTGACAGATAAAAATCAGGGCACATTTTATTAGCAATCAGTGCAGAAATTCAGGTAATTCTTAAGGGTTCACTTACTTTCTTTTGAAATTTTAAATTAATATTAGTGAGACAAGTGAGACAAAAAAATATATTTAAATAGAGTCTAAGGGGTAACATCTCTCTTTGTGGAGAGTGACGTGCCAGTACTTATAGACCATGCAATGCTCCTATGGGAAATTGAATATGACAATTGCCTCTTCAGAGAGGAAAAGTATTAGCACTTTAATGCCACCTGCTGGATGTAGCAATCCTAAAAGTCAATAAGGCATGTTACATTTCACAAGGATAGGAGAGATGTTACACTGTAGATCCCAGTCAGAGGCATTTGCACTGAAGATGGGAAAACACCCTAAAACATGTGTCTGCGAATATACACTGCTCAAAAAAATAAAGGGAACACTCAAATAACACATCCTAGATCTGAATGAATGAAATATTCTCATTGAATGCTTTGTTCTGTACAAAGTTGAATGTGCTGACAACAAAATCACACAAAAATCATCAATGGAAATCAAATTTATTAACCAATGGAGGCCTGGATTTGGAACGATACTCAAAGGCGAAACTCAAATAATAGGCTGGTCCAACTTCAGTGGAAATGCCTCAAAACAAGGAAATGATGCTCAGTAGTGTGTGTGTGAGCTCCACGTGGCTATATGACCTCCATACAGTGCCTGGGCATGCTCCTGATGAGGCGGCGGATGGTCTCCTGAGGAATTTTCTCCCAGACCTGGACTAAAGCATCCGCCAACTCCTGGACAGTCTGTGGTACAATGTGACATTGGTGGATGGTGTGAGACATGATGTCCCAGATGTGTCAATCGGATTCAGGTCTGGGGAACGGGCAGGCCAGTCCATAGCTTCAATGCCTTCATCTTGCAGGAACTGCTGACACACTCCAGCCACATGAGGTCTGGCATTGTCCTGCATTAGGAGGAACCCAGGGCCAACCGCACCAACATATGGTCTCACAAGGGGTCTGAGGATCTCATCTTGGTACCTAATGGCAGTCAGGCTACCTCTGGTGAGCACATGGAGGGCTGTGTGGCCCTCCAAAGAAATGCTACCCCACACCACTACTGACCCACTGCCAAACTGGTCATGCTGAAGCATGTTGCAGGCAGCAGATCGCTCTCCACAGCGTCTCCAGACTCTGTCATGTCTGTCACATGTGCTCATTGTGAACCTGCTTTCATCTGTGAAGAGAACAGGGCGCCAGTGGCAAATTTGCCAATAATGGTGTTCTGTGGCAAATGCCAAGTGTCCTGCACGGTGTTGGGCTGTCAGCACAACCCCCATCTGTGGACGTTGGGCCCTCAGACCATCCTCATGGAGTCGGTTTCTAACCGTTTATGCAGACACATGCACATTTGTGGCCTGCTGGAGGTCATTTTGCAGGGCCTCGCAGTGCTCCTCCTGTTTCTCCTAGCACAAAGGCTGAGGTAGCGGTCCTGCTGCTGGGTTGTTGCCCTCCTATGGCCCCCTCCATGTCTCCTGGTGTACTGGCCTATCTCCTGGTAGCGCCCCCTGCCTCTGGACTCTACACTGACAGACACAGCAAACCTTCTTGCCAAAGCTCGCATTGTTGTGGCATCCTTGATGAGCTGCACTACCTGAGCCACTTGTGTGGGTTGTAGAGTCCGTCTCATGGTACCATGAGTGTGAAAGCACAAACAACATTCAAAAGTGACCAAAACATCAGCCAGAAAGCATTGGTACTGAGTAGAGTTGAGCGACTTTTGCTTTTTTCGGATCGAGTCGAGTTTTGCGAAACCCGACTTTGTCAAAAGTCGGGTCGGGTGAAATCGGCCGATTATTGCGAAAAGTCGGGGGCCGACTGAAACACGAAACCCAATGCAAGTCAATGGGGAATCAAAGCCGGCAGTGAGTGGAGGACAGGAAAACACCTACAGTGCCCATTTTAATGCCAAAAACATCAATTCTTATTACTTAAGCTTGTCAATCTTAATTTACTTTATAATAATAGTTAGGCATTGAAAACTGGGGGTCATTTGGCTAAAGTTGGGGGGGGGTAGGGCTGGCTCAAGATTTTCGTGGGCCCAGGAAACGCGGAATACGTCATGGCGGTTGAGCAGGGACAGGTAAGTATTTCAACTTTGCAAGTGCTGTGATCCAGAGCAAACAGGGGGGGCCCACTCATTGGCACTGGCACAGGGCCCCTCATAGTACGACGGTGTGTTTGACGGCGGGTGGTGCCTCCCACTGACAGAGACACTTTTGCGTACTATGAGGGGCCCTGTGCCAGTGACATCGCCAACGAGTATGCCCCCCACCTGATGAAGGAACCCGCACTTTCATCTGCACCTTCCTCTTTGTCCCCGTGTAAGGTGGTATAGTATGCGGGAAGGGGAACCTGACTTTCAGCAGGGTCAGATTCTGGCTCTGTAGAGTGCAAGTGGAATGTAGTGGTCTGGGTCAATGTACCAGCAGACTCATCTAGTAGTGGCTGGCCAATGGGCAGGATGAGGAGGAAACACAGATATAGGCCCAAATACTAAAGTAGGCTAAATGCAGTTCAAAATTGGTAATAGGACTAAACAGGCGGCATTGCTTTGTTCAGTGGAGGGCAACTGTAATGAGTGGCAGACACAGTAAGTAGTCCCAAATAATAAAGTAGGCTAAATGCAGTTCAAAATTGGTAACAGGACTAAACAGGTGGCATAGCTAGGTACTGGGGTGGGCTCCTCTGCTGAGTAGCAGACAGTGGTAGTAGGCACAAAGTATTAACTGGTCTAAATGGAGGCCAGGGCCCCTGTATATTTTAACTATCATCTATCATTTCAACAAATTTGTATTGGCAGTGCCATTGAAGGATTTAACAGCACAGACTACACAGTGGTGGAGCAGGGAGAGGTAAGTATTGCAAATGGTAGAGCACTGTTCGAGCTGGGGGGGAACACTCTCTCGTGGGCGGCGGTACGATGGTGTGTCTGACGTTGGTTGTCCACCACAACCGTCAGAGACACTTCATTGTACTATGAGGGACCCTGTGCCAGTGCCGTCGCCCAAGAGTGGGCCCACCTGTCCAGGCAAACGGCACTCGCACGGGTGCTTGCGCCAGGTGGTGACCTGTGGGGGGAGTCAGCCCATTTAGGGAGGTATAAAAATGGCCTATGGTGGACAGAAAGAGGAGGCCAAAAGCAAGACATTTTTCAGGCAAGCTACGTGTCAGCAGGGGAACGTGGGGCAAAATAATTTGACCTCCAGCCTTAGGTGCTATTGTGCTTTTGCCACTACCACCAGATGCATCACCACCACCACCACCATCAGTACCAGCTGGCAACCACCGCTCACGGGCTCTTCCACCAGACTTCCTCATTTTTTTTTAAATCTAACCAAAATAACAACCGTTATATGGTACTGTAAAACAAGGTAGAAGGTGTATATAAACTTGTTGAGAATTTGAATCTCACTTTTTTTGGGGGGAGACTGAACTAAAACTCAGGCCCAGTGTATATAACAACGCAATCTAAGTAGCAGAAAGTGGCTGGCTGATATACGACAAACTAACAGGACTTTTAATACTCAAAAAGTAACCTAAAAAAACACACAAATCACCCAAGTGAAAAATAAACCATAACAGGGGCTATGTCTCTACCATATAACGTAATGGTCCATAGAGACTAGTGAGCCCTCTATAGGATAAAACAGAACTCGACTGCAATAACAACAGCCAGAATCCTGATTGCTGAGGCAGTGAATATGACAAAGCTGTGCCACCAATGTTTATATGTGGACACAGCAAATCTACTGCACTCAATCACATAAGACCAGAAAAAACAGTCCTAGCATATATTGTAAATAATACTTGCTGGTGTTTAATAAATATACATATAAATAAGGAACGGTCTCACCAATTCCAAAGCGAGGGCAACGGAGCACCAGATAATCCCCTGTTAGGTAGACATCCAGGATACGAAGGGATGACAGTCCCTATATCAATCCCTATGGGGCTATAAATAGTCTATCCCCCAAAGCTCCTGCCCTTACAAGGGCAGTCCACAACTACCCCTATACATAGGAAGCCCTGCACTCTCCCTTATAAATTCGTCCCTACGCGTTTCGTCCAAGACAACTCTTCAGGGGACATGCTTGCTTGTAGAGAAGGAGTGCCTAAATATTAAAGTAGAGGGACATAAAGTCCTGCCGCCCTCTATGCTGTCAAGCTTGACGAATTTATCGTATCCTGGATGTCTACCTAACAGGGGATTATCTGGTGCTCCGTTGCCCTCGCTTTGGAATTGGTGAGACCGTTCCTTATTTATATGTATATTTATTAAACACCAGCAAGTATTATTTACAATATATGCTAGGACTGTTTTTTCTGGTCTTATGTGATTGAGTGCAGTAGATTTGCTGTGTCCACATATAAACATTGGTGGCACAGCTTTGTCATATTCACTGCCTCAGCAATCAGGATTCTGGCTGTTGTTATTGCAGTCGAGTTCTGTTTTATCCTATAGAGGGCTCACTAGTCTCTATGGACCATTACGTTATATGGTAGAAACATAGCCCCTGTTATGGTTTATTTTTCACTTGGGTGATTTGTGTGTTTTTTTAGGTTACTTTTTGAGTATTAAAAGTTACGTTTTATTAGTCCTTTTTGCTGTATTGGGATTATTTATAGGATTATTTATTGTATTTATTACACAGATTTTGCTTTGTTATCAAACTAACAGGACTGCAGTATATCCACTTTGTGAGAATTTGAATCTCCCTTTTTTGGGGGGAGACTGAACTAAAACTCAGGCCCAGTGTATATAACAATGCAATCTAAGTGGCAGAAAGTGTCTGGAAGATATATGAAAAAATACAAGGACTGTAGTACAATTTCAATCTCCCTACAATGATCTCAGGAAAAGTATGGCAGCAATAAAAAGGACTGCTGCACACAAAAGTGTGGACAAATAAACAAGATAACTATGCAGAAAGGAGCAACAGGATTTTTGCTTTTAATAAAGCAGTTGGTTTGCACAGCAGCGTGCACACAGCAATGCAGCTATCAGGGAGCCTTATAGGGCAGCCTAATAAGCTACAGAGCTGATGCACAAAAATATAACCTCCACTGTCCCTGCAAAAAAATGGTGGTGTTGGACAGTGGAAATCGCTACAGCACAAGCAGTTTGGGGGTTAATCTTCTCCCTAACTATATTCCTTCTTCTGATGAAGCTGCAGCAACCTCTCCCTATGCTAAGATCAGCAGAAGAAAGATGGCGGCCGGCGTGCACGCCCCTTTATAGCCCCTGTGACGCCGCAGAAAGCAAGCCAATCACTGTAATGCCCTTCTCTAAGATGGTGGGGACCGAGACCTATGTCATCACACTGCCCACACTCTGCATCCTCCTTCATTGGCTGAAAAATGGCGCTGAAAGCGTCATACGAAACGCGACTTTGGCGCGCAGATCGCCGACCTCATGGCCGATCCCACACTAGGATTGGGTCGGGTTTTATGAAACCCGACTTTGCCGAAAGTCGGCGATTTTTGAATTTGTCCGATCCGTTTCGCTCAACCCTAGTACTGAGATGTGGTCTGTGGTCCCCACCTGTAGAACCACTCCTTTATTGAGGGTGTCTTCATAATTGCCAATAATTTCCATCTGTTGCCTATTCCATTTGCACAACTGCATGTGAAATTGATTGTTAATCAGTTTTGCTTCCTAAGTGGACAGTTTGATTTCACGGAAGTTTGATTTACTTGAAGTTATATCCTGTTGTTTAAGTGTTCACTTTATTTTTTTGAGCAGTGTAGTATGTGGTCTGGCTTTTACTCTACATCATGTGTCAAGACTCATTAATAGGTAGATATTGACTTTTAGGATTGCTCCTTCCAGTTGGTGGCACAAGAATGCTAGTTCTCTTCTGTTTTGCAGAGGCAATTTGCATAAAACATTTTTATAGAAAATCAACTGACCATTTCTATATTTATAAGCATACAGCAAGACATACAGGTCAGGCAAACATATACAGTTTGTTGAGCAGAGAGGTTATATGAAATGCGATCATAATTACGGGTTTCTTTATCCTTAATTGTAGCGGTGGGAATCGACAATGTGAACCAGAAAACTCTGTCAAGGTAAAAGATGGAGAAGTATATATGTCCTGTCAAATAAATGAATCGTTCATCTACGCAATGAATACTACATACCAATTTGAACCAAAGCGGGATGTGAATAGAGATACTTACATAATCCCAAATTCTAATGGTAAGTGAATAGACCAATAATCCATGGAGAGCTGGAAAAAATTATAACAGCAGCGAGCCAAGCACAAGTGGAGGTCTGTACTGCTGAAACCGACCTCTAACCCCTATAAAAGTACAGTGACACCACTTTGAGATGAAATTTGACTGACAAATGGTCTTCACGAGGGTTAGCGGAGCTGTGAGCAGTGACTGCAGCCACTCTGTGTGCGCCACCCTTTACTGAAAGCCAGCGGCTCCTGGGAGGAAATAAATTAATTTTCTCCCTGTAGCCACATTTTCAGTAAGGCATTCAGGCAACATTGTAATGCTATTTATCTGCAGATTAACCCTATATCTGCAAGTAAATAGCATTTTCATATGTGATAGTTTCATTTTAAATAACTTTTCTGTATACAAACATTAGGATATGTGATCAAAGTTCAATCTGTAAGGTTCTGACTAGGGTTGAGCGACTTTTACTTTTTTAGGGTCGAGTCAGGTTTCACGAAACCCGACTATCTCTAATGTCGAGTCGAGTGAAATTGTCCGATTATGGCGAAAAGTCGGGGATCGACCGAAACACGAAACCCAATGCAAAGTCAATGGGAATTTTTTTTATTCTCTCTCTCTCTCTCTCCTCCATCCCTGAACAGAAAAGCTTGTGTTAAACTACACATTTCAAATCGCTACAGCGCATAAGCGACAAGATGACGATAGGCGTCCACGCCCCTAAGACCTATGTCATCACTCTGCCCACGCTCCTTCACTGGCTGAAAAAATGGCGCCAAGCGCGTCATACGAAACGCGACTTTGGCGCGAAAGTCGCGTACCGCATGGCTGACCCCACACAGGGATCGGGTCGGGTTTCATGAAACCCGACTTTGCCAAAAGTCGGCGACTCTTGAAAATGAACGATCCGTTTCGCTCAACCCTAGTTCTGACTATTGTTACCTCCACCAAGTTGCTAGAAAAGCTCTATGCCATTTCATATCCTGTAGGCTTTGTTCAGCTTGTTCAAGAGGCTACATGGTTGGCTGCCGACTATGGAACCACATTAATTGGACATTAATTGTGTATCTGATCTTGATACCATCGATGTTTAGCAAATGACCACATTTTGAACCGAATTGGAAACAAGACTGATGGATTTGCACCTCTTCTTCTTGCTCTTGTAAAGATAGATGAGCGTTGTAGAAACAAGGTGTCATACTTTGCATTTTGTCCGTTAACGATGAATAATTTTTAATTTGCAGTTCGGATGCCACCACCAAAAGAGCTAATGGTCCAAACGTCTGGTTCAAATAATGGTTCTTTAATTCTACGCTGGAGGATGCCTGAAAATGTCTACTCTGAAAATCTGCTCTACCAAGTCACATACTATAGAAAGGAATGGGAGTCTTGGGAGGTATCACTATATTTACAATAAGGGACTGGGAGTTTGATCGGGGAGTGACGCAGAACTACACAAGTATCAACCATAGTGAATACATCCTGTATTAGAAGCAGTACAAAGCACAGACATCATAATAGGACCAGACAAGATTTAGTAACTCCAGTCTCCAGACATAGCGTACAGACTAAAGCAAAGACAGAAATATAATGATAAAATACCCCCCCCCCCCCCCCAGTAAATAAATAAATAGCACAGTGCATGTAAATAATATACGGTATTTAGTTGACATGTTTTTTATTACAAAAAATTTGAAAGCCATCCCGCCATGTCACGGCGATCATAGTTGGGACAGTCCTAACTCCAATAATATACGGTATTTAGTTAACATGTTTTTTTATTACAAAAAATTTGAAAGCCATCCCGCAATGTCACGGCGACCATAGTTGGGACAGTCCTAACTCTAATATATATTTATAAAGGTGTGGCCTGCTTTTCTTATGATCTGGGCATTATTGATGTAGTCTCCCTCAGCTGTGTGTCCACTAGTTGGGCCAAGTCCTTCTCAGCCCTTATCCACATGCAAGTCACTTGACAGATGGTAAGGTTTTTAATATTAGAGTTAGGACTATCCCAACTACGGTCACCGTGAAGAGGTGGGATGACTTTCAAATTTTTTATTTTAAATCAAAAAACAAGTTAACAAAATACTGTATATTATTTTCATGCACTGTGCTATTTATTTACTGCACTGTATTTAATCATTATGTTTCTTTCTTTGATTTTTTTGTTTAGTGACTTGTGTGAACATGTGCTTACATGCTGCATGCACACCAATTTATATCCCAGTTTATACCTTTGTTTTTTTTATAGTGTATAGATTGTGTGATAATAGCAGACCCATATACAGTAATAGTACATATTGCATAGTTTCGATAATATTACTAGACACGGGCATATTAATCAAGCTAAAAGAACCAGAAATGAATAAATCTAGGAGCATTTTAAGACTTTGCAGTCAAGGTGTTCACTGTGTAAAGGTCCCTAAATAAGATAGTAGTTGTCCAAATTATCCTTCACCGACACGTGTCTTGATTCCCGAAAGATGGGCACAGCCGAGTGCGCTTGTGTTCTCTAAGATAGAGCCGCTGACAGACTCCATCAGCAGTTGCTTATCACCAGTAAAAAAAAAGATTGACCCCTGAAAATCTGCAGACCAGATCCTTTTCTCGCCCAACACGGACTGTCGGGGGTGAGTCAGAAGACTCTCATACTCACACATTAGACTGTTGGATAATTCCGCCAATATCATCAGGTTCAGCTGGCTTTAGTGCAATGTATCAGGGCCAGAAAAATTAGGCAGTATTAATAAGTATGCACCATATTGTATAAATACAGTAATAGTACCAGGCACATTGGAACCAATATATTAAAATGTGTAAATACTGGCATAAAACACTTTGAATAGTCACTAAATTTTTGCACAAAAATGGTGCAACTTTTGGCCATTTCAAGCTAGTTTGGAGCAGCTCTGCCAAAATGGGATAAGCTGGGGAAGAGATCATACCTGAGAACCTTCTTGCTTCTAGTAGCTTTACATAGGGGAAAGGAGGATGTGTAGTCTTCTCATTGATTTTGTTTTTCCTCCTATATGAACTCCCACTGCTTATCTGAATAGCTATCTCATGAGCTATAGCTGTGTCCTTTTGTGTATATATATCATTTTATTTTTCACTCTTCAGGATGCTGCTTTACTCAATGTTATGGGAAAGACAGAACTCCGTTTCAGTGCCCAGCAGTTCGTCCCAGGGAGCACGTACCTATTCAGAGTCCGCTGTGTCCCAGACAAAGACCAATTGTACCGTAGTGCCTGGAGTGACGATATAGCATGGACGATGCCCGAAGAAGGTATTTATGGACAAAACAGAGATATATACAGACTTTTAATAAAATGTAGTAAACTCATCTACTTCCAACCTAAAAACCTAATTCCTGTTGCTGTATAAATCTATCAGCAACTGTGTTCTCTCTTCTTACAACCTCCTGAATATCGCAAATAGATCAATGGCTGCACTCAATTGCACTAAAGCTAATGAATGTGTGATCCATGAAATGTGAATAGCGTAACGGCTTGTGAAATCTATGAAAAAACACATGAGATGCTTAGCACAAAATTGGCCAATAAATATGAGCCCATCCACCAACGTCAAGGTAAACTCATGAAACGGATGGGTCCTTGACCTAACTGCCTAGTGTGAACACTTACCTCTGGTTAATGTCATGGTAAAGCCTGTATTTATAGGAAGGTCGGAATTAACTGTGTTTGGAAGTAATTAAAAGCACAGCATGGTGAAGGGCGGGTGTTCACACTAGGCAGTTAGGTCAAGGACCCATCCGATTCATGAGATTACCTTGACGTTGGTGGATGGGCTCACATTTATTGGCCACATTTTGTGCTAAGCATCTCATGTGTTTTTTCATAGATTTCACAAGCCATTACGCTATTCACATTTCATGTATCGCACATTCATTTGCTTTAGTACAATTGAGTGCAGCCATTCATCTATTTGCTATGTAAGTTGCTTTTGGTTATGTGGATCGCCTCCAGACACAGGGCCATGGGTTACTCGGTACCGGTCCTCTGCTGGCTCAGTTCTGGGGATGTCACGGTGGCTGGACCCGGTCCGTGACCCTGCTAAGGGGCGTCCAATAAGGGGTGATGGTGTGAGGTGCAGTCAATAACGAGGACACAGGGTTGCAGTCTCTTTACCTCTTTACTGAAGACTTCAGGATCCGCAATCCAGAGCACTGTTAACAGGGCTATCTGAGACCGGCCGGTCCGATGGGCACTTCCAGAACTCCCTTTGCAGGTGGAAATCGTTGCCTACCAATAGCGCCTGTGTGTTGTAGTGCTACCCTGCTGAGCATTCGGAATAGTCCTCACAACTGCTGTTCTCGTTCGTTCGTTCTTTCTAATGTGTTCCAGATGTTTCTAGTTCAACGTCCCACAGGTATGCTATGGCTAGGACGCACCCGTATGACGGGAAGGCCTGGAGTTCTTCCGGGACCCAAGAGACGCCCCTCTCCCACTGTTGCCCCCTATGTCTTTGTAGGTGTTTTGGTGAGACAGCCAACCTATAATTAACTGTCCTGCGGAGTTTGAAGTAAAGCGTAGAGTCAGTTACTCCCTCGGTGTTCCGGCCACCAGCTACGCGCCTCAGTAGGATGTTGCCTCGGTCTCACGGCATGACTCCTACTGGCTCTCCTTTGTGCTTGATCTTGTTTCTCACTGTTCCACAATTGTTCCACAATATCCTTCGCTTCGTGTCTCATTCTTAGGATACCGCCGCGGGGTGTGCAGGTACGGTTCTGTAACGTTCTATTCTGGTCGCTAGGTGCCTGCCAGGTTCCCACTCCTGGCAGTTAGGTCAGGGACCCATCTGATTCATGAGATTACCTTGACGTTGGTAGATGGGCTCACATTTTTTGGCCAAATTTTGTGCTAAGCATCTCATGTGCTTTTCAAGTTGTTTTTGGTTATCCACCAGTTTAGACTAGCTCTCTGTTTAGTCTGTTTACCATTACCAACCTCCTGAATATGTCACACTTGAAAAATCCATAGCGAAACCAGAACCAAATTGTGTGGATCTTGGTATAGGAATGTTGTAGATTTACAGCAGATTTACACTCTGCATCTTAGATTTTGAGCATATGAACAGCCTACTGCAAACAGCAACATGTTCTCTGCTGTTATAAACTGGTAGAGGGAGACACAGAAAGATCATATTTTTACCTCACCCTTGAGCTGGATTCACATCCACACTGATCAGTGCTGCAGAATAATTTCCTCAATGCTGTTGCTGCTTCTGTCTGTACTAAGAAAGAAATGAAGAGCTGAAATCGCTCTCTGTGTGCTGTGCAGTGTATGATAGACATATTAGCAGCTCCTCTTCTCTGAATCAACTGGGAGTTATGGTAATTGTGAATTAAGAAATAAAAACTGCAGAGAAGAAAACTAGTGAAAATGCAGGATACTAGAGATATAATGGCCAGATATAGTCTCATGTACACACACAGATCAGCTTATTTAAAAAAGTTACATGAAAGTACTGGTTACAGTTTAAAGAGACTGGTAACTCCCAGTTGTCAATGCATTAATTAATTTCCAGGACAAATAAAAGAGGAATATAGTAATGTAGAAAAAAGGCTCAAAATATCTCACTGGTTGATTTTTGCTATCCTCTTCTTCAGTGGACAGGGCTGTCCCTCAAAACTTGCACTGCGAATATGATGGGTTTACACAGATGAAGTGCAGCTGGGAAGTGAGAAAAGAGCTAAGTTCCTTGTCCTACATGTTGTACTACAAAGATGGTGCCAGAAATGGAACAACCAAGACATCTACCCATGGGTAAGTTTCTATAGGGGGGTGCAGAATTTATTCAGAGGCTTAGGAAAAAAAGGATTAATCTGCAGGTTAATAGCGTTATAATGCTGACCGACGCCTGCACGTAGCCTAACACTGCAGGGAAAAAATTAGCTTTATTCTCTGTGGCAGGGTTCCTGTTTCAGTCACGGGGCATCACCGGCGCGGGTTCAGCCACTGCTCTAAGTATACAGAGCGACGGCTGTAACCACACCTCCACCCGTGACTTACAGCCTCCCTAATGCCGGTGCGCAGTTATAGCCACTGCTATGTACTCTCAGAGCGGTGACTGAACCAGTGCTGGAGCCGCCCGATGACTAAAACCGCACCCCCGACCCTGATAGATGGCCGGCCCCAATGCAGAGTCAGCACCAGTCATGGCCGGGGCACGGCCACAGTCACAGGGGCGGCGTAGGCTCTGGTTCAGTCACCGCTCTGAGAATACAGGGCATCCCCAGCATTAAAGCCCCCGCTCTGTATTCTCAGTGACTGAAACAGCGACGGCGTCACCCCCGTGACTGAAGCGGGAATGTTACCAGGGAGAATAAAGTTCATTTTCTCCTCACACCGTTAGTCTACTTGCAGGCGTCGGCCAACGTGATAAAGCTATTAACCTGCAGAGTAACCCCATATCTACTGATTAATAGTGTTTTTTTTCTGGTAAAGGAAACCTGTCAAGTGCTTTAAGATTAACAAAGAAATTACATTACCAGGCAGGTTAGGAAAAAGGCAATTTCAAGCAAAGCCTCCTTGATTTTACCTCACTTAGCAAACCAGCTGTCAATCTTTATGTAAATGAGGCTGTAAGTGCATCCAGGGTGGAGCCTTTTCTCAACAATCCTATGTCAACGGGCTTGATGGACTTTTGCTAACACCCCTACATCACTGTTAGGGCGCAGTCAGACGGCCGTATAAATAGGACCGAGATCAGAAAGCAATGCTCGGTCTGGCCGGTGGTACACTCGGGTGACCTGAGTATTTATGACTGCTCAGAGATTTAGTTTTTGTTGATGCAGCTGCATGTTTTACAGCTGCTAGCCAGCCTGAGTACATGTGAGGATTGCCTCGTTGCTATGTATTCAAGCTGTCTAGCAGCTGTAAATCATGCAGCTGCTGTGATGAAAAACTAAATCTCCGAGCAGTCACAAATACACGGAGACCACCCGAGTGTGCTCGGGAAAAGCCGAGCAAGAAGTATACTCGCTCATCACTACTCCTGACCCATCCCTAACAGTTGTATAGAAATATATGAAGCTGTAACCCTCTGCTTCATAGACATCAATCAAGCTCATGTTGGTGGCACTAAGCAGGTAAAAATAAAAATGACTCATGCTCTAGATGGGATTCTTCCCTCCCTTAGTGCACTTGCAGCCACATTTACGGCACAGAAAGACTGAAAGTTGATTCTCTCAATTATGAACTATTCGTTCACGGTCAGAAAGGGGTTGTCTGATCTAAAGCTACAAATCTGCAGTCACTCTATGTGAGTGCAGACTTGTGAATCCTCACAACGCGCGCACTGTGTGCTATGTGGATACTCTGATGTCAGCGCTGGGAGTGAGGAAGTGGCTGGCGGGTGACCGCAACTGTGAGATTTGCATACATGCAGTCACACATCCACAAGATGGCTGTGATCATTCAGAAACAGTCTAGTTGAAATGTGGCCGGAAGTATGCAAATCTCATACTTACTTGTGATCAGATGACCACCCGCTCCCGACACCAGCAAATCCTCACAGTGTGCAGTGCGTGCGTTGTCTTTTACTTTGCTATTCAGCAATGTTATTTCTTTTGGGACCCTCAAGCTCCTGATATGTTTCATTTTAATAGAGAATGTGAATTTTCTTTTGCAGAGAAAAGCCATGCAATAATCCTTCAAGACAAATGAAATATGGGACGCCGTATGTATTGTACAGCTGCTCATTCCCTATCCCTTTTTCTCAAGCCCGTAGCTTTTTTCACATTCAAGTTCGACCACAAGAAGAGCTGAAAATTTTCAAACCCTTCAAACACAGTGAGTAATAATCTTCTTATACAAAAGTGTTGTAGTTACAGAAAATCTGGGAAATATTATATGTTTGATTTTTTAAAGAATCCTATATCTTTTATAGCCATACTTCATCGCTTATGCTAAGCCAAACATTGGAGTAGTGTAGGTTGCCAGCACCCGGAGGCAAGGTGTATGCCAATTAGTACTCCCTGAGTCGATTCCACCAGTTCATTAATGAACACCTCATCCCCAGAGAACGTGTATTGTATTATAAGAAAATATTTACATAATTATAGTTTGGCCATTGTCTCTAGTTATTTCATTTTTTGTTTTTTTCTTTGCTAAAATTTGGCATCAAATTTTAAAAATTAAAGTATATACATTGCTTTATTTTTTTTTTCTTTTTATTACTTTTTTTTCTTGTGTTTTGTGACGATTCTTTTTACCCAATCTCTAATTCTAGGCCAAAAATGCAAGTGAGAGGAGGCTATCTGCTGGATGTAGTAATCCTAAAAAGTCAATATTGACTTTTTAATAAGCCTTAAGGTACCTTCACACTCAGCAACTTTACAACGAGAACGTCAACGATCCGTGACGTTGCAGCGTCCTGGATAGCGATCTCGTTGTGTTTGACACGCACCAGCGATCTGGATCCTGCTGTGATATCGCTGGTCGGAGCAGAAAGTCCAGAACTTTATTTGGTCATCAGATCGGCGTGTATCCTCGTGTTTGACAGCAAAAGCAACGATGCCTGCAATGATTTACATGGAGCTAATGACCTGTGACGACCTGTGAGAAAGATAAGTGAGTAACCCTTACGTCACTGGATCGCTCCTGCATCGTTCTGGAGCTGCTGTGTTTGACGTCTCTACAGCGACCTAAACAGCGACTCTCCAGCGATCGGCTCGTTGTCTATATCGCTGCAGCGTTGCTGAGTGTGACGGTACCTTTAGGGCAAGAAGCCAAACCAGAAACTCCATTTGCAGACATGTGTTTCAGGATGTTGCCCCTCCTCAGTGCAAAGCAGGAGATCTGATTTGGCTTGCAAAAGGCCTCTGACTGGGGCTGTAAGGAGGAACATTTCTCCTTGTGAAGCTGAGGACAGTGATGTGAGCTGTCGTCACTTGAGCACCAGGATCTGGGGAACAGCGCGAACAGTACTGCTGATTCCCAGGGGCCGATATGTGTCACACTGATGTCTGATACAGGGATGCCATTCGTGTGTCATCAGTGTACACATGTGCGAGACATTTTATGGCCTGTGCTGCTACCAAAAACACTGACGTCTGAGAGAGCCCTTATTGAACTCGGTCATTTACCAAACTTTGGGCGACTTTTGTGATTTTTAGGAAAAAAGCTCGGGAATCCAAACAGGAATCCAAATGTGTAACGTTCGTGTGGAATTTGAGATTGGCAAACATTTTCCGAACAAGTACTTGTTTTTATTATGTATACCCCTCCTCACATGTAAAGCGCCATGGAATAAATGGCGCTATAACAATAAATAATAATAATAATAATCTCTAGTTAAGAGGTTTTAGATTGAAAAAGCTTTAGATTTCAGTAAATGGGACCTCTTAATGATGCAAATTGAAAAAATTACCACTTTCAGTTCTTTGCAACCTATGAAATGTTTGGAAAAAGTTTTGCATAATAATTTTGAGCAGTTCAATTTGAGTTTTTTTAGTTTTGAAAAAAAAATTGTTATCCTAGGGACGTTTGACCAATAAAATGTTATTTAAACTCTGTAGAAAATATGGGAATGTGAGGAACCTCACAGTGGCTTGTCGCTGCTTCAGTCACAGGTACTGTAATTTGTACTGCTGACAAACAGAGTGCAATGAGCAAAAAAGGAGGATAAGGATCGGTACTTGAATAAATAAAAATTCATTTTACTTCATCCGTTAAAAGCAAGGATATCCATAGTTACAAATGCAAAGCAATTCTAATGCGTTTCTGGCATGGCTGAACTTAATCATAGAATGTACTGAAATAGTGCAAAGCATATATAAAGGAATTGATTGCAAAACATGTGATCATTACATGTGATCATTACCTTAAACCATCCAACAAACCAGAAAGATACAGATGCAAAATACGAGGAGAAACATATAAGGTATGGCCCGTACGAGCACTTAGGGAAGAAATAAAAGTACTTATGGCAAATAAATTAATGAATTATCAGTAGTAATATCAAAGTTCAATTTATATATCTCTCTAATAAGAGTTGTAAAGATACGGGGGATCAGCAGGTGCTCTAAACCGCACAGAACAGGGATCACCCCATCGAATGCCCGCTCTCTCTTTCCGTGGGCAGAACACTACTCAAACAACACATGGTGGGGGTAAAATAATGTGGAAATATTTTATTGAACCACAAAACAGATAAATAACACATAGAACAGTCCCAGCAGAATACCCAAGATTGTGCAAAATTACAGAGTCTCACCCTTCCGCTGACTTGCTGGGATAAGGGCAGTTGTGACTTCAGAGCATCCAGGGCCGATTAACCCACCTGTAGCATGTACACAGAGAGGAGGTAATGGCAATCTTAGGAAGATGACAGTTGATTGAGATACAAGGCCAGTTGACTGGAGGGTCACAAGCTGGCTTCTCTGAACATCTCCTTGGAGCCAGGTGACTGGTGGGTCCCATGTTGTGGATTCTGTTTTTGGGCTCCCTCTGGTGGTTACAGATGGTACTGGGTGACTTGTGTTCTCTGCGGTCTCTGGTGTCCACCTGTTCTATCAGGATATGGGAGTTTCCTATTTAACCTGGCTTTCTTGTCATTTCCTCGCCGGCGATCAATGTAATCAGTGTGTCTTGTTACCTCTGCTTTCCGCTTCTGTAATCATCAGGACAAGCTAAGTTTTTGATTTTCCTGTTCCACGTTTTGCTTTATTTTTGTTTTAGTCCAGCTTGCAGTTATGTGATTCCTTGTTGCTGGTTGCTCTAGTGGGCTGATATTACTCCTCATGTTCCATGAGTTGGCACATGAGTTCAGGTAATTTCAGGATGGTTTTTTGTAGGGTTTTTCGCTGACCGCGCAGTTCACTTTTGTATCCTCTGCTATCTAGTTTTAGCGGGCCTCATTTTGCTGAATCTGTTTTCATTACTACGTATGTGCTTTCCTCTCATTTCACCGTCATTACATGTGGGGGGCTGCTATTTCTGTGGGGTGTTTCTCTGGAGGCAAGAGAGGTCTTTGTTTCTTCTAATAGGGGAAGCTAGTCCTTCGGCTGGCGCGAGACGTCTAGAATCATCGTAGGCACGTTCCCCGGCTACTGCTAGTGTTGTGAATTAGGTTCAGGATCGCGGTCAGCTCAGTTTCCATCACCCTAGAGCTTGTTCTGTTTTTTGTGTGCTTGTCCTTTTGTGATCCCCTGCCATTGGGATCATGACAGTATTGCCGGCCCGAAAAGTGGTAATCGTATTGGCTGAAGTAGGAGGAAAAGTAGTCTGAGGAAGTTTTTTTTTTTTTTTTTCCTTTCCTCAGAGTTTGCTGCCTAGCCTTAATTGCAGCCTGGCTGCGTCTTACCTCCTCTTAATCCTTGAATGGCTCTGACCTCAGCTGTTTATCATGGACGTCCAGAGTTTGGCTTCCAGCCTGAATAATCTTGCTGCTAAGGTTCAAAATATACAAGATTTTGTTGTACATGCTCCTATGTCTGAACCTAGAATTCCTATCCCAGAGTTTTTTTCTGGAGATAGATCTAGTTTTCTGAATTTTAGGAACAATTGCAAGTTGTTTCTTTCTTTGAAATCTCGCTCCTCTGGAGACCCTGCTCAGCAAGTCAAAATTGTAATATCTTTCCTGCGGGGTGACCCTCAGAATTGGGCATTTGCATTGGCACCAGGGGATCCTGCGTTGCTCAATGTGGATGCGTTTTTTCTGGCATTGGGTTTGCTCTATGAGGAACCTAACCTAGAGATTCAGGCTGAAAAAGCTTTATTGGCTCTCTCTCAGGGGCAAGATGAAGCAGAAATATATTGTCAGAAATTTCGGAAGTGGTCGGTGCTTACTCAGTGGAATGAGTGCGCTCTGGCTGCAAAATTCAGAGATTGCCTTTCTGAGGCCATTAAAGATGTTATGGTGGGGTTCCCGGCGCCTACAGGTCTGAATGAGTCTATGACTATGGCTATTCAGATTGATCGACGTTTACGGGAGCGCCAAGCTGTGCACCATTTGGCGGTGTCTTCTGAACAGGCACCTGAGACAATGCAATGTGATAGAATTCAGTCCAGAAGTGAACGGCCAAACTATAGGCGGAAAAATGGGTTGTGTTTTTATTGTGGTGATTCAGCTCATGTTATATCAGCATGCTCTAAACGCACAAAAAAGGTTGATAAGTCTGTTGCCATTAGTACTTTACAGTCTAAGTTCATTCTGTCTGTGACTCTGATTTGTTCATTATCAGCCATTTCCGTCGATGCCTATGTGGATTCAGGCGCTGCCCTGTGTCTTATGGATTGGTCATTTGCCAACCGCTGTGGGTTTAGTCTGGAGCCTCTGGAAGTCCCTATTCCTTTGAAAGGAATTGACTCTACACCTTTGGCTATGAATAAACCTCAGTACTGGACACACGTGACCATGCGTATGACTCCCGTTCATCAGGAGGTGATTCGCTTCCTGGTACTGTATAATTTACATGATGTCTTAGTGCTTGGTCTGCCATGGTTACAAACTCATAACCCAGTCTTGGACTGGAAAGCGATGTCTGTGTTAAGCTGGGGATGTCAGGGGGTTCATGATGATGCACCTCCGATTTCTATCGCTTCATCTACTCCTTCTGAGGTTCCTGTATTTTTGTCTGATTATCGGGATGTTTTTGAGGAGCCTAAGCTCAATTCGCTTCCTCCTCACAGGGATTGCGATTGTGCTATAGATTTGATTCCTGGCAGTAAATTTTCTAAAGGTCGTTTGTTCAATCTGTCAGTGCCAGAGCATACTGCTATGCGGGATTATGTTAAGGAGTCCTTGGAAAAGGGACATATCCGTCCATCTTCATCTCCTTTGGGAGCAGGTTTTTTTTTCGTGGCCAAAAAAGATGGTTCCCTGAGGCCTTGTATAGATTACCGTCTTTTGAATAAGATTACGGTCAAATGTCAGTATCCTTTGCCATTGTTGACTGATTTGTTCGCTCGCATTAAGGGGGCTAAATGGTTCACTAAGATTGATCTTCGGGGTGCGTATAATCTTGTGCGGATTAAGCAGGGTGATGAGTGGAAAACCGCATTTAATACGCCTGAGGGCCATTTTGAGTATTTGGTGATGCCTTTTGGACTTTCTAATGCTCCTTCTGTCTTCCAGTCCTTTATGCACGATATTTTCCGTGAATATCTGGATAAATTTATGATTGTGTATTTGGATGATGTTTTGGTTTTTTCTGATGACTGGGAGTCCCATGTTCAGCAGGTCAGGAAGGTGTTTCAGGTCCTGCGGGCCAATTCTTTGTTTGTAAAAGGTTCAAAGTGTCTCTTTGGAGTCCAGAAGATTTCTTTTTTGGGGTAAATTTTTTCCCCTTCTACTATTGAGATGGATCCCGTCAAGGTTCAAGCTATTTGTGACTGGACGCAGCCTACATCTCTTAAGAGTCTACAGAAGTTCTTGGGCTTTGCTAATTTTTATCGTCGTTTCATAACTAATTTTTCTAGTGTTGTTAAGCCTTTGACGGATCTGACTAAGAAGGGTGCTGATGTTGCTGATTGGTCTCCTGCGGCTGTGGAGGCCTTTCAGGAACTTAAGCGCCGGTTTTCTTCTGCTCCTGTGTTGCGTCAGCCAGATGTTTCGCTTCCTTTTCAGGTTGAGGTTGATGCTTCTGAGATTGGAGCGGGGGCGGTTTTGTCACAGAGAAGCTCCGATTGCTCGGTGATGAAGCCATGTGCGTTCTTTTCTAGAAAGTTTTCGCCCACTGAGCGGAATTATGATGTTGGTAATCGGGAGCTTTTGGCCATGAAGTGGGCATTTGAGGAGTGGCGTCATTGGCTTGAGGGTGCTAGACATCGTGTGGTGGTCTTGACTGATCACAAAAATCTGATTTACCTTGAGTCTGCCAAGCGCCTGAATCCTAGACAGGCTCGTTGGTCACTGTTTTTCTCCCGTTTCGATTTTGTGGTTTCATATCTGCCAGGTTCAAAGAATGTGAAGGCGGATGCTCTTTCTAGGAGTTTTGTGCCTAATTCCCCTGGAAATTCTGAGCCCACTGGTATCCTTAGGGATGGGGTGATTTTGTCGGCTGTCTTCCCAGACTTGCGACGTGCTTTGCAGGAGTTTCAGGCGGATAAACCTGATCGTTGTCCGCCTGAAAGACTGTTTGTTCCGGATAATTGGACCAGTAGAGTCATCTCCGAGGTCCATTCTTCTGCGTTGGCAGGTCATCCTGGAATATTTGGTACTAGAGACTTGGTGGCCAGGTCTTTTTGGTGGCCTTCCTTGTCGAGGGATGTGCGTTCTTTTGTGCAGACTTGTGAAGTTTGCGCTCGGGCTAAGCCTTGCTGTTCTCGGGCCAGTGGATTGTTGTCACCTTTGCCTATCCCAAAGAGGCCTTGGACGCACATTTCCATGGACTTTATTTCGGATCTCCCTGTCTCTCAAAAAATGTCCGTCATCTGGGTTGTGTGTGACCGCTTTTCTAAGATGGTTCATCTGGTACCCTTGCCTAAGTTACCTTCCTCCTCTGAGTTGGTCCCTCTGTTTTTTCAGAACGTGGTTTGTTTGCATGGGATTCCGGAGAACATTGTTTCTGACAGGGGATCCCAGTTTGTGTCTAGATTTTGGCGGATGTTCTGTGCTAAGATGGGCATTGATTTGTCCTTTTCGTCTGCATTCCATCCTCAGACGAATGGCCAGACGGAATGAACTAATCAGACCTTGGAAACTTATTTAAGGTGTTTTGTTTCTGCTGATCAAGATGACTGGGTTACCTTTTTGCCGCTTGCCGAATTTGCCCTTAATAATCGGGCTAGTTCTGCTACCTTGGTTTCTCCTTTCTTTTGTAATTCGGGGTTTCATCCTCGTTTTTCCTCTGGTCAGGTGGAGCCTTCTGATTGTCCTGGAGTGGACATGGTGGTGGATAGGTTGCATCAGATTTGGAGTCATGTGGTGGACAATTTGAAGTTGTCCCAGGAGAGGGCTCAGCAGTTTGCTAATCGCCGTCGCCGCGTGGGTTCTCGACTTCGTGTTGGGGACTTGGTGTGGTTGTCTTCTCGTTTTGTTCCTATGAAGGTCTCTTCTCCTAAGTTCAAGCCTCGGTTTATCGGTCCCTATAGGATCTTGGAAATTCTTAACCCTGTGTCGTTTCGTTTGGATCTCCCGGCATCGTTTGCTATTCATAATGTGTTCCATCGGTCGTTGTTGCGGAAGTATGAGGTACCTGTTGTTCCTTCGCTTGAGCCTCCTGCTCCGGTGCTGGTGGAGGGAGAATTGGAGTATGTTGTGGAGAAGATCTTGGATTCTCGTGTTTCCAGACGGAAACTTCAGTATTTGGTCAAGTGGAAGGGTTATGGTCAGGAGGATAATTCTTGGGTGGTTGCCTCTGATGTTCATGCTGCTGATTTGGTCCGTGCATTTCATAGGGCTCATCCTGGTCGCCCTGGTGGTTCTCGTGAGGGTTCGGTGACCCCTCCTCAAGGGGGGGGTACTGTTGTGGATTCTGTTTTTGGGCTCCCTCTGGTGGTTACAGATGGTACTGGGTGACTTGTGTTCTCTGCGGTCTCTGGTGTCCACCTGTTCTATCAGGATATGGGAGTTTCCTATTTAACCTGGCTTTCTTGTCATTTCCTCGCCGGCGATCAATGTAATCAGTGTGTCTTGTTACCTCTGCTTTCCGCTTCTGTAATCATCAGGACAAGCTAAGTTTTTGATTTTCCTGTTCCACGTTTTGCTTTATTTTTGTTTTAGTCCAGCTTGCAGTTATGTGATTCCTTGTTGCTGGTTGCTCTAGTGGGCTGATATTACTCCTCATGTTCCATGAGTTGGCACATGAGTTCAGGTAATTTCAGGATGGTTTTTTGTAGGGTTTTTCGCTAACCGCGCAGTTCACTTTTGTATCCTCTGCTATCTAGTTTTAGCGGGCCTCATTTTGCTGAATCTGTTTTCATTACTACGTATGTGCTTTCCTCTCATTTCACCGTCATTACATGTGGGGGGCTGCTATTTCTGTGGGGTGTTTCTCTGGAGGCAAGAGAGGTCTTTGTTTCTTCTAATAGGGGAAGCTAGTCCTTCGGCTGGCGTGAGACGTCTAGAATCATCGTAGGCACGTTCCCCGGCTACTGCTAGTGTTGTGAATTAGGTTCAGGATCGCGGTCAGCTCAGTTTCCATCACCCTAGAGCTTGTTCTGTTTTTTGTGTGCTTGTCCTTTTGTGATCCCCTGCCATTGGGATCATGACAGTCCCATTCCTGGCTTTCACAAACGTATCTATGGTCCTCAGGCGACTGATGGGTCCAAATCCTGACTACCCCAAGCATATCCTTGGTTCAGCGATGGCCAATGGAGCAGATCTATATTTTTTCAGCAGGGGCTGTGGTCCCATAAGCTGGCATCCTGTAGAATGTCAAAGCTGTGTCCCTCGTGATGGAGCCATGATGTCTTAGCTGCTGTCTTTTAAAGATCTCTGGGTCTTTTGATCTCTTGGCTGTCTAGATGTCCTCGCTAAATCTCTGTATCTGGAGGTATATCTTACAGAAGCTCTTTTTATAGTTAACAACTGTCCATCAAGCCACCATCCAGAGGTAAAGGTGAAGAATAGCAATGAGATCAACTCACATTGTTTAATTGTTTAATCTATTTGCATAATTTCCTTCTCTGTTTTGCAAGTTAACAAGATAGCTCACCTGGACAATGCGTAATCAACATATCAGCAAACATTATTGTTCAATTATCCTGCATCTCTAATCATCCAGGATAACAGCACAATATGTTACATCCAATGTCAACTTACAAGTCAATATTACAGGCTTATACGAACAAAAGTCTATGTTTTCTTGACCAATCAGAAAGAAATACATACATTCAAAAGTCAATATATAGCCAACAGTCAATGACTCCTGGCTTACTGAAAATAGACGTTTAGTTAATAAATATAAAAGGCTGTGTCGTCACAAGAGTATGTTAATATTTGGATGCACTATTAAAGGCTATATGCAAAGTGCCTCTTCAGAGAAAAAGAGGACTTAAACTCTATAGCGCCACCTGTTGGAAGTAGCGATCCTACAAGTCCCAATCAACCCTTTAACAAGTCAGGCAATATAACTTAGGATAAAAGCCAAATCAGTGGCTTTTATCCTAAGTCATTGTTAAGGCTAGCGGAACGCACCGAGTAAATATAGATGTTTATTATTATAGGTGTGTTTGCACCCTGGGGTCCACTGTGCAGGAGGAACCTGCTGCTAGTGAATGGTGGCACTATTTGGTGGTATAGGTTAGCTCTGTTACTTCACAGAGTAGCTGTGAAAGGAAAGCACTGCGCCATGTTAGACTCACAGGAGCACAAGCTAACTGCCAGACTGATAGCAGTCAGTGGTCATGCAAACACATAATCTTCTCACCGGAGGTGCCGGTATTCTAGGGGCTTATTTCAGCCGGGTCCCTGAATACAATCACACATAACCACACTGGCGCAAAGCACATAACTTGGATTGATACTAGCACATGGCCGTGCGGTCATGCGAACCTTTTAAAGCTGCAGCAAGTACATGACCTTCCCAGATGGACCAATCGGAGGCTGCCACAGAAGTTGAGCACCTTTAGGACCTTCCTAGAGGACCAATGGGATTAGCTGCAGTATCTAAGCATGTGACCCTTGATCTCCAACGAGAGATCTTACCCTGGGCATGCTCAGAAGGGGAAAAGCATGACTTAGTCCCAAAAACGTCTGCTCGCCGCTGCCCAGTACTGGCTACAATGGCAAAAGCTGGAAAGGCAGCAGAAACCCTTTGCACAGAGTCAGACTGAGCGAGACGCTGGGACCGACGTCTCTGCTGAGCAGACCCCACTGCAGCAGGAGAAGAATGGGAGACCGCAGCGGAGATGGCCCGAGATTCCCCCTGTGCAGAGGCGGGAACTCGACCCCTAACAGTCATATTGCACGACTTGTTATAGGGTTGATTGGGACTTGTAGGATCGCTACTTCCAACAGGTGGAGCTATAGAATTTACGTCCTCTTTTTCTCTGAAGAGGCAATTTGCATATTAAATTTCTGAGAGGAGCATTGCACGGCGAATAAGTCTCCTTACCTTGACAAGCCAGAGCTGGTATGTCACTCTCCACAAGGAGAAACCTTACCTATTAAAGGCTGTAATCCAAACATACAAGAAAAACAAAAAAAAATGTAAAAATGCAAAAATGCAAGGCACGTGTAAACAAATTATGGTAACATAGTGTCGTTCCTATAATTCATAACTTTAGGGAATTGTGTATCTAACTTAATGATCCAAAAGGTTTCTCTGAGAAATAGTTTCTTTTTCTAGTTCCCTCCTCTGCTGGTTAAAAAAACATTTTCCAAACCGAAAAAGAAAAAAACTGTTAATATTACTATTATATGTATCAATGAAGTGCCTTGTAGCATTTGAACACATTCTATTGCCATTGTTAATGTTCATTATGTGTTCAGAAATTCTCTTTTTCAGTTTGCGGCTCATGAATCCAATATACATAACATCACAGATATCACAGCCTATACAATAAACAACATATTGCGTATTGAAATTTATGAAAGAATTTATTTTGATACAGTCAGAAATATCTTTTGCTTTTCTGGCATATCTGCATGTTACATTTATTGCCTGCGCAATTAAAAAAACCTTTGACAGATAAACAAGTGTTGTTTCTGAGCGTTCTATTGTGTAAACTGGGTTATAGAATAGAAAGGAAAGTGAAACCAGCTTCAATCCATAAAATCAAATCATTTAGTTCATGATTAAAATAGATATGGTAACACTAAAATATGCCTCGGCATAGTCATGATTGGGGATAAGGGATGCAAGGAGGTGAAACCGGATGTGTTTCGAATGACTGCTGCTTTCTTAAACTTGGTCTCATGACCGAGTTTAAGAACTCAGCATTAGTTCAAAACTGATGACCGAGTTTAAGAACTCGGTTTTCCTTGATGAACTCCTTATCGCTGGAGCATATTCTTCTTGCCCTAATGAAATCTCCATGGGGAGATATTTAATGCTTTGATTGGAATGGCAGCTGTAAGCTCTTAGAATGGTATTTCCAATGACAGGTTTACGATGTACGGAACAGTCAATCCTTTTAGTAAAATTGTTTTGCTATCAAAAAGTGTTAAATCCCCAAAAATTATATTATTGTGAGGGCCAGCAAAAGTAAATTCAAGATTCATATAATTGTCATTTAAATAACGCAAAGATGCAGATGCCTCACTAAGATCATTGGACCAAATTATAAGTATATCATCGACATAACGTCCATACCATGCAATATATGAATTAAATGCATTTTGGCAGAAAACAACACAAATATCCTCCCATCACGCAACATAAAGTATAGCTAATGGAAGGGAAAAACACAATCCCATCGGCGCTTCTTTAATTTGAAAAAAGGGCTCAGAATTTAATATAAAAAATTGTATTTTAATAGATATTCAATGCCCCCCAAAAATAAATTCTTTCAGTTCTAAACTATATTTACTGTATCTATCTAGAAGGAAAATGACCGCTTCCAATGCTCTACACTGGGGGATACATGAGTAAAGGTGAATGATGTCACAGGAAAGAATGGAAAAACTATGAGACCAAACAATCTTGTCCATAATTTTGAGGACAGAAGTTCTGTCCTTCAAAATAACTGGTATTTTGGCAACAGCAGGTTGCAAATGTCTATCAACCCAAATACTCAAACCTTCATTAAGAGAGTCAATACCACAGATGATTGGAAGAAGGGGAGATGGAAAAATATGTTTATGGGTTTTTGGTAGGCCATGAAATATAGATATTGTGGGAAAATTTCACTTTCTGATTAAATAATCCCATTTCGATACCCTCTTGCACTAATAGATCAAGAGTGTTTTTGCAAGCACCTGAGGGATCGGAGGAAATGCGTCTGTATGTCTCTGCATCACTAAGGATATCATAGGTTTCAAGTGTTGGGGCACAAGATTTAGCAAGATAGGACTCAGGGTTAGGAATGTTGATGTTAATTTCTCCAGCATCAACTAAATTCGCATTAGTATTTTAAGGAAGAAGGTTCTCCAGGGTGAAGAGAGCATTCTTTACTGAAAACATGAGGTCAGAAAAAACATTATCAGTCAAAATGGATTGTGAAGAATAGATACAATTGGCATCATCCTTATCTGAAAAGAAATGTCTCTCAACATCTGAAAAGAAATATGAGCCGAGCTAGAAATATTAGAGAGTGTCGCTTGGAGAATGGCCACATAAGTTCCACTAGGACATATCTTGTGGCCCTCATGGCCATACATATGGACGTATGGATGAAGATGTTTGCTACACTAATTTTAACTCTATCTGAATCACCGTACATCAAAATATTATTGGATTTCATTGAAAATAAGTCATAGAGTAAAAGCTTGGTTTTCCGGTGATAGAATTTAGTACTCTTGTGGTTTGTATGTTACTGTATACATTGTCAATCCTTATCATTAGTGTAACACATCAGAATATTTTCCTGTGTTCCAGTCCAGACTGATCCCCCCACAGATCTCAAAATGAAGGACCCAGTAAACTACAAATACAAGTTGGGATGGATTCCACCAGTGGTTGCATATCCCACAATCAAGCTGACATACCAGTTGTGCTTCTGGATGCAAGTAATCCTACAGATTTTTATTATATTCTCTATCTTTTTCCAACTGAAGATTTTGACGCGGTCAATGTCCTTTCTCCTGTAGGGTGACTCTACTTATTGTTCTTATACAGTCATGGGTGAAAGTGATGGCACCCTTGAAATTGTTCCATAAAATGAAGTATTTTTCCCAGAAAATTATTGCAATGACACATGTTTTGGTATATACACATGTTTATTTCCTTTATATGTATTGGAACAACACAAAAGAAAGCAGAGAAAAAAAAAGGCAAATTGAAAATAATTTCACACAACACCCCCAAACTGGGTCAAACCAAATTGTTGCCACCTTTCCAAAATGGTGGGTAAACAACTTTGTTTCTAGCATTTGATGCTCATTCAAACTCACCTGTGGCAAGTAACAGGTGTGGACAATCACATCTGAGACCAGATCAAAAGGGGAAATGTTGATTCAATCTTTGCATTGTGTATCTGTCTATGTCACACTAAGCATGGAGAGCAGAAAGAGTAAAAGAGAACTGTCTGAGGACTGTCTGTGTATAACAAAACATGTCTAATGTTAATCATTTTCTGGGAGAAATACTTCATTTTCTGGAACAATTTTAAGGGTTCTAACACTTTCGGTCATGACTGTACCTGATTTGTGATTCTTTATGACTGAAGTATGACTCTTGTTGTTCTTATAATACCTGCAGAGTGAATATTTATAACTGTAGGGTTAGCTATGGTCATTATACATGTAGGTTGATTCTTCATACCTGTAATATGACTAGTCATTGTCATTATACCTGTAGAGTGTCTCTTTATACCTGTAATGTTACTGTAGTTATTGTTATACCTGTAGAGTGGTGGTTTATAATTGTAGTGTTATTTTAGATATAATTATTATACCTGTAGAGTGATGTTTTATACGTGTAATGTTACTTTATTCATTGTCATTATACCTGTACAGTGTCTCTTTATATCTATAGTATGACTCTAGTCATTGTTATTGAACCTGAACGGTGACTTTCTATATCTGCAGTGTTATCCAGTCGTTCTCATTATACCTTTAGGGTGATTCTATCTATTGTGTTTACCCCTGTAGGGTGATGAAGAATGTTCTGATCTCTTACTGGTTAATGTGTCAGGTAATGTGCCTGAGTATTACATCTCGAGTTCTAAACTCTCGAGTTCTACAAATTACACAGCGAAGGTGCGAGCAAAACTGGAAAATGGGTCTGGATTCAATGGGCCATGGAGTGACTGGAGTCAGAGCTATTCGTGGAAAACAGACAAAGGTGAGGACATGATATCGACAGGAAATGATCTATACGTCTATTTAAAGGAGATGTTAGGACTGTGATAATGATTATTATTAGGCTAGGTCATCAATAGTGATGAGTGAAAGTGCTCTGATAAGGTGTTATCCGAGCATACTCGGGTACTAACCGAGTGTCTTCGGTGTGCTCGAAAAATATGATTGAGCCCTAGGGGCTGTTTGACAGCCGCAAAGCATGCAGGGATTGGCTAACAAACAGGAAATCCCCGCATGTGTTGTGGCTGTCTAACAGCCACGTGACATGCAGCCACAGGGACTCAAACATATTATTCGAACACACTGAAGACACTCGGTTAGCACCCGAGCATGCTCCGATAACACCTTATCCCAGCACGTTCGCTCATCACTAGTGGTCAATATCAGATTGGTGGGAGTCTGACACAGACCACCCCAAAAAAGCAGCCCTGGCTGTACATTATGTTTGGAGCCAAAACAGCACAGCTCTGTACATTGTGTAGCGGAAGCTCCAGGGTACTATTGTTCAGCTCCTAGTGAAGTGAATAGGAGCCGAGCTGCAATACCCACTAACGGTCATGACTGCTCCATACACTGTTTACATTTGGCTGCACCCGGAGCTGATAACAGCTGGTTGGTGCAAGTGCTGGATCTCTAACATTCTGAAGTTGATGTCCTATCCCATGGAAAAGTTATCAATATCATAGTCCTGAACACTACTTCAATGCTTATGCATCTCAGCATACTAAAATAATACAGTAGAATAATAATGATATACATACTTGGCAGGAAAAAAACACTACTACTGTGATGCAAGAAACTCGCGCGAGTCTCTCGCATCAATACCCGGCACTGCCGCCGGCACTTGGGACCGGAGTGTGCGGTTGCATGTATTTCTATGTAGCTGAACGCTCTGGTCCCGAGTGCCGGCGGTTGCATGTACTGTATTTCTATGTAGCTGAACGCTCCGGTCCCGAGTGCCAGCAGTTGCATGTACTGTATTTCTATGTAGCTGAACGCTCCGGTCCCGAGTGCCGGCAGCAGTGCCGGGTACTGAGGTGAGAGACTCGCTCAAGTTTCTCGCATCACACTCGCAAGTGTGACCCCGGCCTAAAAGTAATAGTCTTTATAAAAAGGATACAGTAAAAATGTATAGTATTACAAATGACTGTATAAATACACCAAACAGCAGGATTATTAAGTATCTACAGTAATTAACCATATCATAGGTAAGAGATATCAACACAGAAGAAAAGACCCCAGCACTCCGAAGTACGTTTCACCTGTGGCTTTCTCCTTGAGAATAAACAATAAGGAGAAAAAGTTAAAGTCACTAAAAAAAGCAAATTACCCCAGAAAAGTGGATAACAATGATGCATTGGGGACAGTGTGCTACTCACTTAGGCTACGTTCACATTAGCGTTTTGCGTGTTTGCATCGGGCGACCCAGCGGCGACGCATGCGTCATGCGCCCCTATATTTAACATTGGGGACGCATGGACATGCGTTGTGCTGCGTTGTGCGACGCATGCGTTTTTTTTGCCGCAAGCGTCGGGCGCAGAAAACGCAACAAGTTGCATTTTTCTTGCGTCCAAATTTCGGCAAAAAACGACGCATGCATCGCAAAACGCAGCGTTTTTGCGTGAGTTTTGGTGCGTTTTTATTTGCGTTGTGCGTTGCACAACGCAAATGTGAACGTAGCCTTTAACATGATTTTTCTTTTCTTCCAGCTGTGGATTCAGTGGCCATAATTGTTTCTATGTTTTTTACATCTGTGGGACTCTTCATTTCTGCATACCTTTTCTTTATTTATTTCAAAAGGTGAGTCACATTAGTATTCTAGATATTAGTATAATCACATGTGGTATCCAATCTGTATGGATATGACATATTAAAAATAATCCACATATAAGACAATATTTAAAATTTAACCATTTTCAAACTTTTAATTTTTATGCCCTTAAATTAGAGTCATGTCAGATGCTTACTTGAAATAACCCTTATAAAAAGTAACTTTTGTTAAGTACATATTAAAATTGACCCAAAGAAAAAGGAATAAAGTTACAAATCAGAGTCATATCACACAAAATAGTTAATAAATAACAGTTCCCACATGTCTAGTTTACATCAACACAATTTCTGAAACAACATTTTTTTGCTAGGAAGTTATAAGAGTTAAAAGTTGACCAGCGATTTCTCATTGTTGCAACAAAATTTATGAAACCATTTTTTTTTAGGGACCACATTGCATTTGAAGTAACTTTGGGGGCCTATACCCAAAAAGTGACAACATTCTAAAAACTGCACCCCTCAAGAAGTTTAATAACCCATAATAATAATCTATTTTTTTATATAGCGCCAACATATTCCGCTCCGCAGCACTTTACAGTTTGCACACATTATCATCGCTGTCCCGATGGGGCTCACAATCTAAATTCCCTATCAGTCTTTGGAATGTGGGAGGAAACCGGGGAACCCAGAGGAAACACACGCAAACACGGGGAGAACATACAAACTTCTTGCAGATGTTGTCCTTGGTGGGATTTGAACAGGACCATACAATTTGTTGTAAAATTTCTCATGAGCTTGCCAATAAATTCTAAAAACTGTACCGCTCAAAGTGCTCAAAACCACATTCAAGAACTTTATTAACCCTTTTCTTCACAAAAAAGATTTACTTTAGACTTTAAAGTCTTTATTTTTACAAAGGTAACAGGAAAAAAATGGACCCCTAGATATGTTATGTAATTTAAACTGAGCATGCCGAGACCCCATATGTGAGGGAAAAACACTGTTTGGGCGTATGGCAGGGCACAGAAGGGAAGAAGGGCCATTTGACTTTTTGAATGTAAATATTGCTGGCATAATTAGCAGAAGCCATGCCGTGTTTAGAGAGCCCCTGATGTGCCTAAACAGTGGAAACCACCCACAAGTGACACAATTTTGGCAACTATAAACTTTAGGGATCTTATCTAGATTTGTGGTGAGCACCTTGAAACCACAAACCTGGTGATTCACAGAAGTTTATAACATTGAGCCGTGAAAATAAAAAAACAAAATTTTTCCTACAAAATGTATTTTTGGCTCCAAATTTTGAATTTTCATAAGGGTACCAGGAGAAATTGCACTATACAATTTGGAGTGCAATTTCTCCATAGATGTGGAGGAAAACTACTGTTTGGGTGCACAGCAGGGCTTGGAAGGGAAGGAGAGTCATTTGACTTTTTGAATGCAAAATTTGCTGGATTAATTGGCATATGCCATGTCGCGTTTGAAGAGCTCTTGAAGTGCTTAAAAAGTTGAAAAACCCCACAAGTGACACCATTTTGGAAACTAGACTGCTCAGGGAACTTATATAGATGTGTATTGAGCACCTTGAACCCTCAGATGATTCACTGAGGTTTATAACATTGAGCTGTGAAAATAAAAAAAATCACATTTTTCCCACAAAAATTTTTTTTTAGCTCAAATTTTGCATTTTCAATAGGGTAACAGGAGAAATTGCAATTTCTCATGAGTATGTCAATACCCCAAATGTGGAGGAAAATTACTGTACAGGTGCACGGCAGGGCTCGGAAGGGAAGGAGCACCATTTAACTTTTTGAATGTAAAACTTGCTGGAATAATTGGCAGACACCACATCACATTTGGAGAGTCCCTGATGTGCCTACACAGTAAAAAAAAGACACAAGTGACACCATTTTGTAAACTAAACCCCTCAGGTAACTTATCTAGATGTGTGGTGAGCACCTTGAAACCCCAGTTGCTTCACAGAAGTTTATAACGTTTACCCATAAACTAAAAAAAATCAAATTTTTCCTACAAAAATGTTTTTTAGCCCCAAATTTTGCATTTTCACAAGGGTAACAGGAGAAAATGGACTGGAAAAAAGTGTTGTGCAATTCCTCCTGAGTGCACTGATACCCCATATGTCGGTGAAAACTACTTTTGAGGCACAGTGCAAAGCTCAGAAGGGGAGGAGTGCCATAATACAGTTCAGATTTTGCAGCACTGATTTGAGGGTGCCATGTCACACTGAAGTGCCAGAACAGCAGAACTACCCATAAGTAATCCTATTTTACAAACTATACCTCTCAATGAATTCTTCTAGGGGTGCAGTGATCATATTGGCATCACAGGTGTGTCACAGTATTTTATTCCATTGGGCAGGGAAGAAAAAATTATTTACATTTTTACCACCAAGATTGTGTGATAGCCCCAAATTAAAATTTTCATACAGCGAAAAGGGTAATGATAGCACCAAAATTTGTCCCACAGTTTCTGCTGAATGTAGAAATACCCCATATGTGGCTGTACAGCATTGCTGAGCCACACGGCAAGACTCAGGATTTGCCTCCTGGAGCACAGATTTTCCTAGAATAGATTGCAAACTCTCTATACAGAGCACCTAAGTGCTAGAAAAGCAGAATCCCCAGAATTTATCTACAGGTGTAGTGATGATTTCGACTCCATGGGTGTTTTCCAGAAACAAGCAGCAGTGGTTGTTGCTGAGTAAAAAATTGCAAGCTGCCATTATAGTGACGAGTACATTGTAGTGACCAGTACATTATGACCAGCTCATGCTTCTAGAGACACGCACCCGTAAATTAGGTGGGCTCTCGTCACTACAGAAATGCAAAACATGTGGGAGCTAAATGTGGCTTAGACACAGTGGGGTTCAGAATTGAGGGGGGCATTTGGATTTGGGAGCGCAGAATTTGCTGAATTTCTTTTGAGGGGCGAAGAGCCATTTCGGTTTTCCAGAGCCTTTGTACTACCAGTAACTTGGAAGCCCCCTATATTTACATACATTGACAGATGACGGACCTGAGAGGGGATTCGCTGTTTTTTGTGGATGAGTTGAAGCATTTATTGGGAACATTTTGCATAACATTTAGGATCACATTTATCCTGCGCTCTATGCTGAGCACTTTGGGGTTTCCATCTAAATCTTCGAGTGACATGACAGAATAAACCCCCAAGGGATCCATTTACTATAATGAGGCAGCTGTCACACACTAAAAGATGCTTTTTATTGCAAAAACTTGCATTGCCATATTTACACAGCTATAATTTTTCCATATTTTGGCTGACAGAATCATGTGAGGGCTTCTTTTTTGTGGGACGAGTTGACGTTCTTATTGATACCATTTTCAGGCACTTAACTTTTTAAAATCTGTTTCTAGTCTGAATTTTGGGAGGTAGAATGAAGTAAAAACAGCAACTCAAGAATTATATTTTGAGGATTTTTTTTTATACCGTTCCGCATGTGGTAAAATTGATAAAGTTTTATTCTTCGGGTCAGTGCAATTACAGTGATACCATATTTATTCCTTTTTTCTATTACACAATAAAACTATTTTATAGAAAAAATAATTGTTTTTGCATCGCTTTATTTTGATAGCTATATCTTTTTATTTACCTGCTGATGGAGCTTTATGGCGGCTTATTTTTTATGGTACAAGGTTATGTTTTCAGCAGTACCATTTTTAGTTACATTCGTCTTTTTGATCACGTTTTATTGCACTTTTGTTTGTATGATGATAAAGCAAAGTTTTTTGCCTTTTTTATGTTATTCACTGAAGAGGTTAACTAGTGGGACAGTTTTATAGGTTGGGTCGATCCAGATGCGCTGATAACAAATATGTGCCCTTTATTTTCTATTTTTTTGTTTTTTTACCTAAATAAATATATATATATTGGATTTTTCTTGTTCTTTATTTAGGGATTTTTAAAAAAAAATATTTTTACACGTTTTCATAATTTTTTTAAAACTTTTTTTACATTGGCCTAGGATAGGACATCACTGTATAAATGACAGATCGCTGATCTGATATTCGGCAATGCTTCTGCATTACAAGGCATCAGAACAGCGTTTGACTGGTGGGGGAGGAAGCATGTCAGCTTCTGCTCTTAGCAGGCGCTCACAGGCAACTTTCCTCACAGGACCCTGAAGGACCCCGCAGCCATCTTGCGGCTCGGGGGTCACCATGGAGACCATCAACCATCGTTATGACAATGGAAGCAGAGAGGGAGCTCACTCCCTCTGCGATGCTCCTCGATGTTGCTGTCACTATTAACAGTGGCATCAGAGGGGTTACACGTACACAATCGCTGCTAGCATTGATCATGGGCGTTGCTGCAGGATGTCAGCTCTCACATAAAACTGACACTCGCACCCGATCGCGGCGTTGCTCAGCGTGAGCCCACGCGATTGCACTGTTGTACATATACAGAGATTGCGGAAACCCTGCTCCCGCAGCGCCATAGTTATATGGCGCATGTCAGGAAGGGGTTAAAGAAGACGTTTCACTAAATTGTTCATGTTGAATTGGATACACGATGTAATAGTTTTTTCTTTCAATTCTCCATTGTGGAGATATTAGTGATTAAAGTCTTTGGCACTTAAACAGTTAATTTCTTTAAATTTCAAGTGGCATTTCCATAAAGATTTCACTGGAGGCATGTACTTCTTCCTCTCTTTGTTGTTTACCAATCATAAACAGGCATCAACACACAGAGGGAAAAAATAACACTACCCCACAATAGCTTAGAACGGGCTCAAATTGTGATGAAAATGACCACCCTCACATATTTCAAACTGCAATCCAACCTAGTTAGGTGTCAAGATGGGTTGCAGCCTGATGAAACACCCTCCAGATATATGTCTTATCTGTATTAGTAATTAGCGGATATACTCGTTACCTGGTTACCTGGTTGCTAGGGAACCCCCACATGTACTTATGCTCGCTATCAGATGTAAATCATTCAGCTGCGGCAAGAAAAACTAAATCTCCGAGCACTAAAAAATACTCGGAGGACCCCCGAGCGTGCTCGGGAAATCTAGAGTAACGAGTATATTCGCTCTTCACTAATCTGTAAGGCTGGGTTCCCATTGCGTTATGGGACCGCGTTTAACGGACAGCGTTGCACTGCGAAATTAACGCCGTGCAACGCGTCCGTTAACGCGCCCATTGAAGGCAATGGAAACGCGCTTCACTAGCGCGTGCCATGTTCGGCACGCGCTAGCGACGCGCCGGTGTTTCCTGGCGCGCCGCGGACGCTGCAAGCAGCGTCCGAGGCGCGCCCGCGGTCCGTTCCCCGCTCTCGCAGATCGGGGATCTGCGAGAGCGGGGACGTTACCGCGACCCCGACCGCAGCCCCATAGAAAACATTGCGTTAGCGCAATCCGCTAGCGCTAAATGGATTGCACTAACGCAATGTGACCCTAGCCGCAGTGCTGAGGAGCAGCATCCGGAGCAAACATAACTGATCTGCTGACTCAGCCACAGAGCAGCACTGTAGCAGGAGAAAAAGAAAAAACTCTGGCTAACATAGCTGAACGGGCTTTTTTTATCCTGCTTCAGTCCTGCTCCGTGCTCAATCAGATGCCATGCCCTGCTGTAAAGCTCTCAGACTGACTCAGCAGAACAGGAAACAGGGCTGAGGCTGGAGACAAAAAGCCTGTTCTGCTCTATGAGCAGAGGAGAAATTTATTGTCCTCCTGTTACAGACCTGCTCCATGGCTAAGTGCAAAGATCAGTAATATTTGTTCATGCTGCTACACCTCAGCCTCACAGATAAGACATGTCTGGAGTGGTGTTTCTTCGGGCTGCAACCCATAATGACGCATGACTGGGATGGTTTGTAACTTGAAATATGTGACGCTATCTATTTTGATCACATTCTCAGATAATTTATTTCATAAATCAGAGCCATGGTATCTGTGGTTCCAAGCTCAAAATAGTAACAGACTGCTCCTGTTGGAAATTCCGCGGCTTCCTCTGACGTCATGTCGACAGAGCAGCTGCTTCTCTTCTCTTCTAGTCTGTTGACGGACGTGACTGCTGATGGCATACTGATTGACTGCCTAATTGTAGGGAGCTGGCTGTCAATCGGCATGATGTCTTCAGTCATGCCTGTCGACAGAGTAGACTGGAAGAGGAAGAGCCTGTCGACAGAGTAGCCTGGAAGACGAAGAGCCTGTCGACAGAGTAGCCTGGAAGAGGAAGAGCTGATTTGTTAATGAGAGGTGAAATGAAGCAGCAGAATTGCCAGCAGAGATGGTCCCTACTAAAGCGGGCAGGTAGTTAGCAGATAACTACCTGTTAGTTCTTAGCCCCTACACAAAAATAATAACAGTCCTGGATAACCTCTTCAACTGTGTTTCATTTTCTTTAGATTGAAGCAGCAGTGGGAGAATTCCATCCCTGATCCCAGGAAAAGTAAGCTTGGCAAATCACCACTGGTAAGCATAAGAAGATACTGAGAGTAATAGAGCATCTAATTAGTGAGGTATTGACTGCTGTGATCCCCATCAATCACAGGAATGTGGAGACCAAAAGCAAATTCTGAGCAAATATTTATGAAGTATCTAATCTTTCTCATTTTTTTAAAATAATTTTGTCCAGTATGGAAAGTTAGGAAACTTTGCAAATCACTTGGGTATTTATAAAGTCATCTCAGAACAGGAGGGTTTTTTTTTAACGTCATTTATGGAACTTATTCTTGTTCCTAGATTGATTTGAAGTACTTTGCCCATGGTACAACACTTTAATAATGGAAATGCTAACAAACAGTTGACATTTCAGAATTTATAAGGGAAATAACAGGAATGGAATGATAATAATTACTAAAACAAACAAAGCTGTTAGATCCTCTTTAGGTTCTTGGTGATACTTCCTTTTAACTGAATACCTGGTCATCCCTTTTTTGGCTCCAGATCTCCTGGGGCTGGCATGATATTAGTACCACCAAACAGATGCTGCCAAACAATGCTTCATGCGCTGGTGGCAATTGCTGAGAACTGCAGATCAGCTTCTATTGAAGAGAACAGGAACTGATCTGCTATAACTAAGGCTACTTTCACACTGGCGTTTTTTGTAATACGTCGCAATGCGTCGTTTATGGGAAAAAACGCATCCTGCAAAGTTGTTTGCAGGATGCGTTTTTGCCCCATAGATTAACATTAGCGACGCATTGACACACGTCGCAACCGTCGTGCGACGGTTGCGCCGTGTTGTGGCGGACCGCCGGGAGCAAAAAACGTTACATGTAACGTTTTTTGCTGCCGACGGACCACTTTTTCCAACCGCGCATGCGCGGCCGGAACTCCGCCCCCACCTCCCCGCACCTTACAATGGGGCAGCGGATGCGCAGGAAAAATGCATCCGCTGCCTCCGTTGTGCGGCGCATTCACTGCTAGCGTCGGTAACCTCGGCCCGACGCACTGCGACGGGCCGAGTCCGACGCTAGTGTGAAAGTAGCCTTATAGTAGTGTAAGCATCTGTAATGCTCCACTTTGTAGACCATTTATATATGGCCAACACACCTATGCATAAGTGATTAAAGGAAAAATAGTGGACAACCACTATTTGGAAAGGATGTTTTTATGGAAACATAGATTATGTGAGGAAGTGTAATCAGGAAATTATGAATATGGAAATGCTAATGGTACTGAAAAATCTAATAATGAGCACAGTGTGGATTTCATGCCCGGTAACAGTTCTTTCTACATTTTTAGAGATACCAAGATCCACATTTTCCTCAATTCAGAAGTTCAGATTTCTGCGCAGAGGTAGAACGACCATTGGTAACTCTCCAAATCAGGTAAGAAGCCAATATTATTGGGATTCCAAAATGAATAATGGTTTTCTCTGGCATTCACAGTAGAGTTGGTGCAAATCAATTTGCACAAACAAGTCCAGCAGCCACACTAGTGATCGCTGGCCACTCGAGAGGAGCCATGAGTACTGCCCCTTACCTGATGGCATCCTTGGCTCTTCTTTTGATTAGCCGGCCTGGCCTGAAGCCACAAAGCTACGATGGAGTCAGCCAATCAAAAGTAGAACTGTGGATGCTCTCAGGTAAGGAGCAGCAGTCATGGCTCCCGTCCAGTGGCCACAGATTACTGAAGGATCGTATGATTCGATTTGCACCAACACTAGTATGAATCCAAACTATAGGGTACCTATTGTAACTTACTGTGACATTAAACTTGAAAAAGGGCGTGATGCTCATGTTTTGCACAATAATTTAAACCAGCATTAGAGCCTGATACCAAAAATTTCATTAGTCATATTTTTGTTTCCTTCATGTTTTAAAAATGTAAATGAGTTGCTCTCTCCACCCTAAACTAAATGGAATGGACGGAATAATAATTAGGCAATTTTTATCTTCTCGTTGAATTGTGTTCCTGTTTCCATCGTTGAATTGTAAGCCTTGTGTTGAGGACTGATTGCCCTACTACAGAAACCTCCATTAGACAAAATTCACTCTTAGAACTCGTGCACACGACCGATTCTTTCCTCAGGTATGCAGAAAAAAAATCGGAGATGTGTTTAACCCCTTCATGACCTCGGGATTTTCAATTTTTCCGTGTTCGTTTTTTGCTCCCCGTCTTCCCAGAGCCATAACTTTTTTATTTTTACTAGGTTCACTAAATGCTAAAACTGACCTGACATTATGATTCTCCAGGTCATTACAAGTTCATAGACACCAAACATGTCTAGGTTCTCTTTTATCTAAGTGGTGAAATAACATTCCAAACTTTGCTAAAAAAAAATTGTGCCATTTTCCGATACACGTAGCGTCTCCATTTTTCATAATCTGGGGTCAGGTTATAGCTTATTTTATGCACGCTGAGCTGGCGTTTTTAATGATAGCATTTTGGTGCAGATACGTTCCTTTGATCGCCCATTATTGCATTTTAATGCAATGTTGCGGCGACCAAAACAACGTAATTCAAGCGTTTCAAATTTTTTTTCTCGCGATCAGGTTAATCCTTTTTTTTGTTGATAGATCGGGCGATTCTGAGCGCGGCGATACCAAATATGTGTAGGTTTGATTTTTTTTATTGATTTATTTTGAATGGGGCGAAAGGGGGGTGATTTAAACTTTTATATTTTTTTCATTTTTTTCAAATTTTTTCTAACTTTTTTTTTTAACTTTTGCCATGCTTCAATAGCCTCCATGGGAGACTAGAAGCTAGCACAACGCGATCGGCTCTGCTACATAGCAGCGATCATCAGATCGCTGCTATGCAGCAGAAATGCAGTTGTGCTATGAGTGCCGACCACAGGGTGGCGCTCACAGCAGGCCGGCATCAGTAACCATAGAGGTCTCAAGGACCTCTATGGTTACCATTCTGATGCATCGCTGACCCCCGATCATGTGACGGTGGTCGGCAATGCGCTCATTTCCGGCCGCCCGGCCGGAAGCGCTAGTTAAATGCTGCTGTCAGCGTTTGACAGCGGCATGTAACTAGTTTATAGCGGCGGGTGAATCGCGATTTCACCCGCCGCTATTGCGGGCACATGTCAGCTGTTCAAAACAGCTGACATGTCCCGGCTTTGATGCGGGCTCACCGCCGGAGCCCTGCATCAAAGAGGGGGATCTGTCCTCAGACGTACTATCCCGTCCGAGGTCAGAAAGAGGTTAATTTGGATCCAAGGGTTGGATCAATATCGGCAATGCAAGTCTATGGGTCCATGAACAAAAATCAGACCGCACGTAGATGGTATCCGAGTGCTGTCCAATGTTCACAGACTGACAGAATGGAGAAGGTGGAGAAAAATTTTGTTCTCTCCACGTTCCAGAAAAACGAACCCCACTGCGATCATACTCTGATTAGAATTATTGGACTGGTTTTCTCGAATGTAGAGAAAACGGCCATGTGACCTTACCCATACCGAGACAATAAAAACTAAATTTTTGTAATGATGATGCAAGTCTCGTTTACTCCAGGCCTCAAAGCCAGACTTGCCCAACTGCACCATTTGCAACACATAGCAGTGTCTCTGAAATTTTTTAGGCAAAGGTTTATCCAAGAGTGACCTGGAAATAAGGGTGAATTGTATTTCCCCATGGGTTCCCTTTCAGACCCTTTAATTGTACCATCAGCGGACTCCATACTGTAATTTTGAAACTTTAAATGTCGGCACTATAGAGTAATAATTATTAATAATAATATATTGAGAGATTGCCACTACATAGATAACGGCTTAATATATGATCACATAGGGGTAAGTCACATTGAACTTGGATCTTTTTTTAATGAAAATAGAAAATATCTCATCTGCACCTGTTTTCAAAATTCTCCGTGTTTCCCTTCCTGGGTAATAATGTAATAAAGAAAAGCAAACTTGACTTGGCAGAAACTTGACATTCATTTCATTAGGGACTTGTTAAGCTCAGATTCATTTTAAGAAATGTATAAAAGTTCCCTCTTTTTTTGGCCTGAAATCTATTCCTCGCATGACATTTTGTACTCTTTTTGCTAGTCTCAAGCGAAAGCTCGTACTCAGCAGTGCATGACCTATTACAAAGCGAGTCACTTAGAAAAATGTTCCGTTACACAATATGCCGAGCTTAGGTTGTCATGCGGCTCACCTAAATACCCCATGGTGCAGTGTAGATGAATACAGGCTGAATACCAGATACAGTTTCCATACTGGTGGTCATTTTTCAGGTCTTGTACATTTCATTGCATGTAGAAAAGCATGTAGAAAAGTGGTGGATGTTTTGATCTCCCCAAGGTCATTCATCCTTATGTTTATAGTCCTTTTACCAGGCACTGCTCCTAATAGCCAGTTACCTACTCCACACTGATGAGGGGTAAATACCCCGAAACAGCTGTCTGTGGATGGATACCATGTTTTGGCGTAGGTGGTTTTCCTTTTTGGATGCTGCCCTTCCCGTGGTTGTTCCTTCCCGGTGAAAGACCTGGCTATTTATTGCTTGCGTTGAGAAACACGTGATGGTGTCTCCGCGGCTTTTCTACATGCATTTGCATATTTCCCATAAGGGATGGGAGCAATGTTCTGGATCACTGCGTTGAGAAACACGTGATGGTGTCTCCGCGGTGTTGGATGTTTTGATCTCCCCGAGGTCATTCATCCTTATGTTTATTGTACATTTCATTGACTTTATTTATGAAATCTGTAAATATATCCTAGTTATACACCAATGAGAACACAAGGAAGGTCACGGCATTTACCACATAAAATCAGCACCGATCCTTTATTGTAGAACTGTCGCTAGAATTTTCGCTATAATGGTAGAACTATGATGGTTTCGCCTGTTTCTGATACTTCAGGGGTAAGTGCCATTGACTTCCTGCTCTTCTCTTCGTTGAATAGTTGGAGTAAAACTTTCTATGCACTGAGCACCATTGATAAAGCCACAGAATATGACCACGGATCGCTGCATTAAAGATTCCCCAGAAAATTAGCAACGCAATTTGTGTAGAGCCAACCGCTACTCTCTCTATAAATCCTAGTTTGCTTTATTTTGTCTTGACGTCTTGGGTCTTTCTGACTATCAGTCACTAAGATAAAGTCTGCCTCTCTTCTCACTGTGCAGAGGTATACGTGACTGGGTCTATAGTATGTCTGCAGAGTAAGGTGCATAATCTGATAGCAGTGACTTAGGGCCCATGCTCTAAACCATGTTACGGACCCATATTATTGCCTGTCCCGGGTTTCCCTGGTGTTGGTGCAGCTTCCCATAGGACACGTGGAGTCGAGAACTTGAACTATGTGCAATCTCAGAAGCAGTCAGACAGATGGAGGTGAAACCAGCAGGGATGGATGCAAGTACAGGTAATGGAGCAAACCAAAAATGGAACTGTAGAGTTTCAATCCCAAGAACAGGTATGGGTCTAAATAGGCCTTAATTAGGATTAGGGAGATGACATCACTGAGCCATGCTGGGCAACCTGTAAAATCGTGGAGCACAACAGAGGGCAGCAGATTGAGGTGATGGAAGCGGAACATGGGATAGCCGGGACAGGTGTGTTATATAGATACCTAATAGGACATAGTACATAGCTTAATGTGCCATCATGTGTCTTCACTATTACATGTTGACATCTGTAGGTTGCTCACTCACATGCCTAGTTGTAGAGAAATCATGCAGTGGCACACGGAAAGCTTAGGGCATGTTATCACTTGTGCCTTTGTGCAGTTCCATGCATGTGACTTTGCTGTGTAAAAATTAATGAACCAAAGCATGTGAAAAATAAATATGTTATTTTATACCCCAACTAATGGCATGTATGTAAAGGCACTTTAACGCTGAGTAAATTCTTACCTTTCTTGTAGAAATCCATTTTGCTGTTTTAGAGAAATCTATAGTTAAAACTTTATGCTAATGAGGTTCAGGTGCAGGGGGCGGGCACTGCACTTACAGCTCTACTGCCTCTCGGCCTTTTCTCCCACCCACTGCCTGCTTTTTGTCGCTGACTTATAGGTCACTGACACATGAGTAGGGATGTTCGGGTTCGTTTGGTTCAACCAACTTTTAGTCCAAAGTTCTGTTCGGACACTCTACCTGAACTTGAATCCGAACATAAAGTCAATGGTGACCCGAACTTTGGTGCTGTAAAATGGTTGTAGTAAGGGCCAGGGGGCTGCCAAAGTCTCTCTCTTCATCCAAATTTCCAACACTAAAATGGACTTCAGGAAGAAGTGCATGTTTGAAGTTCAGCACCAGGTGTCCGATACGAACCCCAAACTTTACAGTTTGGTTTAGCTCATCTCTATACATGACTCATCTGTGAATCAGCGACAGGAGGCCGGCAGTAGGCAGGGAATAGGGAGAGAGGCGGGTGAGCTGTAAGTGCAGTGCCCGCCCACTGCACTTGCATCTCATTAGCAGATAATTTCTACTATGGACTTCTCTAAAATAGTAAAACAGTTTTGCATAAGAAAGGTAAGGAATTAATCTGCATTAGGGTGCCTATACATCAATGCCGTTAATTGGGGGTATAAAATCTTGACAGCTTCTTTTTAATGAGATCTGTTAAGTTCAAAAGTAAGTTCAGGGAAGAGCTACCAGGATGGTGAGCGGACTACAAAGTATGTCCTACGAGGAATCATTAAAGGATCTGGGAATCTTTAGCTTGCAAAAAAGAAGGCTAAAAGGAGACTTAAAAGCTGTCTACAAATATCTGAAGGGTTGTCGCAATGTAGAGGGATCTTTATTCTCATTTGCAGATGGCTCAAACTGTGTATATGGAGGCTATGAGGGGCTCACACTGTGTATAAAGAGGCTATATGGGGCTCATGCTGTATATGGGGGGCTATGTGGGACTCATACTGTATATATTGAGGCTATGTGGGGCTCACACCATATATATATGGAGACCGTGTGGGTCTCACAGTGTATATACTGAGACTATGTGGGGCTCATACTGTATATATGGAGGTTATGTGGGGGTTCACACCATATATATGGAGGCTACGTGAGTATCACACTGTATATGTTGAGGCTCAGGAAATATATGGAGGCTATGTGGGGCTCATATTGTATATATGAAGGCTATGAGGGGCTCACACTGTGTATATGGAGGCTATGTGGAGCTCATGCTGTATATAGGGGTCTATTTGGGGCTCACACTGTATATATGGAGGCTATGTTGGGCTCACAGTGTACCATATTTTTCGGACTATAAGACGCACTGGACCATAAGACGCACTGTCCATAAGAGTCACCTAGGTTTTAGAGGAGGAGATTAGGAAAAAAATGAAGCAAAAAAGTGTGGTCAATTCTGTACTTAAGATCACCTATCCTGGTAAATATGGTCCCCTCATCCCTATCCTGGTATGTATGGCCCTCATCCTCATCCTGGTATGCATGGCCCCATCCTTATTCTGGTATGATTGGCCCCATCCCAGTCCTGGTATGTACGGTCCCATTCTTATTCTGATATGATTAATTTGCCCCATCCTGTTCCTGGTATGATTGATTGGCCCAATACCATTCCTGGAGTGATTAATTGGCCCCATACCATTCCTGGTATGATTGATTGGCCCTATCCAGTTCCTGTTATGATTGACTGGCCCCATCCAGTTCCTGGTATGATTGACTGGCCCCATCCAGTTCCTGGTATGATTGATTGGCCCCATCCCAGTCCTGGTATCCATAGCCCCATCAGAAAAGATTAATAAAAACAAACCTTTACTTTTACCTTCCTCCGCTCCCTCACAGTCACAGTGTCCTGCTCCGGTGCCAGCAGCTACTTTAATGCTCGTAAGCAGCGCATGGCAGGGACCTCATGCGCTGCTCACAAGCAGAGCACAGCTGCCAGAATACTCACCGGGACTGTTCATCTCAGAGAGCGGTGAGTATCCATTCCTCTTCAGTAACGCGCATTGTCAGCCGCCTGCTTCCTGCTACTGTCAGCGGTCACGTGTGCTGATACTTAAGAGAAATGAATATTCAGAATATTCATTTCTCTTAAGTATCGGCACATGTGACTCCCGACAGTAGCAGGAAGCAGGCGGCTGACAATGCGCGTTACTGAAGAGGAATAGATACTCGCCGCAATCTCTGAACACCCGGTGAGTGTGCTCTGCTTGTGAGCAGCGCATGATGTCCATGCCATGCGCTGCTTACAAGCATTAAGCAGCTGCTGGCACTGGACCAGGATGCTGCGACTGCAAGGGAGCGGAGGAAGGTAAGAGTAAAGGTTTGTTTTTTTAATCTTTTCTGATGGGGCCATGGATAACAGAACTGGGATGGGGCCAATCATACCAGCAAGGGGATGGGGCCAATCAATCATACCAGGATGCCAGGAACAAATGAATATTCGTTGCACTCCACTCTTTTGTAGTTTTTTGTGCTGACCGCAAAGATACCTTTCCTATCCTCTGTCTGTTTAGTTAGTCTGGCCTCCCTTTGCTAAAACCTGTTTCATTTCTGTGTTTGTGACTTTCATCTTTACTCACAGTCAATATTTGTGGGGGGCTGCCTTTTCCTTTGGGGAAATTTCTCTGAGGCAAGGTAGGCTTTATTTTCTATCTCTAGGGCTAGCTAGTTTTTAGGCTATGTCGAGGCGTCTAGGCCATGTCAGGTACGCTCCACGGCTATTTCTAGTGTGTGTGATAGGATTAGGGATTGCAGTCAGCAGAGTTCCCACTTCCCAGAGCTTGTCCTGTATCGGTTTAACCATCAGGTCATTTCGGGTGCTCCTAACCACCAGGTCCATAACACTACATGGGGCTCACAGTGTATATATGGAAGCTATGTGGGGCTCACACTGTATATAGTGAGGCTATGTGGGTTCACACTGTGTAATGGAGACTATGTGGGTGGTTCATACTATATATTGAAGGATATGTGGGGGGCCCATACTGTACAGTATATATTGAGGCTATATGGGGCACATGCTGTATATAAAAGTCTATGGGAAGCTCATACTTTATATAGCAGGCTATGTTGGGGTTCATACTGTATATAAGGGGCTTTGTTGGGGCAAAAACTGTATAAAGGAGGCTGTGTGTGGGTTCATACTGTACATAATGAGCAGTCTGTGGGCTCTTATGGTATTTTAGATGGTGGCCCGATTCTAACGCATCGGGTATTCTAGAATATGTATGTCCACATAGTATATTGCCCAGCCACGTAGTAGATTGCTCAGCCACGTAGTATATTGCCCAGCCACGTAGTATATTGTCCAGCCACGTAGTAGATTGCCCAGTTACATTGTATATTGCCCAGTGACGTATTATATTGCCCAGTTATATTGTATATTACCCAGTGACATAGTATACAGCAGAGCCACATAGTATATTGCCCAGTTACGTAGTACATTGCCCAGTGACGTAGTATATTGCCCAGTGACGTAGTATACAGCACAGAGCCACTTAGCATATTGCACAGCCTATGTAGTATATTGCCCAGCCACGTATGACACAGGTTAAAAAAATAAACATGTACTCACCTTCCGCAGGCGCGTTGTAGCACTGTCGCCTGTGTGGGGTGCAGGCGGCATCTTCCGGTCTCAGGGTGTGCTGACGTCGCGGTCACATGACCGTGTCGCGGTCACATGACCGTGACGTCACGGCAGGTCCTTGTCGTGCAGGACCTGTCATGACGTCATGGTCACATGACCGTGTAGCGGTCACATGACCGTGACATCACAGCAGGTCCTTTCCGCGCAGGACTTGTGATGACATCGCGGTCACATGACAGTGACGTCATGGCAGGTCCTTCTGCCAGACCATCCGTGCGACCGGAACGTGCCGGTTGCATCGCGAGGAGCGGGAAAGGCGGCGTAGGTGAGTATATAATCATTTTTTATTTTTTATATTATTTTTAACATTCGATGTTTTTACTATTGGCGCTGCATAGGCTGCGTCAATAGTAAAAAACTTGGTCACACAGGGTTAATAGCAGCAGTAACGGACTGCATTACACCGCGGCATAACGCGGTCCACTACCGCTGCCATTAACCCTGTGTGAGGGCCTACTGGAGGGGAGTATGCGGGCACCGGGCAGTGAGTGCGGGGAGTAAGGAGCGGCCATTTTCTTCCGGACTGTGCGCATCGCTGATTGGTCGCGGCAGCCATGACAGGCAGCTGCCGAGACCAATCACTGAACGAATAACCGTTACAGACAGACAGACAGACGGAAGTACCCCTTAGACAATTATATAGTAGATAGGGGGGCTGTGTGTGGGTTCCTCCTTTTGTCACGGTTCCAGTCCGGTGTGTTCTTCTGCCCGCCACTTTAGCGGTAAGTGCTGCAAAATATTTAAATTGACTTTAGACTTTTTGTCAGGATATTAGGTTACTATTAGCAGCAGCTACGAGCAGTTACCTCACCACCAGCAGCTGATTTTTGTCAGACTGGCTTATAGTTAGGGCCTTGCACACCGGGGGATACCTGCTTCCTTAAATCACCCTTATGCACTTCATATTTTTTGTATTTTTTGTATTTTCTTTTTTGTACTTTTGGATACTGTTCATGACTATTTTGTATATTTAAATAAAAATTTATATTTTTAAACCCGTTATACTCCTTTTTCTCTTCATATCTCTACCAGTATGGAGTGGGTTGCCTTTGTCTCAGGCTTTGGGTCTCTTGTCACTATTTAGTAATAATAGCCCCTTCTCTCCAAAACATGTGTTCTGGTTTTGTTGTGGTATATAGAGGGATGTCAGCATACTTAATTCTGCTCAATATTAAGTGCTAAAATTAATATTAATATAAATAATTATAATGAATATTTTAATATTAATACTGAGACGAATTAATTTCAGCCTATTGATTCTGCCCTCCACAACAGTCACTGTCTTTCATTAGGCCCCTCGGGAAAATGAATTGCCCACCCCTGTCTCAGAGCAATAAAAGGTTGTAAAAGTATGCGCCGCATGTTTACAGCTAAATATAAGTATGTTCAGGGTAAACAGGTTCTAAACGACCTGAGGCAAAATGATTTTGCCAAGAAAATGATCTGCTTTCTGGCCTCTTTTCTGAACAGGTGGCTTTATGGACTAGATGTAGGATATGTCTATGAATAGCTATTAAGAGCTTTGGATGAATCCTTGGAAAAAGATGCACTCTCTGCACACATTCATTAATGAACATCTGTTAGAAATTAAGCCATTGTTGTAGGTCTCAGTTTTCGTGAAGCCTTGGTGCTTATACTTTAGAGAGTTGAGCAGATTGCCTGTTGTTGGCTGAAGTCCCGGCTGAAGAACGCCAACTACACATGTCCTGCACATAGAACACAAACACAGGGCACACGGGGTCTCGGGTAAACAGAAGGAACTTCCACAAATGTTACAGTACCCCTGCCAAGATTACATAGGCATGAAAATATTCAGTCATTTCATGGACAGAGGACAATCATGGCTGTGATAGTAGCAACCACCAACATGATGTTCTGTGGGCGCTGTCTCATAATGACACATTCTGGTTATGTTTAGCTTTTTTAGTACCATTTTCTGGTTTGCATATTTTTATAAGCAAATAGTGTATAAAATAACCACTTCTGTAAGGCTAGTTTCACACTTGCGTTTCAAAACGCATGCGTTTTTTAAAAAAATGCATGGTGAAAAAACGCATGTAAACGCGTGCAAACGCTGTGTTTTTTTGACGCATGCGTTTTTGCATGTGGTAAAAAAAGCGGCGTTTTGACGCGTTTACATGCGTTTTTTCATGCGTTTGCGTTTTTTAAACGCATGCAGATAAATGTGTGACAGCTGCCAATCATCAAAATAAAGTAAAAAACCCACTATAAACAGAAATAGTTAGGGTTAGGGTTAGGGGTAGGGTTAGGGGTAGGGATCCTAACCCTAACCCTAAAGGGATCCTAACCCTAACCCTAACCCTACCCCTAAAGGGATCCTAACCCTAACCCTAACCCTATCCCTACCCCTAACCCTAACCTTACCCTTAAAGAGATTAGGGTTAGGGTTAGGGGTAGGGGTAGGGTTAGGGTTAGGGTAGGGGTAGGGTTAGGGTTAGGGGTAGGGTTAGGGTTAGGGGTAGGGTTAGGTTAGGGTTAGGGGTAGGGTTAGGGGTAGGATCCCTTTATCAATTTTATGGTGTGGGGTGGTTTATCAGTGTGTTTTTTTAACGCATGCAAACGCATGTGGTTAAAAACGCATGCGTTTACATAGACAGCAAAGCATTTTTTTGCCGCAAAAAAGGCATGCGTTTAACGCCGCTAAAAATACTACATGTTGCATTACTGCAACACAACGCATGCAGAAAAAAACGCATGCGTTGCAAAAACGCGTCAAAACGCATACAAAAAAACGCATGTGTTTTTAATGTTAAATATAAGGAAAAAACGCATGCTTTTTTTGCGTTTTTTACCGCAAAAACGCAAAAAAAAAAAACGCAAATGTGAAACCACCCTAAAAAAAAAAAAATGCTGCTAAAAATAGACAAAAAATATTAAAATACTTAAAAGGGCTGAGTGGATATGATATGAGATTAGTTTTCATATATTAATTATTGTGCATAATTTCTACACTTATTATTATGAACTTGCATTGAAATTTTTTTTTTCAAAAACTTGTCTTTTACTTGTTTATTTTTACAGTCCAATTGAATCACCACAATCCAAATGTCGTGTTGTAGAAGAGTTAGTAGTGGAGATGCCATCAGAGTCGAGCATTTCTCCACTGGGCTCATACTCGTTGGCTCCACCTATGATAGAGAAAGTCCAGGATCTCCATGACTCTTGCAAATTACCAGAAACTGAAGGAACTACGTTGGCTCCACCTATGATAGAGAAAGTCCAGGATCTTCAAGACTCTTGCAAATTACCAGAAACTGAAGGAACTACGTTGGCTCCACCTATGATAGAGAAAGTCCAGGATCTCCATGACTCTTGCAAATTGCCAGACACTGAAGGAACTACGTTGGCTCCACCTTTGATAGAGAAAGTCCAGGATCTTCAAGACTCTTGCAAATTACCAGAAACTGAAGGAACTATGTTGGCTCCACCTATGATAAAGAAAGTCCAGGATCTCCAAGACTCTTGCAAATTACCAGAAACTGAAGGAACTACAGACTTAATAGGAGCTCCAATATCACAACCTTCTGTAAATCTTTCCAGGATGGGTCACAACAGCTCGTACTTCATTTTCACTCATGCACAGCCAATGTCAGATTTTATTGCAACAGAATCCGAGTCGTCAGATAATTCTACACTGCCTAAATGTCAGAGTGAGAGGTTCAGTCTTCCCAAGGAATTCATCCCGTCTTGCCAGACTTTATCCCCTGGGATTGAAATGAGTTACGTATTGAATATGGAAACACAACCTCCTCTTCAGACACCCCCGAAAGTCAATAGTTATGAACACGAGTCTAAGAAAAGTGGTTATTTTACTATTCCACCACCGGCCGATGTCCAAGTCTCCCAAGAAGGACCTTTGATGATCATTAATCCTGATGGAACTGGTCCACTTGTGTTAAAGCAGGTGGGAGATTATTGCTTCTTCCCTGGAGTTCATGGAAGTCAAGAGAGTTTAGAAAAAAAGGTGGCGCCGGCAAATGCAAAAATGCCTCCGCAGGTGTCAAAAGATTCCGCCCTTCCTGCCGTGCAAGCATTCAAAATGATGCAAGGAGATTACCTCGCGTTGCCGCAAAGTTAAGCGAGTACCGTTATGCCAATATGATGCGCCATATGTTCAGAGCCAGCAAATAATAGCGATGCATCTTATGAAATGGGTCTAATTCTACTAATTTTCTACATGGGGGACTTAATAAACAGAAAAATAAGCACATGTCAGAAAGAATGAATGTCAGCAACAACACCCATGAAATAGCCAATGTATAGCTTGTACTGGAAAATGCAATAATTCGCATTAATAATGCACCAATCGGTCTATATTCAAATACATTTTCTGGTTAAAAAAACAAATAGCAAACCTCTAATTACCTAGTTTAATTTTGCATTAATAAAAGTTGCCGCCTAATTAAGACTGTCATCAATTATTGAGCATATGTGATCCCAGCAGTGGGACACCCTGCGATCAGTAAATGGTCAAGTGGTGCTCGTAAGGGAAGAGTCAGGCGGCCGTATAACTTGGACGGGGATCACAACGTAATGCTCGGACTGGCCGGCAGCTCTCCTGACCCAACCGTGACAGCCGCATGGAGATACATGCTATCATGCTTGGATCAGGAGAGCCGATGGCCAATCGGAGCATTGCGTTGCGATCCCCGTCCAAGTTATACGCCCATCTGACTCTAAAGGAAAGTCCTTGGAGAACATTTGCTACACCGGTCTTTTTTTACAGGGTAAATTTAGGGAGCATTAACATTTACCGATGTTGTAGCGTTATATGGCTGCCAACCGGTAATTATGAAATTCTTCCGAATTTGCTGTCTGACATCACTAAATTGATTTATCATAGAAGTCCCAAAAGTCATCTTCTTCTTTGGGTGGTGAGACTGGAGGAGGCTGCACCTCCGGCTTCTCACTCTTTGCCTGGTGCCTCTGTTTTCTTGGCTTCTTTGGTGGTTGCACTGGTGGTGGTGGAGGAGGAGGAACGTCTTTAGGAACTATAGTCCGAGTGGGGAGTAAGAAGGTACGAGTTGGTTTGGGCTGATTTTGCAGGATCTTGGCTATGGCTTCAGTTTGCAGTAACATTGCAGACCAATTGGCTTATACAACAAGAATAAGATGGATTAGATTAGATGGAAAACGAAAAAAGTATCACTAAAGAGTCAAAGAATCGTAAAACCAAATATGTAGGGAATGCGAAAAGATAATTTTTGGAGAAACTAATCTGCCAACCAACCTCAAGCGGCAGAACCACCTGCAAATCCTGAAAACTAAGGGCTGAATAATGCGCTTAGCAGTTTTTGGGGATTCAACTTTTCATGTAGAAGCTCAACATATGGCAGGTGAAATCTAGATCCCAAGTGTACAACTGGAGATGTAGCATATCTTGCTCACAATTTCTGAAGACACTGGGGAACTTTGAATACATGGACTGATGAACTGGTCATTCAAAATATCTTGACAAAAAATATTGACTATCATATTAGGCATTGACAGGGAATCTGTGAACAGGTTTTCACTAATTAATCTGCGAGCAGCATAATGTAGGGTCCGAAATCCTGATTCCAGTGATGTGCCACTTACTGGGCTGCTTGCTGTCTTTTTGATGCAATCACTGTTTTCTCTGCAACAGATCTAGCAGTGCTCTAATGCTGAGCTCTGCATAGCTCCACCCACACCACTGATTGGCACTTTTCTGTCAATGTACAGTGTACACACACAAAGCTGCCAATCAGTGGTGAGGAAGTGATTGGACCAGGAGGCACGAGACACCTAGTCTTGTAGTGATAATCTCCTGCTGATAAACCACGGATTTTATTTAAGAAAAAAAAGCCCAGTAAGTGATACATTGCTGGAATCGGGGTCTCAAAACCTCACGTTATGCTGCTCTCGGATTACATAGCAGTCACATGCTGATAGATTCCCTTTAAATTAAAAGTTCTGAATTAAGTTGATCTTCTCCTTTTCAAAATGTCGTTTAGGTGAAGTCTGTTAATGCAATATTGCCATATTAATGACACATGAAGGCCGAGTTCAAACAGCCGCTACCGTACTGCCGGCACTGACCTAGGCTCTCCTGACCTGAAATTACAGCTTGAAAGGCATCCGACATGGCTAAGCGAACTATTAGGTTGACACCCATATACTCTTAGATCAGTCCTAACACAGGCAAAAAAATAAAAACAAACTTTAAAGGCAAATAAATGTCCTAGACAATAGGAAATAGAAGAGCCAGGTTGCGACTAATTCAGCTTTATTGTTATTTATCACTTCTGGATTCCCTGGTTCTCTGCTCTACAGCCTTCTGTGTGTTCAGGTGAGTAAAGTTCTTCTCATGCCACCGGCCTGGAAAAGTAGAGGACACTGGTCAGCCACGGCTTCACTGCCGTATGCAGAATCACCAGCCATACTAGACCTGTACGGTCGCCATATTGTCGAGCATTTCCAATGTATGTAAACTCCATGTGGAAAGACAGTTGTGATATGTGAGACGTCACTATCAATGTCTGTGGCTTTGATATGGTTCTCCTTGAAGATCCAGCTTATGAAAACTGATTAAGTGGAATCTGTCAGCAGGTTTTGCTATGTAATCTGAGAGCAAATACAGACCACAGAGCAATATATAATGAAAACCACAATCAAATTTTATTTGGAAAAATACAATAAAATTGTATTAAAAATCCATAATACGTAAAACAAAAAAGGGGGAAAATAGTGACACCTAAGTGCCACGTCTAAAAATGGAAGGTTATATGTATTAAGACCAGTGTAGGCGGACTAAAGTGGAAGATGATATTGTTTAAACTAATAGATAGAATGCATATATAGCATAAAATACAGCAGCAAGAGGCAGATAGTGGGAACCAATTAAATCATGTAAAGTGCCAAGTGCATAATGATGATCATAATTATGAAATCCCTATATACAAAAGTTACTGACATATCAAAGATTGAATATGGCATAGATAGTTGTAATGGACAATAGTCACAAAATGCAAATGCTAAGAAGTCAGAGAAATAAAGCAACAATAGAATGCCATAAACCAACCTAAGGCTACTTTCACACTAGCGTCGGATTCGGCCCGTCGCATTGGGTCGGGCCGAGATTCCGACGCTAGCGTTTGTTGCGCCGCACAACGGAGGCAGCGGATGCATTTCTCCGGCGCATCCGCTGCCCCATTGTAAGGTGCGGGGAGGTGGGGGCGGATTTCCGGCCGCGCATGCGCTGTCGGAAAAAGCGGTCCGTCGGCTGCAAAAAACGTTACATTTAACGTTTTTTGCTCCCGGCGGTCCGCCAAAACACGGCGCAACCGTCGCAAGACGGTTGCGACGTGAGTCAATACGTCGCAATGCGTCGGTAATGTAACTCTGTGGGGCAAAAACGCATCCTGCAAACAACTTTGCAGGATGCGTTTTTTCCCCTAAATGACGCATTGCGACGTATTAAAAAAAACGCCAGTGTGAAAGTAGCCTAAGATGGATGTGGGAGAGGAACCCCAAAGCGCGTTTCACTTCGGTGCTTCTTCTTCCACTTTAGTCCGCCTACACTGGTCTTAATACATATAACCTTCCATTTTTGGACGTGGCACTTAGGTGTCACTATTTTCCCCCTTTTTTGTTTATGCATTATGGATTTTTAATACAATTTTAATGTATTTTTCCAAATAAAAATGTATTGTGATTTTAATTATATACTGCTCTGTGGTCCGTATTTGTTTGTTAGGTTTTCAATATTGTATTTATGGACGAGCTATGATTTTCTGGCCTTCTGTTTGGTCAATAATCTGAGAGGAGCATGATCTAGGGCCAGAGACCCTGATTCCAGCGATGTATCACTTACTGGGCTACTTGCTGTAGCTTTGATAGAATCTCTGTTTTCTCTGCTGTAGATGTAGCAGTGCTCAGAATACTGAGCAGTGCATAACTCCGCCCACACCCCTGATTGGCAGCTTCCAGTCAGTGATGGAGGCGGGGTTACACAGATTAGCCTGACTGGCCTGCATCTGAGTTCTAGTCTGGCAGTGATAATCTCCTGCTGATAAAACACTGATTGTATTGAAACTTTGCTTAGAAAGTCACACATTGCGTGAATCAGGGTCTCTGTTCCTATATCATGCTGCTTTCAGATTACATAGCTGACAATTTCCTTTTGAAAACAGCTACAGTCATTTTCAATATTACCGAAATTACCACTCAGTGATGGAAGACTTGATGCCAGTAATAAGGCAAATTACTGCTGCAGCAACTGATTGGCTGCAGCGGTCACAAGCTGGCCACAAGTAAACAAAGACAAGAAGCCCCTCTGCAGATTCAGCTGCCTGTTCGGTGGAGGAAAGGATAAGTAAGTACCCTGTATTTTGCTTTTTTATTTTGTATAAAATCCTTGGTTGTTATTTAAAAGTTTGATAACCCCTTAAAGCTCATGTAAAATCTTAAAACTGAGCTGGACAATAAACTGGTATATGTGCAAAATGTAAGAGCGAGTTCACACTGTGGCCATTTCGTAGACAAAACCCAAGAAACAAAAAACGAAAAAAAAAAAAAAAAAGAAAAATGAGCATAAACCCTACAGCAAGTAAAGTAGTAAGTAGTACATGTAAATAACATGTAAACCAGGTGCAAACATTTTAAGATGGCAACGAAGTTCAAAAGCCAGGTTTTCCGTTATGTTACAGAAGTAATTTTCCAGTAACTTTTCTTTGCTTCTATTCACATAAACTTAAAAACTTTTTGAAAACAACCGGTAATATAATAAAAGGTTGAAAAAAAAAAAAAAAAAAAAAGCAAAAGACAGGGTACTTACTCTTTTTCCAGATGAACAAGCACTGACCCTGCAACGATGCTTCTTGCCTTTATTTGTGGCCAGTTTATGACCGCTGCAGCCAATCAGAAGCCATAGCATCATTACTGGCATCATGGCTCCCATGGCTGAATAGTAATAATATTAGTTCAGATACCAGATTTGATGCAATCATAAGGGGCAGAAGTACTTTTTCAGTAATTTTTCTATGCCCGTATTCACATAATTGTTAAGGAAAAAAATAAAATAAATACAAATTACTGAGCATATACCCTACAGCGAGTGAACAGTAATTGGTAATAGTACAATAGTAATGGTATTCAGACGTGTAGCTTGAATCCGCCTACTGCTTTACTGCCTATGATGCCATGAGCGGCCGTATTCATGGTACATTTTTTATAAACATGAATCATTCATTTGTATGTGTAGTGTGATTACTTCTTTGTACAAGTAGCGCGATAAGTCATTGTGTCTCCTTTCAATCCACTATTTTCTTAAGCTGCCTGTAGGAAAGCAATCAGCAGTAAGCGATCTATTGTTTATATCTGGCTTTTCTGTTAAACGTATTTTTTTTTGGCAATGTTTGTTTTTCCGCATAACAATCTGTGTTAAAAATTAATAGGAATGTTGCAATTTTCACACTCGCCACTGGGGCTTTTTTTTAGACTCTAACTTCTTGTTGTTTCAGGAAACAACATGTGTACATAGTCACAATGGTCAGACCCTGATCTAATGAGCATGTGCTAAGGTCATTTTAAAAGGATTGTGATTGGTGGATTTTTTTTATCAGTTGTTTCTAGGGGTGTTACCTGTCATTGTAATCCTGCCTCTAATGATGAGAAGGAAGCCTACTCAAAATGCTTACTAAAAAGGACAGGAAGTAGGAGACTAAAATAACCGCAGTGGCTACTGTGAAAATTGCAAGCCACCAAATTTTGTTTCTCCTTCCATGAAAGTTTTTTATCCTCTTATTATATTGCAATCATCATATTATATAGCACTGTGCACTTACAATTGCTCATTTTGCTATTTCTCCTTTTTTCTCTGCTCTATGTAGAAACAGAAAGTCTCTTTCTTCTGCAAAAATCGTTCCCTTCTTCAACTCCTGACTCAGCTTCTCCTCCTCCTCCCCTTCAGGGACTTTTGCAGTGATGACTAGAGTTGAGCGAATTTCTTATTCTGCAAGCTATAGCACTCGCCGAATAAGCTGCAGAGGGAACCCAGCTTCCTGGATTGTGCCGGCCGATCAGCTGTTTGGCGCCGCAGCTGCATGTGCCGCGGCTGTGTGACTGGTTATAGATGCAAAAAGAACCTGGCACTCAACTTAAGTGTGAACAACTCCGCAATTTTATTGTAGTACGAATAAAACATTTCGGTCTAAGAGACCTTCCGGTCCGACGAATACAGATGATTACCGCGCTATATCACATGCGGCGGCACGCTGTAGGTCACACGCTCCTCAACTAACAGACAAGCGGTGGATTCCGCGTCACACACAGGACCCGCAGCAAGTTAAGGTAATAGCTCCCGGATCCTGGCCACTGACATGGGATCACTTTATACCGGCATCTTAGGGATAATACTCAACCTTGATTTTTCAGTTGTAAGATATCCCACTCCCCTCTAACAGACCGGATGGTGATACTTACCTAAAAGACACCCAAGGTAATCTTATTTTACTAAGTGAGCACATCTCACAATCACCGGCCAGCCCCTAATGGCACCTATATACTTACTATATTCACAGAGCGGGTGATTTAGGATACACTCTGATCAACCAACAGTACTCTCGCCGCTAACTCTCAGTACGGTATGTTACCCTCTTTTTTCACTCACCAATATGTCACGATAGAATATTTGGTGGTTCCGATCGCAAAGATGAGACATTCATTTATATCATGCGACCAAATGTTTCTCTCTGTATATACCTTTTTTCTTTTTTCTGTTTGTTCCTGTTTTTCCATTTTGTATGATATACGATGGTTGTAATGGACAGTCTTTTCTGTACACCATGATAATCTGCAAATTATGTTATTTTATTTATTTATTTTTGGGGGGGGGGGATTATTATTTTCTCTGTTATTGTAGCAACTGAGGAAGGTCTCTTAGACCGAAACGTTTTATTGGTACTACAATAAAAATGCGGAGTTGTTCACACTTAAGTTGAGTGCCAGGTTCTTTTTGTATCTATTACACACGGGGTGGGAACCTACCTGTGCACCCTTGCAGTAGTGCTTACGTTTATTCCTTCTACGCGGCTGCGTGACTGTCACAGCGCACGCATGCAGAGTCTGTTGGGCTCCCCATGCATGTGCCGCGACACATGCAGCTGCGGCGCTGAACAGCTGGCACAATACAGGAAGCCGGGTTCCCTCTGCCGCTTACTCGGCAAGTGCTACAACTTGCAGAACAAGAGGGGACCCAAAGAAATTCGCTCAACTCCAGTGATGACTCATGAGTCAGACAGGGAAAATTGACCTCCTGTTTCTGTCATTATGATTCAAAGAGAGAAAACACAGTAGTTTGACAATAAACGGCTTCACCCAACCACTAACCATGAGTGGAGATAAAGTTTTGGTGTTATCATTCATATTCTCTGAAAAAAAAAGGCCAAGAAAGCAAATATTCTGCCGGGGTATGTAAACGTTTGAGAACAACTGTAGGGTTAATCTGCAGGTAAATGTTGTCTGTGTGGCTACTGGAAGAAAATGAACTTATTTCCTCCTGGGAGCCGCTGGCTTTCGGGAACAGCCCGAATACTAGCTATCTCTAGTAGGGGTGACTTGCAAGTTCATTTATTTTGTTCTACTAAACAGCCAGTTATAGAAATATGTATTTAAAAAACATAAGAGAGCATAAAAGAGGCACATAAGGGTGTAACTATAGCGGGTGCAGAGGTGCAGTCAAGTACATACAAAGATGGATGCCTGTATTATCATGGCCCGTGACACTTTTTGGTACAAGGAACTTCAAATTATTCCTCTGGCCACGCAAACAAATTCTGTAAAGGATACTAAATAAATTGATAAATACCTAACTCGTCGGTTTTCCTTCCATGCCAGTGATGATTATTGTGTTTTTCCAGCCTTCCCCTTTCATTCACTTCTGCGGTATAGCAGTCATGCACCAAGCTGTTCTGTTTTATAGGCGCCCCTGCAAGACGGGTAAGCTGTGAGATCAGATACATCACAAGAGTGGAGAACTGATCGCTCACGGTGAGCAAATTGGAAAGTGGGAACAGAGGCTGATTTAGAACATCAGACAAGAGACGGCTGCTCAAACACCGGCTGACAAGTGGCAGATGCTCAGACACTGGCTGACAAGTGACCGCGTCTCATATATTGGCTGAGAAAATAAATAACATTGCAATATAAAAAAGCGATAACTGAGCAATGGAAAGCAATAACTCATGGCAGGCATCAACGCTCGATCAGTCACTCACTGGGCATTGCCTGTTATCCAGACTTATACGAAGACTGACCGTCTTGCTGTTGCACCTTGACCCCAGTGCCCGAGAAAGTCCAAAACCCTCAGCGGCACATACTGTAAGAATATACCATTATCATAAAGAGCACATCGTAGGCTACAGAGTTTGCCATGGAAACCAAGAGTTCTGAGGGAGACTATTCACTCCTGGTATTGATAATTTGACTTCTTACCGTTCCTTATATCTGCAAAATCCGATTCCTTATTTAGAGGGAATCTGTCAGCAGGTTGGTTTTTGCTATGTAATCTGAGGACAGCATGTTGTAGGGGTTAAGACACAGATTTCAGTGCTGCCTCTCTTATCAAGCTCTGTGCTTTCGTTTGCTTGCGATGATTGTTTTAGCACCAGGAGCTTATCATTGCTATGGCTAGCCGGTCACTGAGCCTTGGTCCAACACACCTCCTCCTGTGATAAGCAGCTCACTGTTTATGGACATTGTATATACATAGGCTGATGTGGGTGGGGTCAGCTGCAGTGTGGGCGGAGTTAGCTTTCTCAGCTCTGCTTCAAGCTAAATCTAAAAGCTCTGAACCACTGCACTCAGTAAACTAAGTGATACATTGTTGGATTCAGCTTCTCCTTCCCTACATCAGGCTGCTCTCAGATGTAGTAGCAAAAACCTGCTGACAGATTCCTTTTAAAATGGTTTACTGAGTTGCCTCTGTACCCAGCAGTGGAAAAGCAAACATTAACCCCTCATCTCTATGGCACTTTTTTCAAGTGTGGATTGGGCACAGGAACGTTGTTACACAACCGGAATCTGCCTGTAACAACAAAGACCGGAGCTAGTTTCGATTGCTGTTGTTAACCATTTAGTTGGCCCTGTCAATCCCTGTCATCGGCATTTAAACTCAGTGATCACAGATGCGCGTGCAGCAGTTCTCATCGGCCCCCTCGCAGCATGATCACAAATTGGCTGGACTTTATAGAGAGATCATCATGTACACTATACCATAGAGAGAAGAGAATCAAGCAGTTGGAATTGGATAGCTGATAAAGAGTCGGGAGAGATAGCGGTCAGCCAAACCACAGTCCAGTCAACAGTTATCTAATGTGTATTGCCTGGTTTAGGTCAACGGTTGTTGAACCCTTGTATAACGTCTATCCAATGTGTATGGCCACCTTTAGTTTAGCCTACTCCTGGTATCAACATTGTCCTATTTAGCTTATAGTGAAATTTCTATAGCCTTGGGTTTCCTAAAAGTAGGTCTCTTGCATTCTACATAGAAATCAATCCAGGATAGGACATTTTTAGAAGATGGCTCAAAAGTAGAGAAGGTTTAAGTAGGCAATAAGAGATGGAGCAAGACCTGGAAATAGATTACTACGGAGACAATGTCCCAACTCATAGTAGATCTTGTGTGGATAATCCTCCATGAAACAGGTCTCCATTTTCAGTCTGGGTATGTAGTAATCTTGGTGGCACTGTGTTCTCGCCTTACTCAGAGAGCTTCTTACCTACGTGAGACAAGGAGAAAAGCTTCATGGAGTGAGTTTGGGGCAGAAGAATGAAAAATGTCCTACACAATACATCTTACCTGCTCTGGAGAGATAAGTTGGTCAACCACGTGGCTGCCATACTTATGTCTGATGTTAGCTGGGACCAGGTTCCTGATAAGTTCTTGACAATTTGTTTGATGTGCTGGAGATGTATTACTTCGATTATCTAAATTTCCATGTTGGCTGCTCGTAGTCTGTTGATTCACATGGTACGAATTTGCTGAACTCATTTGAAGCTTCTTCTTATGATGATGGACTGTGTGAGATGGTGAAGATCTTGAGGGAAGTAAAGATGGGTCACACTTGATGACTGGAATCAAAAGATAATAGGAGATGCTGAACTTATTTGGGTTATGTTTACAAGGAGTTTTATGACAAGGAAATGTATGGCTGAATTTTTTAGCAAATTTTCGGGTGTGGTTTTTTAGCTTATGGGGTGTTTTTTCTGCCTCAATTGATTCACAAGTCAAATTTGGAGAGTTTTTCAAGCAGAAGTAACTCAAGAATTGACATTATGCATCTTTTTCCACTTGGAAAAAAACCAGAACCTTATGCACTATAGCTGTGTTTTCCTACTGAAATGAATACAGAGCTTATTTAAGAGTATTTGAAGTGGTTTCTCATCTACATTATTGAGCAGAATCTGCTTCAAAATTAAAGATAAAAAAAAAGTTCTGCATATACATATTGGGTGGTTTCATTTTTACGAAAAAATAAGTTTTTTCATGCCCTTTTTTTTTTTTACAAAAACCAGCAGCCAGATGTTACATGAAAGGTTATAGTGAGATATAAAATGAAAACAATGTTTATTTTCTGATCTTTTAGTATGTTGTTTGAGTCATTTCTTTTTTTTTTTTTTTTTTTTTTTTAGAGCACAGACATTTTTTCCTTGCACTTTCCTTTCCTAAGACTTGAGAAATCCTAGAAAAATATGTTGTTGTAAATATAAAAAAAACTAATAACAATCTTTAAAAAAAAAATGAAAAAGCCTGAAATTCATAACCATTTTATACACGCAGAAAAAAAATAAGCTGAAAAAGTATGCGAGAAAGAAGCCCTAATGTATCACTTAAGGTACAATAGAACTATGACAATTCTGTGCCATTTAACAAAACTGTGAATGCAATGTGTTAAAAGCATCGAGATCTAAAAGTCATGTAATGAGTAATGGCGTACATAGCGGCAGCGCATTTTCCAGTGAGTGATGCAACTTTTCTTGACGGAAAGTGGAGCAATGATAAACATGTCTGGAATAATAAAATTCTATTGTGCGGAGACTACCGTAGTTTAATGGATTGTGTACGTACAGTATGTTACAACTTTTTATGGATATATTGGAAGAGGGGAGTAAAACGCATTGAATGCCGATGCCGAGAAGGTTAGTCTACAAACAGTTATCATTTTAGTATTTTGCAAGCAAATTGATTCCTTAGATAGGGATTCCTACTGATTTACCATTTCCATTTTAAAACGAATCTGCTGGCCCCAAAACGCAAATTAAACTAGGTAAATTTTCATGTAGGGGACTGAGCCTCTATACAAATCATACCAGTAGTAAAGAAATTCCATCTGTGATCCAGTATGGCCGTACTTGGCCCTGCTATAAAAAGGGAGGCTGATGTGAAAGGGTTTGAGCCGGGAATGGAGTGAGAAAAGGGGTTTTTTGAAATATAGGAAGGGTGAAAAGTTTTAAGGGAGGAGTTTGGGATCTGTCAGCGTGGGAAGGACGGAGTTAGTGGGGAGGAGAGAATAAAGGGGGGTTTATAAGAGGCTGTCCATGAGCAGAAGGCAGCCATTTTTAGGTGTCCCTGAAGAAAGAAGCAATCTCCCACTTGCCCTCCCTTTTCTTTTATATGGGGTACTTTTACAACTGTAGTCAAGTATGTGGGGGGGGGCAGTAAGCGTTTGGCTGATCATGTCGTATTTTGAATGTTTTATCTCATAGCAGCGTGGCAAAAGGAGGAAGGTCCTCAAAGTTGGTGGTGTAAGGAGGAAGACCAGGCCACAAGGACCTGTATTGAGCCGGGTCCGGAACTGCTGAGGTTATGTCCCTTGTTTCCCAGGGGAAGGCAAAAAGGACTGGATCGGGGCTCTGACCCGGAAGCTGGGGGTCCGGTTATAAGTGAAAACGCGCGCAGTGTCGTGCAGTTTTCCGCCAGCCGTGATAGAGGCAAGGTGTGTGCGCAGCGGACTCCAAGAGGTGTGCAGCCGGGCCTAGAGGAAATGGCGCCGGCCATATGCCGGAGCCCACCGGAGTAATAGGGAAAGAGCCGGGAGTCATGTTCAGTTAACGCCAGCCTAAGAGTCAGGGCAGAGTTCAGGAGTGTTCGCTGCTGCCCTCGTCACCGGACCGTGGTCTGAAGTACCGTGCTGGAGAAGCAGCCGCCAGTGGTTGTCGGCACTTCAGTCTTAGCGGGAACAAACAGCGTGCAGCATAGAGAGAAAAGTGCAGCGCGCCCCGTAGCTGAGAGAGCACAGAACAGCCCACGTGCCACAAAGAGAGACCGAGTATTGGATAGACTTTTGTAACCCACCTTACCAGCATATACTTTCCCACCCACGGGAGACCCTGATTGTGCTGCGGCCTTGTTTGCTCTGGCTACATATGTTCATGGACTATGTGGACTATGTGGCTCAGTGGAAGGTACCGGACACCGACCACTGCGGCCAGAAGATGGACCGTTGTTTGCAGGACTCCACTGGAACAGCACCGTGCCAGCCGTTGTTGGCGTTATCGCCTGCACCGTAATTACCAAGGCCTGGAAAACGACTGACAGGCTAAGATGATCTAACAGGAACTACCACTATCTTTTCCCCTATTTTGATGGACTCTGCCCATCTTCTTGCATCTGAATTGTTTTTGCTCTCCCCTTAACTGTTTGCCTCACTGCGTGGAGTATTCCCCTGTTAAGTAAACTTGTTAACCCTTGCTCTGACTCCTGTCCGTCACTGCTTCTCGCTACCTGCTTACACTGGCAGAACGGAGGGGGGGAAAACATAAGGTTCTGGACCACCCAAGTGGACGCAATTAAGTTGTGGCGGGCAGTGGAACTCCCATGTTAAGGCTGGAAGGGCCCGCATTATTAGGTTATGGTTGGGAACGCCATGTTGTTTACCAGGTGCCTCTGAGCAATTGTGGTTATATATACTGTATATATATATATATATATATATATATATAGAACACAGCAGCACATGTACATGAATCTAGGCCATGTGAGAACACAGACAAATATTCAATATGAATTATACTTCTCAAAAATATTTTTGACAAATTTTTTCAAAAGTTTTTTTTTTTGTCATAAAAACTTACAGTAATAGATGAAATGAAGATTCTTAGCGCATAAATTGGCCAATTCATGTGTGCCCATCAACCACGGCAAGGTGATCTCTCTCTGCATCCAGACTTATCTTGCACTCCTCCCATTGACCTTGCAGGTGGCAGTAATCAACGCTACCTACCCATAAATTGTAGGTTTAGCCCAGAGTGACATGTTTTGTCCATAGTTGTAGGCTGGTGGCCCAAAAGTGGCATGTATGGTAGAGTAGGACCCATCAGAGAGAGGTTACCTTGCCGTGGTTGATGGGCACACATGAATTGGCCAATTTATGCGCTAAGAATCTTCATTTCATCTATTACTGTAAGTTTTTACGAAAAAAAATTTTTTTTTGAAAAAATTGGTGAAAAATATTTTTGAGAAGTATAATTCATATTGAATATTTGTATGTGTTTTCACATGGCCTAGATTCATGTACATGTGCTGCTGTGTTCTTTTTTATCTATATGATGCAGCTTACAGGTGTTCACATTAGGAGTGCTGATTGGCTTTCTCTCTCTCTCTCTATATATATATATATACTGCTGGTTGCAGGTCAGGGACTTTGGGGACCATCCAATGTTAATAGGATTAATTATTATTATTATTATTATTATACATTTTTATAGCGCCGTTTATTCCATGGCGCAATGCGTTACATTTGTTGTTTGTTATAACAAAAAAGTGGCCTATTTAATCCACTCTGGTGCTCAGCCTATTTATTTCGGGAAAGGAAAAAGGGGGGTGGGGTAGAACAAGGGCATAATGTATGACTATCCAATACCCCTTTTCATGTATGTGCACACTGACACTGGAGTAGCCCACCGGTGCAGACAGTGTCAAAGAGAGCAAGCTCTGATTTCTGGCTCCTATCTGCTGTTTTCCAACTTCTGACCGCTGCTGGCAACAGTTGATCGGTTGGAGTGCTGCGTGTCGAACTCCCACTGATCAGACATTAATGACCTATCCTACTGATAGACCAGCAATAAAGAGTAGTGGCCAACTTCTTTAAGTCCCCAAAACACATTAGACAGCTATCTCTCCCGATTCCCCCATGCTGACTGAGCTCTGCCGTGTTCTCTATGGCAGAGGCGGTGCAGACTTTTCCGGCAATGGGTTATCTCTCCGCTAAAGAAGGGATCGGCTGTTGATATTCCAGTGGCCAGATCCTTCTTTCCCTCAACGTAGTCCATTGTTGGACATCCGGGAGGCCCCCTTAGATATTAGATACTCGGCCTATTTTTGTCCAGTGTGTATTGGGGCCTTTAGATCGATATTTGCCATTTCTCCAGGAACATCTGGGAGGCTCCTAGAGATAAAAACTGATATCAAAATTCTTGGTCGTATATAAGTGACCAAAAAATCCAGACATCGGGACGTTCTGCACATCTAGTTTACTAGCAAACTCGGAAATACTTGTTGTGCGCGCGCTCAGTATACTTGTTAGTGACTGTAGAGTTTGTTACGAATCATTAGATTTAGAGGTCATGCGTAATTTTGCTATGAAGACAAGAGGAAAGGGTCTGTCTCACCTCACCTGAGCTTTTAGCCTCCATTTACGACGTCCACAGACGTTCAGCACAGAAGCGAACCTCACAATGCTCATTCTCTTTCACCCATTACACCGGTTGCTAAGAAACTATTTTGTTGTCGTCGCTATGGAGAAGGAATGGAAAGAAGAGGCCAGAATGTCAGTCAGCACAATTCTCCCTCTTACCTCTAGATGGCGCTGCGTCATAGCAGTAGAAAGCGCAGTAATTCATCAACCCTTCTGACATCTCTAGAAAATTGTTCGGGGAATTGCAACCCCAAAGTTTATTAAAAGTTAAGTCGCTTTTAATAAAAGTTACCATTTTCTCTATTTGTTATTCGAGAAAAAGTCACAAATTTTAAGGGGGAAAAAAAAATTCTAAGCTACACTTACTTCCCCACAGGTCTGAAAATGCATCTGAGTCCAATATAAATGATTGCAGTTCAGTAAAGTAGGTTGTGTCCGGATGCTTCACTCAGGGCAAGGATGCAATTTGATTAAAGGCAGACTATTTTGGCAAAATCTGTCTGTAATGAGCACTGTTTTCATCTACCAGGATCAAACGGCTGCTAAATTTACAGACATGTACGAAAAAGCGGTGCAGGAGCTTCATGTGAATGGAATTAACCCGCGGACGTACATTGATAAACCTGCCTCATTTATTTTTTGCATTGCAGTATTGATTTTCCACAGAAGTGGATGTTACTGGCAGAAGCCATCATTTAATACTGCAATTTATTAATCTGCACTACTGCAAGCCGTGTGCAGATAGAACATCCTGAGTCATCAGGCAATAATCCAACGCAGTAGATGAATTCACCCTATTGCCGTTCATAGTGGGGATTCATAGCCATGCAGAGGACTTGGATATCAATTCTTTCATGGCCAGAACACTGATCAGTCATAATTAGAGTTGGTGCAAATCAATTGGCACATCACAGTCCAGCGGCCCTGACAGTAATCTGTTGGTGCTGGACAGGAGCAGGAGATCCCCCTTTAAGGTGTCCGCTGCTCTTCTTTTGATTGGCCGGCCTGACACGACGTGAACATTGCAGTGTGACAAATTCAACATCATGCCAGCCTGGCTGCTTAAAAGAAGAGCCATGGATGCCATCAGGTAAGAGGTGGTCCTCCTGCTTCCATCCAGGGGTCACAGTTGTGGCAGATTGTCATGCGTGTGTCAGAGGCTGCAGACCGTCGCACTGCATCTGGCTGAATAAGATCTCAGCAGTTTGCTTTGCAGACTTCTTCCTGGTCCTTCAGTCTCTATGACCCAGTGACAACCTTCCTCCAACTCTAATGGACACACCTGGACCTGGGTATTTATAACTCCCAGCTTGCTGCTGGGAGTTGCCGGTGATATTTCCATTTCCCACTGTTGAGGCTTGGAGCTATTGCAGTCGACTATCTTCCTCTTTGGTGTTTGGAGGACATCTGTGTTTCTCTCTGAGTCAACTCAAGGTAAGTGTTCCCCTTGTTTGTGTATCTCCCTCTGTCTTTAGTTATAGTGGGGATCAACAAGCGCCCACCCCGCCCTTCCCTAAGCAGGGTTTACTGCTAGGGTCAGGCAGGGATTAGGTATCCTGCTCGGCGATAGGTGCAGACCCTATATAGGGATGCTTAGGGCAGACAGAGTGACGTTAGATCTGCCTAGGGGTCTCCACTCCCAGCTTCCCTACTGTTGGGCTCCATTCTCTTTGTGTTGCATTTAGTCCTTCCTACACTGTGCATGACACCAATGGTTTGGGATGTGTGAAGCAATTTGGATCAACTCTAGCCATGGTATATTAAGTGATTGCACATGTTGCACGCATCTGAAAATCTGTCCACCGTGATGCCCAGTGGCCGCTGAAGATCCACCCAACCGCAGCAAGTCAATGCCCGCACAACTTTGAAACAAAGCTGCCGTGTCCAGTCTCAACTACAGATGGGCGAATCTGAACAGTAAAGTTCGGCATCTGTACCGAACACCTACTGTTTGGGCACAGACACCAAACACGGACTTCACCAGGAAGTCCGTGTTACTGTTCGAGTTCGGCACCATGAATGACAGCATGAGCCCACAGCTGTGATTGGAGGTAAAAAGTTTACCTCCCGTCACTGGCGTCGGCTGATGGGACTACTGCTCCCACCAGCCTATGCCTGCCGCCGCTAATAACAGCAAGAGCAGGCAGTGGCTGATGGGAGCATTGATCAGCCAGCGCCTGCACTGTAAATAAATAATTAAGGTAAAACGGCATAGGCTCCCCTGTATTTTTGATAACAAGCCAGGCAAAACTCACAGCACAGCTGGGGTCTGCAACCCTCAGCTGTCAGCTTCAGCAAGGCTCGTTATTAAGAACTAGATTGTGGCCCGATTCTAACGCATCGGGTATTCTAGAATATGCATGTCCCCGTAGTATATGGAAAATGATGATTCCAGAATTCGCAGCAGACTGTGCCCGTCGCTGATTGGTCAAGGCAACCTTTATGACATCATCGTCACCATGGCAACCATTATGACATTATGACTCCATATCAGCATGGGTTTATGAGAAATCGCTCCTGTCAAACCAATCTAATCAGTTTTTATGAAGAGGTAAGCTATAGGCTGGACCACGGTGAGTCATTGGACGTGGTATATCTCGATTTTTCCAAAGCGTTTGATACCGTGCCGCACAAGAGGTTGGTACACAAAATGAGAATGCTTGGTCTGGGGGAAAATGTGTGTAAATGGGTTAGTAACTGGCTTAGTGATAGAAAGCAGAGGGTGGTTATAAATGGTATAGTCTCTAACTGGGTCGCTGTGACTAGTGGGGTACCGCAGGGGTCAGTATTGGGACCTGTTCTCTTCAACATATTCATTAATGATCTGGTAGAAGGTTTACACAGTAAAATATCGATATTTGCAGATGATACAAAACTATGTAAAGCAGTTAATACAAGAGAAGATAGTATTCTGCTACAGATGGATCTGGATAAGTTGGAAACTTGGGCTGAAAGGTGGCAGATGAGGTTTAACAATGATAAATGTAAGGTTATACACATGGGAAGAAGGAATCAATATCACCATTACACACTGAATGGGAAACCACTGGGTAAATCTGACAGGGAAAAGGACTTGGGGATCCTAGTTAATGATAAACTTACCTGGAGCAGCCAGTGCCAGGCAGCAGCTGCCAAGGCAAACAGGATCATGGGGTGCATTAAAAGAGGTCTGGATACACATGATGAGAGCATTATACTGCCTCTGTACAAATCCCTAGTTAGACCGCGTCTTTGCGTCTGGAGGAGAGAAGGTTTTTCCACCAACATAGAAGAGGATTCTTTACTGTTAGGGCAGTGAGAATCTGGAATTGCTTGCCTGAGGAGGTGGTGATGGCGAACTCAGTCGAGGGGTTCAAGAGAGGCCTGGATGTCTTCCTGGAGCAGAACAATATTGTATCATACAATTAGGTTCTGTAGAAGGACATAGATCTGGGGATTTATTATGATGGAATATAGGCTGAACTGGATGGACAAATGTCTTTTTTCGGCCTTACTAACTATGTTACTATGTTACTATGACATCTACGTCAATACTGTGCCCGTCGCTGAATCAGAAACGTGGGATTTCTACGTCCTTTATGACATCATCGTCGCTGTGCCCGTCGCTGATTGGTTGAGGCCTGGCGACCGCGACCAATCAGAGACGCGGGATGTCTACTTCCTTTATGACATCATCGTCGCTGTGCCCGTCGCTGATTGGTCGAGGCAACCTTTATGACATCATCGTCGCCATGGCAACCATTATGACATCTACGTCGATACTGTGCCCGTCGCTGAATCAGAAACGTGAGATGTCTATGTTCTTTATGACATCATCGTCGCTGTGCCCGTTGCTGATTGGTCGAGGCCTGGCGGCCTCGACCAATCAGAGACGCGGGATTTCTATGTCCTTTATGACACAGGCCTGGCGGCCTCGACCAATCAGAGAGCCGGGATTTCCAGGACAGACAGACAGACAGACGGAAAAACCCTTAGGCAATTATATATATAGATAGGGGGTCCACACTCCAATTTTTGTATTTAAATAATGTAAAAAAACAGCATTGGGTCCCCCCATTTTTGACAAACAGCCAAGCTAAAGCAGACAGCTGTGGGCTGGGATTCTCAGGCTGGTAAGGGGCCTTGAATATTGGCCTCCTCAATCTAAAAATAGCAGCCCGCAGCCACCCAGAAAAGGCGCATGTATTAGATGCACCAATTCTGGCACTTTGCCAGGCTCTTCTCGCTTGCCATGGTTCATATTTGTGGGGTTGATGTTACCTTTGTATTGTTAGGTGACATCAAGCCCAGTAAGACACCTATCCATTAGTAATTCTATAGTTGTATTGTAAATAAACACGCAGTAAATATAAAGTCTTTTATTTGAAATAAAACAAAAACACACTTTTACTTTTTTATTTTAAAATAACAAACACAGTTATACTCACCTAACGCCCATGCCATTGAATCCCTTCTGTAATAAAACAAAAATAAAAAAACAATAATATCCTTCACCTGTCGGTCGTTCTGTCCGACGCCATAATCCATGTCTGGGAATAAACAGTTTTCAGCCTCTATTCTTGATAACCAGCCTTGCTGAAGCTGACAGCTGAGGGTGGCAGCCTCCAGTTGTGAGTTTTGCCTGGCTGGTTATCAAAAATACAGGGGAAACCACGCCGTCTTTTTGGTTAAATTATTTATTTACAGCACAGGAGCCAGCTGATAAATACTTCCATCAGCCACGAATATTCTCGCTGTTATTAGCGGCAGCAGGCATAGGCTGATGGGAGCAGTAGTTCCATCAGCCGACGGCAGCGACTGGAGGTCAAACAAGTATAATTCATGTTTTTTCACAAATAGAACATATACCTATGATATAGTCTATGGTGCTATTCATATCCATTTTTTGTCAGACCAAGTGGTTTGTGGTTGTGGTGTGGAAGAAGTCCCCGGAAGAAGCTTGTTGCGAAACGCGCATTGGGGTGAGGTGGAACTCTGTGCTGACTGCAGGTAGATATTATTATAAAGTCTGGATTTTGTACACTGGTATTTTGTGTATTACGGGCATGCTTAGGCAGCTAGAGGTGTAACGGACAATATGAGATTATGGAGCTACTACCGTGCATTTGATATTATTGAATACTACACCCAGCCTTCCTCCTTATGTTAGGGTGCTTGGGCATTTTATGCATTTTAACAATTTTTCCAATAAAAGCTTTAATTCACTTTATTCTGGATCTCTTCGTTTTGGCTACCTATCTGGGTGACCGTTGTTCTTTATAGTGTATTTAGAAGTGCCAGCTTTATCATTTGGACGTTGGTTATCATATCTGTGTATCATAGTCCGAGTATTGAGACCCTGATACACGGATATTTAAAGTTCAGCTTCAGGCCATGTTCCCATGCTGCGGTCATGCTGCGGCTTTTAACGGCAGCAGGCATGTACTGCAGCAATTTAATGGGAGAGTGCAAGGTTCTAGAAAACTTTTACAATGGGCAAATTGTGATAACTAGACGACTTTAGACAAGCACTAGACAAGCATTTGTAGAACGACAGATTTTGCAGGGTGTTCTGAGTCTGAACTGTTTATTATTATTAACTAACGAGTTGTTCAAGCAAAGACAACTGGTGAATCGATAACAGGATCCTAGGTGGCTAAGGCTTGTTGAAGCACGTGGGGAGCAAAAGCTAGCCCACGCAGTACAATCCCACAGACGAGCTACTGTGGGCAAAATGGCTGAAAGGAGTACAGGTGTTAATAGACACAATGATAATATGTAGGCTGCAGTCACATTAATTTGAGGCCTGGTAGGCACATAGAGAGGCGAGTCAGTAATGTTTAGCTGGCCACACACAGACCTATCTCGGCTGAACGTGCTGGTTTGGCAAAAGGTCTAGTGTGTATAGGGCTACCGGCCAAATGATGGGCGGGAGAGATGTGGATCAGGCAAGTCTGATTTTGGACTGCCGATCACTTTGTTCTCCCTGATATAAGCCCCCGGCCAATGTGTCAGTCAGCAGCTTTCTCATAGAGAACACAGGAGCTCACCGCCAAGTGAGGGCTCCTGTGTATGGAGGAGACAGCTCCCATGGTTGTCAGCTAAACGCTCTTTTGGCCGACATCCATCTAATGTGTATTGCCGACTTTGGGGTCCATCCAATGAGGATTGTCCGGTGCATAGGGTTTGTATATAAAGCTCTGTACAAGACTAAGTTCAGACACATACACTGCTCTCTGCTGAATATTACATCTAAGTTTCTGTCGGAATCTCCAGAATCACTTCAATGAAACCGACATGGTCACTTCGGAGACTTTCTGGCCTCCATCCTCACAGTATTCATCTTTTTCCAATTTGCATAAAAACGTTATCTGCCGGGTTAACCTGCTGCTGCCTCCGCTGAGATTGGCATTCCTTTCCTACTGTTTCCAAAATGGCAGCCAGAGGCGCCACAAATGGAGGCAGGAGGAACAGATCTCCTCATCTCAGCAGAGGGGGGCAGACTGTATAGTACACTCACTTTTCATGTCCAGGATGGAGTCCAGCACACAGTGTCCGTATACTACTTACACACTTGCAGAGTTGGTGTACAGCAGCCTGTGTGACTCCGACAAGTGGACGGTGTGAGACCCCTCTTCGTTTATCAGTGGCGTTTCGGTCACGATGCAACACTCTGATTGGTGGAGCAGCCAACAGCCCCTGCTGATCCACCAATCAGTGCTGCCGATGTTTACTTAGTACTGTAGGGCCTAACAGAGGATGATGCGCGATGTAACTGCAATGTCTGTGTCAGGATCCATCTAGAAAACACGGCTGTGTATATCGCTCACCCTTCCCCAAATTGCATATACTGGCAGGTCTTACTGAGGGGACATAGAAAGTGCTATAATGATTTTCTGCTTGTTAGTGCAGCACTAAACAATAGACTTTAACAGCCGTTTACATTTTTATTTCATAAATCAATAATACACGTGAAAATAGGAAACTTTGTAATATACAGTGGGGCAAAAAAGTATTTAGTCAGTCAGCAATAGTGCAAGTTCCACCACTTAAAAAGATGAGAGGCGTCTGTAATTTACATCATAGGTAGACCTAAACTATGGGAGACAAACTGAGAAAAAAAAATCCAGAAAATCACATTGTCTGTTTTTTTTATCATTTTTTTTGCATATTATGGTGGAAAATAAGTATTTGGTCAGAAACAAACAATCAAGATTTCTGGCTCTCACAGACCTGTAACTTCTTCTTTAAGAGTCTCCTCTTTCCTCCACTCATTACCTGTAGTAATGGCACCCGTTTAAACTTGTTATCAGTATAAAAAGACACCTGTGCACACCCTCAAACAGTCTGACTCCAAACTCCACTATGGTGAAGACCAAAGAGCTGTCACAGGACACCAGAAACAAAATTGTAGCCCTGCACCAGGCTGGGAAGACTGAATCTGCAATAGCCAACCAGCTTGGAGTGAAGAAATCAACAGTGGGAGCAATAATTAGAAAATGGAAGACATACAAGACCACTGATAATCTCCCTCGATCTGGGGCTCCACGCAAAATCCCACCCCGTGGGGTCAGAATGATCACAAGAACGGTGAGCAAAAATCCCAGAACCACGCGGGGGGACCTAGTGAATGAACTGCAGAGAGCTGGGACCAATGTAACAAGGCCTACCATAAGTAACACACTACGCCACCATGGACTCAGATCCTGCAGTGCCAGACGTGTCCCACTGCTTAAGCCAGTACATGTCCGGGCCTGTCTGAAGTTTGCTAGAGAGCATTTGGATGATCCAGAGGAGTTTTGGGAGAATATCCTATGGTCTGATGAAACCAAACTGGAACTGTTTGGTAGAAACACAACTTGTCGTGTTTGGAGGAAAAAGAATACTGAGTTGCATCCATCAAACACCATACCTACTGTAAAGCATGGTGGTGGAAACATCATGCTTTGGGGCTGTTTCTCTGCAAAGGGGCCAGGATGACTGATCCGGGTACATGAAAGAATGAATGGGGCCATGTATCGTGAGATTTTGAGTGCAAACCTCCTTCCATCAGCAAGGGCATTGAAGATGAAACGTGGCTGGGTCTTTCAACATGACAATGATCCAAAGCACACCGCCAGGGCAACGAAGGAGTGGCTTCGTAAGAAGCATTTCAAGGTCCTGGAGTGGCCTAGCCAGTCTCCAGATCTCAACCCTATAGAAAACCTTTGGAGGGAGTTGAAAGTCCGTGTTGCCAAGCGAAAAGCCAAAAACATCACTGCTCTAGAGGAGATCTGTATGGAGGAATGGGCCAACATACCAACAACAGTGTGTGGCAACCTTGTGAAGACTTACAGAAAACGTTTGACCTCTGTCATTGCCAACAAAGGATATATTACAAAGTATTGAGATGAAATTTTGTTTCTGACCAAATACTTATTTTCCACCATAATATGCAAATAAAATTATAAAAAAACAGACAATATGATTTTCTGGATTTTTTTTTCTCAGTTTGTCTCCCATAGTTGAGGTCTACCTATGATGTAAATTACAGACGCCTCTCATCTTTTTAAGTGGTGGAACTTGCACTATTGCTGACTGACTAAATACTTTTTTGCCCCACTGTATCTTATCAGAGCAATCTGCTTCTTTCTCCATCAGGATGGATTATTAATTCTAAAAATTCTCAATTCCCGGGTAAAATCTGTATTCAGTGAAGACAGATTATTGCATTACTGAGATAAGCGGTGACAGTTGGTGCTGATAAGTTTCTATGCAGATGGTAGGAGAGGGAAGGAGGGAGGAGCTCTGCCTCTAGATCCTCCCTCTGTCCTCTCTACTTGGACTCTGCAACTGTCATTTTCTATCTCAATAATGGGAAAGTCTGGGAGGAGGGAGAAGGATTTCGTAGGATGACTCCCAGTAAAAAGAAAAGTTTTTAAAAAAATGTAAAAATATTTTTTACAAATTATAAAGCTCCATCAGTGGAAAAATGAAAAAAGTTATAGCTCTCAGAATAAAGCGATTCCAAAATAATAATTTTTTCTTTAAAATAGTTTTTATTGTGTAAAAATGCCTAAACATAAAATAATTATATAAATGTGGTATCGCTGTAATTGTACTGACCCAAAGAATAAAGATGCCTTATGCATTTTACCACATGAGGAACAGCATAAAGAAAAAAAATCTTGAATTATTTTTTTTTCATTCTACCTCCCAAAAATCAGAATAGAAAGCGATCATAACAGGTCATGTGGCCAAAAATGGTACCGATAAAAATGTCAACTTGTCCCGCAAAAAACAAGACCTCACATGAGTCTGTCTGCAGAAGTATGGAAAAATTATAGCTCTCAAAATATGGCAATTTTTTTCCCCAAAAAAGCATCTTTTAGTGTGTGACAGCAGCCAAAAATAAATATAAATCGCTGTAATCGCAGCAATCCAAAGGATAAAGTCATCTAATCACTTATACTGCATGAGGAGGGGTGTAAAAAATAAATAAAGTCAAATTTTGATCTGCAATTGATTTGTTCATTCTGCCTCCCAAAGATCACAGTAAGGCTCGGCTCACATTTATCCTGCGCTCTGCGCTGAGCACTTACACCGGGGTTTCGAAGTAAATCTCTGAAATGTGTGATTCAGATGGAACCCCCTGTGGAAAATTCCCCAGAATGTGGCGAATGGACGCACTGTGGATGCCGTCTGGCCTATGATTCGGCAATAACCGTCTTTTTAGAAGTGCATAAAAGTGTGGTCGGCAAGTTTTTTTGCACCTGTGAAAAGAAGTACTCTGCTGAATAGAGGCCAGACGCAAACCAAAGTAACTCTGCTGCATCATTATAGTGATTGGATTCCTTGGGGAGTTTCATCTGAATCATATCACTTACTGGTGCATCTCACAAAATTAGAATATCATTAAAAAGTTAATTTATTTCAGTTCTTCAATACAAAAAGTGAAACTCATATAATATATAGAGTCATTACAAACAGAGTGATGTATTTCAAGTGTTTATTTCATTAATGTTGATGATTATGGCTTACAGCCAATGAAAACCCAAAAGTCATTATCTCAGTAAATTAGAAATGTTGGCCTACTGAAATGTATGTTCAGTAAATGCACTCAATACTTGGTCGGGGCTCCTTTTGCATCACTTACTGTATTAATCCGGTGTGGCATGGAGGCGATCAGTCTGTGGCACTGCTGAGGTGTTATGGAAGCCCAGGTTGCTTTGATAGCAGCCTTCAGCTCGTCTGCATTGTTGGGTCTGGTGTCTCATCTTGCTCTTGACAATGCACTATAGATTCTCTATGGGGTTAAGGTCAGGCGAGTTTGCTGGGAAATCAAGCACAGTGAGGCCGGTTTCACACATCCTGATATTTCTAGTCCGGTAAACACGGTACCGGAGATATCCGTGTCCGTGTGTCTGTATGAAACAACCGTGTGGCAACCATGTGGCGCATCAGTACTACACAGACAGCCGCTGGGGAAGAAGCGCTACAGTAAGCGCTATTTCCCTGTGTGTGGTGCTGAACGCGGCTTTCATCCATTGTCCCCTGCTCTGCCGGCAAGCAGCGCAAGCAGGGGAGAATGAATGAAAGAAAAAAACGACGTAGGGTCCCCCCTATATTTTAAAACTAACTATTCTCAGGCTGGTAAGGGGCCATGGATATGGGCCCCCCCAGCCTAAAAAAAAGCAGCCCACAGCTGCCCAGAAAAGGCACATCTGTGTTTTTTCAGTTTTTCTTTTTTAACAAATATGCAAAAAATTCTACATTTCTTTTTTTCAGTCAAGATGGAGTGCAGAGTGTAGATTAATGAGAACAAAAATGAACTTTTTTGAATTTACCAAATGGCTGCAATGAAACAGCGTCAAAAATTTAAAGGGGTCTGAATACATTCCGTACTCACTGTATATATAGCATTGTTATGATTGAGATATATAAGCTGAAGACAATTTCCTGTTATGTCCATGTAGCGTAGGCAAAGTAGTTCCAGATGCATATAAAGAACAGTAGTGAGTCTACAGTTACACCATATCACATGGCATAACTCACAGTGTACATGTAATAGGTCGGTACTGAATTTCAAGAAGATGCATTGAGCAGTTAGAAAGGAGTTTGGTGCTATATGGAAGGTGAGGTATCCCGCTGGGTCAGTGTAGGACTAATACTGGAGGAACGCCAGGAACATGTCAGAGAAGGCTTCCGGTCATGTGGAACAAAGGAGAAGAACACCTTAAAGTGGAAAGTTTTTTTTTGGCAAGACGACAAGTCATGTGCTAGATGAAGGCCATAATAAGTACAGGAGTATGTACTATAGTGTATGGTAAAATACTTACTGATTGCCATCTTCCTCGCATTCATTCATGGCAAATGAGCGTGTGATTATAACCCAGATGGAAGGCCTGGCTGATTACTGCAGAGTGAGGGCATGTTATAACCTGGGTCATCAAGATTAAATAATATATTACAGATCATTGCAACGGGGTACCAAATTATAACGGTGGGGGATGATTTATTATTATACTATGAGTGAAGGTTATTACTGCAAGGATCTATGTCATCATTGTGTTCGGAGAATGATTCATATCATAGCATCTTTCCACTCTAAAATTATAAATCAAGTTCAAATTGCTTGCTTACTGTTAGTCGCTGAAAAATTTTGCTGAAACTGTGGAGTCTGTCACGACTCTGTTGTCGGGTGTCCCAGGAACAGGGGCTCCTTTCCTGTCCCTAATGCTAGGGGACGCGCTAGCTCGCCTTGTTCCTCAGATTACTTCTGATGGTGAAGACGATGGGGCCACGAACCTTGCCTTAGTGACTAAATCCGCCCTCAGTCTTTACCTTTCCCCCACCCAGAGAAGTGGGGTGTAGTAGTGTACTGTAATACACCAACCAGACTAACAAGGTAATACGAACAGGGATAAAGGAAAATATCAATCCTAAAAATATACACACAAACAACAGAGGTAAACAACAAGGAATGGAAGATGGGGTTAAACCCAAGTAGGAGAAAAAGGGGGATTATCACACACTCAAAAACTAGCAACAGTCACAGATAAATCCACCAAACACCTTCTCCAATAACAACCACCAATGACCTTATCTTCTTTCTGTATGTTACTGCACTGATAGCATTGTAAACATTGGTATGTGCCTTGTTTGGGAGTTCAGAGAAATTGCTGTTTCAGTAGTTTTTTCTGCTTAAAGTAATTCGTCCTTATGTTAGACGGATTACTAAAATATGGCTAGAAAGGTTCACAAAACTCATGAACAAATTGAGTAACTTTTTGTAAAATACCACAGAGTCTTTTGCTAGTCTTACGCATCTAGTATGTAAAAGGATAAAAAGTGTTATGAAAGGCAATTCAGAATCACAATGGACATGGAGGTCAGAGCACATACAGTGATCTGACAATAACCCAAAATCATAGAACGAGCTCTGAGACGTGGGAACTCTGCAGACCGCAATCCCTAATCCTCTCCAAACAACACTAGAGGCAGCCGTGGATTGCGCCTAACTCTGCCTATGCAACTCGGCACAGCCTGAGAAACTAACTAGCCTGAAGATAGAAAATAAGCCTACCTTGCCTCAGAGAAATACCCCAAAGGAAAAGGCAGCCCCCCACATATAATGACTGTGAGTTAAGATGAAAAGACAAACGTAGGGATGAAATAGATTCAGCAAAGTGAGGCCCGACTTTCTTAACAGAGCGAGGATAGGAAAGATAACTTTGCGGTCTACACAAAACCCTAAAGAAAACCACGCAAAGGGGGCAAAAAGACCCTCCGTACCGAACTAACGGCACGGAGGTACACCCTTTGCGTCCCAGAGCATCCAGCAAAACAATAAGACAAGCTGGACAGAAAAAATAGCAAACAAATAGCAAAGAAGAACTTAGCTATGCAGAGCAGCAGGCCACAGGAATGATCCAGGGAAAAACAAGTCCAACACTGGAACATTGACAGGAAGCATGGATCAAAGCATTAGGTGGAGTTAAGTAGAGAAGCACCTAACGAGCTCACAAGATCACCTGAGGGAGGAAACTCAGAAGCAGCAGTACCACTTTCCTCCACAAACGGAAGCTCCCAGAGAGAATCAGCCGAAGTATCACTTGTGACCACAGGAGGGAGCTCTGCCACAGAATTCACAACAAAAAAGTGTAAATAAATGTATTTTTGTGACCCGTAGAAGCGCGGTAGCGCGAAACGGCCGTCGTTTCTTATCCACGCTCTCCCCTAGTGTGCCCGCACATGTTCGAATAAAGGACTATTACACAAGAGACCGGTGAGTGCACTTACATTTATTTACCAAGCAGAGAAAAAGAAAAGAATGTTTGCTCAAGCTAATTTGTTCCTAAAGTTAGAGGATTGATGAAAACAAGGTAAGAAAGGCTGACGAAACTCATGAAGTACTGATTCTATGTGAAAAATTCTGCAGTGTCTTCTGATGCCTAATGTAAATTAAAGCAGTTTGCATATGGGGGCACAACATTGGACCCCATTACGGTCCCTTGGGTCTGGATATAGAAAGTATCCAGGAATAGGAAGAAATTCTTAGTGAGTACAAATTCCAAAAAGTTAATTTAAAACTGAATTGTGGCAATGTTCAGCTCTGATATAAAAAGACAGTTCCTCAACAGCTTTCTTTGTCTTGTTTGTTGTATGGATGTTTGTAGACTGTTGACATAAAAAAGACCAGTGTGGTATCTTTCATGACCTGTCAGAGATCAGTAATAAATTTCAGAAAATCCTACGTGTCTATTAGGAAGTATTTTGTGGGTATTGTCTACATGGGAAATAATCTTTTCTAATTACATGGACAAAGAGGAGAGGAGGGAGTCTGCGGAGGCATCTATTGATCGATCTAGAGGTGTTTATGAGGCTTGGAAAGGGTGTAAAAAGTGGTTTCACCAGATGTGTGTTAATGAGAAAGCTGTATGTCTATTTTTCACTGTCAGAACTGAATAAGGAGCAATTTGTGGAAGCTCTGTATTTTCCTGCAAGTTCTCACATTAATGAGTAGAAAACAAGTGAATCAAACCAAAGGAACAGTGCTAACCACTGAGCCACCATGGTGCATATAATAAGCAAGCATACAGTGTGACCAATGGTGGGGACATAGTTGGACCAAAAGGCAAGGGACACCTAGTCCTGTACTGATAATCACCACCTGGTTAAACACTGATTTTATAGAAACAGCAAAACACAGCCCAGTAAGTGACATATTTCTGGAATCAGGGTCTCAGCCCCTACATTATGCTCAACTCTCATTACATAGCAAAAACCTGGTGACAGATTCTCTTTAAAAGCTGGGTGTGTAGGTACAGAGGATCCTCTGAGTTGGGAAGGGTAAATGGCCATTACGATCAATTATTATGATCCATAAACCAGGTACATAACTAGGTGTCTACTTGTTTGAACAAGATGAGTATTGTCAAGCCATTTATACACTCTATTCTAAAGTAATCTAAATGAACCCCACAAGGAGAGAGCATAATGTGTCATGAAAGAAGTGTTTGTGGCGCTGCACAGTGGAACAGAGTTTGGGTAATAATGATGTCATGAGTAAGGATACCAAGGGTTATGATTTGCAGTCATCACAATTGGGGTGGTAATAACCAAATTGCAGGCATAAAGGTGAAGTGAAGACAAGTCAGGGGGATCGTGTCTTCAGGGCTGCCACCAGGAATTTTGGGCCCCCTTGAGACTTCGCCCAGGCTCCACCCCAGCTCCCCAATAGCAGTATAATCAGGGCCGTATTTAGAGTTTCTGCTGCCCCAGGCACTTTTAGTGCTGCCTCCCCCATTGTTGAGTATGACACTATCGGCAGTGACTTTGCCATAAATCGCTGATGTGAAAGTCGCCTTTTGCAGCAGATCCGGCAGTTTTTCCGCATCTGCCGTGTAACGGATCACTTACGGCAACATTGCGTTCGGCCTCATTCATTCCCTATGGGACTTGCGGACATGTGCGGCACTTGCGGTTTTGCCGCGATCTGGCAAATGAGGTATTTGCAGCAATAGAATAAAACACTGCTAGCACTGTTTTTTGTCTCACCGCAAGTGCAAAACCGCGAGTGCCGCACATGTCCGCAAGTAGCCATCACTACCTGTCCCTACACCTTGCTAGCTCATCCCTTAACTTCCCTCTGACCTAAAACTACACTATAAAGCTTTAGAAAAACAATTTATTAACTGGCCTATTCCTATGATAATGAGGGCTCCAGGCTACGGCGTAGACTGGGACGGGCCGTCTCCGGGTCTCCATTCTCTCTGTGCACACCCTCAGTCCCTGCCTCACTGCCTGTGCACAGACCACCCTCCACTGGACCTGGTAACCACCGCTCGCAGTGGCATACCGGCAGAGGTGTACCAAGGGTTTCTGGCACTCGGGGCAAGAATTCATTTTGGCCTACCCCCCCGCCAAGGTCATATGCGATTTGCACACTTAGTCATGTGCCCACGAGCTCCTCTCCCTAATGCTCTCAATGTTCAGTGGGCAAAGCAGTCATCAAAGCAAAAGGTGGCTACTTTAAAGAACCTAGAATATAAGACTTAATTTCAGTTGTTTCCCACTTTTTTGTTAATTCATAGTTTTGATGCTTTCAGTGTGAATGTACAATTTTCATAGTCACGAAAATACAGAAAAATCTTCTTTTTATGGGTGAAGAAAATGCTGAAAGAAGTGACACGCTGCAATTGGCAAACACGCAGTAGTTTTCCAATTAATTCAGGAAAAAAACAAAAACGTGTGCATGAGATTTCTGAAATCTCAGATTTGCGAACCTTTAGGGTATGTGCACACGTTGCGGATCCGCAGCAGTTTTCCATGCGGTGTACAGTACAATGTTAACCTATGGAAAACAAAAACCGCAGTGCACACGCTGCGAAAAATTCCGCACGGAAACGCTGCGGAAAAAAAAGAAGTAGCATGTCACTTCTTGCTGCGGATTCCGCAGCGGTTTTCAACCTGCACCAATAGGAAAGTGCAGTTGAAAACCCGCAGAGGAATCCGCAGAAGAAACCGCGTGAAAAGCCGCAGTGAAAACCGCAGTGGTTTTGCACTGCGGAGTTTCCAAATCCGCTGCGGAAAAATCCGCAGCAAAATCCGCAACGTGTGCACATACCCTAAAATTTGCATAAAAAAGCAGCAACGTGTGAACATAGCCTTATAGTGTAGAGCTCATACAATTAAAAAGCAGTGTTCTGGTAAGAGGAGCGACAAAATGCAGGACTGGGTTTGGTATAGAGGGTCTACACCATGGGGCTGAGAAAAGGGCTAGACTGCAGGATGGGGCTCTGTGTATAGGGGCTGAGAGGATAGATATCATGCAGGATAGGCTGTACATAGACAACAGAAAATAGAAATATATTTCAGGATAGTGCTCTGTAGAGTGGGGCTGAACAGAGGACACACTGCAGAACGGGGCTTTGGAGGAGAGCTGTACTGCACGATGGTACTCTATATAGGGACAGAAATTGTATCCGTATTATCCGAGCCTTGTTGGGCTGTTATCCGAGTATCTTGGTCCTGCTCGGATAATATATTCGAGTCCCTGCAGCTGCATGTTTTGCGGCAGTAGACAGTCGCAATCCCTGCATTTGTTGTGGTCGTCTACCGCCGGAAAACATGCAGCTGCAGGGAGTCGAATATATTACCCGAGCACGCCCAAGATACTCGGAAAACAACCAAGCAGACTTGTATAACAAGTTATCAGAGCACATTCGCTCATCACTAGATAGGACCTTCCATATTAAAAGGTCACCTTGACGTGGTTGTATAGCTTTTACGCTCTTTGATAAAAAAGCGCCAAGTACCTTACATTTTTAATGTTTATATTCAAACTAGTAGCTCTGTACTAACAGTAAAGTGACAATGAATACAGCCATAACATGTCATAAAAGCATTGGTAAGTTTATATTAAATGGAGGACAAATAAAAATAAACAATTTTCTATTCTTTTTCATTATAACAGCAAAGATATTTAAGGGAAAAAAAAAAAAGCTGATGAAATCTTACAGAAATGTTTTGGAATATAGGAGTAGAGTAGACGTTGTGTGTCCATTGTATAGGGAATATGCAGCAAACTATATTGAGAAAATGGACATCTTGCTAAGTTATGCTCCATTTAATTTTCATTAAAGCGAGAGCCAACTAAATAGCTAACCATGGAATACAGGCCGGGTCTGCCAGAAGAGATCCGTGCTTTGTTCGAGGTTCTCGGCTCTGCGTCCCCCCCGTCTATGAGGCCATATGCTCATAGGGCGCGAAGAACGGGGCCATCTTCAGGACACAAGCCTTTTAATTACTGTAAGTGGCTTACTCACCCTTCCCCTGTACTGTACTGAGTCAGTGCCCTGTCCGTACAATACTAATATTATTTCCATTATTAGCCAAATCCAACCACATTGTATAATATATGAAAACACTCAGGCTCTTATATAATTAGCATGTATTTATTCATATCACTTCCAAGCATTCAAGGACAGATACACGTAGGTATGAAGCGCCTCAAATATCCCCTGCACCAGAGACCATTACTTAAGCCTTCCCCTACTGACCAATGTACTGATTTAAAGATCTCCTCCCAAATTGTAATTTTACATTTACCAATCAAAAGCCACATGGCTGCTCCTCCTGTGGTTGAACCTTATCAAATTCTCAAAGTTTTGATTTACTAAAGATTTGGTTAGAAATCTTCTTTGAAGGGAATCTGCGCAAAGTTATTGCCATGGAATCTCAGAGCTGCATAATGTAGGGACTGAGACCCTGATTCCAGTGGTGTATCACTTGCTGGGCTGCGTGCTGACATTCTAATATAATCACTGTTTTCTCTGATCTAGTAGTGCTCAGAATGTGGAGCTCTCTATAACTCCGCCCTCACCACTGATTGGTAGCTTTGTGTTTACACTGTGCATAGGCAGAAAGCTGCCAATCAGTGGTGGGGGTGGGGTTACACAGAGCAGCTGACTAGGAGGAAGACACCTACAGTAGTCCTCTAGTGATAATCTCTTACTGATGATATCACTGCTTTTTTGAAACAGAAACACAGGCTAGAAAGTGACACATCGCTGTAATCAGGCTCTCTGCCCCTGCATCATGCTGCTCTCAGATTACATAGAAAAATAATGGCTTACTACAATTTACCATTACTTTACTGAATTGTACCCGAAGACCTTGTGATAGTCATTGTAACAGTACATTATTATAGTGTCACTTCTCATCCTTCCATTGAGTAACTCTGTCTTCTGGTTTCGCCCGATGGAACCATTCAAACCATGACCCATCATACACAGCAGTATCTTCCTTGCCCAAAATAAATGAAGCCAATACCAGCTGGCAAGCAGTGACACCGCGCCGGCAAGTTATAGTCAATGGCTTTGTCAGGTCAATTCCTTTTTCTTTAAAAAGTTGCTTCATTTCTTCCGGGGTCTTCTCAAATCCTTCTTCGGTCAAGAAACTTGTAAATGGGAGGTTCAAGGATCCAGGAATGTGACCGGGCAATATTACTGTAAAGAATAAAGAGATCATGAGATTGGAGAACTATACAATCTGCCTGTGGTGCTGAGCCGGCATCTTTCCTGGCACATCACAGCTGATCTGTTCATCTGTCATGTGCCTTTAACAGCCGCGGGTGGAATCGCGATCCACCCACGGCTATTAACTTGTTAAATGATGCTGTGAATCATTGACGGCGGCATTAGACAGGCTGCACAGGTGCAGAATACTGATGAAACAAGCGCCCACAGACCTACCAATTCACGGAGGGGGGGATTGCTTAGTTTTATAACTGCACAAAGAAGAGGCTTGCATAGGGCACCAGTTACACAGGTACCCTTATTATTAGATCAGGGGGGCTACCCAGATTTCCGCCCGCGGTTGTTAACCTGTTAAATGCCGCGGTCGATCTCTGATAGTGGCATTTAGCACATGCTGGCAATTCTATGCGCCAATCGGTGCGCTCATGACGTGATTGTGGGTTGCTACAACAGCCGGGTGGCCTATAGAAGACCTCATGTGATTACATTGTAACCCAGCCTGTGGATTGCGAAAAGTTTAGAAAAAAAAAAAGTTTTAAAAAACATGAAAAAAAAGACATTGAAGTTCAAATTTTCATAACTGAAAAAAATAAATAAATAAATATATATATATATATATATATATATATATATATATATAAATACACATATTTGCATTCAGGAAAGTCAGATCAAAGTATAATAATTAACCCGATCTGTAATCACTGTAATCACAAACGAGTGGTAAAAAAGTCACATCTGTCCCAAAATGATATAAATAAAAATATCATCTCACCACGCAAAAAATAAGCCATCACACAGCTCCATCGACAAAAAAAAAGAAAACGTTTCGGGTCTCGGAAAATGTCGACAACCAAAAATTTCTAATTTTGCAAACCTCAGATTTTCCTTCCCCCCCCCCCGCCATTAAAATAATAAAAAACTGGACATCTTGGGTATCGCTGTAATTATATTGATGAGAAGAATCATATTACAAGGTCATTTTTACATAAAAATGTACACCATAAAACTAATTCCAAAAAATAATGTCAGAATTGTGTTTTTTTCACAGTTTCTCCCCACTAGGAATTTTTTCCTGTTTTCCAGTACACTATGTGGTAATATAAATGATGCCATTTAAAAGTACAAGATGTCCCACATAAAAACAATCCGCTGTATATTAGTGTGGACAGAAAAATAGAAAAGTTATGACTCTGGGAAAAAAGGAGAAAAAAAATTAAAACAGAAATTGGCCACATCATGAAGGGGGTTAAAGACACACACTTGAAAATCATGGTCATATGAACAGTGCCATAGACTGTACTGGGCGAGTATTGTGTTTGTGAAAAACACTGACTGAATAGGCATGTGACAAATGGATGTCTGAATGAATCCTTACTAAGGCCGGTTTCACACGTCAGTGGCTCCGGTACGTGTGGTGACAGTTTCCTCACATACCGGAGACACTGACTCACGTAGACACATTGAAATAAATGTGTCTCTGCAGATGTCAGCGTGTTTTCACGGACCGTGTGTCCGCTTGCAAACCTAGGAGACATGTCCGCGTTTCTCCGGCAGCACGGTCCACAAAGCATCCCGCACACGTGCACACGGAGGACAGTGTGCACTCTCCTCCGTGTGCACGTACCGCCGCAGGAGAAACAGCGCTACAGTTAAGCGCTGTCCCCTGCTTTTGGTGCTGAAGCCGGCATTCATTCCTTCTCCCCAGTAGTGTTCGCTGGAGAGAGGGAATGAAAAATCAAGGTTTTTTTTTTGTTCAAAATAAAGTTTGGGGTCACCTAATGCCTCCCAAATCCCGTGCGCCCGCTCGCTTGCAGAGAAATACTCACCCAGATCCCGCGATGCCTCCTCAGCGCCGGCAGCCTGTCCTGTGTGAGCAGTCACGTGGTACCGCTCATTAAGGTAATGAATATGCGGCTCCACCCCTATGGGAGTGGAGTTCATATTCATTACTTTAATGAGCGGTACCACGTGACCGCTGAACAGGGGAAGAGCTGCAGCACCTGAAGACCATGGGACACGCAGGCACCGCGCCAGGAGCAGGTGAGTATGTGACCGTCGTCGCTCCCCCTCACCCGCCGATCCCCCCCCCCCCCCGCCAACATGACTCGAGTATAAGCCGAGGGGGGCACTTTCAGCCCATTTTTTTGGGCTGAAAATCTTGGCTTATACTCGAGTATATACGGTAATACTTTTATTTTTTAAAGCATTTTTGCAGCATTTATCCTACACCAGCCTAAAACTTTTGCACTGTACTGTATATATATTATACACCCACACCTCCCACTATATGACTAATATCAATTGTAGGGCGTATCACAGCCATGGGAATGCAAAATAATCGCTCAACGCTGATTAAAGTCATGACTAGTATCGACAAGTCTACTACAATCCAGCATGCGTGGGAATCCGGCCACTGCTTGCATGCACGGACTGTTTGCTCTTCCTAAACAAAATGAGATTGCAAAACAGTGAGCGCAACGTGTGATATTCTGATAATTTAATGTAGATATTTTGAAAACATTTTTTTTAGTTATATATCAGGTTCCTTAAAGGGACTCTGTCACCTGAATTTGGCGGGACTGGTTTTGGCTCATATGGGCGGAGTTTTCGGGTGTTTTATTCACCCTTTCCTTACCCGCTGGCTGCATGCTGGCTGCAATATTGGATTGAAGTTCATTCTCTGTCCTCCATAGTACACGCCAGCGCAAAGCAATCTTGCCTTGTGCAGGTGTGTACTATGGAGGACAGAGAATGAACTTCAATCCAATATTGCAGCCAGCATGCAGCCAGCGGGTAAGGAAAGGGTGAATCAAACACCCGAAAACTCCGCCCATATGACCCAAAACCAGTCCCGCCAAATTCAGGTGACAGGTTCCCTTTAAAGTGAACCTGTTAGTGGGGTTTTCCCCATATAAAGTGTGGCCAGCACCTGTACGCCCTCATATACAGGTCTTTCTCAAAAAATTAGCATATAGTGTTAAATTTCATTATTTACCATAATGTAATGATTACAATTAAACTTTCATATATTATAGATTCATTATCCACCAACTGAAATTTGTCAGGTCTTTTATTGTTTTAATACTGATGATTTTGGCATACAACTCCTGATAACCCAAAAAACCTGTCTCAATAAATTAGCATATCAAGAAAAGGTTCTCTAAACGACCTATTACCCTAATCTTCTGAATCAACTAATTAACTCTAAACACATGCAAAAGATACCTGAGGCTTTTATAAACTCCCTGCCTGGTTCATTACTCAAAACCTCCATCATGGGTAAGACTAGCGACCTGACAGATGTCAAGAAGGCCATCATTGACACCCTCAAGCAAGAGGGTAAGACCCAGAAAGAAATTTCTCAACAAATAGGCTGTTCCCAGAGTGCTGTATCAAGGCACCTCAATGGTAAGTCTGTTGGAAGGAAACAATGTGGCAGAAAACGCTGTACAACGAGAAGAGGAGACCGGACCCTGAGGAAGATTGTGGAGAAGGACCAATTCCAGACCTTGGGGAACCTGAGGAAGCAGTGGACTGAGTCTGGTGTGGAAACATCCAGAGCCACCGTGCACAGGCGTGTGCAGGAAATGGGCTACAGATGCCGCATTCCCCAGGTAAAGCCACTTTTGAACCATAAACAGCGGCAGAGGCGCCTGACCTGGGCTACAGAGAAGCAGCACTGGACTGTTGCTAAGTGGTCCCAAGTACTTTTTTCTGATGAAAGCAAATTTTGCATGTCATTCGGAAATCAAGGTGCCAGAGTCTGGTGGAAGACTGGGGAGAAGGAAATGCCAAAATGCCTGAAGTCCAGTGTCAAGTACCCACAGTCAGTGATGGTGTGGGGTGCCATGTCAGCTGCTGGTGTTGGTCCACTGTGTTTCATCAAGGGCAGGGTCAATGCAGCTAGCTATCAGGAGATTTTGGAGCACTTCATGCTTCCATCGGCTGAAATGCTTTATGGAGATGAAGATTTCATTTTTCAGCATGACCTGGCACCTGCTCACAGTGCCAAAACCACTGGTAAATGGTTTACTGACCATGGTATTACTGTGCTCAATTGGCCTGCCAACTCTCCTGACCTGAACCCCATAGAGAATCTGTGGGATATTGTGAAGAGAAAGTTGAGAGACGCAAGACCCAACACTCTGGATGAGCTTAAGGCCGCTATTGAAGCATCCTGGGCCTCCATAACATCTCAGCAGTGTCACAGGCTGATTGCCTCCATGCCACGCCGCATTGAAGCAGTCATTTCTGCCAAAGGATTCCCGACCAAGTATTGAGTGCATAACTGAACATTATTATTTGATGGTTTTTTTGTTTGTTATTAAAAAACACTTTTATTTGATTGGATGGGTGAAATATGCTAATTTATTGAGACAGGTTTTTTCGGTTATCAGGAGTTGTATGCCAAAATCATCAGTATTAAAACAATAAAAGACCTGACAAATTTCAGTTGGTGGATAATGAATCTATAATATATGAAAGTTTAATTGTAATCATTACATTATGGTAAATAATGAAATTTAACACTATATGCTAATTTTTTGAGAAGGACCTGTATGTAGCATTCTAGAATACTGTATAAATCCCCAATGTGCTCTGCATAGTAAAAAAAAGAGCTTTTATTATACTCACCTATGGGGCGGTCCAGCCAATTGGCGTCTCTGATCTTGATCCGGTGCCTCCTCTCTTCTTGACGCCCTACGTCATCCACACAGCGTCCTCCATCGCACTCTTGCGCAGGCATACTTCTCTCTGACCTGTCGAGGACAGAGTAATATATTGCAGTGCGCATGCGCCGGCGCTCTTTGGCTTTTCCAGGCGCATGCGCACTACAGTAATTTGCTCTGTCCTCGGCCCAGCACAGAGAATCGCGCCTATACAGAGAGACATGGAGGACACTATGTGGATGCATCAATACGAAGCACAGAAGGAGCACGACATCGCAAGAAGAGAGGATGCACCAGACCAACACCAGCGGCACCCATGGGACCGGACCATAGGAGAGTATAATAACAGCTCTTTTTTGTGCTATGCAGAGCACACTGGGGACATTTATACAGCATTGCACTCTAGAATGCGGTGACATAGGGCTTACAGCTGCTGGCCCTACTTTATATGAGAAAAACCTGGTGACAGGATCCCTTTAAGAAGGTAGCGGAAAATAAATTCTAACTCTGACTAAAAAGAGTTAATTGAAACTTTGCTGCCAAAAACTTCAGGGTGCGACAGATCAACATCTTTGAACAAGGGAACTGCCCGATAGATTGCAAATGTGCCAGCACATGAAAGAAACTAAATAAATAAAACATCCACCATATTTATGACCACATTTTTTTAAGCTAAAAATACGTTTTTATCTATTCTTATTATTATTATTTATATAGCACCATTGATTCCATGATGCTGTACATGAGAAACCCATTGACTTTCTAAACTCACATCCACTTGAATTATATTTTTTGTGGGTTTTCCAAGGCAAATGCACCACTTATCAATGTGGCTATGGGCTCATGCACATTGTTGTATTTTCCGTCCGAGTGCAATCCGACAAAACACCGACTAATGTTATTCTATCGGGCAGTACACAAGTCTGATTTTTTACTCTGCCCATGGGGAAAAAAAAATTTGCAGCACGCCAGAGTTTGATCTGATACTCAGATCGTGCTTGGTTATGCAAGTCAATGAGTGTGTGGAAAACATTGGACTGCACTTGGATGACATCTGAGTGCAGTCCGATCTACACGGACTGACAGAATGGAGAAGATGGAGAATTTGGTTTTCTCCATCTTCTTGTTATCTGAGAATATTGGACCACACTATGATCACACTCTGATCAGAGTGTGATTAGTACAATCATAGTAACATAGTAACATAGTTATTAAGGTTGAAGGAAGACTTTAAGTCCATCTAGTTCAACCCATAGCCTAACCTAACATGCCCTAACATGTTGATCCAGAGGAAGGCAAAAAAAAAAACCCCATGTGGCAAAGAGTAAGCTCCACATTGGGGAAAAAAATTCCTTCCCGACTCCACATACGGCAATCAGACTAGTTCCCTGGATCAACGCCCTATCAAGGAATCTATTGTATATACCCTGTAACATTATACTTTTCTAGAAAGGTATCCAGTCCCCTCTTAAAGGGAACCTGTCACCCCGAAAATCGCGGGTGAGGTAAGCCCACCGGCATCAGGGGCTTATCTACAGCATTCTGTAATGCTGTAGATAAGCCCCCGATGTTACCTGAAAAAGGAGAAAAAGACGTTATATTATACTCACCCAGGGGCGGTCCCGCTGCTGGTCAGGTCGGATGGGCGTCTCTGGTCCGCTGCGGTGCCTCCCATCTTCTTTCCATGACGTGTCCTCTTCTGATCTTCAGCCACGGCTCCGGCGCAGGCGTACTTTGCTCTGCCCTGTTGAGGGCAGACAAAATACTGCAGTGCGCAGGCGCCGGGCCTCTGACCTTTCCGGCGCCTGCGCACTGCAGTACTATCCTCTGCCCTCAAGAGGGCAGAGCAAAGTACGCCTGCGCCGGAGCCGTGGCTGAAGATCAGAAGAGGACGTCATGGAAAGAAGATAGGAGGCGCCGCAGCGGACCAGAGACGCCCATCCGACCTGACCAGCAGCGGGACCGCCCCTGGGTGAGTATAATATAAACGTCTTTTTCTCCTTTTTCAGGTAACATCGGGGGCTTATCTACAGCATTACAGAATGCTGTAGATAAGCCCCTGATGCCGGTGGGCTTACCTCACCCGCGATTTTCGGGGTGACAGGTTCCCTTTAAATTTAAGTAATGAATCACTCATTACAACATCATACGGCAGAGAGTTCCATAGTCTCACTGCTCTTCAGTTTTCCTGCAACCTACAGATGGAAGGTTCACTGAAGACTTGATAGAAAAAGCTTTATAACAAGGAAAAAGGAAGGTCCACTCTAGGCGCGTTTTCTGATTGAAATCAATGGGAAGCTTGTTGCAGAGAGACTGAGGAGTTTTTGAGTTATTGAGGAGGATTTGGAAAGTTTCAGCTCAGTTTCTGCTCCAAAAACTCTTAGAAAAACTCAGCATGCAAAAAGCCAAATGGTATGTGCACGCAACGTCTTTAATTTAACAGCATGGGGCTTCTGGAGATTTTTTTTTTCCAACAAAGCCACATCAGGAAAAAGACTGCATTTTTTTTCTACATCTTCTACAATAGAGATTGGATGGCTTCCATATGAAGTCCCCCGAAGACTGAACAAGTTACTTCAACTTTTTCAGGGTTTCCAAATCCCTAGAACGGTTAAAAATGAGATAAAACGTCGTTTTGACATTGCTGTGCATTATGGCCAATTTTTGCGGCGCTTTTTCATGCAGAATCATGTGCACATATTAAAAAATTTGTTTTCATGTGATTTTTTTTTTTTTGGGGGGGGGGGAATCTGCACATAATAACGTCCGTGTGAACATATCCTTTAGGGGATAATCTTGGCCTGCAGCTATGTACATAGTTATCACTTATACACAGCTTACTAACTGCCTTTTTCTAAAGGTACCTTCACACTGAGCGACTTTAGAACGATAACGATAGCGATCCAAGACGTTGCAGCGTCCTGGATAGCGATATCGTTGTGTTTGACATGCAGCAGCGATCAGGATCCTGCTGTGAGATCGCTGGTCGGAGCTAGAAGGCCAGCACCTTATTTCATCGCTGGATCACCCGCTGACGTCGCTGAATCGGCGTGTGTGACGCCGATTCAGCGATGTCTTCACTTGTAACCAGGGTAAACATCGGGTTACTAAGCGCAGGGCTGCGCTTAGTAACTCGATATTTACCCTGGTTACCATTGTAAATGTAAAAAAAAAAAAAAAACACTACATACTCACATTCCGGTGTCTGTCGCGTCCCCCGGCGTCAGCTTCCCTGCACTGTGTCAGCGCCGGCCGGCCGTAAAGCAGAGCACAGCGGTGGCGTCACCTCTCTGTTTTACAGCCGGCGCTTACACAGTGCAAGGAAACTGACGCCGGGGGACGCGACAGACACCGGAATGTAAGTATGTAGTGTTTTTTTTTTTTTTACATTTACAATGGTAACCAGGGTAAACATCGGGTTACTAAGCGCGGCCCTGCGCTTAGTAACCCGATGTTTACCCTGGTTACCAGGGGACTTCGGCATCGTTGGTCGCTGGAGAGCTGTCTGTGTGACAGCTCTCCAGCGACCACACAACAACGACTAAACAGCGACGCTGCAGCGATCGGCATCGTTGTCTATATCGCTGCAGCGTCGCTTAATGTGACGGTACCTTAAAAGTCTGTCAATTGAGCAACACAGATAACTATGCAGATATCTACTGTCCTGAACTTACCTCATTAAAGGAGCCATACCAGTTTCTGATTTTTTTTTTCCTATCTGTATCTGCTTAGTATGTCCTTTTTTAAAAAAAAAAAAATAAATAAATAAAATAATTAAGTCTCACCTTCTCCAGGTTCTGGCTCTGTACCCAGATATCGTCCCTCAGGACGTGAGTCTACCAGCTGGAATTCTTTTGTGTTCCTGTTCCTCTGAATATCCTCATAGGATTTCACCAACGAAGGGTTCAGAACTGCTCGAAAAGACTCAGGTTTTGGCTTCTCCACCTCAGAAGTCACAGGAAGGCCTTGCTTTACCCAATTTCTGAAGCCCCCGTTCAGAACAGACACCTTACTGTGCCCAAAAACCCTAAACATCCACCAGGCCCTTGCGGCGTAGTAAACACCCACTTGATCAGCGTCATAAATTACAACGTGGGTATCATTGTTGATGCCAAGATTGCCAACGTATTTAGAAAAGTAAGATTCGCTGGGGATCATGGTTTCATATGGAGATGTCTTCTCTTTGCATTCATCGATGTCAAAGTATAAAGCTCCTGGTATATGTTTTTCTTCATACTCCTTGCGTCCATCTCTGATAGGTGGGTAGTAGAAGGAAGCATCCAGGATGCGAAGGGCTGCTCCAGGCTTGCAGGTTTTCAAGGCCTCAGAAAGCCAGTTTATGGAAACCAGAGCTCGGGAGAGAAGGTGATGAGACATGCTGCACGCTCGCCCTGAAGTTTGGCAATGCCTTTCACACAGAAGTTTAGAGTGCACTTGGATTACTTCCCGGAAGCTGAACTTGGCATTTGTTAATCTTTTTCTAACTCCCCAACCTTTTTCGAAACCGCCTTACAATTTACGGTTGAGAAACCCTTCCACAACCCTCCTACAATTCCTTAATTTCTTATTCTGAAAGCTCTGCTGAGCACTTAATCTTCTAACTTCTTAATTCAGGCAGTAGAAAAGGTTAACCCATGAAAAAACAGGGGACAGGTCATCACATTCTGGTCTCTAATGAAACAGTAAAGAAATAAAAGTATAAATGAAAACGAAGGAATAAAAAAAAGGGAAAACATGGCAAAGCAAATAAAAGTAAAGAAAGAAGAGCGGACCAAAGAAACATTTTCAACGGTAAAGACAAACTGTGTTCACATTGTTTTTTTCTGCCTTTTTTTGGTGCTGGAAAATGCAGCAATGAATGATAAAGACACTCAAAAGAATGACCATATTTAATTCGATGTCATAACGACTTGTTCATATGTTCATGCTTTTGAGCTTCTTAAAAGCTTAAAGAGGTGCAAAACATTTGAAAGAAGTAATGCTATGTGAACATGTGCATATGCACCTAATTGAGGCGCACACAAGCAGTCAACTACGCCTTGGTGACCGCTGAAAATTATGTCTGACCGCGTCCAATACATTGTATAGGTGAAAATTATCTTGCTGACGCTCGTATCTCCGCAAGATAAATAGATATGCTGCGGTCTGCAAAGATGTGCCCCATGTCTGTCTCTGGGGGTCTCTGGACGCATAGTGGGCATATGCTGTAACATCTGGACGCTGTGGGTTGGACGTTGAGCAAGTACGCAGCGTCCAACCCGCAGCGTTTACTGATCGCGTGCCCCTACCCTAAGGCATGTGAGGACTTTTTTAAGGTAATTTTCGCATGGAAACCACCTGAAAACGTACTCACTAAATGTTACAAATAACGGACATAGTGCACAGTAATGTCAAGACTACTTGCTGTGCACATATTGCGTCTTTTGTAACTTCTGCGCCGTACTATTACTGTGCATGTCGCGTCTCCCCCTTTGATGTGGGCTCCGGCGATGATAGTACTCTGTTTAGGGTACGAGGTATTGATGCCCTGAAAATCAATATCAGAGGTGGTGGTTTATCTAAACGCCGGCTAGGTTAGAGACAAGGTGGATCTGGGCTTTGAATATGGTTTACCCCTTTGGTCTGAACGAGTGCCTATCGTTTGCCCCTTTTCTGGAGTCCCCGAGTTGATATGTGTCAACTAGTGCGGTCTTTTCCGCATAGTTTTTTATCTTCATTGTTCTAATTTTAACATATTTGTATTTTAGTGACATCTGTTGATTCTCTGATGGAAGTGATGAACATTTCAGGAAGAAGCCCACCATGGTTACAGAATGTATTGCTCTATCTGTCATATTATGTATGTGGTCTCTATACGTTAGTTGGGCATATGGGATTTCTGTCAAACACTTTGTATAAGGTCTATATTATGCTATGCTGTTGTATTGTTTTGTGTATTAGCTTTATTGTAGGACATTTGTCCATATTTATATCAGGATGAAACATTTTGGATTAAACATTTAATATGTGGGATTTTGTAAATTTGAATGTTATCCATTTGATATACATTATGTCCTACTTTAGCTCCTTATGTAGTGGGGGGCTGGTGAATTTACTTCTGTATATGTATTTGAACTCATATGGACTTTCTGATATAGTATGCAGTTTTGCTATGGTCTACTATATGCCCATTATACTTACACTGATATCTATTATTGTCATCACTGCATATGTTTTATCTATATAAATGCAGCCCTTTATGCTTCTGCCGTTTTGCCCACAGTCAAGATGGCCACCGGAGTGTGTGCGCTGTTCAGCTGCGCCCTGCCCTTTTCTCTGGTGCCGCCCACTGTCTGAAGTGTCAGTCACATGGGGCCCCATGTGATCCTGCATTGGCGGTCAGGGTCTCGCTGGTGTGGGGGCGGGACATTGTTAGCTGGCCGGTGCACACTTCCAGACAGGTGAGCTATAAGGAGCCATTATTGCTCATCACTGCACGCTCCCTGAGGAAGGAAACTTCCGAAACACGCATCGGGGAGGGCAGGAGATTGCATGTGTCCCTGCTGCATATCACAAGGTATGTTACTTCTATTATGATATTGACATATAAACTGTTGGTATTATCAACTGGGGATTTCTAACCTGTACTATTCAATAGCTGTGGACATCATGCTGTCTATCACCGCCTACAATTATGCGGCAGTGTCTGTCACTTTTTTGCCATGGTCTCTGTCAATTGATCTTTTTTTGTTCTAATGAATATATTTTTTGCAATGTATTTATAATGTATACTGGACTTTTTTCTACTGAAATTTAGCTTATAATGGTTATGTATAGGATAAGGTAACATCTACTCACCCTGGTTGTAATTGTAGCTATAAATATATATACCACTATACCTTGAGTCATAAATACTTGTGCAATAGTTTTGGGGACATATTGCCCCTCTGGTATTATAGTAGATGAAAGCTACCTTGTGGTATATACTTTTCACCTGTTGTTTAACTACGCCTAAATTGCTGCATACAAGGAGACAAGCAATCCTATTGTATGTGTTGTGTGTCTTATTGTCTTATTGTTTTTTATTTTTTTCAATAGAAGTTATATTTTAGAAATCCCTATAGCCATTGTTCATTTTGGTATTCCAGCGTTTTGTCCGTTTTTTTCTGCACCTTTTTTAAAAAAAGACCAATTGCTGAATTAGGAGCACAATATTGGCAACAAAAAATTAGTTGTTTTACTCTGCACCAGCTCTGCGCGCAGCTAAATTTCAGCGGCACTAAATGACAAGATGAAATATGGCATGCTGAATTGTGTTAGTCCCAGAAGAAAGAATTGTTTCAGTGTGGATGAGGCCTGTATGACAAAGAAGAAATGCTCCAAACAATTTCAAACTGAGATCTATGGTACTGTATAATGTTAGTAACTGAAGACCTTTTTTGTGTGGATTAGGCCTGTATAACATTGATGATATGCTCCAAACAATTTCAAACTGAGATCTCCCCTACTGTATCACTTTAGTAACAGAATAAATAATTATTTGTGTGGATGAGGATTTTATTACAAAGAAGATATGCTCCAAACAATTGCAAACTGAGATCGTGGGCAGCACGGTGGTTCAGTGGTTAGCACTGCAGCCTTGCAACACTGGAGTCCTGGGTTCAAACCCCACCAAGGACAACATCTGCATGGAGTTTGTATGTTCTCCACGTGTTTGCGTGGGTTTCCTCCCTCACTCCAAAGACATACTGATAGGAAATCTAGATTGTGAGCCCCATTGGGGACAGCGATGATAATGTGTACATACTGTAAAGCGCTGCAGAATATGTTGATGCTATATAAAAAAAAGGATTATTATTATTTCTCCTTCGGTATCATGTTAGTAACAGAAAAAAGTATTTAGTGTGGATGAAGCCTGTATAACATAGAAGATATCCTTCAAATAATTTCAAACTTTGATTTAGCCTGCTGTATGACGTTTGACACAGAAACAAATATTTTGTATTACTGTGCAACAGCTCTGCACACAGAACAATTTCACCGCTACTAAATGACAAAGTGGGATATGGCGGGCTGTATCATGTTTACCTACAGAAATTTTTATTTTTTTCCTGTGCAACAGTGGTACAGAAATATGAATTTCATCGCCACTAAATGACAGGGTGAGATATGGCGTGCTAAATCAAGTTAGCAACTGCTCCTCAATATTTTTTTACCATGCAACAGGTCAAATCACAGAGTAATTTCACCACCACTAAATGACAAGGTGGGATATGGCATTCTATATCACGTTTGTAACTGCAAAAATATTTTTTACTCTGCACAAAGCTGAATTTCCCCACCACTAAATGACAAGGTGAGATATGGCTTGCTGAACCACGTTAGCAACTGCTATAATTTTTTTTTTTTACTGTGCAACGGCACTGCACACAGAACAATTTCAATGCCACAAAATGACAAGATGGAATATAGTGGGCTGTATCACGTTTAGCTACAGATTTTTTTTTTTACTGTGCAACAGCTGTAAGAAAGATGAATGTCACTGCCACTAAATGACAGGGTGAGATATGGCGTGCTGAATCATGTTAGCAATTGCAAAAATATTTGTTTTTACTGGGCAACAGCTCTGAACACAGAACAAATTCAACTAATCTAAATGACAAGGTCAGATATGGCAAGCTGAATCACATTAGCAACTTTTTTTAATGGTCAACAGCTCAAATCACAGAACAATGTCCCTGCCACTAAATGACAAGGTGACATATACCTTTCTGTATCACATTTAGCAACTGAAAAAATAAGATTTAGAAAGGTCTACTCGTGCATGGAGCACAATAGAAGCAGTACACAACACACTTCTATGAAATTTATCTTGCTAGCTTTGTCTGTGGGTCTCAGTAATGGCACAAAATACAAAAAAAATCTGCTGGAAGATTGATTTCATAGCCACACAGGACACTAGCTATCTAAACTATCTGACTTACAAACAACTGCCTAGCTAACTAGACCCAGAGTCAGGAGCAGCCTCTCTGCGCAATTATATATACCGTATATACTCGAGTATAAGCCGGCCCGAGTATAAGCCGACCCCCCTAATTTTGCCACAAAAAACTGGGAAAACTTATTGACTCGAGTATAAGCCTAGGGTGGAAATGCAGCATTTACCGGTGAATTTCAAAAATAAAAATAGATCATTATTTCCCCATAGCTGTGCCATATAGTGCTCTACACCATTCATATTTCCCCATAGCTGTGCCCCATATAGTGCTCTGCACCGTTCACTGTGCCCCCTAGCTGTGCCATATACAGTGCTCTGCACCGTTCACTGTGCCCCATAGCTGTGCCATATACGGTGCTCTGCACCGTTCATTGTGCCCCCTAGCTGTGCCATATACGGTGCTCTGCACCGTTCATTGTGCCCCCTAGCTGTGCCTTATACGGTGCTCTGCACCGTTCACTGTGCCCCCTAGCTGTGCCTTATACGGTGCTCTGCACCGTTCATTGTGCCCCCTAGCTGTGCCTTATACGGTGCTCTGCACCGTTCATTGTGCCCCCTAGCTGTGCCTTATACGGTGCTCTGCACCGTTCACTGTGCCCCCTAGCTGTGCCATATACAGTGCTCTGCACCGTTCACTGTGCCCCATAGCTGTGCCATATACGGTGCTCTGCACCGTTCATTGTGCCCCCTAGCTGTGCCATATACGGTGCTCTGCACCGTTCATTGTGCCCCCTAGCTGTGCCTTATACGGTGCTCTGCACCGTTCATTGTGCCCCCTAGCTGTGCCTTATACGGTGCTCTGCACCGTTCATTGTGCCCCCTAGCTGTGCCTTATACGGTGCTCTGCACCGTTCATTGTGCCCCCTAGCTGTGCCTTATACGGTGCTCTGCACCTTTCACTGTGCCCCCTAGCTGTGCCTTATACGGTGCTCTGCACCGTTCATTGTGCCCCCTAGCTGTGCCTTATACGGTGCTCTGCACCGTTCATTGTGCCCCCTAGCTGTGCCATATACAGTGCTCTGCACCGTTCACTGTGCCCCATAGCTGTGCCATATACGGTGCTCTGCACCGTTCATTGTGCCCCCTAGCTGTGCCATATACGGTGCTCTGCACCGTTCATTGTGCCCCCTAGCTGTGCCTTATACGGTGCTCTGCACCGTTCACTGTGCCCCCTAGCTGTGCCTTATACGGTGCTCTGCACCGTTCATTGTGCCCCCTAGCTGTGCCTTATACGGTGCTCTGCACCGTTCATTGTGCCCCCTAGCTGTGCCATATACGGTGCTCTGCACCGTTCATTGTGCCCCCTAGCTGTGCCTTATACGGTGCTCTGCACCGTTCATTGTGCCCCCTAGCTGTGCCTTATACGGTGCTCTGCACCGTTCATTGTGCCCCCTAGCTGTGCCTTATACGGTGCTCTGCACCGTTCATTGTGCCCCCTAGCTGTGCCTTATACGGTGCTCTGCACCGTTCATTGTGCCCCCTAGCTGTGCCTTATACGGTGCTCTGCACCGTTCATTGTGCCCCCTAGCTGTGCCTTATACGGTGCTCTGCACCGTTCATTGTGCCCCCTAGCTGTGCCATATACGGTGCTCTGCACCGTTCATTGTGCCCCCTAGCTGTGCCATATACGGTGCTCTGCACCGTTCATTGTGCCCCCTAGCTGTGCCTTATACGGTGCTCTGCACCGTTCATTGTGCCCCCTAGCTGTGCCTTATACGGTGCTCTGCACCGTTCATTGTGCCCCCTAGCTGTGCCTTATACGGTGCTCTGCACCGTTCATTGTGCCCCCTAGCTGTGCCATATACGGTGCTCTGCACCGTTCATTGTGCCCCCTAGCTGTGCCTTATACGGTGCTCTGCACCGTTCACTGTGCCCCATAGATGCTCCACATTAATCTGTGCTGCCGCTGCTACTGCTGCAATAAAAAAAAAAAAACACATACTCACCTCCCTTGATTGCAGCTCCCGGCGTCTCGTTCCGGCGCCTCCATCTTCCCGGCGTCTCTGCTCTGACTGATCAGGCAGAGGGTGCCGCGCACACTATATGCGTCATCGCGCCCTCTGCCTGATCAGTCAGAGAGCGCAGACGCCGGGAAGATGGAGGCGCCGGCCGGGAAGATGGATCGGCGCCCGGCGGCTGGAACGAGGACAGGTGAATATAACATACTCACCTAGTCCTGGCGATCCTCGCGCTGTCCCCTCCTGTCTTCGGCGCTGCAGCTTCTTTCTCTATCAGCGGTCACCGGCACCGCTGATTAGAGAAATGAATAAGCGGCTCCGCCCCTATGGGAGGTGGAGCCGCTTATTCATTTCTGTAATGAGCGGTCCCACGTGACCGCTGAAGAGAGGAAGAAGCTGCAGCGCCGAAGCCCGTGGGACGGCAGGGACAGCGCGAGGATCGCTGGGACTAGGTAAGTATGCCTCAGCGCCCTCACCCCCTCACCCGCCGACCCCACCGCTACCGTGACTCGAGTATAAGCCGAGGGGGGCACTTTCAGCCCTAAAATTTGGGCTGAAAATCTCGGCTTATACTCGAGTATATACGGTATATATAATATATAATTATATATTATATATAAGTCGTTATGTTATGACATTGCGGATGTTTGCTGTGCCCTGATTGCCTAGCCACAATGTGCACACATAAAGCTAGAAAAAAATAAATATAATGTACAAGCACATCGCTCCCCTGGACTCTCCCCACCTTTCCCCTCATCAAACATGTGCCGCACGCTCATCATGCAGACCACCAGATGACACTGCGATCGAAGGTAGGAGTCCAAACATAGTAATACTGTAAATTTATCTGACTACTCTCTCTCCAACTGAACTAAAAATCTTAAACATGGGCTTGTCTTTCTACCCCACACCCAGATGGGATTCTTTTCACTTAGAAATAGACCTCCTTCGTTTCTATCAGTGCATTAGACTCAAGGTACATTTTTATGATAAACCTCAGCTCAACATCAACACACTAGGTACAGTACCTAATCGAGACATGGACCCTAAAGTCTCGATTGACACTCTGGGCTTACGTAACCCTAGTAATTTTATGCCGCACAAAACCAACCATGCAGTCGAGACCTTTATCGATCTACTGGATAGGAACATTAAACAAACGATCCACGACCACCGCCTTGGCTTCCTCCCAATTCACCACAATTTAAATCCCTCAGAGAGACAAGCCCTTGAATCTCTCAAGGACAATAGAAACATTGTGATAAAACCAGCGGACAAGGGGGGTGCCATCGTGATCATGAATACTGTAGAAGCCATTATGTAGCCGAAGTCAAGAGACAACTCTCTGACAACACCACATATAGGAAAGTCCATTGTGATCCTACCAACTCCACACGCAAAAAAATCAACTCAGTTCTGGACAAACACTTTGAACTCAGAAGTTCTCAGAACCATTGACAGCAAAACAAAGACCTATCTACTAAACCACCACCCTGTGACACCAGTACTATACATTCTCCCCAAAATACACAAAGACCTTCATAACCTGCCAGGACATCCAATAGTAGCATCTACCGTCTCCCTCCTCAACCCCCTTTCAATCTTTCTAAAAAACTCCTGACACCATACACTCATGCAACAAAATCACTCATTCTGGATACAAGTGATTTTTTGAATAAATTACATGATATCAATCAGGTTCCACCTGAGAGCATTCTGTGTACCCTAGACGTGAATAGTTTGTATACCTCTATTGCCCATGACAAAGGAATAGAAGCAGTACGCCTCACATTACAAGAAGCCAACATTGACAGGGGGTCTCAAGAACTATGCCTAGAGCTACATAATCTCGTCCTGAGGGAAAACTTCTTTCTTTTTGAAGACGACTTCTATATACAGACATGCGGGACTGCAATGGGGTCTAATGTAGCCCCAGCTTATGCAAATTTATACATGGACCGTTTTGAACAAGAATACATATATCCTAATCCTATTTTCCAACATCAGGCCCTAACGTGGTACAGATATATTGATGATATCTTTTGCATTTGGCAGGGCGACCAAACTAGCCTTCTAGAGTTCTACAACTATATCAACACCATTAGACCTGAACTAACATTCACATTATCGTACTGGACTGATGCAGTTACATTACTTGACACCAAGGTCCTCAAAGACACTAGAGGAATGCTGAGCACGAACATCTATACCAAACCCACAGATTGCAAATGTCTCCTTCTATACAGTAGCTGTCGCCCTAAAGCGACAAAAAACAGCCTCCCGAGATCTCAATTCAAGAGGGTGACCAAGTAGAGAAATCAGACTGCACGAGATGGCCGAGAAATTCAAAGTTCGTGATTACCCATCAAAACTCCTTGAAGCAGAATCTAGCAGGGCATCCAATGAGGCTAATGTTTGCACAATTACAACTTATAAGACCCCGAGGATGCCATTTGTCCACAACCATCATCCATCTATTCTTAGGGTCCACAACCTGATCTGGAGCCACTGGCCCCTCTTAAACAAAGCTTATCCCAATGTCCAATCATTTACAAATCCACCACTTATGTGTGCAAGACGCCCACAGAACATAAGAGACAAGGTAGTTAGGGCTGATCTAGGATCCTGTAAGTCTACATCATGTAGGACTCTCAGTGGGCACAAAAGGACTGGTACATTCCCATGTTTAAGCTGCATGAGTTGCTCTAATGTAATCAAACGTAATGAAGTGATTCATCCACGAACGGGTAAATCCTATCTCATTAAGGACTATTACACCTGTGAGTCCAGTTTTGTCATCTAAATCATCAAATGTCCCTGTGGCTTATTATATCTGGGCGAAACAACCCAGGCCATTAGGGACCACATTTCTAGTCATAAATCGACTATCAGATGTGAGAAAATATGGCTACCCCTACCGGCCCACTTCAAGGAGGCCAAACACAATGTGGCCCAACTCAGATTTCAGGTGATAGAAAAGGTCCCAAGACCAAGGAGGGGTGGTAACCATATCCAGCTGTTGAAAAAGCGGGAAACATACTGGATTTACACCCTTGACACACTTCACCCTAAAGGTCTCAATCGTGATACGGAATGGTTAACATAATAAACCTTTGGTCTTTTTCTCCTAGATCAATTGATTTTATGCACACGTGGTCTCGACCCAAGTCGACTCGACCTGAGTTGGTAAGATTCATCGTTAACCCCCCCCAACCCACCCTCGATCTTTGCGTAAGTTTCCTTCTCCATCTTTCCATTTTTTTCTTTTCCTTTTTTTCCCCCTATTTTATATTTTTTCTCTACGGTTTGGACTCCTACAGTTATTTTTATTCGATTTTCATTTTGATTCATTGATTGATTTAGTCATTGATTCATATCTATTAGCTCCACTGGATCTATTTTCCTACGTATTTTTACCCATCTCCACTTATGATTTATATGATTTACATTTACTCAACCATACCTTTTTCATTTATTCATCTTTTATCATTTGTATGTATGATTTTTATATTTCCTATATTGATCTATCGAACCTATTTACCTAGGTGTATTTACCCATCTCCACTTATGATTTATATGATTTACATTTACTCAACCATACCTTTTTCATTTATTCATCTTTTATCATTTGTATGTATGATTTTTATATTTCCTATGTTGATCTATCGAACCTATTTACCTAGGTGTATTTACCCATCTCCACTTATGATTTATATGATTTACATTTATCTGTTCATCCGTACTATTTATTAATTTGTTCATCGCCAATCATTTGTATGTATGATTTTCATATTTTCTATATTATTTTACGGTATCTATTTACCTGTTTGAATGTACCCATCCCCATTTATGATTTATTCATCCACACTGTTTTATTTACTCATCCTCAATCATCTGTATGTTTGATTCCAATATGTTCTATATTGTCTTACCGATTCACTTCGGTATCAATTGATTTACCTGTTATTCATTATACATCCTTCGGTATCAATCTATCTACTTGTTATTCACTATACATCCTTAGTATGCATAATACTTTCTTCCATCTATGTTCCTTTATTTGTATATACATGGATACAGGCTCCAACAATGCATTTGCTCAGTATGCGGCACTTCATTCTTTTCTTTTTTTTTAACATCTAACACACCATTACGCTGCAATGACCCCATACCCTCACTTCCTCAGTTGCATCTACGTATTACATTATATGAACGTCCCCATGGCAACATGTAAACATTGGGTGGCGAGGACACGCTGCACTAGGAAGCTCTTTTCCTTCTGCGCATGCGAAGGCGGTGTCCGTCACTTCCGGTCATCTGACCGGCCAGCGCTATATACAGCGGGGTGCACCAGCCACTGTACCTTCTCCTGCCCTGGGCGCAGACCTGCCAGCCCTCCCACTTAACCACCAACGTCGGCTTTTACAGCCACGGATTTCCTAATACCGCCGGACCTCCGTATGTAAGCCCTTCTTCGGCTCAGATAAGTACCAGTCTATGTACTACCACATTACTTACCATTACCAACTTTTGCCCTACAGCTTTGTGAGCGTATATCATTAACAACACTGCGGCTACCACATTACCCCTGTTTAACGTGGTAAATATCCTTATTTATTTCCTACATAGACATCTATATATACATCATCAGAATCCTCATCTATGTAACCCTTTTTGCTCCTCTTTAGTCATATTACCACTGAGTATACCAATTTGGCAACTCCAGTACATGCTTCATCTTTTGTGGTAAACTTGACCCCCCTTATCCTCTCCTTTTCTTCCGTACCTTTCCCTCTACATACCTCATTATCACTGTACAAATTTATTATATTGCCTTACCTTATACCCCACCACTGAGAATTACCTTATACCCCCCCACTGAGAATTACGGTACCTTATACCCCACCAATGAGAATTACCTTATACCCCACCACTGAGAAATACCTTATACCACACCACTGAGAATTACCTTACACCACACCACTGAGAATTACGGTACCTTATACCCCACCACTGAGAATTACCTTATACCCCACCACTGAGAATTACCTTACACCACACCACTGAGAATTACCTTATACCCCACCACTGAGAATTACCTTATACCCCCCCCACTGAGAATTACGGTACCTTATACCCCACCACTGAGAATTACCTTATACCCCACCACTGAGAATTACCTTATACCCCCCCCACTGAGAATTACGGTACCTTATACCCCACCACTGAGAATTACGTTATACCCCACCACTGAGAATTACCTTATACCACACCACTGAGAATTACCTTATACCACACCACTGAGAATTACCTTATACCCCCCCCACTGAGAATTACGGTACCTTACACCCCACCACTGAGAATTACCTTATACCCCACCACTGAGAATTACCTTATACCACACCACTGAGAATTACCTTATACCACACCACTGAGAATTACCTTACACCACACCACTGAGAATTACGGCACCTTATACCCCACCACTGAGAATTACCTTATACCCCACCACTGAGAATTACCTTATACCACACCACTGAGAATTACCTTATACCACACCACTGAGAATTACCTTACACCACACCACTGAGAATTACGGCACCTTATACCACACCACTGAGAATTACCTTATACCCCACCACTGAGAATTACCTTATACCCCACCACTGAGAATTACCTTATACCCCACCACTGAGAATTACCTTATACCCCCCCACTGAGAATTACGGTACCTTATACCCCACCAATGAGAATTACCTTATACCCCACCACTGAGAAATACCTTATACCACACCACTGAGAATTACCTTACACCACACCACTGAGAATTACGGTACCTTATACCCCACCACTGAGAATTACCTTATACCCCACCACTGAGAATTACCTTACACCACACCACTGAGAATTACCTTATACCCCACCACTGAGAATTACCTTATACCCCCCCCACTGAGAATTACGGTACCTTATACCCCACCACTGAGAATTACCTTATACCCCACCACTGAGAATTACCTTATACCCCCCCCACTGAGAATTACGGTACCTTATACCCCACCACTGAGAATTACGTTATACCCCACCACTGAGAATTACCTTATACCACACCACTGAGAATTACCTTATACCACACCACTGAGAATTACCTTATACCCCCCCCACTGAGAATTACGGTACCTTACACCCCACCACTGAGAATTACCTTATACCCCACCACTGAGAATTACCTTATACCACACCACTGAGAATTACCTTATACCACACCACTGAGAATTACCTTACACCACACCACTGAGAATTACGGCACCTTATACCCCACCACTGAGAATTACCTTATACCCCACCACTGAGAATTACCTTATACCACACCACTGAGAATTACCTTATACCACACCACTGAGAATTACCTTACACCACACCACTGAGAATTACGGCACCTTATACCACACCACTGAGAATTACCTTATACCCCACCACTGAGAATTACCTTATACCCCACCACTGAGAATTACCTTATACCCCACCACTGAGAATTACCTTATACCACACCACTGAGAATTACGGTACCTTATACCCCACCACTGAGAATTACCTTATACCCCACCACTGAGAATTACCTTATACCCCACCACTGAGAATTACCTTATACCCCACCACTGAGAATTACCTTACACCACACCACTGAGAATTACGGTACCTTATACCCCACCACTGAGAATTACCTTATACCCCACCACTGAGAATTACCTTATACCCCACCACTGAGAATTACGGTACCTTATACCCCACCACTGAGAATTACCTTAAACCCCACCACTGAGAATTACCTTATACCCCCCCACTGAGAATTACGGTACCTTATACCCCACCACTGAGAATTACCTTATACCCCACCACTGAGAATTACCTTATACCCCACCACTGAGAATTACCTTACACCTCACTACTGAGAATTACGGTACCTTACACCTCACCACTGAGAATTACGGTACCTTATACCCCACCACTGAGAATTACCTTATACCCCACCACTGAGAATTACCTTATACCACACCACTGAGAATTACGGTACCTTATACCCCACCACTGAGAATTACCTTATACCCCACCACTGAGAATTACCTTATACCCCCCCCACTGAGAATTACGGTACCTTATACCCCACTACTGAGAATTACCTTATACCCCACCACTGAGAATTACCTTATACCCCACCACTGAGAATTACCTTACACCACACCACTGAGAATTACGGTACCTTATACCCCACCACTGAGAATTACCTTATACCCCACCACTGAGAATTACCTTATACCCCACCACTGAGAATTACCTTATACCCCACCACTGAGAATTACCTTATACCACACCACTGAGAATTACGGTACCTTATACCGCACCACTGAGAATTACCTTATACCCCACCACTGAGAATTACCTTATACCCCCCCACTGAGAATTACGGTACCTTATAACCCACCACTGAGAATTACCTTATACCCCACCACTGAGAATTACCTTATACCCCACCACTGAGAATTACCTTATACCCCACCACTGAGAATTACGGTACCTTATACCCCACCAATGAGAATTACCTTATAACCCACCACTGAGAATTACCTTATACCCCCCCCACTGAGAATTACGGTACCTTATACCCCACCACTGAGAATTACCTTATACCCCACCACTGAGAATTACCTTATACCACACCACTGAGAATTACCTTATACCCCACCACTGAGAATTACCTTACACCACACCACTGAGAATTACGGTACCTTATACCCCACCACTGAGAATTACCTTATACCCCACCACTGAGAATTACCTTATACCACACCACTGAGAATTACCTTACACCACACCACTGAGAATTACGGTACCTTATACCCCACCACTGAGAATTACCTTATACCCCACCACTGAGAATTACCTTATACCACACCACTGAGAATTACGGTACCTTTTACCCCACCACTGAGAATTACCTTATACCCCACCACTGAGAATTACCTTATACCACACCACTGAGAATTACCTTATACCCCACCACTGAGAATTACCTTACACCACACCACTGAGAATTACGGTACCTTATACCCCACCACTGAGAATTACCTTATACCCCACCACTGAGAATTACCTTATACCACACCACTGAGAATTACGGTACCTTATACCCCACCACTGAGAATTACCTTATACCCCACCACTGAGAATTACCTTATACCACACCACTGAGAATTACGGTACCTTATACCCCACCACTGAGAATTACCTTATACCACACCACTGAGAATTACGGTACCTTATACCCCACCACTGAGAATTACCTTATACCCCACCACTGAGAATTACCTTATACCACACCACTGAGAATTACGGTACCTTATACCCCACCACTGAGAATTACCTTATACCCCACCACTGAGAATTACCTTATACCCCCCGACTGAGAATTACGGTACCTTATACCCCACCACTGAGAATTACCTTATACCCCACCACTGAGAATTACCTTATACCCCACCACTGAGAATTACCTTACACCTCACTACTGAGAATTACGGTACCTTACACCTCACCACTGAGAATTACGGTACCTTATACCCCACCACTGAGAATTACCTTATACCCCACCACTGAGAATTACCTTATACCCCACCACTGAGAATTACCTTACACCTCACTACTGAGAATTACGGTACCTTACACCTCACCACTGAGAATTACGGTACCTTATACCCCACCACTGAGAATTAACTTATACCCCACCACTGAGAATTACCTTATACCCCACCACTGAGAATTACCTTATACCCCCCCACTGAGAATTACGGTACCTTATACCCCACCACTGAGAATTACCTTATACCCCACCACTGAGAATTACCTTATACCCCACCACTGAGAATTACCTTACACCTCACTACTGAGAATTACGGTACCTTACACCTCACCACTGAGAATTACGGTACCTTATACCCCACCACTGAGAATTACCTTATACCCCACCACTGAGAATTACCTTATACCCCCCCCACTGAGAATTACGGTACCTTATACCCCACTACTGAGAATTACCTTATACCCCACCACTGAGAATTACCTTACACCACACCACTGAGAATTACGGTACCTTATACCCCACCACTGAGAATTACCTTATACCCCACCACTGAGAATTACCTTATACCCCACCACTGAGAATTACCTTGTACCACAGCACTGAGAATTACGGTACCTTATACCCCACCACTGAGAATTACCTTATACCCCACCACTGAGAATTACCTTATACCCCCCCACTGAGAATTACGGTACCTTATACCCCACCAATGAGAATTACCTTATACCCCACCACTGAGAATTACCTTATACCCCCCCCACTGAGAATTACCTTGTACCACACCACTGAGAATTACGGTACCTTATAACCCACCACTGAGAATTACCTTATACCCCACCACTGAGAATTACCTTATACCCCACCACTGAGAATTACGGTACCTTATACCCCACCAATGAGAATTACCTTATACCCCACCACTGAGAATTACCTTATACCCCCCCCACTGAGAATTACGGTACCTTATACCCCACCACTGAGAATTACCTTATACCCCACCACTGAGAATTACCTTATACCCCACCACTGAGAATTACCTTACACCACACCACTGAGAATTACGATACCTTAAACCCCACCACTGAGAATTACCTTATACCCCACCACTGAGAATTACCTTATACCACACCACTGAGAATTACGGTACCTTTTACCCCACCACTGAGAATTACCTTATACCCCACCACTGAGAATTACCTTATACCCCACCACTGAGAATTACCTTATACCACACCACTGAGAATTACGGTACCTTATACCCCACCACTGAGAATTACCTTATACCCCACCACTGAGAATTACCTTACACCACACCACTGAGAATTACGGTACCTTATACCCCACCACTGAGAATTACCTTATACCCCACCACTGAGAATTACCTTATACCACACCACTGAGAATTACGGTACCTTATACCCCACCACTGAGAATTACCTTATACCCCACCACTGAGAATTACCTTATACCCCCCCACTGAGAATTACGGTACCTTATACCCCACCACTGAGAATTACCTTATACCCCACCACTGAGAATTACCTTATACCCCACCACTGAGAATTACCTTACACCTCACTACTGAGAATTACGGTACCTTACACCTCACCACTGAGAATTACGGTACCTTATACCCCACCACTGAGAATTACCTTATACCCCACCACTGAGAATTACCTTATACCCCACCACTGAGAATTACCTTACACCTCACTACTGAGAATTACGGTACCTTACACCTCACCACTGAGAATTACGGTACCTTATACCCCACCACTGAGAATTACCTTATACCCCACCACTGAGAATTACCTTATACCCCACCACTGAGAATTACGGTACCTTATACCCCACCACTGAGAATTACCTTATACCCCACCCACTGAGAATTACGGTACCTTATACCCCACCACTGAGAATTACCTTATACCCCACCACTGAGAATTACGGTACCTTATACCCCACCACTGAGAATTGCCTTATACCCCACCACTGAGAATTACCTTATACCCCACCACTGAGAATTACCTTATACCCCACCACTGAGAATTACCTTATACCACACCACTGAGAATTACGGTACCTTATACCCCACCACTGAGAATTACCTTATACCCCACCACTGAGAATTACCTTATACCCCACCACTGAGAATTACCTTATACCCCCCCACTGAGAATTACGGTACCTTATAACCCACCACTGAGAATTACCTTATACCCCACCACTGAGAATTACCTTATACCCCACCACTGAGAATTACCTTATACCCCACCACTGAGAATTACGGTACCTTATACCCCACCAATGAGAATTACCTTATACCCCACCACTGAGAATTACCTTATACCCCCCCCACTGAGAATTACGGTACCTTATACCCCACCACTGAGAATTACCTTATACCCCACCACTGAGAATTACCTTATACCCCACCACTGAGAATTACCTTACAGCACACCACTGAGAATTACGGTACCTTATACCCCACCACTGAGAATTACCTTATACCCCACCACTGAGAATTACCTTATACCCCACCACTGAGAATTACGGTACCTTGTACCCCACCACTGAGAATTACCTTATACCCCACCACTGAGAATTACCTTATACCCCCCACTGAGAATTACCTTATACCCCCCACTGAGAATTACGGTACCTTACACCCCACCACTGAGAATTACCTTATACCCCACCACTGAGAATTACCTTATACCACACCACTGAGAATTACGGTACCTTATACTCCACCACTGAGAATTACCTTATACCCCACCACTGAGAATTACCTTATACTCCACCGCTGAGAATTACCTTATACCCCACCACTGAGAATTACGGTACCTTATACCCCACCACTGAGAATTACCTTATACCCCCCCACTGAGAATTACGGTACCTTATACCCCACTACTGAGAATTACCTTATACCCCACCACTGAGAATTACCTTATACCCCACCACTGAGAATTACCTTACACCACACCACTGAGAATTACGGTACCTTATACCCCACCACTGAGAATTACCTTATACCCCACCACTGAGAAATACGGTACCTTGTACCCCACCACTGAGAATTACCTTATACCCCACCACTGAGAATTACCTTATACCCCCCACTGAGAATTACCTTATACCCCCCACTGAGAATTACTACGGTACCTTATACCCCACCACTGAGAATTACCTTATACCCCACCACTGAGAATTACCTTACACCACACCACTGAGAATTACGGTACCTTATACCCCACCACTGAGAATTACCTTATACCCCACCACTGAGAATTACCTTATACCCCCCACTGAGAATTACGGTACCTTATACCCCACCACTGAGAATTACCTTATACCCCACCACTGAGAATTACCTTATACCCCACCACTGAGAATTACCTTACACCACACCACTGAGAATTACGGTACCTTATACCCCACCACTGAGAATTACCTTATACCCCACCACTGAGAATTACCTTATACCCCACCACTCAGAATTACCTTATACCACACCACTGAGAATTACGGTACCTTATACCCCACCACTGAGAAATACCTTATACCCCACCACTGAGAATTACCTTATACCCCCCCACTGAGAATTACGGTACCTTATACCCCACCACTGAGAATTACCTTATACCCCACCACTGAGAATTACCTTACACCCCACCACTGAGAATTACCTTATACCCCCCCACTGAGAATTACGGTACCTTATACCCCACCACTGAGAATTACCTTATACCCCACCACTGAGAATTACCTTATACCCCCCCACTGAGAATTACGGTACCTTATACCCCACCACTGAGAATTACCTTATACCCCACCACTGAGAATTACCTTATACCCCACCACTGAGAATTACCTTATACCCCACCACTGAGAATTACCTTATACCCCACCACTGAGAATTACCTTATACCCCACCACTGAGAATTACCTTATACCACACCACTGAGAATTACGGTACCTTATACCCCACCACTGAGAATTACCTTATACCCCACCACTGAGAATTACCTTATACCCCACCACTGAGAATTACCTTATACCACACCACTGAGAATTACGGTACCTTATACCCCACCACTGAGAATTACCTTATACCCCACCACTGAGAATTACCTTATACCCCACCACTGAGAATTACCTTATACCTTACGACTGAGAATTACCTTATACTCCACCGCTGAGAATTACCTTATACCCCACCACTGAGAATTACGGTACCTTATACCCCACCACTGAGAATTACCTTATACCTCCCCACTGAGAATTACGGTACCTTATACCCCACTACTGAGAATTACCTTATACCCCACCACTGAGAATTACCTTATACCCCACCACTGAGAATTACGGTACCTTATACCCCACCACTGAGAATTACCTTATACCCCACCACTGAGAAATACGGTACCTTGTACCCCACCACTGAGAATTACCTTATACCCCACCACTGAGAATTACCTTATACCCCCCACTGAGAATTACCTTATACCCCCCACTGAGAATTACGTACCTTATACCCCACCACTGAGAATTACCTTATACCCCACCACTGAGAATTACCTTATACCCCACCACTGAGAATTACCTTACACCACACCACTGAGAATTACGGTACCTTATACCCCACCACTGAGAATTACCTTATACCCCACCACTGAGAGTTACCTTATACCCCCCCACTGAGAATTACGGTACCTTATACCCCACCACTGAGAATTACCTTATACCCCACCACTGAGAATTACCTTATACCCCACCACTGAGAATTACCTTACACCACACCACTGAGAATTACGGTACCTTATACCCCACCACTGAGAATTACCTTATACCCCACCACTGAGAATTACCTTATACCCCCCCACTGAGAATTACGGTACCTTAAACCCCACCACTGAGAATTGCCTTATACCCCACCACTGAGAATTACCTTATACCCCCCCACTGAGAATTACGGTACCTTATACCCCACCACTGAGAATTACCTTATACCCCACCACTGAGAATTACCTTATACCCCCCCACTGAGAATTACCTTATACCCCACCACTGAGAATTACCTTATACCCCACCACTGAGAATTACCTTATACCCCACCACTGAGAATTACCTTATACCACACCACTGAGAATTACGGTACCTTATACCCCACCACTGAGAATTACCTTATACCCCACCACTGAGAATTACCTTATACCACACCACTGAGAATTACGGTACCTTATACCCCACCACTGAGAATTACCTTATACCCCACCACTGAGAATTACCTTATACCCCACCACTGAGAATTACCTTATACTCCACCGCTGAGAATTACCTTATACCCCACCACTGAGAATTATGGTACCTTATACCCCACCACTGAGAATTACCTTATACCCCCCCACTGAGAATTACGGTACCTTATACCCCACTACTGAGAATTATCTTATACCCCACCACTGAGAATTACCTTATACCCCACCACTGAGAATTACCTTACACCACACCACTGAGAATTACGGTACCTTATACCCCACCACTGAGAATTACCTTATACCCCACCACTGAGAAATACGGTACCTTGTACCCCACCACTGAGAATTACCTTATACCCCACCACTGAGAATTACCTTATACCCCCCACTGAGAATTACCTTATACCCCCCACTGAGAATTACGGTACCTAATACCCCACCACTGAGAATTACCTTATACCCCACCACTGAGAATTACCTTATACCCCACCACTGAGAATTACCTTACACCACACCACTGAGAATTACGGTACCTTATACCCCACCACTGAGAAGTACCTTATGCCCCACCACTGAGAATTACCTTATACCCCCCCACTGAGAATTACGGTACCTTATACCCCACCACTGAGAATTACCTTATACCCCACCACTGAGAATTACCTTATACCCCACCACTGAGAATTACCTTATACCCCACCACTGAGAATTACCTTATACCCCACCACTGAGAATTACCTTATACCACACCACTGAGAATTACGGTACCTTATACCCCACCACTGAGAAATACCTTATACCCCACCACTGAGAATTACCTTATACCCCCCCACTGAGAATTACGGTACCTTATACCCCACCACTGAGAATTACCTTATACCCCACCACTGAGAATTACCTTATACCCCCCCACTGAGAGTTACGGTACCTTATACCCCACCACTGAGAATTACCTTATACCCCACCACTGAGAATTACCTTACACCCCACCACTGAGAATTACCTTATACCCCCCCACTGAGAATTACGGTACCTTATACCCCACCACTGAGAATTACCTTATACCCCACCACTGAGAATTACCTTATACCCCACCACTGAGAATTACCTTATACCCCCCACTGAGAATTACGGTACCTTATACCCCACCACTGAGAATTACCTTATACCCCCCCACTGAGAATTACGGTACCTTATACCCCACTACTGAGAATTACCTTATACCCCACCACTGAGAATTACCTTATACCCCACCACTGAGAATTACCTTACACCACACCACTGAGAATTACGGTACCTTATACCCCACCACTGAGAATTACCTTATACCCCACCACTGAGAAATACGGTACCTTGTACCCCACCACTGAGAATTACCTTATACCCCACCACTGAGAATTACCTTATACCCCCCACTGAGAATTACCTTATACCCCCCACTGAGAATTACGGTACCTTATACCCCACCACTGAGAATTACCTTATACCCCACCACTGAGAATTACCTTATACCCCACCACTGAGAATTACCTTACACCACACCACTGAGAATTACGGTACCTTATACTCCACCACTGAGAAGTACCTTATGCCCCACCACTGAGAATTACCTTATACCCCCCCACTGAGAATTACGGTACCTTATACCCCACCACTGAGAATTACCTTATACCCCACCACTGAGAATTACCTTATACCCCACCACTGAGAATTACCTTATACCCCACCACTGAGAATTACCTTATACCCCACCACTGAGAATTACCTTATACCACACCACTGAGAATTACGGTACCTTATACCCCACCACTGAGAAATACCTTATACCCCACCACTGAGAATTACCTTATACCCCCCCACTGAGAATTACGGTACCTTATACCCCACCACTGAGAATTACCTTATACCCCACCACTGAGAATTACCTTATACCCCCCCACTGAGAATTACGGTACCTTATACCCGACCACTGAGAATTACCTTATACCCCACCACTGAGAATTACCTTACACCCCACCACTGAGAATTACCTTATACCCCCCCACTGAGAATTACGGTACCTTATACCCCACCACTGAGAATTACCTTATACCCCACCACTGAGAATTACCTTATACCCCCCCACTGAGAATTACGGTACCTTATACCCCACCACTGAGAATTACCTTATACCCCCCCACTGAGAATTACGGTACCTTATACCCCACTACTGAGAATTACCTTATACCCCACCACTGAGAATTACCTTATACCCCACCACTGAGAATTACCTTACACCACACCACTGAGAATTACGGTACCTTATACCCCACCACTGAGAATTACCTTATACCCCACCACTGAGAAATACGGTACCTTGTACCCCACCACTGAGAATTACCTTATACCCCACCACTGAGAATTACCTTATACCCCCCACTGAGAATTACCTTATACCCCCCACTGAGAATTACGGTACCTTATACCCCACCACTGAGAATTACCTTATACCCCACCACTGAGAATTACCTTATACCCCACCACTGAGAATTACCTTACACCACACCACTGAGAATTACGGTACCTTATACCCCACCACTGAGAATTACCTTATACCCCCCCACTGAGAATTATGGTACCTTATACCCCACCACTGAGAATTACCTTACACCACACCACTGAGAATTACCTTATACCCCACCACTGAGAATTACCTTATACCCCACCACTGAGAATTACCTTATACCCCACCACTGAGAATTACCTTATACCCCACCACTGAGAATTACCTTATACCACACTACTGAGAATTACGGTACCTTATACCCCACCACTGAGAAATACCTTATACCCCACCACTGAGAATTACCTTATACCCCCCCACTGAGAATTACGGTACCTTATACCCCACCACTGAGAATTACCTTATACCCCACCACTGAGAATTACCTTATACCCCCCCACTGAGAATTACGGTACCTTATACCCGACCACTGAGAATTACCTTATACCCCACCACTGAGAATTACCTTACACCCCACCACTGAGAATTACCTTATACCCCCCCACTGAGAATTACGGTACCTTATACCCCACCACTGAGAATTACCTTATACCCCACCACTGAGAATTACCTTATACCCCCCCACTGAGAATTACGGTACCTTATACCCCACCACTGAGAATTACCTTATACCCCCCCACTGAGAATTACGGTACCTTATACCCCACTACTGAGAATTACCTTATACCCCACCACTGAGAATTACCTTATACCCCACCACTGAGAATTACCTTACACCACACCTCTGAGAATTACGGTACCTTATACCACACCACTGAGAATTACCTTATACCCCACCACTGAGAAATACGGTACCTTGTACCCCACCACTGAGAATTACCTTATACCCCACCACTGAGAATTACCTTATACCCCCCACTGAGAATTACCTTATACCCCCCACTGAGAATTACGGTACCTTATACCCCACCACTGAGAATTACCTTATACCCCACCACTGAGAATTACCTTATACCCCACCACTGAGAATTACCTTACACCACACCACTGAGAATTACGGTACCTTATACCCCACCACTGAGAATTACCTTATACCCCACCACTGAGAATTACCTTATACCCCCCCACTGAGAATTATGGTACCTTATACCCCACCACTGAGAATTACCTTACACCACACCACTGAGAATTACCTTATACCCCACCACTGAGAATTACCTTATACCCCACCACTGAGAATTACCTTATACCCCACCACTGAGAATTACCTTATACCCCCCCACTGAGAATTACGGTACCTTATACCCCACCACTGAGAATTACGGTACCTTATACCCCACCACTGAGAATTACCTTATACCCCACCACTGAGAATTACCTTATACCCCCCCACTGAGAATTACGGTACCTTATACCCCACCACTGAGAATTACCTTATACCCCCCCACTGAGAATTACGGTACCTTATACCCCACCACTGAGAATTACCTTATACCCCCCCACTGAGAATTACGGTACCTTATACCCCACCACTGAGAATTACCTTATACCCCACCACTGAGAATTACCTTATACCCCCCCACTGAGAATTACGGTACCTTATACCCCACCACTGAGAATTACCTTACACCACACTACTGAGAATTACGGTACCTTATACCCCACCACTGAGAATTACCTTATACCCCACCACTGAGAATTACCTTATACCCCACCACTGCGAATTACCTTATACCCCACCACTGAGAATTACCTTATACCCCACCACTGAGAATTACCTTACACCACACTACTGAGAATTACGGTACCTTATACCCCACCACTGAGAATTACCTTATACCCCACCACTGAGAATTACCTTATACCCCCCCACTGAGAGTTACGGTACCTTATACCCCACCACTGAGAATTACCTTATACCCCACCACTGAGAATTACCTTACACCCCACCACTGAGAATTACCTTATACCCCCCCACTGAGAATTACGGTACCTTATACCCCACCACTGAGAATTACCTTATACCCCACCACTGAGAATTACCTTATACCCCACCACTGAGAATTACCTTATACCCCCCACTGAGAATTACGGTACCTTATACCCCACCACTGAGAATTACCTTATACCCCCCCACTGAGAATTACGGTACCTTATACCCCACTACTGAGAATTACCTTATACCCCACCACTGAGAATTACCTTATACCCCACCACTGAGAATTACCTTACACCACACCACTGAGAATTACGGTACCTTATACCCCACCACTGAGAATTACCTTATACCCCACCACTGAGAAATACGGTACCTTGTACCCCACCACTGAGAATTACCTTATACCCCACCACTGAGAATTACCTTATACCCCCCACTGAGAATTACCTTATACCCCCCACTGAGAATTACGGTACCTTATACCCCACCACTGAGAATTACCTTATACCCCACCACTGAGAATTACCTTATACCCCACCACTGAGAATTACCTTACACCACACCACTGAGAATTACGGTACCTTATACTCCACCACTGAGAAGTACCTTATGCCCCACCACTGAGAATTACCTTATACCCCCCCACTGAGAATTACGGTACCTTATACCCCACCACTGAGAATTACCTTATACCCCACCACTGAGAATTACCTTATACCCCACCACTGAGAATTACCTTATACCCCACCACTGAGAATTACCTTATACCCCACCACTGAGAATTACCTTATACCACACCACTGAGAATTACGGTACCTTATACCCCACCACTGAGAAATACCTTATACCCCACCACTGAGAATTACCTTATACCCCCCCACTGAGAATTACGGTACCTTATACCCCACCACTGAGAATTACCTTATACCCCACCACTGAGAATTACCTTATACCCCCCCACTGAGAATTACGGTACCTTATACCCGACCACTGAGAATTACCTTATACCCCACCACTGAGAATTACCTTACACCCCACCACTGAGAATTACCTTATACCCCCCCACTGAGAATTACGGTACCTTATACCCCACCACTGAGAATTACCTTATACCCCACCACTGAGAATTACCTTATACCCCCCCACTGAGAATTACGGTACCTTATACCCCACCACTGAGAATTACCTTATACCCCCCCACTGAGAATTACGGTACCTTATACCCCACTACTGAGAATTACCTTATACCCCACCACTGAGAATTACCTTATACCCCACCACTGAGAATTACCTTACACCACACCACTGAGAATTACGGTACCTTATACCCCACCACTGAGAATTACCTTATACCCCACCACTGAGAAATACGGTACCTTGTACCCCACCACTGAGAATTACCTTATACCCCACCACTGAGAATTACCTTATACCCCCCACTGAGAATTACCTTATACCCCCCACTGAGAATTACGGTACCTTATACCCCACCACTGAGAATTACCTTATACCCCACCACTGAGAATTACCTTATACCCCACCACTGAGAATTACCTTACACCACACCACTGAGAATTACGGTACCTTATACCCCACCACTGAGAATTACCTTATACCCCCCCACTGAGAATTATGGTACCTTATACCCCACCACTGAGAATTACCTTACACCACACCACTGAGAATTACCTTATACCCCACCACTGAGAATTACCTTATACCCCACCACTGAGAATTACCTTATACCCCACCACTGAGAATTACCTTATACCCCACCACTGAGAATTACCTTATACCACACTACTGAGAATTACGGTACCTTATACCCCACCACTGAGAAATACCTTATACCCCACCACTGAGAATTACCTTATACCCCCCCACTGAGAATTACGGTACCTTATACCCCACCACTGAGAATTACCTTATACCCCACCACTGAGAATTACCTTATACCCCCCCACTGAGAATTACGGTACCTTATACCCGACCACTGAGAATTACCTTATACCCCACCACTGAGAATTACCTTACACCCCACCACTGAGAATTACCTTATACCCCCCCACTGAGAATTACGGTACCTTATACCCCACCACTGAGAATTACCTTATACCCCACCACTGAGAATTACCTTATACCCCCCCACTGAGAATTACGGTACCTTATACCCCACCACTGAGAATTACCTTATACCCCCCCACTGAGAATTACGGTACCTTATACCCCACTACTGAGAATTACCTTATACCCCACCACTGAGAATTACCTTATACCCCACCACTGAGAATTACCTTACACCACACCTCTGAGAATTACGGTACCTTATACCCCACCACTGAGAATTACCTTATACCCCACCACTGAGAAATACGGTACCTTGTACCCCACCACTGAGAATTACCTTATACCCCACCACTGAGAATTACCTTATACCCCCCACTGAGAATTACCTTATACCCCCCACTGAGAATTACGGTACCTTATACCCCACCACTGAGAATTACCTTATACCCCACCACTGAGAATTACCTTATACCCCACCACTGAGAATTACCTTACACCACACCACTGAGAATTACGGTACCTTATACCCCACCACTGAGAATTACCTTATACCCCACCACTGAGAATTACCTTATACCCCCCCACTGAGAATTATGGTACCTTATACCCCACCACTGAGAATTACCTTACACCACACCACTGAGAATTACCTTATACCCCACCACTGAGAATTACCTTATACCCCACCACTGAGAATTACCTTATACCCCACCACTGAGAATTACCTTATACCCCCCCACTGAGAATTACGGTACCTTATACCCCACCACTGAGAATTACGGTACCTTATACCCCACCACTGAGAATTACCTTATACCCCACCACTGAGAATTACCTTATACCCCCCCACTGAGAATTACGGTACCTTATACCCCACCACTGAGAATTACCTTATACCCCCCCACTGAGAATTACGGTACCTTATACCCCACCACTGAGAATTACCTTATACCCCACCACTGAGAATTACCTTATACCCCCCCACTGAGAATTACGGTACCTTATACCCCACCACTGAGAATTACCTTACACCACACTACTGAGAATTACGGTACCTTATACCCCACCACTGAGAATTACCTTATACCCCACCACTGAGAATTACCTTATACCCCACCACTGCGAATTACCTTATACCCCACCACTGAGAATTACCTTATACCCCACCACTGAGAATTACCTTACACCACACTACTGAGAATTACGGTACCTTATACCCCACCACTGAGAATTACCTTATACCCCACCACTGAGAATTACATACCTACCACTGAGAATTACCTTATACCCCACCACTGAGAATTACCTTATACCCCACCACTGAGAATTACCTTACACCACACTACTGAGAATTACGGTACCTTATACCCCACCACTGAGAATTACCTTATACCCCACCACTGAGAATTACCTTATACCCCACCACTGAGAATTACATACCTACCACTATCTCTTACTAAAGGGGATGCACGAGTACAACTCATTGATGCTCCAATAGAACGGTATGTCTACTTCTTTTATCTTTCCATCTCACTACGCTGTACATCTACAACTTCATTTTCTAGCCTCTTATTGATGTTCCTACACCAATGATACGTGGTCCTCTATCCACCTGTGATCAATTAATAACCCTACTCATTCGTTATGATTCTACCTGACGTGTTTTCAATTTCTTTGTAACTGTGTATGATATGTCTTATACCTAAGTGATTCACTGTATATATTGTACTTTATAAATATTTTTTTCCATTTTTTTCAGCGACATTGTGATCAAGGCCACAGAGTGGCAGAAACGTCAATATTGCCTGTCGCTTATCACCTATAAATAAAATATTCACTTGAAGCAAATTTCCTGGTATGAGTGCAGCAGGGGTGGATTAAGGGTAACCAGGGCCCCGGGCTGTTCAGACACTGTGGGCCCCCCCGGTCATGTGACGGGGTCATGTGACGGGGGTCATGTGATGGGGTCATGTGACGGGGGTCATGTGACACTCTACTGTAACCTATTAAATATTTGTTAAAATCTGCAATACAATTTAGGTATATTTTGACCAATAATATCACATACAAGGAACAAATACCACCGCATCATGACCAGACCACAAGTTACAACCACAGTGATCGAATAATATCACATACAAGGAACAAATACCACCGCACCATGTCAAGACCACATATTACCACCACTTGGTGACCAAATAGCACATACAAGGGACAAATACCACAACACCATTTGCAGACCACATATTACCACCACATAGTGACTCAATACTACAATACTGATCAGTAATGGAAAAAAAAAAAAAAAAACCACAATACTATCACCTTAAGTCCCAGTATTCACAGGAGATCTGTACTTAGTATGCAGTGTCTGTGTAGAGGTAATACAGAGATCACTGGTGGTATTATACACAGGAGCTCTGTATATAGTATACAGTGTATAGTGTCAGTGTATAGGCAACACTGACTCACCAGTGACGTCTCTAGGTGAAGTCCTTCATCTTTCATCCAGCACAGACCGCCATCATTTCTTCCAGCCAGGACTCGTTTCTGCAGGAAATAACAATTATCTCGAGCTCCGCTTGCAGAAGACATTACTTAATTTTTCACAACTTCTACATTACACCACATGAAGAAAAAAAGGCAATATAGTGTCACTCTGCACAGTAACAGGACCGCCCCCCCCCCATTTAAAACAGTATACTCAAAAAATAAAATAAATACATCATTGCAGTAATAATATCCCTTAATTAGCCCCTATGGTAATAATATTCCCCACCCTGGCCCTGTGTGTCTCATTCCTGGCTCCAGCCATATGTTCTCGCATCCTGCCCTCATGAGTATCCATTCTACATCATATGATCTCCACATCCTGCCCCATATATCTCCATCGTATCCATCCAGCCCCATGATCCTGCATGATCTGTCTCCAATCCTGCCCCTGGTGTCTCCAATTCTGCCCCATGTCTTTCATTCTGCCCCGTGTCTACATTCTGCCCATGCCTCCAGTCCTGCCCCCAGTGTGTCGAGCAATTTGCCCCAGTGTGTCCAGCATATTACCCTCAGTGTGTCCAGCAATCTGCCCCAGTATGTCCAGCATATTGCCCCAGTGTCCAGCAATCTGCCCCAGTGTGTCCAGCATTGCCCCAGACAGGGTCTCCAGCATATTGCCCCCAGTGTGTCCAGCATATTACCACCAGTGTGTCCAGCAATCTGCCCCAGTATGTCCAGCATTGCCCCCAGCGTGTCCAGCAATCTGCCCCAGTATGTCCAGTTGTCCAGCATTGCCCACAGTGTGTCCAGCAATCTGTCCCAGTGTGTCCAGCATTGCCCCATTGTGGCCAGCATTGCCCCACTGTGTCCAGCATTGCCCCAGTGTCTCCAGCAATCTGCCCCAGTGTCTCCAGCAATCTGCCCCAGTGTCTCCAGCAATCTGCCCCAGTGTCTCCAGCAACCTGCCCCAGTGTCTCCAGCAACCTGCCCCAGTGTCCTCCAGCATTGCCCCAGTGTGTCCTCCAGCATTGCCCCAGTGTGTCCTCCAGCATTGCCCCAGTGTGTCCTCCAGCATTGCCCCAGTGTGTCCTCCAGCATTGCCCCAGTGTGTCCTCCAGCATTGCCCCAGTGTGTCCTCCAGCATTGCCCCAGTGTGTCCTCCAGCATTCATCTGCCTCAGTGTGTCCTCCAGCATTCATCTGCCCCAGTGTGTCCTCCAGCATTCATCTGCCCCAGTGTGTCCTCCAGCATTCATCTGCCCCAGTGTGTCCTCCAGCATTCATCTGCCCCAATGTGTCCACCGTTATCAAAAAACAAAACAAAAAAACAAACAGTCTCCTCACCTGACCTGTGCGCTCCAGCGGCGAGCTCCAGCAGCACACACTCGCCGGCGACTGACAATGATGTCAGACGTCGGCGACGTGTGCGCTGCGGCCGACTTCAGCTGCCAGCCTCCAATTGACTGGCAGCTGTTGTTAACTATTGACGTGCGGGCACGCGCCCGCACGTCAATAGGAAACCGCTGCAGCGCCGGAAGGGGCCCGGTGAGCAGATGAGAAGGGGCCCGATGCGGGCCCCCTCTCTCTGCCCACCGGGTCCGGGGGCACACAAATGCCGGCGGGCAGTCACACTCGGGCGAGTCGGGCGGATTATCAGAGGGTCAATCTGTGAGGTAGCCCAGGGCCCCCCCCCACACCACTGGGCCCTGGGCTACCGCCCATATTGACCCTCTGATAATCCATCCCTGGAGTGCAGTGATTATAGACTTTACCCACGCTCATCATACACCACCACTCTCCTAGCCAAAGCGTTCAAAATACTTTAGTGGAAATGAAAATATTTTCCAGCACATTTTTAAGGAATGTTACCGATTTTTTTCTCATTTTAAAAAATATGCTCGTGTTTCCAATAACGAATCCGAATGTGCCGTATTCGTCTCAAATTTAGTTTTCATGATTGTTTTTTGAACATATTCGCTCATCTCTAGTTTTGACCCCCACAAAAAATCCAATAATTTTTTATACAAATCTCAGGTTTGCAGAGGCATGTATCAGTAGCAGAGTGGTTCCATCGGCAGAGGGCGCCGGCTGTATGTTACTGCTAACACTGCAGCAACAGCCAAGATCAGCACTAACATTGACGGTAGTCATTTAAAGGGAAGTACAATCCTCAGACTGACAAGTCTCCCTCTATACACAGATATTATGAGTGATCGGTCAGTTTAGAGGAGATGGGAATGGAGAAACCAGTATCAGACTAGTCAACTGAGACAAATAGGACTGATTCTCATTTATTTGCTGTCTGAGGCAAAAATCTAAATAAAATATTCAATATATACAGTACAGACCAAAAGTTTGGACACACCTTCTCATTTAAAGATTTTTCTGTATTTTCATGACTATGAAAATTGTACATTCACACTGAAGGCATCAAAACTATGAATTAACACGTGGAATTATATACTTAACAAAAAAGTGTGAAACAACTGAAATTATGTCTTATATTCTAGGTTCTTCAAAGTAGCCACCTTTTGCTTTGATGACTGCTTTGCACACTCTTGAATCACAGCCTCATTACCGCACTGTCGTGAAAGTCACTGTCTTACATATGGTGGAGAATGCGGGCACTGTTAATTAAGGCATACAAGATTCAGGAACTACTGTAGTAGTTGGTACTTACAAAAGTGCAGCAGCAGAAGTTTCCGCAGCAGTAACAACAGCAGCTGCATCAGCAAACTAATGTAACTAGTAGCGTAACTACCTATAGGGACCTATGAGGTTTTCTGCTTTTACATCATTGAGAATCACGGTGCAGTCACCAAGGAAGTAGCACTGGACACTGATTCTAAACGTTATTAACCCCTTTTTCCAATATTTAAAAGGGCAGAGGAGGAGTCATGTTGCACGAGTGGGTGCAGTGCTAGTTACACTAGTGGGTGCAGTGCCAGTCACAGCAGTTGGTGCAGAGCTAGTTACACCAGTTGGTGCAGAGCCAGTCACACCAGTGGGTGCACTGCTTGTTACATTAGTGGGTGCAGTGCCAATCACAGCAGTGGGTGCAGAGCCAGTCACACCAGTGGGTGCAGTGCTTGTTACACTAGTGGGTGCGGTGCCAGTCACAGCAGTGGGTGCAGAGCCAGTCACACCAGTGGGTGCACTGCTTGTTACATTAGTGGGTGCAGTGCCAATCACAGCAGTGGGTGCAGAGCCAGTCACACCAGTGGGTGCAGTGCTTGTTACACTAGTGGGTGCGGTGCCAGTCACAGCAGTGGGTGCAGAGCCAGTCACACCAGTTGGTGCAGAGCCAGTCACACCAGTGGGTGCAGTGCCAGTCACACCAGTGGGTGCAGAGCCAGTCACACCAGTGGGTGCAGTGCTTGTTACATTAGTGGGTGCAGTGCCAATCACAGCAGTGGGTGCAGAGCCAGTCACACCAGTGGGTGCAGTGCTTGTTACACTAGTGGGTGCGGTGCCAGTCACAGCAGTGGGTGCAGAGCCAGTCACACCAGTTGGTGCAGAGCCAGTCACACCAGTGGGTGCAGTGCCAGTCACACCAGTGGGTGCAGAGCCAGTCACACCAGTGGGTGCAGTGCCAGCCCACTTTTGCAGCAATCGCAATGCTACTTAACAACAATAAAAGTAGTTGCAGATTGCATTGATTTTTTTCTTGGCTACAAATTCTCTTCCAAAGAGCCCATCATACACACATAGGAAACTAACAGATTCTTTTTCATTCAAATATTAAAGGGAACCTGTCAGCTGTTTTGGCCGATATAAGATACGTCCACCGCCTTTCAGGGCTTATCTACAGCATTCTATAATGCTGTATATCTGCCCCCAGTCCCACCTGAAAGATAAGAAGAATAAGTTTTATTATACTCACCCGGGGGAGGGGGGGGGAAGGGGAATCCGGTGCGGTCCAGTCCGATGGGTGCCGCAGGTCCGGGTCCGGTGCCTCCCACCTTTTTGTGACACCGTCCTCCTGCTTGCTTCATGGTCCCCAGCATCTCGCTCCTGCGCAGGCATACTTATCTGCCCTATTGAGAGTAAAGTACTGCAGTGCGCAGGTGCTGGGCCTCTCTGACCTTTCCCGGCGCCTACGCACTGCAGTTCTTTGATCTGCCCTCAACAGGGCAGATAAGTATGGCTGCGCAGGATGCTGGGGATGCTGGGGACCATGAAGCAAGCAGGAGGACGGCGTCACAAGAAGATGGGAGGCGCTGGACCTGCTACATACATCGGACCGGACCGCCCTCCCCCAGGTGAGTATAATAAAAATGATTTTTCTTATCTTGTAGGTCGGATCGGGGGCAGATATACAGCATTATAGAATGCTGTAGGTAAGCCCTGAGAGGCAGTGACCGTATCTTATATTGGCCAAAACTGCTGACAGGTTCCCTTTAAACGGTATCTGTCAGTACGATTAACCCTCCTAAGCCATCTATATGGGCATGTAGGTCATAGGGAGCTGGATAAAATGAGACATTGATTTCTGCAATCTGCCTCCAGAGCCTATTTTAAATGGAATTCTTCAGCATATTTTTATCTATGTAATATGAGAGCAGAGTGAAGTAGGGGTTCAGACAAAGATTTTAGTGATGTGTCACTTATTAGGCTGTGTGCTGTTGTTTCCATACAGTGAATGTTTTATCACCAGGAAGTTATCACTGCCTGGACTACAGCTCATGTGAGTTCTGGTCCAACCACACCCCCTCTAATAAGCAGCTGACTGTCAGTGTCAGTAGACAATGTAGATAGAGAGCCTGCTGTAGGCAGGGTAAGCTTTCTGAGCTCTGTTACGCTACATCTTTAAATTCTGATTGTATCACAACTGCTGCACCCAGTAAACTAAGTGATACAACGCTGGAATCAGGAACTCTTTCTCTACATTATGCGGCTCGCAGATGAGGTAGCAAAACTACGATGACAGATTCCATTAAACCCCTTCACACCCGGGCCACTTTCTGATTTTTGCTCCCCTTCTTCCTAGAGCCATAACTTTTTTATTTTTCCATCAATATGGCTGTGTGAGGGCTTGTTTTTTGCAGGACGAGTTGTAGTTTTGAACAACATCATTGTTTATCATATAATTTACTGGAAAATAGGAAAAAAGAATTCCATGTGCGGTGAAATTGCAAAAAAAGTGCAATTCCACAATTGTTTTTTAGTTTTTCTTACCATCTTCACCAGAGGCGTAGCTAGGGTTTTAGCTCGGTGGTGGTTGGGGGGGGGGGGGGAAGCTTCTGAGTGGGCCCCTAACCAGGTAACCTTGATTACCCTAATAGTGGATGTAGGGGAACCTCAACAGATGACAACGATGTTACTGAAGATAATCTTTATATAACGACCAACATGGATATAACCGCCATATGGTCAGTGGTAGATACCAGTCCTATAGAACATAGATGACAGCACAGTTACAGATAATGACTGACCGCTGACGTTCTTTATGATGGAGTCGTCACTTTTCCCGTCTTTTCCATCTGGCCCAGACCAACATGACAACTTCTTCCAACAACGACTCGGCTGCAGAGAATACAACAAAGACACGTTTCACTTCTCACATTCCAGCCATCACCATCTATTCTCAACCTGCACAAACTCCTCATCCTGCTGATACCCCAATACTGAGCCGCTGCTGCCGTATGTGCCCCTATTACTGCACCTGATACCCCAATACTGAGCCGCTGCTGCCGTATGTGTCCCTATTACTGCACCTGATACCCCAATACTGAGCCGCTGCTGCCGTATGTGCCCCTATTACTGCACCTGATACCCCAATACTGAGCCGCTGCTGCCGTATGTGTCCCTATTACTGCACCTGATGCCCCAATACTGAGCCGCTGCTGCCATATGTGTCCCTATTACTGCACCTGATACCCCAATACTGAGCTGCTGCTGCCGTATGTGTCCCTATTACTGCACCTGATACCCCAATACTGTGCTGCTGCCGTATGTGTCCCTATTACTGCACCTGATACCCCAATACTGAGCCGCTGCTGCCGTATGTGTCCCTATTACTGCACCTGATACCCCAATACTGAGCCGCTGCTGCCGTATGTGTCCCTATTACTGCCCCTGATACCCCAATACTGAGCCGCTGCTGCCGTATGTGTCCCTATTACTGCACCTGATACCCCAATACTGAGCCGCTGCTGCCGTATGTGTCCCTATTACTGCACCTGATACCCCAATACTGAGCCGCTGCTGCCGTATGTGTCCCTATTACTGCACCTGATACCCCAATACTGAGCTGCTGCTGCCGTATGTGTCCCTATTACTGCACCTGATACCCCAATACTGTGCTGCTGCCGTATGTGTCCCTATTACTGCACCTGATACCCCAATACTGAGCCGCTGCTGCCGTATGTGTCCCTATTACTGTACCTGATACCCCAATACTGAGCTGCTGCTGCCGTATGTGTCCCTATTACTGCACCTGATACCCCAATACTGAGCCGCTGCTGCCGTATGTGTCCCTATTACTGTACCTGATACCCCAATACTGAGCCGCTGCTGCCATATGTGTCCCTATTACTGTACCTGATACCCCAATACTGAGCCCCTGCTGCCGTATGTGTCCCTATTACTGCACCTGATACCCCAATACTGAGCCACTGCTGCCGTATGTGTCCCTATTACTGCACCTGATACCCCAATACTGAGCTGCTGCTGCCGTATGTGTCCCTATTACTGCACCTGATACCCCAATACTGAGCCGCTGCTGCCGTATGTGTCCCTATTACTGTACCTGATACCCCAATACTGAGCCGCTGCTGCCGTATGTGTCCTATTACTGCACCTGATATCCCAATACTGAGCTCCTGCTGCCGTATGTGTCCCTATTACTACACCTGATACCCCAATACTGAGCCGCTGCTGCCGTATGTGTCCCTATTACTGCTCCTGATACCCCAATACTGAGCTGCTGCTGCCGTATGTGTCCCTATTACTACACCTGATACCCCAATACTGAGTCGCTGCTGCCGTATATGTCCCTATTACTGCTCCTGATACCCCAATACTGAGCCCCTGCTGCCGTATGTGTCCCTATTACTGCACCTGATACCCCAATACTGAGCCGCTGCTGCCGTATGTGTCCCTATTACTGCTCCTGATACCCCAATACTGAGCCGCTGCTGCCGTATGTGTCCCTACTACTACACCTGATACCCCAATACTGAGCCGCTGCTGCCGTATGTGTCCCTATTACTGCTCCTGATACCCCAATACTGAGCCGCTGCTGCCGTATGTGTCCCTATTACTGCACCTGATACCCCAATACTGAGCCGCTGCTGCCGTATGTGTCCCTATTACTGCACCTGATACCCCAATACTGAGCCGCTGCTGCCGTATGTGTCCCTATTACTGCCCGATACCCCAATACTGAGCTGCTGCTGCCGTATGTGTCCCTATTACTGCCCGATACCCCAATACTGAGCTGCTGCTGCCGTATGTGTCCCTATTACTACACCTGATACCCCAATACTGAGCCGCTGCTGTCGTATGTGCCCCTATTACTGCCCTTGATACCCCAATACTGTGCTGCTGCTGTATGTGTCCCTGTTACTGCCCTTGATACCCCAATACTGTGCTGCTGCTGTATGTGTCCCTATTACTGCACCTGATACCCCAATACTGAGCTGCTGCTGCCGTATGTGTCCCTATTACTGCACCTGATACCCCAATACTGAGCCGCTGCTGCCGTATGTCCCTATTACTGCACCTGATACCCCAATACTGAGCTGCTGCTGCCGTATGTGTCCCTATTACTGCCCCTGATACCCCAATACTGAGCTGCTGCTGCCGTATGTGTCCCTATTACTGCCCCTGATACCCCAATACTGAGCTGCTGCTGCCGTATGTGTCCCTACTACTGCCCCTGATACCCCAATACTGAGCTGCTGCTGCCGTATGTGTCCCTATTACTGCCCCTGATACCCCAATACTGAGCTGCTGCTGCCGTATGTGTCCCTATTACTGCCCCTGATACCCCAATACTGTGCTGCTGTCGTATGTGTCCCTATTACTGCACCTGATACCCCAATACTGAGCCCCTGCTGCCGTATGTGTCCCTATTACTGCACCTGATACCCCAATACTGTGCTGCTGCCGTATGTGTCCCTATTACTGCCCCTGATATCCCAATACTGAGCCGCTGCTGCCGTATGTGTCCCTATTACTGCCCCTGATATCCCAATACTGAGCTGCTGCTGCCGTATGTGTCCCTATTACTGCCCATGATACCCCAATACTGAGCCGCTGCTGCCGTATGTGTCCCTATTACTGCACCTGATACCCCAATACTGAGCCGCTGCTGCCGTATGTGTCCCTATTACTGCCCATGATACCCCAATACTGAGCCGCTGCTGCTGTATGTGTCCCTATTACTGCACCTGATACCCCAATACTGAGCCGCTGCTGCCATATGTGTCCCTATTACTGCACCTGATACCCCAATACTGAGCCACTGCTGCCGTATGTGTCCCTATTACTGTACCTGATACCCCAATACTGAGCCGCTGCTGCTGTATGTGTCCCTATTACTGCACCTGATACCCCAATACTGAGCCACTGCTGCCATATGTGTCCCTATTACTGCAACTGCTGTGTGATTCTCTGTGCCCTCTAAATTCTAAGGCACCCCTCTATAATATAGCAATGCCAGGTGCAAGTGCCCTAGAAAACAGTGCCCATATTTTGCCACCTAGAAAGTAATAATGCCCTCTGTGTGCCCCTTTGATAGTCACAGTAACCTGAGTTCCCCTATAGCAATAAGTGCGCACTTTACATTTAATAATGTCCCGAGTCTGCCCCCTGTACAGCTCCACTATACACAGTGTGATGCTCTATTAGGCCGGAGTCACACATGCAAGAAACACGTCCGTGTCTCGCATGTGAAAACCAAGCTCTGGCGCCGGCACTCCAGAGCGGAGCGTGCGGCTGCATAGCAACACATGGCGCCGCACGCTCCGCTCCCAAGTGCCGGCACCAGAGTTTGGGTTTCACATGCGAGACACGGACGTGTTTCTCGAATGTGTGACTCCGGCCTTATACACAGTATACTGATCCCTTAGTAGCCTCCAAACTGATGGCTCCAACACTGTAATCCTGACACTGTATGATGCCCCTCTAGATGGCCTCCATATAGTATAACTTGCTGTTTCCAGCCAGCTAACGCTCGGCACGCTCATTGCTATCTAATTAACGCTGCTGGTGATTAAACTAAAGTAAATAATGACAACATTCAATAGCGCTTACGCAGGTGGTAAATTAACTTAAAATGAAGTTAATAGCAATAATAATCATTACAAATCTGAATAATACTAATAATACATTTTATTCACAGTGTAAAATCAAAAACAAACTGGATTCAGTAAGATGTGCGTTTTTTATTCATTCCAGCATCTAAACAAATTTCATAATGAAACATAAATTAAGTTAAAATTTCTCTGTAAACACAATTAAATGTATAGTCATTTTCATCATTTTCAAAGATCTTTCCTTGACTTCTACCAGGTACAATTTAATGTGTGGGGATGGGATTATGTGTGGTAATATAGTGGGGGGGCGGGATTATGTGTGGTAATATGGTGGGGGGTGGGACCATCTGTGGTGATGTGTTGAGGGGCGGGATTATGCGTGGTAATGTGGTAGGGGGGCGGGATTATGTGTGGTGATGTGGTGGTGGGCGGGATTATGTGTGGCAATGTGGTGGGGGGGTGGGATTATGTGTGGTAATGTGGTGGGGGGCGGGATTATGTGTGGTAATGTGGTGGGGGGCGGGATTATGTCTGGCAATGTGGTGGGGGGTGGAATTATGTGTGGTAATGTGGTAGAGGGGTGGGATTATGTGTGGTGATGTGGTGGGGGGCGGGATTATGTGTGGTAATGTGGTGGACGGGTGGGATTATGTGTGGTAATGTGGCAGGAGGGCGGGATTATGTGTGGTGATGTGGTGAAGGGCGGGATTATGTGTGGTAATGTGGTGGGGGGCGGGATTATGTGTGGTAATGTGGTGGGGGGTGGGATTATGTGTGGTAATGTGGTAGGGGGCCGGGATTATGTGTGGTAATGGGGTGGGGGGCGGGATTATGGGTGGTAATGGGGTGGGGGGCGGGATTATGGGAGGTAGTGGGGTGGGGGGCGGGATTATGTGTGGTAATGTGGTGGGGGGTGGGATTATGTGTGGTAATGTGGTAGGGGGGCGGGATTGTGTGGTGATGTGGTGGGGGCGGGATTATGTGTGGTAATGTGGTGGGGGCGGGATTATGTGTGGTAATGTGGTGGGGGGTGGGATTATGTGTGGTAATGGGGTGGGGGGCGAGATTATGGGTGGTAATGGGGAGGGGGGTGAGATTATGGGTGGTTATGGGGTGGGGGTGAGATTATGGGTGATGATGGAGTAAGGGGGTGGGATTATGGGTGGTGATGGGGTGGGGGGCGGGATTATGGGTGGTGATGGGGTGGGGGGCGAGATTATGAGTGGTAATGGGGTGGGATTATGGGTGATGATGGGGTAAGGGGGAGGGATTATGGGTGGTGATGGGGTGGGGGGCAGGATTTTTTTTCATTAAATCTGTGTATATGTGTATGTCTTAATATATTCGCCTACCGACGCCTTCTCCAGGATACAGAGCTGTTCTTCTCTTCTCAATGCCCTTGAGACTCTCCGGATCCCTCTATGCCTTGTTCTGACGCTCCATAGACTAAGGGTACCGTCACACTATAACATTTCGATCGCTACGACGGTACGATTCGTGACGTTCCAGCGATATCGTTACGATATCGCTGTGTCTGACACGCAGCAGCGATCAGGGATCCTGCTGAGAATCGTACGTCGTAGCAGATCGTTTAGAACTTTCTTTCATCGCTGGATCTCCCGCTGTCATCGCTAGATCGGTGTGTGTGACACCGATCTAGCGATCTAGCGATGCGATCCAGCGATGTGTTCGCTTGTAACCAGGGTAAACATCGGGTAACTAAGCGCAGGACCGCGCTTAGTTACCCGATGTTTACCCTGGTTACAAGCGTTAAACTAAAAAAAAACAAACAGCACATACTTACATTCTGGTGTCCGTCAGGTCCCTTGCCGTCTCTGCTTCCCGCACTGTGACTGCCGGCCGTAAAGTGAAAGCAGAGCACAGCGGCTGTGCTTTCACTTTCACTTTACGGCCGGCAGTCAGTGAATGCGGGAAGGGACCTGACGGACACCAGAATGTAAGTATGTGCTGTTTGTTTTTTTTTAGTTTAACGCTTGTAACCAGGGTAAACATCGGGTAACTAAGCGCGGTCCTGCGCTTAGTTACCCGATGTTTACCCTGGTTACCCAGGGACCTCGGCATAGTTGGTCGCTGGAGAGCTGTCTGTGTGACAGCTCCCCAGCGACCACACTACGATTTACCTACGATCACGGCCAGGTCATATCGCTGGTCGTGATCGTAGGTAAATCGTATAGTGTGACGGTACCCTTACAGTGCAAAAGCCACTTCCAGGTCATGCAGAGATTAGTGTAATCCTGAGAGCACGCAGAGCGGTGACATCACTGAGAAGAGAAGAATAGCTCTGGATCCTGGAGAGAACAGCGGTAGGTGAGTAGATTATTGTATTTTTCAGACTGTAAGACGCACTTCACATTTTGGGGCAGAAACTAGGAAAAAATATTTTTTAACAAAATGGTGGTCGGTCTTATAATCCGAATTTATGGAAGATTACCAGGGGTGGAACGGTGTCACATGAACCAGGGTTGTAGGGAGATACTGCAGGTCCTGGGATGGAAGGAGAAGGTGTCCTGGCGGTGTAAAGCTGTGGGTTCCGGGCTTCCAGAAAATGCTGGTGGTAGGCGGAATCCCTACTCTGTCCACTGATTTCCCAGTGGTGGACTTCAGGAAAATAGTCGCCGGAGGCAGCGTATATGCAGATTGAGATGTTGGTAGCAGAGATCCTGGCTCCTGATATCCTTAAGCCATTTTCCTTAAGCTCACAACCAGGACATCAGTGGGCAGAGCGGGGACTCAGCTCACCGCCGATATTTTCTGGGAGCCCGTGGCCCGTAGTCTTACACCACTATGATATCCCCTCCTCCCAGCCCAAGGCCCGCAGCATCGCCCCATTCCTGCCACCGCCGCTGGCTTTGCTGTGACTCCGCTCCATTTCCGACACCCCCCAGTAAGCTACCGTGAATTTGGACTATAAGACGCACCCCCCTTTTCCTCCCACTGGTGGGGGGGGGGGGGGCGGGAGTGCGTCTTATAGTCCAAAAAATATGGTAATACACACACTCTACATTACACGCACATATACATAGATTCAATGAAAACCATTTTCACTGCAGGGCATATTTAAAGACTATTCGCTGGAGCTTCAGGCCCAAGAAATATAACAAAAAAACACTGCAGCTCTATACAAAAACACCAAAATTAAAAACATGCATTTGCATTCTGTATACTCAAATACATCATTATCTAAACGTATTTATTTTCCAAATTGTCAGCACTGAAGCAAACTGATGCCATGATCTACGCTGAAACATCTCGTGGTTCAGGGTCTTTTTCTTTCCTCCTACAATTACACACAAGTTTAGAAGAAGTCTCTCCTGGTTAAACATTTGAGGTAAATTAAATAAAAGCTATTCTTTATGTCCACTCTTCAGAACTGTGGAAGATAAGTTATCACAAAAATTAGTTTTACCAGACACAAATGTCAACATGATGAGGAGCTCAGCTTATGGCTAAGTTCACACAAGGGTTTCAGGTTTGTGATCCGTATTCTCATCCTCCAGTGGTCTGTGTGATGTCAGTTTATTCCATGGATATCACTCGGCTGGAATAAATATATATACTGCATATATGTCATCCACCACAGCATAGTAAATGATTAATAGCTGCAGAAAAAAACAGATTGTATATGGCCGGCACAAGGATGACAAGTGAGAAAAGTCATCCAAATTTTCTGGATGAAATTTTGAACCATTTTGTATACACTCGTTAATGCTCATCATCGTCGCCGGGCTTCTCATGTGATGCGCCAATTCGGGGGCGGCTGTGGGCTTGTATTTTAAGGCTGGGAAGGGCCCAATAACCATGGAACTTCCCAACCTGATATCAGCCCACAGCTGTCTGCTTTACCTTTGCTGGCTATCAAAAATAGGGGGAACCCGATATCATTTTTTAAATTACCGTTTATAAGACACACCAGATTATAAGACTCTCCCTAAAGTTTGAGATGAGGAAAAAAAACCTTTTTTTAATAAGATGGTCGTGCCTCTTAGAATCCATGCATCTTATTGCTTACCGGGGGTAGTGGCTGCAGTGAAGTGAGGTTCCAGGGTTGCTGCTGGTGGAGGCAGGAGTGGAGTGATGCTGCGGACCCAAGACTGGGAAAAAGTGTGGGTGTTTGATGGTGCGAGGGCTCCGCCGACATTTTGTGAAAGCCCAGAACCCCCGTACTTCCTTGGTTTACTTTGTGGTGGACTTTGGGAAAATGGCCGCCGGGGGCAGCGCATGCACAAATGGAGATCTTGGCGCTGAGATCTCATCTACTGAGATCTTGGTGCTGAGATCTCCATGTGTGCATGCGCTGCACCCGGCAGCTATTTTCCTGGAGTCCACCACAATGTAAACCATGGAAGTGCGGGAGTCTTGGGCTTCCACAAAATGTTGGCGGAGCCCTCGCACCACAGAACACGGGGTCTTGCAAACTGCTGTTACTGAAATCCTGTGCTATGGGCGACTGTACTTAGGGTCTGGAACCAAGCTAAACCCATCCATGAAAGTGGCCGGGATACACGACAAAGCCATATTCTTGTCCAATTGGTGCTGAGGGTTCAAATGTAGACTAACCAGAAGATAAGGGTTTGGCGACTGCTACTCTCTCCCTCATTATCAAGTATTTATTCAAGCATTCATGCATGGCACCAAATGTTTACCAATATGCAAGAATAAATGGATTTGCACACAATGGCTAAATGAAATATTACCACTTACTAAAAAAAACTGAACTGAAGCATCTAATGAGTGTGTGCTAAGGTCATCATGAAGAGAAAGGGAGCAGGGTCAACCGTGACATTGCTTACTTTGATTGAAGTATCTTTTTCTATCAGCTGTGCATAGAGCTCTTAAAGGAGTTGTCTACTACTCGGACATCCCCTTTAAACTACTATATGTTGCAATGTAAAATGAAAACAGCCTGTACTTACCTCCGACGTTCCAGTGATGTTCGGTCTCATGTAAGCCCTGCAGTCAATCAGCGGACGATTCTCTCTCACTCACTTTGTTTGGACGCAACTGACATTTGGGAAAAAGTCTGGGTCAATTTCAAGGGTGCCAACGCTTTCGGGCATGACTGTGTATATATAAATAATTGCAAACGTTTTTTAAAACATGCATGTAACGCAAAAACTTTGTTTTAAACAATAGGTCATTTTCTGATGATCATTTTTAAAGACTAAAAAGCCAAAAACTGAACCAGAAGAAAAAAAGGGTCAAACAGGATTTGTCTATATCAGGAACTGCAGAAAAAGCAAAGAAATGGGCGGCACACCTGTGTAAGGCACAAGCTCACTGAGAGTATTAACAGACAAAAGATGGGATAAAAAACAACAAGCAAATACCCTGCAGTAAGCAAATAGTAATAGTACAAGTAAATAACAGTGAACATATGAGTTTACTGCTGGGTATTTGCTCACCGATTTTATCCTACGTTATATCAGGAAAGAGTTGAAGCAGACGAGTTTTGATACTTTCTTGAAGCAATACACTTGTATTACTAAAATTATTTATTTCTTGACCGCCTTTCACATCATTCTAGTTTAACTTGTTGAACATGCCATATGACTATTAGATTGCTAGGATTTCTTGCTTTTGGATATTGGACAGTTTGAACGCAACCTTCATAGATCAGTGTGTGACCAAGGTGGGTATGGACCCTCTGCACCACTGGCCGGCCGTACCCTGGTGGGGCGGAACTAAGTGATTACTTGGTCTTCAAAGGAGTCTCTGATGGAGAGGATTAGAGATGGGCGAAGCAGAACTGTAAAGTAACACCTATTGTCCATACATGGACTTCTCAAGGAAGTTATTGTTCAGGTTTGGCACTCTGAACATTAACTGTTTCCCATGCTGTCATCTGTGTGACAGCGCAAGAAACACTGGTGGCTCTGATCGACAGTAAGTTCTTTACCATAGGTCAGAGCGCTGCAGTTCCCATGCTTTCAGATGACACCATGTCAGCCAGCAACTCTGAGCAGCGGTTAAAAGGTTACCGCTGGTCACAGGCGTCAGCTGATGAGAGTCTTATCATCCTTCACCTCCTCACGCTGATCGCAGCAAGAGCAGGCAGGGCTGATGAAAGTATTCATGATGTGGGGGTCTCTTCTATTCTTGACAACCAGAGCAGGCAAAACCGACAGTTGTGTGCTGCAACCCCCATCAATCAGCTTTATATTGGCTGGTTATCAAAAATAGAGGGGTCCTCACTATTTATTTTTTATTTATTTAAATAAATAATTTTAAAAACATGGCGTAGAGTCCTGCCCATTTTTGACAACCAGCCAAGCTAAAGCAGACAGCTAGGGGCTGGTATTCTCGGACTGAGAAAAGGTCATGGATATTGTCCCCCCAGCCTTAAAATAGCAGCCCGCAGCTGGCCCAGGAATGGCACATCTATCAGATGCACCAATTCTGGCGCTTTGCCTCACTATTCCCACTTGCCCTTGTGCGGTGGCATGTGGGCTAATATTTGTGGGGTTAATATCAGCTTTGGAATGTCAGCTGACATCAAACCCATAGGTTAGTAATGGAGAGGTGCCTTCTGATGCTAAATTTTATTTTTTTTAAATCAGAAAATTTTTATTAACAATATTCAAATTGACAACTACACACAATTTTGTCAGCAAAGGAGAATAGACACGTTTACAAACATTTTGAAACAATCCCCCAGTTCCCCACCCTTAAAGCCTTTATAAACAAGAATAGGACAATAGCATACATTGCTTACATAATAAAACATCCCCACACTAAAATCAGTTCCTCTCCATCCAAGGTTTCCAAAGTTTTTCAAAAGTTTTCATACTTTTCCTTTTTTCATAAATATCCTTTTCCATATTACCATATCAGACTGTCTATAGAATTCCTGCAGAGCCGGCGGTACCTCACTCAACCAGTGCCTGGCGATTAGCTTTTGCGCAATATACAATAATCTAGCTATGGCCACTTTATGTTGTTTTGGAACTCGGATCTCTTCCACATATCCCAAAATATGTATCACAGGATCGCTTGCGATTGTACAGCCATACGATTTCCCAATTGCTTCTCCCACCTCCAACCAGTATGAATTCAATCTCGTACATTGCCATAACATGTGTAGAATCCCTGCCCCCTCGGACTGGCACCTAGGACACTCAGAGGTCTCTCTCAGCCCTGCCTTATATAGTCTATCTGGAGTTCTATATACTCTGTGAAGTACATATATTTGAGAAAGTCTACCTGGCTCACTTAATGATAATTCGGGAATATATTCCATGATATCCTCCTCTATCCTTCCCAACTCTTCCTCCCATTTCTTTTTTGCCTTAATAGGGAATCTAGTAAAAAAGGTATATAACAAATCCCTATAAATATCCGAGACTACCCAATTCGTTCCTCCCGTCGCACAGACATAGTCCACCAGAATGTCTCTATAAATTCCCATATCCATCGTTTTACTCTGCGCAACATAGGCATGTCTCAACTGTCCATATTGAAACCTACAGGTCTCCTGCAACCCGTAACTCTCCTGCAGTGCCTCAAAGGATAACAGTCCTCGTGCGTCCTGAATCTGAGCCACATATTGAATACCCAATGATGTCCAATTTTTGAATTCCCCCATTTTAATAAATTCGGGTAGTATTTCATTATGCTATATTGGGGAGAGTGTTGTGAATTCTGTGGCTGAATTCACTCCTGTGGTCACAAGTGGTACTGCAGCTTCTGGGCTTCCTCCCTCAGGTGTTCTGGTGAGCTCGTTGGCTGCCTTGTTATTTAACTCCACCTGATTCTGTCTTCCTTGCTCCTTGTCAATGTTCCAGTGTTGGATCTGAGCTTCTGGGTCTTTCCTGTGGCCTGCTGCTCTGCTTAGATAAGTGTTTCTTTGCTTTTGTTGCTGTTTTTTCTGTCCAGCTTGTCTATTCGTTTTTGCTGGAAGCTCTGAGACGCAAAGGGTGTACCGCCGTGCCGTTAGTTCGGCACGGTGGGTCTTTTTGCCACCTTTGCGTGTTTTTTTGCTTTAGGGTTTTTTGTAGACTGCAAAGTTCTCTTTGCTATCCTCGCTCTATCTAGAATATCGGGCCTCACTTTGCTGAATCTATTTCATCCCTACGTTTTGTCTTTTCATCTTGCTAACAGTCATTATATGTGGGGGGCTGCCTTTTCCTTTGGGGTATTTCTCTGAGGCAAGTCAGGCTTGTATTTCTATCTTCAGGCTAGTCAGTTCCTCAGGCTGTGCCGAGTTGCATAGGTAGTGTCAGGCGCAATCCACAGCTGCCTTTAGTTGTGTTTAGGATAGGTTCAGGTATTGCGGTCTACAGAGATTCCACGTCTCAGAGCTCGTTCTATTTTTTTTGGGTTATTGTCAGATCACTGTATGTGCTCTGCTGCACACTGTGTTACTGGATTGCCTTCATAACAGTACAAGGAGCCTAACTAATGATTCTCAATAGAGGGAAAAAAGTAGTTCTGACATCATTTTTTTTTCTCAGCTCTGTGTTCAGTCTTTTTTTTCCCCTAGACATTAGGGTGCTTCAGGACACAGCTGTGGACATGGATATTCAGGCTCTGTGCTCTTCAATGGATAATCTCGTTATAAATGTACAAAAGATTCAAGATACAATTGATCAGAAATCTATGCTAGAACCAAGAATTCCTATTCCTGATTTGTTTTTTGGTGATAGAACTAAGTTTCTGAGCTTCAAAAATATTTGTAAGCTATTTCTGGCCTTGAAACCTCATTCTTCTGGTAATTCAGTTCAACAGGTTTTGATTATTATTTCTTTTTTGCGCGGCGACCCTCAGGACTGGGCATTTTCTCTTGCGCCAGGAGACCCTGCATTGAGTGGTGTCGATGCGTTTTTCCTGGCGCTCGGATTGCTGTACGATGAGCCTAATTCAGTGGATCAGGCTGAGAAAAATTTGCTGTCTTTGTGCCAGGGTCAGGATGATATAGAAGTATATTGTCAGAAATTTAGGAAGTGGTCAGTACTCACTCTGTGGAATGAATCTGCGCTGGCAGCTTTGTTCAGAAAGGGTCTCTCTGAGGCTCTTAAGGATGTCATGGTGGGTTTTCCTATGACTGCTGGTTTGAATGAGTCTATGTCTTTGGCCATTCAGATCGGTCGTCGCTTGCACGAGCGTAAATCTGTGCACCATCTGGCGGTATTGTCTGAGATTAAACCTGAGCCTATGCAGTGCGATAGGACTATGACCAGAGTTGAACGGCAAGAACACAGACGTCTGAATGGGCTGTGTTTCTACTGTGGTGATTCCACTCATGCTATTTCTGATTGTCCTAAGTAGTGTTGAGCATTCCGATACCGCAAGTATCGGGTATCGGCCGATACTTGCGGTATCGGAATTCCGATACCGAGATCCGATACTTTTGTGGTATCGGGTATCGGTATCGGATACATAGAGATGTGTAAAATAAAGAATTAAAATAAAAAATATTGATATATTTACCTCTCCGGCGGCCCCTGGACTCAGCGCGGGTAACCGGCAGGCTTCGTTGTTCAAAATCAGCGCTTTTAGGACCTGAGAATCACGTCCCGGCTTCTGATTGGTCGCGGGCCGCCCATGTGACCGCCACGCGACCAATCACAAGCCGCGACGTCACCGCAAGCTATTAACGCGCTCATTTTTAAAAATGAGCGCGTTAATGGCTTTCAAAGACGTAGCGGCTTGTGATTGGTCGCGGCCACGCGACCAATCACAAGCCGCTACGTCTTTGAAAGCCATTAACGCGCTCATTTTTAAAAATGAGCGCGTTAATAGCTTGCGGTGACGTCGCGGCTTGTGATTGGTCGCGTGGCCGCGACCAATCACAAGCCGCTACGTCTTTGAAAGCCATTAACGCGCTCATTTTTAAAAATGAGCGCGTTAATAGCTTGCGGTGACGTCGCGGCTTGTGATTGGTCGCGTGGCGGTCACATGGGCGGCCCGCGACCAATCAGAAGCCGGGACGTGATTCTCAGGTCCTAAAAGCGCTGATTTTGAACAACGAAGCCTGCCGGTTACCCGCACTGAGTTCAGGGGCCGCCGGAGAGGTAAATATATCAATATTTTTTATTTTAATTCTTTATTTTACACATCCCTATGGATCCCAGGGCCTGAAGGAGAGTTTCCTCTCCTTCAGACCCTGGGAACCATGAGAATACCTTCCGATACTTGATGTCCCATTGACTTGTATTGGTATCGGATATCGGTATCGGCGATATCCGATATTTTTCGGGTATCGGCCGATACTATCCGATACCGATACTTTCAAGTATCGGACGGTATCGCTCAACACTAGTCCTAAGCGCACTAAGCGGTTCGATAGGTCTGCCGTCATTGGTACTGTACAGTCCAAATTCCTTCTGTCCATTACCTTGATATGCTCTTTGTCATCGTATTCTGTCATGGCGTTTGTGGATTCAGGCGCTGCCCTGAATCTGATGGATTTGGATTATGCTAAACGTTGTGGGTTTTTCTTGGAGCCTTTGCGGTGTCCTATTCCGTTGAGAGGAATTGATGCTACACCTTTGGCCAAGAATAAACCTCAGTACTGGGCCCAGCTGACCATGTGCATGGCTCCTGCACATCAGGAAGTTATTCGCTTTCTGGTGCTACATAATCTGCATGATGTGGTCGTGTTGGGGTTGCCATGGCTACAAACCCATAATCCAGTATTGGATTGGAACTCTATGTCGGTGTCCAGCTGGGGTTGTCAGGGGGTACATGGTGATGTTCCATTTTTGTCTATTTCGTCATCCACTCCTTCTGAGGTCCCAGAGTTCTTGTCTGATTATCAGGATGTATTTGAAGAGCCCAAGTCCGATGCCCTACCTCCGCATAGGGATTGTGATTGTGCTATCAATTTGATTCCTGGTAGTAAATTCCCTAAAGGTCGTTTATTTAATTTATCCGTGCCTGAACACACCGCTATGCGCAGTTATGTGAAGGAATCCCTGGAGAAGGGACATATTCGCCCATCGTCATCACCACTGGGAGCAGGGTTCTTTTTTGTAGCCAAGAAGGATGGTTCACTGAGACCATGTATTGATTACCGCCTTCTTAATAAGATCACTGTTAAGTTTCAATATCCCTTGCCATTGTTATCTGACTTGTTTGCTCGGATTAAGGGGGCTAGTTGGTTCACTAAGATAGATCTTCGTGGTGCGTATAATCTGGTGAGAATCAGGCAAGGAGATGAATGGAATACGGCATTTAATACGCCCGAGGGTCATTTTGAGTATCTAGTGAAGCCGTTCGGACTTGCCAATGCTCCATTTGTTTTTCAGTCTTTTATGCATGACATCTTCCGTGAGTATCTGGATAAATTCCTGATTGTTTACTTGGATGACATTTTGATCTTCTCAGATGATTGGGAGTCTCATGTGAAGCAGGTCAGAATGGTTTTCCAGGTCCTGCGTGCTAATTCTTTGTTCGTGAAGGGATCAAAGTGTCTCTTCGGTGTGCAGAAAGTTTCATTTTTGGGGTTCATCTTTTCCCCTTCTACTATCGAGATGGATCCGGTTAAGGTCCAAGCCATCCAGGATTGGACTCAGCCGACATCTCTGAAAAGTCTGCAAAAGTTCCTGGGCTTTGCTAATTTTTATCGTCGCTTCATCTGTAATTTTTCTAGCATTGCCAAACCATTGACCGATTTGACCAAGAAGGGTGCTGATTTGGTTAATTGGTCTTCTGCTGCCGTGGAAGCTTTTCAGGAGTTGAAGCGTCGTTTTTGTTCTGCCCCTGTGTTGTGTCATCCAGATGTTTCTCTTCCGTTCCAGGTCGAGGTTGATGCTTCTGAGATTGGAGCAGGGGCGGTTTTGTCACAGAGAGGTTCTGGTTGCTCAGTGTTGAAACCATGTGCTTTCTTTTCCAGGAAGTTTTCTGCTGCTGAGCGTAATTATGATGTGGGCAACCGAGAGTTGCTGGCCATGAAGTGGGCATTCGAGGAGTGGCGTCATTGGCTTGAAGGAGCTAAGCATCGCGTGGTGGTATTGACTGATCATAAGAACCTTACTTATCTCGAGTCTGCCAAGCGCTTGAATCCTAGACAGGCCCGTTGGTCGTTATTTTTTGCTCGTTTCGATTTTGTGATTTCGTACCTTCCGGGCTCTAAAAATGTGAAGGCGGATGCTCTGTCTAGGAGTTTTGTGCCCGACTCTCCGGGTTTATCTGAGCCGGCGAGTATCCTCAAGGAAGGAGTCATTGTGTCTGCCATCTCCCCTGATTTGCGGCGAGTGTTGCAAAAATTTCAGGCTAATAAACCTGATCGTTGTCCGGCCGAGAAACTGTTCGTCCCTGATAGGTGGACTAGTAAAGTTATCTCTGAACTTCATTGTTCGGTGTTGGCTGGTCATCCAGGAATCTTTGGTACCAGAGAGTTAGTGGCTAGATCCTTCTGGTGGCCATCTCTGTCACGGGATGTACGTACTTTTGTGCAGTCCTGTGGGATTTGTGCTAGGGCTAAGCCCTGCTGTTCACGTGCCAGTGGGTTGCTTTTGCCCTTGCCGGTCCCGAAGAGGCCTTGGACACATATTTCGATGGATTTCATTTCTGACCTTCCCGTTTCTCAAAAGATGTCAGTCATTTGGGTGGTCTGTGATCGCTTTTCTAAAATGGTCCATCTGGTGCCCTTGGTTAAATTGCCTTCCTCCTCTGATTTGGTGCCTTTGTTCTTCCAGCATGTGGTTCGTTTGCATGGCATTCCTGAGAATATTGTTTCTGACAGAGGTTCCCAGTTTGTTTCAAGGTTCTGGCGAGCCTTTTGTGGTAGGATGGGCATTGACCTATCTTTTTCCTCGGCTTTCCATCCTCAGACTAATGGCCAGACCGAACGAACCAATCAGACCTTGGAAACATATCTGAGATGTTTTGTTTCTGCAGACCAGGATGATTGGGTGTCCTTTTTGCCGTTGGCTGAGTTCGCCCTTAATAATCGGGCCAGCTCGGCTACCTTGGTCTCTCCATTTTTCTGCAATTCTGGGTTCCATCCTCGTTTCTCTTCAGGACAGGTTGAGTCTTCGGACTGTCCTGGTGTGGATTCTGTGGTGGACAGGTTGCAGCAGATCTGGACTCAGGTAGTGGACAATTTGACCTTGTCCCAGGAGAAGGCTCAACTTTTCGCTAATCGCAGACGCCGTGTGGGTCCCCGACTTCGTGTTGGAGATCTGGTTTGGTTATCTTCTCGTCATATTCCTATGAAGGTTTCCTCTCCTAAATTTAAACCTCGTTTTATTGGTCCGTATAGGATTTCTGAGATTCTCAATCCTGTGTCCTTTCGTCTGACCCTCCCGGACTCCTTTTCCATACATAATGTATTCCATAGGTCGTTGTTGCGGAGATACGTGGCACCTATGGTTCCATCTGTTGAGCCTCCTGCCCCTGTTTTGGTGGAGGGGGAATTGGAGTATATTGTGGAGAAAATTTTGGATTCTCGTGTCTCTAGACGGAAACTCCAGTATCTGGTTAAATGGAAGGGTTATGCTCAGGAAGATAATTCCTGGGTTTTTGCCTCTGATGTCTATGCTCCAGATCTTGTTCGTGCCTTTCATGTGGCTCATCCTGGTCGGCCTGGGGGCTCTGGTGAGGGTTCGGTGACCCCTCCTCAAGGGGGGGGTACTGTTGTGAATTCTGTGGCTGAATTCACTCCTGTGGTCACAAGTGGTACTGCAGCTTCTGGGCTTCCTCCCTCAGGTGTTCTGGTGAGCTCGTTGGCTGCCTTGTTATTTAACTCCACCTGATTCTGTCTTCCTTGCTCCTTGTCAATGTTCCAGTGTTGGATCTGAGCTTCTGGATCTTTCCTGTGGCCTGCTGCTCTGCTTAGATAAGTGCTTCTTTGCTTTTGTTGCTGTTTTTTCTGTCCAGCTTGTCTATTCGTTTTTGCTGGAAGCTCTGAGACGCAAAGGGTGTACCGCCGTGCCGTTAGTTCGGCACGGTGGGTCTTTTTGCCCCCTTTGCGTGGTTTTTTGCTTTAGGGTTTTTTGTAGACTGCAAAGTTCTCTTTGCTATCCTCGCTCTATCTAGAATATCGGGCCTCACTTTGCTGAATCTATTTCATCCCTACGTTTTGTCTTTTCATCTTGCTAACAGTCATTATATGTGGGGGGCTGCCTTTTTCTTTGGGGTATTTCTCTGAGGCAAGTCAGGCTTGTATTTCTATCTTCAGGCTAGTCAGTTCCTCAGGCTGTGCCGAGTTGCATAGGTAGTGTCAGGCGCAATCCACAGCTGCCTTTAGTTGTGTTTAGGATAGGTTCAGGTATTGCGGTCTACAGAGATTCCACGTCTCAGAGCTCGTTCTATTGTTTTTGGGTTATTGTCAGATCACTGTATGTGCTCTGATTACTGAACACTGTGCTACTGGATTGCCTTCATAACAGGAGAGATTTGTTAAAAGTCCCACTTCTCTTGTCTTTTTAATTGCCTCCCATACTTTTTGAACCAGAATCAAAGTAGGATAGGCCGTTCCAAACTTCCCAAATCCCCCTGCCTCCAATCCCTGAACCAATGGGTCCCTTCCCACTAACCAGACCAAAATCTGCTGAACCGAACCCAGTCTATTCACCTCTCTCCAAACTCTCATCTGCTGACCCTGCGCTGCCAAAAAGTAGATCCAGGGATCCGGATGGGCCAATCCCCCCCATCTTTAGGCCTCTGAAGCAATTCCAGCCTAATTATTGGCTGTTTCTTCCCCCAAACAAGGTCTTGAAATATGGGATGCTGAATTTTATGGTGAGGACGCAGGAGAGGTTTTCTTCTGATGACTCTTCCATGAAGGCCATATTTGTGCAGGTGTTTCTGAACAGTAGAATAAGGTACCGCAACTCCAGAGTCTGCTAAATCTTTCTGAAGGTCTTTTGCAGTCAAGCGGGGGTTCTCATTTTCCCCTCTAGCAATCCTACGGGCAGCTCTCATTGAAATTTTGCTTGGTCTTCCAAACCTTATATTGACCCCCACTGTTCCTGGTAACTGCCATGTCTTAACTACATTTCAAACTTAAAAAAGAGCAACTTGAAAGCGATTTGCTGTCTTCTTACAGCCTTCTCCTGCTTTGCGGGCTTTCACCATTTTTCAGAGTGGTAGGCTGGGTTTTTATAAAGCTGGGAAATTTGCATCACCTGGCCTTTCCAAACAATGATAGTGAACAAGCCTTAACAGGCTAATTAAAGGGAACCTGTCACCTGAATTTAGCAGGACCGGTTTTCGGTCATATGGGCGGAGTTTTCGGGTGTTTGATTCACCCTTTCCTTACCCGCTGGCTGCATGCTGGCCACAATATTGGATTGAAGTTCATTCTATGTCCTCCATAGTACACGCCTGCGCAAGGAAGATTGCCTTTTGGGCGTGCTCGTAGATTATGTTTGTATTCCTGCAGCTGCATGATTTGCGGCTGTTAGACAACCTGAACACATGCAGGGATTGCCTGTGTGTTAGAGAATCCTCACGTGTATTCAGGCTGTCTAGCAGCCACAAATCATGCAGCTGCGTGTACTCAAACATGAAATACGAGCATGCCCAAGATACTCGGACAACCTGAGAAATGAGCACACTCGCTCATCACTACTCCTAAGCAACAGCACTCCGGAGACTAAGGACGACAATTCACAAAACTTGATCCAGTTGATTTACTGGATGAGATGAAGAGTACTCAAATGACATGGGGGATCTGAGAAGATGGAGGACACAATTCAAAAATCAAGCTGTGTTGGCGGGTCAGCCACTGAGGTAGGGGAACTAGCAGCTGAGAAGGTAGTGACAATCAGATCAATCTAGTAGTGGGAAGAAGTTGGAAATGGAGCTCAGACAACTGTCAGCTGAGTCAGGGATGATGATGATTGGGTGGTGGGTGAGACCTGAGAGGTTCCTTCACCTAGACCCCTTAGTTCTAGTGAAGGGAAACTTGAATGCTTTAGCATACAAGACACCTTGGCTAATTGTAGCTTCCAGCTTTGTGGGAGCAGTTTGGGGAAGGCTCTTTTCTGTGCCCAGTGCACATGGCCCATAAAGTCATGGTTGGGGGAGATGGTGTGGAAGAACATGACTGGCCCATCCAACAACTTTGAACTAGAATGCTGATTATGAACCCGTCTCCTCCAACATCAGTCTGACTTCACTAATGTCCTTCTCGATTCCCAAACAATTCTCACTTCCAAAATCTTGTAGAAATTAATTCCCAGAAAACTGAGAACTGTTTTAGGCTGGGTTCCCATTGCGTTATGGGACCGCATTTAACGGACAGCGTTGCACGGCGAAATTAACGCCGTGCAACGCGTCCGTTAACACGCCCATTGAAGGCAATGGGAACGCGCTTCACTAGCGCGTGCCATGTTCGGCACGCGCTAGCGACGCGCCGGTGATTCCTGGCGCGCCGCGGACGCTGCTTGCAGCGTCCGAGGCGCGCCCGCGGTCCGTTCCCCGCTCTCGCAGATCGGGGATCTGCGAGAGCGGGGACGTTACCGCGACCCCGACCGCAGCCCCATAGAAAACATTGCGTTAGCGCAATCCGCTAGCGCTAAACGGATTGCACTAACGCAATGTGACCCTTGCCTTAGCTGGAAAGGGGCCGACTGTGTGTGATATACAATGTGGAGTGATATGGAGTAGTGATGAGCGAGTATACTCGTTGCTCGGGTTTTCCAGAGCACGCTCGGGTGGTCTCCGAGTATTTATGACTGCTCGGAGATTTAGTTTTCATCGCCGCATGATTTGTGACTCTTAGCCAGCTTGATTACATGCGGGGATTCCCTAGCAACCAGGCAACCCCCACATGAGCTCAGACTGGCTAGCAGCTGTAAGTCATTCAGCTGCAGCAACAAAAACTAAATCTCCCAGCAGTCACAAATACTCGGAGACCACCCGAGCGTGCTCTGGAAAACCTGAGCAAGGAGTATCCTCGCTCATCACCAATATGGAGGTATATAGGGAGAGCTGTGGTAACGGGGAGGGCACCGTAATGATGCCACAAAGTGCTACCCCAAATCTGCTGTATATTGCCATGTTCTACCCTGTGGAATGAATCCCATCCCTATAGATCACATGGGGTGACAGTAACGTGTTTAATGCACATTTCACAGCTGCAGCACATTGTGGTGGAGGCCATTGTGCTCTGTGCTGCATGACTAGAATCTAGCCCCTCATATCAGCACAGCAGCCTCATTCTCCGCTCACTCCTCACAGGCCAGTTCCACACTCGCTCGTCTCACTACTTCGATTTGTCACGTGATCCAGCCTCCTTCCCTGATCTCCCCGGATCATACCACTGATGCATGATGGGGGTGCTTGTAGCGTTACTTGATGTCTTTAGTTAGGAGTTATTTCTCTTTCAGTGAAATCACTATGACCTCTTTTATTACGGCAGTGAGCGTGTCCTCTGTGTCCGTGCCGTGTACTTCTAGCTCATCCACTGTCCCCTCCTCCCGGGTGGTTGGATCCGGAGTGGTGACAGCGGCGGGCGCCGGGCGGACGTGCGGTGCTGCAGGAGGTGGGCGGGTATAACCGGGACTGGGCGTGGCTACTGCCTGCGGCCTAAGGGGGCGGGGCCCGGGAATGTGACAGGAAGGACGACAGCTGGCAGAGGTGAGAGAGAGACGGCCAGGAGGACGGGACGTGCGGGTGAGGCCACAATGTCTGCTGTGCATCTGTGTGGTGCATGCCACCTGGGACTTGTAGTGCTACAGGGCTGCTGGCACAGGAGGGCTGTGCATGTGTCCTGGGACTTGTAGTGCTACAGAGCTGCTGGCACAGGAGGGCAGTGTATGTGTCCTGGGACTTGTAGTGCTACAGAGCTGCTGGCACAGGAGGGCTGTGTATGTGTCCTGGGACTTGTAGTGCTACAGAGCTGCTGGCACAGGAGGGCTGTGTATGTGTCCTGGGACTTGTAGTCCTACAGAGCTGCTGGCACAGGAGGGCTGTGTATGTGTCCTGGGGCTTGTAGTCCTACAGAGCTGCTGGCACAGGAGGGCAGTGTATGTGTCCTGGGACTTGTAGTCCTACAGAGCTGCTGGCACAGGAGGGCTGTGCATGTGTCCTGGGACTTGTAGTGCTACAGATTTGCTGGCACAGGAGGGCAGTGTATGTGTCCTGGGACTTGTAGTCCTACAGAGCTGCTGGCACAGGAGGGCTGTGCATGTGTCCTGGGACTTGTAGTCCTACAGAGCTGCTGGCACAGGAGGGCTGTGTATGTGTCCTGGGACTTGTAGTCCTACAGAGCTGCTGGCACAGGAGGGCTGTGTATGTGTCCTGGGACTTGTAGTCCTACAGAGCTGCTGGCACAGGAGGGCAGTGTATGTGTCCTGGGACTTGTAGTCCTACAGAGCTGCTGGCACAGGAGGGCTGTGCATGTGTCCTGGGACTTGTAGTCCTACAGAGCTGCTGGCACAGGAGGGCTGTGCATGTGTCCTGGGACTTGTAGTGCTACAGGGTTTCTGGCACAGGAGGGCAGTGTATGTGTCCTGGGACTTGTAGTCCTACAGAGCTTCTGGTACAGGAGGGCTGTGCATGTGTCCTGGGACTTGTAGTGCTACAGGGTTTCTGGCACAGGAGGGCTGTGCATGTGTCCTGGGACTTGTAGTGCTACAGATTTGCTGGCACAGGAGGGCTGTGTATGTGTCCTGGGACTTGTAGTCCTACAGAGCTGCTGGCACAGGAGGGCTGTGCATGTGTCCTGGGACTTGTAGTCCTACAGAGCTGCTGGCACAGGAGGGCTGTGCATGTGTCCTGGGACTTGTAGTCCTACAGAGCTTCTGGTACAGGAGGGCTGTGTATGTGTCCTGGGACTTGTAGTGCTACAGGGTTTCTGGTACAGGAGGGCTGTGCATGTGTCCTGGGACTTGTAGTCCTACAGAGCTGCTGGCACAGGAGGGCTGTGCATGTGTCCTGGGACTTGTAGTCCTACAGAGCTTCTGGTACAGGAGGGCTGTGTATGTGTCCTGGGACTTGTAGTGCTACAGGGTTTCTGGCACAGGAGGGCTGTGCATGTGTCCTGGGACTTGTAGTCCTACAGAGCTGCTGGCACAAGAGGGCTGTGCATGTGTCCTGGGACTTGTAGTCCTACAGAGCTGCTGGCACAAGAGGGCTGTGCATGTGTCCTGGGACTTGTAGTCCTACAGAGCTGCTGGCACAAGAGGGCAGTGTATGTGTCCTGGGACTTGTAGTCCTACAGAGCTGCTGGCACAAGAGGGCTGTGCATGTGTCCTGGGACTTGTAGTCCTACAGAGCTGCTGGCACAGGAGGGTTGTGCATGTGTCCTGGGACTTGTAGTGCTACAGAGCTGCTGGCACAGGAGGGTTGTGCATGTGTCCTGGGACTTGTAGTGCTACAGAGCTGCTGGCACAGGAGGGCTGTGCATGTGTCCTGGGACTTGTAGTCCTACAGAGCTGCTGGCACAAGAGGGCTGTGTATGTGTCCTGGGACTTGTAGTCCTACAGAGCTGCTGGCACAAGAGGGCTGTGCATGTGTCCTGGGACTTGTAGTCCTACAGAGCTGCTGGCACAGGAGGGTTGTGCATGTGTCCTGGGACTTGTAGTGCTACAGAGCTGCTGGCACAGGAGGGTTGTGCATGTGTCCTGGGACTTGTAGTGCTACAGAGCTGCTGGCACAGGAGGGCTGTGCATGTGTCCTGGGACTTGTAGTCCTACAGAGCTGCTGGCACAAGAGGGCTGTGCATGTACACAGGTGTTAGGTCTGGGGCACACCAGATCTTCTCAGGCTTCCATACTCGTACACTGGGGTGCAGTTACCCCAGTCGCCACCATTTTTGGGACACCCGGGGTTTTTATTCTGCACTTTGTGCAGCTAATTTGCATGATCTGCGGGAAATGAGCAATAAACGTGTCGGGTCTTACACCGCCCTCCGTGTGCCGTGCTATAGACTGCGTTCACGTGAATAGTTTTCTGTGGAGGGTTTTTTTTTTCTTTTTTATGCTGCGTATTTTAGAAAAAATGCAAGTAAATTAGTAGAGGCAGAAAATCTGCAACGTGAAAAAGTCATCAACAGCCCATTGTGGGGACATTGCCTCAGTCACGGGCAGGGCGGCACCTTCACCTTTTATTTCATTAACCATTTTGGGCTCTATAAGTAAATTATTACTTTTTATTTACTTTTGAGGTGGGGGGGAGTGAGGGGGGGGAAAAAAAGAGAATTTTTTTTGTCTCTTACTACATATGTGTAATAATTTATTTGGATTGTTGAGGGTATGTGCACACGTCAGGATTTCTTGCAGAAATTTCCTGCCAAAAACCGGAGATTTCTGCCAGATATCCGCATGCGTTTTTTTTCACGTTTTTTCCCGATGCATTAAATAGCGGGAAAAACGCGAAAAATCCGCAAAATTAATGAACATGCTGCTTTTTTTTTTTTTTTACCGCAATGCGTTTTTTTCGCGTAAAAAAACGCATCATGTGCACAAAAATTGCAGAATGCATTCTAAATGATAGGATGCATATGTGTGCGTTTTTTTTAAATGCGTTTTTATAGCAAAAAACGCGAAAAAAAGCAATGTGTGCGCATACCCTGATAATTTCTAGATTTTATAACCTTCATTTACTTGTACAATGCACTTCGTGAGCGCTGTGAGAGACGCCTTCCCCTTTTTCCAACATCTTAGGGTATGCGCACACGTCAGGATTTCTTGCAGAAATTTTCCTGACAAAAACCGGACATTTCTGCCAGAAATCCGCATGCGTTTTTACCGCGATTTTGACACGTTTTTTGGTGCGGTTTTCCCAAATGCATAGAATTGCGCGAAAAACGCAGAAAATCTGCAAAAATAATGAACATGCTCATTTTTTTACCGCGATGCGTTTAATGTATGCGTTTTTAATGAGTTTTTATAGCGTTTTTAGCGTGAAAAAACGCGAAAAAACCTAAAGCGCCACTCCAGCTTTTTTTTTCTATTGAGGGCTGGAGTGTTGCTAGCAATGTAGATTCTCTGCTAGTGATGAGCGAGCGTGCTTGTATAAGGTGCACGCTCGTGTCCTAATCCAGTGTTTTCGGCGTACTGAGTCACTGTAGCTGTTCGATAGTCTCAACACATGCAAGGATTGCCTGTTTGTTAGACATCTGCAAAACATGCAGGGATTACCTAACCGGCACGAGACATATGACTTGAGAATTTTTTTTTTTTTTTTAGCTTGGCAGAAATACTTGATTAGGACACAAGCATGCTTAGATAACACCTTATCCGAGCACGCTCGCTCATCACTATGCTCTGCCCCTACTTTTATACTTATCAATCGCAGTCTTCATCTCTTCCCAGTGCCGCTACGGTCGTGACCCGCCGGATCGCTCCGGTGTTTGCTGGTTGAGCCGGAATTAAAAATTCTGCTGCTTCATGGATTCTGGAACAGATTTTTTTTTTTTTCCGTTTATGCCCATCTGTTGCAAAGTTCTGCACTCAGTAATAATGGTGCAAATATTATTATTATTATTATTTATTATTATAGCGCCATTTATTCCATGGCGTTTTACATGTGAGGAGGGGTATACATAATAAAACAAGTACAATAATCTTGAAAAATACAAGTCACAACTGGTACAGGAGGAGAGAGGACCCTGCCCGCGAGGGCTCACAATCTACAAGCCCCTCTTTCCAGAAAATATGTAGCTTCCAGGTCAATGAGGCAAATAAATCAAAGCTTTTGCACTAGAAAAAGCGGTGCAAAGGCTTTGAAAAGTGAAAAGGTGCAGAAATTTTGCAGCTTTTGGCGTCATGGATCACAGCTGGGGAGGAGATGCGGCGTTGTCACACGCGCCCGTCCAGTTTCGGGAGTTTTGAATGGCAGAATTGCTACTCTAGTCATTGACTGGAGTAGCATTTCCGACATGGCGCGTGCTCCGCAGAAGATGCACCAAATGAATTACGGTAACTAGTGTGAACCTGCTAATGAATTTGGCGCCTTGTACTCCAGCGACATGAGCGTACGCCACGCCAACCTGATGACTCTTTCACAATGTGTTTTGACATACGGCCGGATCCTTAGTGTCTCATCCAAGGTGGCTTTAACTAGAAAAACGTCCCGAAACAATTTTTAATTGGACCAAAGCAAGAACAGATTTATCAACTGCTTGGTGCACGGGGGCAGAGGCTGGCACACCGTCATACGGTGCGCCATTAATGGTATAATTATCCCGCCGTGCTTCGTGCATGAAATACTTAATCTGATTGGCTGCTGCAGTGAGCAGCTTCGCTCTGTTAGATTTTTATTCATGGGGTCCCCGTCTTGCACTATTCGTCCACATACATAAATGTCTCCAATCACGGCCGATTAATGGCTTTATCAACGCTTTGTATGAGCTCCCTTGCACTTTAGCACTCCATTAGTTGCTGATGCCAGTGTACACAGTCCCTGATAAAGTCCATAAAGGTTGTCTGGATGATGCTTTGTTTTTATGGACAGGACATTGCTCCTCGGTGACCGCACTACGTCTGAAATGTGTGCAGACTTCATAACGGCTCTAGACGCTTTATGATCATCCAAATTCTGGATTTTGCAGTAAATGTAGTAAAGATCCAACACTGAGGAAGAATGAAGTTGGTTTAGGCCTTTTGCACTTTTAATGATTAAATAGATAGGTAGCCCCTTGTTCTTTTCTCTCTAGGGGTATGTGCACGCCATATCCTTTTCTGGTGAGTCTGCTCCGAAACCTGCCTCCCAAAAAAATGAACGCATGCGTAACACATACATTTCTATACAAATACGACTCTCTGCTCGTACAGTGACATATTAAAAGTTTGGGCACCCCTGGTCAAAATTACTATTATTCTGAAGTTTAGGAAGTTGAAATGATCTGTGAAAGGCCTAAAGGTAACCAGGAGCACCCAAACGTTAACATGCCACTGTATGTTCAGCCTTTTAAATGTCATTTACCCGCTTCAGGTTTCCAAAGTCTACGCCAAGTGGTCAAAAGAAGTGAGCGGAGCATTCTGGGGTCTCAATGGCGTGTAACATGGCCGAGTGTATATGTGATGTTTCATGGGCCAGTACTCGGCCAATTGTTATACTATGGGGCACCTCAGATCTGCGATTATTTTCTCATGCTGATTCGGATCATGCGCACCCATACAAGTCTCAGGGTGCAGGTAAAACCTCATTCAGAGACGATGGAGACAGTAAGTTTGTCTTTTCTGCACCTGTGATACAATTTTATCTCTACCATGAGATAATATACAGCAGAGTGATCGTACCCTTAGGGTGTTTTCCGCTCTGAACACTGTCCATACTTGCAATACAAGTCAATGGAAAGTCTCCTGGGCGTGTTTTAGGACCCCTTAACATGTCTGTGTTTCCAGTACTTGCAGCGTCTGTTTTCACACGCACGCACGCACGCACGCACATTATAATCTATGGGGCTGCGCACAGGTTTATGTTTTCACATGCATCCTGTGACCCACACTTAGACATTCACTTTTTTTTTTCTGACATCACGGATGTCAATATGTCCTGCTCATGGATGACAAAGTATGCCATCCGTGTGACACATATCGGATTAGAAATTAAAGATTTGTAAGTGTTAAAGATAAATACTGTAAATATCCGTGAGATATATAACTTGTTCCTTGTGAATGTAGCTTGCTTTACATGTATTAACCTACTAAATCAATGAAAAAAATGGCGTGGGGTCCCCTCATTTTTGGTAACCAGCAAAGGTAAAGCTGAGAGCTGATATTATCAGGCTGGAAAGGTCCCTGGTTATTGGGCATTTCTCCTTCGCCTCATTGGGGGACACAGGACAGTGGGTGTATGCTTCTGCCGCCAGGAGGCTGACACTAAGTAAACTTGAAAAAAAGTTAGCTCCTCCTCCATCGTATACACCCTGACACTGGCTACCAGAGACTCCAGTTTATGCTTAGTGTCTCAAGGAGGCACGCCTCTGGGTCCTGGATCGTTGGACCCGATTTTTCAACATCTTTGAATTGAAGGGGCGACGGACCTTTTTGAGGGTCCGATCTCCCCAAACCATCAACGGGCAAGTACGTGCGAGGTTTCTCCACGTATCCTTCCCCGCTACGTGGGATTCTTCACCGGACTTAGCCCTGACCACCCTGAGGTAGCTAGACTCCAGGCTGTACAGGTGCCCGTAAGATGTCCGTGTGTTTCCCCCTGATTTCTACACCCCTGCGGGTGTTAGCTGGGGTGGTGGACGGTCCCTCTCCTTATCCTGGGATAATGGAGATAGGGTTCCTGCACCGTCATTTGTTCTACCCCTCACTGAGTGCGGTATGACAAGGGGGGCTCCGGGCATTACCTGCTGCTGCGTCCTCCGGGAGTGCGGTGCCTTTATTAGCGTTACTGATGGTGAGCTGGCCAGCTGTGGCATGATCTGGCGCTGCAGCGTTAGGACAGCGGCGCTGCGGCGTGGTCCGGCGCTGCAGCGTTAGGACAGCGGCGCTGCAGCGTGATCCGGCGCTGCAGCGTTAGGACAGCGGTGCTGCAGCGTGATCCGGCGCTGTGGCGTTGGGTCAGGGCGCTGCAGCGCAGCTACGCTGCAGCGTGGTCCGGGCGGCGCCGCGGCGTTAGGAGCGGCGCTGCGAGGTTCGGCGCCACTCTCCCCCCAGAGGCTACGGCCCTGCCTGGCTGCGGCGGGCATGGGGCAGCTTCCTGGAGCCCAGGACTTCCGGCCATCGACCGCGCTGTGAGGCTCCGCCCCCTCCGGCGCGTCACTTCCGGTTCCGGCTCTCCTCTCTCTAAGGGGGAAAACATTTGAGGCCCCGGCTTCGAGCCTGCTCCAGGCCGCAGCATCGTTTGGCGGTCCCTCCCCCCTAAGGCCTGCTGTGCATATAAGACAGCGCTTTTGGGCTCCGCATCGTGCTTTCAGGATCCATCACGGTACTCGAGGGGACTCAGGACTGGGGTAAGTGCTTCTCCCTCCATCTGGCTGAAGCATTATTTTTGTCCCAGTCTCTGGCCCTGGGTATAGCTTTACGGATCGTTATGTCTAGAAGGGTTAAGACTCACACGGTTCTTTTTACCGGTTGTGTATCTTATCGTGCCCCTTTTCCGCACGCCCAAAGTAGTCGCCTCTGCGAGGCCTGTGACTCTGAACGCGCCCAGGAGCCCCCCCCCTGCCAGTTCCCCAGTAGTCGCTCCGGTTCCTCAAGCAGATGCTGAGGCAGCTCTGCCAGAATGGGTCACGTCCTTGTCGCAATCCATGGCGTCCCTTACTGAAGCGATCAAATCTCTGCAGACCCCGGCAGTCAGGGACGGCAATCCACCTGTCTCGGAGAGGGCCTCGGGGTCTCAGGAGCCTTCGGCCTGCAGGGGCCGCGCTCACTCTAGACAGACGCATGGAAAGCGGATTCGCAAAGCGTCGTCCAGGCACTCAGGTGCATCCGCATCCTGGAGTTCCGTATCTCGTTCTCCTTCCCCTGCAGAAAGCGGGGAAGTTGAGACTGATTATGAGTCAGAAGGGTCTCTTAATTTTGAGAAGCCTGGTTTTCAGGAGTCTGTAGATAGCCTGATTGAGGCTGTCAATCAGTCTTTGGGGATAGAGGACGAGCTCGCCTCATCCTCTGATCATAAAGTCTCATTTAAGCGGGCTAAATGGGCCCATAGGGTTTTTTCCTCTCACCCTGAGTTTGAGCATCTGATTCAACGCAACCGGGAGCACCCGGACAAGCATTTTTCAGGGCAAAGAGCTCTGAAGGCCAGGTATCCCTTTGCTTCGGAACTTTGTAGTAACTGGGCAGGAAACCCTTCTGTAGATCCTCCAGTGTCCCGTTTAGCCTCTAACACGTTGCTATCTCTCCCTAATGGCTCATCGATTAAGGATCCTACGGATCGTCTTATAGAGAGCTTGGCTCGTTCTGTCTTTGAGGCTTCAAGTTCAGCACTTTTTCCTTCCTTTGCAGCAACTTGGGTTGCCAGGGCTATGATTTCTTGGTCAGAGTCATTATCTAAGGCTCTCCAAGAAGGTAATTTGTCAGCAGGATTGGCAGAAATGTCATCTCAGGTAGCAATGGCTGGTAGTTATCTGATTAACGCCTCCCTAGATGCGGCAGATTGTGCTTCTTCGGCTGCATCTAATGCTATTGCCATCAGAAGGGCCCTTTGGTTAAGGTCCTGGCGGGCTGATTCTACCTCTAAAAAATCTCTTACTTCCCTACCGTATCAGAGTGGTCGTTTGTTCGGAGAGAAGCTGGATCAGCTTATTTCTGACTCCACAGGAGGGAAGAGTAAGTTTCTTCCTCAGCAGAGGGCTAGACAGCCTTTTCGTCGCCAATTTCAGGCCCGTTTTAGAACCTTTCGCAACGTTAGATGGGCCCCAGCATCAGGCTCTCCTGCGCAGGGTCGACCCAATCAGGACCGAGACGGTCGGACCCCTTATACGGCCAGCCAGGGGGGAAGAATGCATCCCCAGTCTACTAGATCCAGAGGATCTAGGACTCAAAGATTTTCGGCTTAGTGACTGGAGGCCCCCTCTGGGTGTCTCCAACAGAGTAGGCGGACGTCAACTTTTATTTCGCCAGGTCTGGCTTCAGGTAATCCATGACCAGTGGGTTGGAGAGCTCGTATCATCGGGGTACAAAATAGAGCTGGTTCAGCTGCCTCCTCCCCGGTTCTTTCCATCCCGTCTTCCCAGGGTCAAGTCTCTTCGTCAAAGCCTGTTCAATTCCGTAGAGTCCCTTCGTATCAGCGGTGTCATTTCTCCTGTTCCAAGGGAGGAAAGGTTTCAGGGCTTTTATTCCAATCTTTTTGTAGTGCCCAAAAAGGACGGAGCAGTAAGGCCTATTCTAGATCTCAAACTCTTAAACAGGTTTGTCCGCGTTCGTCACTTTCGGATGGAGTCTCTCCGGTCAGTCATCGCCTCTTTGGAAAAGGGAGAGTTTTTGGCCTCAGTAGACATTCAGGATGCTTATCTACATATTCCCATCTTTCCACCTCATCAAAGATTTCTCCGGTTTGCCGTAAACAATCTACACTTTCAATTCACGGCATTACCCTTCGGGCTGGCCTCCGCTCCCAGGGTGTTCACAAAAGTCATGTCTACTGTGGTTTCCATTCTGCACTCCCGAGGTATAGTTGTCTTGCCATACCTGGACGATCTGCTGATCAAGGGACCGACTTTTCAATCTTGCAGGGAAAATGTCGGCTTCACTCTAGACACCCTTTCTCGTCTAGGTTGGCTGGTGAATTTAAGGAAGTCATCCCTACAGCCGTCCCGGAAGATCTCATTTTTAGGCATGATCTTCGACACCTCTCAAGCCCTATCAATCCTTCCCCAGGACAAGGTCCTAGCTCTTCGGCGGGAAGTGAGGAATCTTCAACAACCAGGCCCTCATACGATTCGGTCTGGCATGAGGGTGTTAGGAAAGATGGTTGCGACTATAGAGGCGGTTCCGTTTGCGCATCTCTACTCAGGGGGAAGCCCTTTCCCCCAACCAATTGGTTAGTGGTCACAACAGATGCCAGTCTCCTGGGTTGGGGAGCAGTATTCTTTCATCACGCTGCTCAGGGGCTCTGGTCACCTCTGGAATCAGCCCTCCCCATCAATATCTTAGAGATTCAAGCAGTTCGACTAGCCTTGTTACATTTCCACCATCTTCTGGCAGGTCACCCTGTCCGAATTCAGTCGGACAACGCCACAGCGGTAGCCTACATAAATCACCAGGGGGGCGCCCGCAGCAAGGCAGCCATGCGGGAGGTAAAGCAAATCCTACTCTGGGCGGAGAGAAATCACTCTGTAATCTCAGCGGTCTACATTCCGGGCGAAGAAAACTGGGCGGCAGATTTCCTAAGCCGTCAGGGTCTGGCCTCCGGGGAGTGGTCTCTCCATCCCGAGGTATTTTTGCAGATTTGCCATCTTTGGGGGACTCCGGACGTGGATCTAATGACGTCCAAGTTGAATGCCAAGGTGTCCAGTTTTGTCTCTCGGTACCGAGACCCCCGGGCGATCGCCGTGGATGCGCTGGTATTGTCTTGGAACCAGTTTCATCTCTCTTATCTGTTCCCTCCTCTGGCACTGCTCCCGAGGGTAATCAAGAAAATCAAATCAGAGAGAGCACCGGCCATCCTGATCGCTCCGGATTGGCCACGACGGACCTGGTATGCAGACCTGGTACAACTTCTCGCCGGGGTTCCTTGGCGGCTCCCCGATCGGCCGAATCTTCTATCTCAAGGGCCGATCTACCACCAGAACTCAGAGGTCCTACGTTTGACGGCCTGGCCGTTGAATCTTGGGTTTTAACCCAGGCAGGGTTTTCTCAAGAAGTGGCGGATACCATGATCAGTGCACGTAAGCCCGTCTCGGCCAAGATTTATTATCACACTTGGAAGGTGTTTCTTTCCTGGTGTAGAGAGCGCGGGCTGCCTCCTCTGCGTTTTTCCATTCCGAACATTCTAGCCTTCCTTCAAGCAGGCCTGGATTCTGGGCTTGCTCCAAGTACTCTTAAAAGGCAGATTTCGGCTTTATCAGTCCTTTTTCAGCGCAAGATTGCTACTAATCGTCAGGTCAGGACTTTTTTCCAGGGAGTCGCTCATAAGGTCCCTCCTTATAGGACTCCTTTGGAAGCTTGGGACCTTAATCTGGTTTTAAGGGCTTTACAGAACGCTCCTTTTGAGCCTCTTCAAGATATTTCTTTGATGTTTCTTTCTTGGAAAGTCGTATTTTTAGTGGCCATAACGTCCATAAGACGGGTATCGGAGCTGGCAGCCCTTTCTTGTCGTTCCCCTTTTCTGCAGTTTCATCAGGACAAGGTAGTTCTCAGACCAGCACCGTCTTTTTTGCCGAAGGTTGTTTCGTCATTCCACATCAATGAAGATATTGTTCTGCCCTCTTTTTGTCCGGCACCTACGCACCGTGTAGAAAAAGCTCTCCATACGTTGGATCTGGTAAGGGCTCTGAGGAGGTATGTTTCCCGAACGGCTCCTTTTCGCCAGACAGATGCTCTGTTTGTCCTTCCGCACGGTCGCAGGAAGGGATGCGCTGCTTCAAAATCTACCCTGGCCAGGTGGATAAGGGCGACCATTCAGGAGGCTTATTGCACCATGGGCATGACGGTTCCGGCCGGAATCAAGGCTCATTCAACAAGAGCGGTGGGGGCTTCCTGGGCCGTTCGGCACCAGGCCTCAGCAGAACAGGTTTGCAAAGCTGCGACCTGGTCTAGTCTGCATACGTTTGTCAAACATTATAATGTCCACTCCCAGACCTCTGCAGATGCAAGTCTGGGTAGAAGGATTCTTCAAGCGGCAGTGGCGCATTTATAGACAACCATCATCTGGATGTCTTTGACTAGTGAGTTATTTTTCCCACCCAGGGACTGTTTTAGGACATCCCACTGTCCTGTGTCCCCCAATGAGGCGAAGGAGAAATAGGGATTTTTGTGTTACTCACCGTAAAATCCTTTTCTCCGAGACGCTCATTGGGGGACACAGCTCCCTCCCTGGTAGCCTTATGGCTGCTTTGGTTATATCTGATTACATTAGTCAGTAGGATCTTTTCTAGACATAAAGTTTCTGTATTTATGCTGTTATATTATTTTTTGTGTTGTTCTCCTACTGCTTTTTGCACCAAACTGGAGTCTCTGGTAGCCAGTGTCAGGGTGTATACGATGGAGGAGGAGCTAACTTTTTTTCAAGTTTACTTAGTGTCAGCCTCCTGGCGGCAGAAGCATACACCCACTGTCCTGTGTCCCCCAATGAGCGTCTCGGAGAAAAGGATTTTACGGTGAGTAACATAAAAATCCCTATTTCCCAGCCCACACAGAAGTGGCGCATCACATGAGATGCTGCAATTCTGGTTCTTCACCTTCGCTCTTCTCGATTGCCTTGGTTCAGTGGTAATGGGGCTTGAGGCTGATTTCACAAACCCTATTGTTAGTAATGGAGAGGTGACTGTCAGACACTCCTATTACTAAGGCCTGTCCCACACGTCCAGATAATTCCGGTACCGGAATTGTCCGTGTGCTCACGTTGCACATCAGTGCGGCAGCCGTGTGCCGCCCGTGTGCCAACTGGGTACCACACGGACCGTGCAGGAGACAGCGCTACAAGTAAGCGCTGTCCCCTGCTTTGGGTGCTGAAGCTCCATTCATTTCTTCTCTCCAGCAGCGTCGCTGGAGAGAAGATATGAAAAATCATTTTTTTTTTTTTTTTGGTGTTTAAAATAAAGATCCGTGCGCCTGCCCGCTGTTAATAAAATACTCACGTAGCTCCCTCGCTGCTTTCTCTCCACTCCGCAGCTTCTCCTGTATGGAGCCACATATTCATCACTGTAATGGGCGGTACCACGTGACCGTCTGCTTTACCTTTGCTGATTTCATAAAATAGGGGTGGACCACATCTATCTATCTATCTATCTATCTATCTATCTATCTATCTATCTATCTATCTATCTATCTATCTATCTATCTATCTATCTAGGTCACTTCCGTCTGTCTGTCATGGAAATCCTGCGTTGCTGCGGCCGCAGCATCAATAGTAAAAATATCTAATGTTAAAAATAATAAAGAAATCATTATATTCTCACCTTCCGGCACCTTTCCCACTCCTCACAACGCTCCGGGCCATGCATTGCGGTCTGACGAGATGATGTAGCGGTCTCGCGAGACCGCAATGCATTCTTGGGAACGGAGCGTCGCGAGGAGCATCGCGAAATGCCTCGCCTGGATCTGGGGGCCGCCAGAGGGTAAGTATATAACTTTTTTATTTTATTTTTTTTAACGGGGATATGGTGCCCACACTGCTATATACTGGGCAGTGTTATATCCTGCGTGGGCAGTGTTATATCCTGCGTGGGCAGTGTTATATCCTGCGTGGGCAGTGTTATATCCTGCGTGGGCAGTGTTATATCCTGCGTGGGTGACGGAAGGTGAGTATATATATCTATTTTTTATTTTAATTCCTTTTTTTTAACAGGGATATGGTTCCCACATTGCTATACACTGCGTGGGCAGTGCAATATGCTGCGTGGGCTGTGCTATATTTCTCTGCTGTATCTGTGCATCATGAATCGTGGTATGTGTTAAAGAGGGGGGCCCTCAAAAACCAGCCGGCCCTGGCTTCACTGATTGGTCAAGCCCGGCCATGAATTGGCGCGGAATTTGAACCATGCCTCGCTAATTGGTCGCGTCAAGCCGAATCCTGTGTATAAATTGTATTATTCTGAAAACTTCATAAATAAACTACATACATATTCTAGAATGCCCGATGCGTTAGAAACGGGCCACCATCTAAAATAAATATATATATATATTTATACCGGAGCGTCGCAAAAGGTGAGTATATAATGATTTGTTATTTTTTTTAATTATTTTTAACTTTAGATGTTTTTACTATTGACGCTGCATAGGCAGCATCAATAGTAAAAACTTGGTCACACAGGGACAATAGCGGCGGTAACGGAGTGAGTTACTGCGGCATAACGCGGTCCGTTACCGCTGGCATTAACCCTTTGTGAGCGGTGACTGCGGGGAGTATGGTGCCGGCTGCAGGGGAGTAGGGAGGGACTGATAACTGTGGCCGTCGCTGATTGGTCTCGCCAGATACCTGTCATGGCTGCCGCGACCAATCAGTGACTTGGATTCCATGACAGACAAAGGCCGCGACCAATGAATATTTGTGAAAGACAGAAAGACGGAAGTGACCCTTAGACAATTATATAGTAGATAAATTAGATGGTGGCCCGATTCTTACGCATCGGGTATTCTAGAATATGTACGGTATGTATGTATGTATGTGCGTCGCGCTGTGAGTGGGGGTTAAATTCCGCTCCAATATTCCTGATTGGCAGTATCAATAGTAAAAAGTTGGTCACACAGTGTTAACAGCAATGTTAACAGACTGCGTTACACCGTCTTGTGCCGCGGTGTAATGCAGTCGGTTTAACGGAGTGCTAAAACGCTATGTGGGTGGCGGGCGCTGACTGGGGGGGGGGAGTATGGAGGGGGCACTGACTGCAGGGGAGTAGGGAGCAGCCATTTCGCGGCCGGACTATGCCGGCCGCGTTTAATCAGTAACTTGGGATTTCTGTGACAGACAGAAGTGCCCCTTAGACGATTATATATATATATATATACTAGATGGTGGCCCGTTTCTAACGCATCGTGTATTCTAGAATATGTATGTCCTCGTAGTATATTGCACAGCCTACGTAGTATATTGCCCAGCCACGTAGTATATTGCCTAGCTACATAGTGTATTGCCCAGCCAGGTTTGTCACAGTTGAAAAAATAAACATATACTCACCTTTCCGCCCTTGTAGTCCACGGCAGCTTCCGGTCCCAGGGTTGGTATTATCGCAGGACCTGTTATGACGTCGCGGTCACATGACCGCGACGTCATGGCAGGTCCTTGTAGCGCAGGTGTGCAGGGCCTGTGATGACGTCGCGGTCACATGATCGCGACGTCATGGCCGGTCCTTCTGCCACCGGAACCTGCAATGGAAGATGGCGGCCGGAGCGAGCTGCTACGGAGGGTGAGTATAGCAGGTTTTTTTTTTTTTTTTTATTACTATTTTTAACATTACATTTTTTACTATTGATGCCGCATAGGCAGCGTCAATAGTAAAAAGTTGGGGACACACAGGGTTAAAAGCGGCGGTAACTGAGTGCGTTACCCGCAGCATAACGCGGTCCGTTACCGCCGGCATTAACCCTGTTAGCGGTGACCGGAGGGGAGTATGCGGGCGACAGACACTGACTGCAGGGAGTAAGGAGCGGCCATTTTCTTCCAGACTGTGCCCGTCGCTGATTGGTCGCGGCAGCCATGACAGGCAGCTGGCAAGACCAATCAGCGAATGAATAACCGTGACAGAAGGACAGACAGACGGACGGAAGTGAACCTTAGACAATTATATAGTATATAGATAGATAGATAGATAGATAGATGCGCACACTTCTTTTGTCCTTTGCAATGTAAAATCCGGACAGCACATAGGTCGTACATCAGCATACAGTTTATGTGCTGTACATGTTTTCCATGAACCCTTAGACTTGTATTGGCCCTTGTCATCCATGACACTGGGAAAAAAACAGACATATCTCCACGAGTTTTGCACCGGCACAGTCCGTGGAAAAACTAGATATGAACAGCCCCACACATCTGTTTTTTCCACTGACTTCGTGCTGGTGCAAAACTTGCAGAGATATGTTTGTTTTTTCCAGTGTTCTATAATCTACACATACCCATTCCAGACAGAACACAGACTGATTTCAGTCCTGAACTCAACACTTTCGAAGGCATAAATGAAGCTATTGAATTCCGGTCAGGAGACCTTTGGCCTGTCTATACTACAGTCAATGATAAATGCGCAGTCTCTAGAAAGTTTTCAAGGTCTAGTATAAGATAACTCGCACATTGAATCTAAGCTCCCTCTTAAAACATTTGTTGTTGAAGTGCTCCCCCGGTCGGTTCTCCGCCACCAGGTTTGTCCCTGTAGATTGCTGTGGGTAATGTCACATCAGGTTTCCCCCACCTCCATAACCTCTGCCGCTGTGGACAGTTCCTCACCGATGGTTGTGGTGTTTGGGACCTTCTTCACACTGTCCATTTGATCTGATAGTACGAAGTTGTCAATTCCTGTTAAGCTTTGCTGTTTTAGAATGCCCTAAAAAGCTGAGCAGATAGATGGGGCCACTACTTTTACCCATAGTTATAACGCATAACCCCCCCCACCACGGAGAAACACCAGCAGCACTTAAAATCGGTTTGTGCCTCAAGCGAATGAAGCACTGCTTCTCATCCGTATACTCCATCCCCACACCGCATGATCGGTTTTACTGCCGGAAGCCCAGAGAATAAAGCTCCACCTAAGATGAAATGAACTTTGTCCTAGCATAATCAGCGTAAACATCTTCAAGGATTCACAAGCCGTTCAACCGGAATTGTTGACAGCGTGAATTTACTAGATGTCTGTAGGGTGACTTCAAAATCTGGATAAAGCCACCTTTACTGCAGGTCCAGACTTATCATTGGTGCAACTCATCATTGCCGCACAGGGTCCCAAGAGGTAAGGGGGGCCACTGCTATTTCCAAAACAGGCAGAATTATGCATTGTGATGAGCTGTTAGCCTATACTGTTTTTGCACATAGGCCCGTCCGTCTTATGTCCGTGATGGCTGGCCACTACAGTATTGGAAATAACAGAGCAGTGATCCTGTGTCCCTCATCTGTGGAAAGCAGCACAATCATTACCAGGCCTGTGGAGTCGGTAAGCCAAACCTCCGTCTTCTCAATGACTCTGACTCCACAGCCCTGGTCACTACTGAGCATGTGCATAAAGTGCAGCACAGATTTATCTCATCTACGACCCCACAGCACTGGTCACTACTGAGCATGTGCATAAAGTGCAGCACAGATTTATCTCATCTACGACCCCACAGCCCTGGTCACTACTGAGCATGTGCATAAAGTGCAGCACAGATTTATCTTAACTAAAAGCCCAGATCCTTAGATCAGAATCAGAACAGACATTTATAGGACATTTCATGACTTTCCCAAATTATGAAAAATGTTTACAGTACATCCTGCCCTCAACTACTAAACCCAATTTATTATATATTTTCAGAGTTGGTCCATTTTATACCAACTCCACCAAAATGGACTCTGACTCCACAGCCCTGACACTCCACACCACATCCACAGTGGTGATAGAGCTTCACATGTCTCCATATCACCCCATATGAGTAGTGTGAAGAAAAATATACAGTCGTGTGTGTACGCAAGAGTATAAATGTTTGGCTATATCTACGTATATACTACTTAACACTCTTCAGCTGCTTGAGAACCTCAGTCTTTAGTGGTGTGTGTGTGTACCGCATATCTACAAATATACCTCCTAATACACGTCAGTTGCTTGAGAACCTTATAATTATTACTATTTATATAGCACCATTAATTCCATGGTGCTGTACATGAGAAGGGGTTACATCAAAATACAAATATCACTTACAGTAAATAAACTAACAATGGCAGACTGGTACAGAGGGAAGAGGATCCTGCCCTTACGGGCTTACATTCTATAAGATTATGGGGAAGGAGACAGTAGGTCGGGGGGTTGCAGTTGCTCCGATGGTGTTGAGCTGGTCGTGTGGTCTTTACAGGCTGTAAGCTTCTTTGAAGAGGTTTGTTTTCCGGTTTCTTTTGAAGTACCCAAATGTGGTGGATAACCGGACGTGTTGGGGCACAGAATTCCAGAGGATGGGGGATATTCGGGAGAAGTCTTGGAGGCAGTTGGGTGGGGAGCGAATAAGCGTGGAGGAGAGGAGGTCTTGGGAGGACCGGAGATTACGTGAGGGAAGATATTGAGAGACTAGTTCGGAAACATATGGAGGAGAAAGGTTATGTATGGCTTTGTAGGTCAGCGTTAGTAGTTTAAACTAGATAATTCACACCTCAGCTGCTACAGAATCTTGAAATACGCACCCCAGCTGCTGCAGAACCTTATAATTCATACCTCAGCCAATGCAGAACCTCACAATACATCTTAGGCCTTCATTTTTAGATGTGACAGTTCGGTGCTGTCCATTTTTACTATTTGTGTGCCACATACTGGAATAAAATGTATTCAAGAAATTATTTATTTTTATGTGTTAAAGATGTTCAAAGATAAGATCTGACAGATGTATACCTTCACAACCACACAAGACATTATAAAATTACACCCTTTAGTGCCTGGCATGTGGACCTTATTGTCCATATTTGTATTAAAGGGAACCTGTCTGCTGGATTGTGCATAGTAACCTACAGACAGTGGCAGGTTGGAGCCGTTATACTGATTAGGCTAGAGTCACACTTAACGTATAAAAAAATTGGTCCGATTTTGACGGACGAGAATCGCACCAATGTTCTCCGAACAGTGACCTGTTTATAATCCGTTTGCTATGCGATTTCCTCCCATCAAGTAACCGTGTGACATCCGTATGCAATGCGACTTTAACATGAGCTTTTATTACAGCAGTTCTCTGTATGTAAAAGCTCATGTTAAAATCGCAATAGCCAGTTATTAATTTGTCGGCTTCTGTAAAATCAATGCAGGAGCCGACAGGATAGAAGACATGGATTGCATACAGTAAATCCATGCAGAATACTTTTATATATAGATGTGTGTGATCAATACAATTAGTATAGTGTGTGTATGTGCATGCAAATTATGGGACATGTACCGTATTTTTCGGACTATAAGACGCACCGGACCATAAGGCGCACCCCAAATTTGGGGTGAAAATTGCAGAAAAAAAGATTTTTTTTTTTGAGAAGATGGGGGTCCGTCTTATTGTCCGAATTTACAGTATCTTACCTGAGGGCTGGCGGTGGCAGAACAGGGTCACAGGAGGCATGGTGTCGGCAGAGGTGAGGAGGTGCTGGGATGAGGAGGCGCAGTGAGAGGTATGGCGTGAGGGGAGTCCCTTTCCCCGGTATGGTGATGCAGCAGCCCGGTAAGCAGCAGAGCCGGTTGAATCCTGCGGTGGCAGAGATGTGGCGGCAGAGGAGGCGCAGTAAGCAGGGTCCCTTTCTCCGGTGAGGTGATGCAGCAGCCCGGTAAGCAGCAGAGCTGGGTGAATCCTGTTATCGGTGGGGGCGGCCATCTTCCTGAGGCTGCGCGTGTGCAGATGAAGCGCTCTACTTCCCGGGGCTTCAGGAAAATGGCCGCGAGAGGCCGCGCGTGCGCAGATGGAGATCGCGGCGGCCATTTTCCTGAAGCCCCGGGAAGCAGAGCGCTCCATCTGCGCACGCACGGCCTCAGGAAAATGGCCGCCACCACCGATAACAGGATTCACCTGGCTCTGCTCCTTACCGGGCTGCTGCATCACCTCACCGGAGAAAGGGACCCCGCTTACTGCGCCACCTCTGCCGCCGCACCTCTGCCACCACGGTAAGCCTGCATTGCGACTATTAGACGCACCCCCCATTTTCCCCCCTTTTTTGGGGGGGAAAAAGTGCGTCTTGTAGTCCGAAAAATACGGTATGTATTTAATAAAATAATCATTTCGGGGGAAAAAATGGCGTGGGCTCCCGCTCAATTTTCTGTGCCAGAGAGGGAAAGCCAGCGACTTAGGGAGGGGTTTATACCCATGGATCTTCTCAGGCTATGAAAATAGGGGACCCCCTCAAAAAAGACGTATAATTAATAGCCAGAAAAGGCTATGCAGACAGCTGCCGACTGATATTCATAGCCTAGGAAGGGGCCATGGTTATGCCCCCTCCCGGATACAAAACACCAGCTTACAGCCACCCTAGAAATGGTGCATCTGTAAGATGAGCCAATTATGGCACTTGGCCTCTTTTCCTACTGCCCTGTAGTGGTGGTATATGGGGTAATAGGGGGTTAATGTCACCTTTGTATTGTAAGGTGACATCAAGCCGGCTTAGTAATGGAGAGGTGTCAATAAGACAACTATCCATTACTAATCCTATAGTTGTTAATGAGTTAAAAAGACACAGAATAAAGTCTCTTAATGAAATAAAACCATAAACACAGTTTGCCATCTTTTATTGTTCTCCTAATCCATGCAACGCCCTCTATCTCCTGTAAAAAAAAAAAAAATGGTGTCTGTTTGGTGACGTTTGGACTAGTCTCTGCTAGTGATGGGCAGTCTGGCTCTTTTTGGCAATTAGGCTCCGCTCCCCAAAAAGAGCCAGCTATTTTGGATCCTAAATGGATCCCTATTAATGACGTTAATGCGTCCGAAACCCTGCCTAGTTGCACTCATTAAATTCATTAGTGGGTGAAGTTACGTCAGTCAAACACCGGAATTTTATGCTCAGTGAGAGCCATTCCTAGAATTTAGTGGCTCAGTGGGGTGCCAGTTCCCATCTTTCCCAGCAGGGAGCCGCCTCTTTCTCTCGGTTCGTTTGCGAAAAACCCATCCCTAGTCTCTGCCAGATAGAAAAACTTGAGTCAGGAAGTCGTCAGCTTCTCAAGAATCTGGAGAAAGCTGTTCACATGACTAAGTGTGATATCTAGGACACCATGCAGAGTGCTGACAGGGAGTATATTACAAACTGTCAGCACTCTGCAGCCTAGGTACACACACATTAATAATCTTTAATAATCTTTATTTTTATATATAGCGCTAACATATTCCGCAGCGCTTTACACACATTATCATCGTTGTCCCCGTTGGGGCTCACAATCTAAATTCCCTGTCAGTATGTCTTTGGAATGTGGGAGGAAACCGGAGTGCCCGGAGGAAACCCACGCAAACACGGAGAGAACATACAAACTCTTTGCAGATGTTGTCCTTAGTGGGGCTTGAACCCAGGACTCCAGCGCTGCAAGGCTGCTGTGCTAACCACTGCGCCACCGTGCTGCCCATTATACAGAAAGCCTGGACAACCCCTTTAATACAAAGTACTAGGGATTGTCTGTCTGCTGGCGCTACCGTAATGTAAAATGCAGCTGAAAAATTTCGTTACCAAACACTGCAAAAACACCTTGTGTGAACTTAGCCTTTTTGTCTCTACATGCCCCTTCTTAATTGTGAAGTGCTGCAGAATTTGTTGCCATTATATAAATAACCTATAATAAATTAATAAACTTATTTATTCTGCATAATGCTTGCGACATAAGGCTGGGATCTGATATATTTGGGTTTCCTGAATCAAGCTGACAAACTGCCGTCCAAGAGCCCAGCACAGAGTATAGCACCCCAGCTAGTCTGACACTTTTTATAAAGGAGCATTACAAGGACCTATGGTCAGCTTATTTGCAACATTTTGATTTTATTTTTTTGTTTTTCCCCACCCATAGAAAGAAATAAGAAAGTGAAAAAGGCTTAGGCCATGTTCACACGTTCCTGATTTCCCTGCTGTTTTTTCTGCACTAAAAACCGCAGCTCTTGGCAGAAAACGCAGGTGCGTGTTTTGGTGCGTTTTTTGATGCGTTTTTTAATGCGGTTTTTAGTGCTTTTTTCATGCAGTTTTCTCTGCAGAGAGTCTGTGTTTTCTAGGAAGTTTTTTTTAGGGTTAAAATGGCTGAAAATACCCTAACCCATGCGCCCGCCATTTTGGAAGATGGCGGCGCCCAGGGAGAAGACGGACGGACACCGGGAGGCCCGGTAAGTATAAGGGGGGGAGATGAGGGCACGGGGGGGGGGGGTGTCGGAGCACGGGGGGGTGGGATTGGGGCACGGGGGGGACAGCCACACTCCGCCCACGCACTTCCTGCTGCAGCGGTTCTGCACCACAAACCGCAGAAAACCCGCAGATATTTGAGGTTTGACCCTCACAATGGAGGTCAATGGGTGCAGAACTGCTGCAGTTCCACAAAAAGAAGTGACATGGTACTTCTTTTTTACCGCAGCTATTCAGCGCGGCTTTTTTAGTGAATTTCCGCAATGTGGGCACAGCGGTTCCTGTTTTCCATAGGGTACATTGTACTGTACCCTGCATGGAAAACAGCTGCGGACCCGCAGTGGCAAAATCGCGGCGGTTCTGCAGTAAAAAACGCATTGTGTGAACATGGCCTTAATGTTTTTTGATGAATAAAACTAGCTTTATTAAACATGTACTGTAGAAAAAGAACAGATGGAATCCACAACGAAAACACCATAAAACGGGTGTTTTGAGCACGCGTTTTGGCTGCAGAAAAATAAGAAGCAAAAACGCTGACCACCACCTAAAATAGTTTTTCACTGGCTTACGCTTGTTACTAGTTTATTAACTGCTCTTCATTTATCTGTTTTGTGCCGTAGTATTATCATCATGACCCACCAACTACTACCCCGTGCTCTGGTATCTCCTCGATGGCTGTGGGAATCCATACGGTCTGGCTCATCTCCGCAAGGAACACTTCGTATTCTTGATGCTTCATGGCATCTTCCCAAAACTGGACGTGACGGATGGCGTGAGTACAAGGAGCGCCATATTCCCGGCGCTTACTTCTTTGACATTGATGCTTGTAGTGATCGTACCTCTCCTTATGACCATATGCTGCCCAGCGCAGACCAGTTTGCTGAATACACAGGACGGCTTGGTGTATCCAACAACAGTCATGTAGTCGTCTACGATGCAAGTGATTTTGGTTCTTACAGTGCTCCTCGGCTGTGGTGGATGTTTAGGGTATTTGGACATCAACGAGTCTCTGTGCTGGATGGTGGCCTTAAAGCCTGGCTCCGAGAAGGACATCCAGTAAAGTCCGGAAAGGAGCCACGTCCACAGATAACAGAGTTCCAAGCAAAGCTGGACACATCCCAAGTTGTGGGGCACGAGGAAATGGAAGAGAATGTGGAAAAGAAGACAATTCAAATGGTGGATGCCAGAGTGGAGGGAAGATTCAGAGGACTGGAGCCTGAGCCCAGAGAAGGTGAGATTAGAATGTGGTTATATCATGACTTTGTTGTGTCAATTAGTTATATATCTGATATTTTTGCTCTCCTCCACCTCATATGATAAAAATGAGACTTTCTGAGAAATGGCAAGGTGTAGCTTGCGTTCCCCTTAGTTTTTCCTATGCTTTATCTTGTGAAATTCAGTATCCACCCTTTGGTCATCTTTCTGTTTTTGGCCATTCACTGAAGTGTTAAACATTCGTAAATCAAGTTTTATTTTTCTAAATAACTGGGAGAAGATACAGATTAGATATTATAAAAAAAAAAAATTTTGACAGTGAGGGTGATGAGTGGAAGAGGCTGCCACGAGAGGTGGTGGGTTCTCTTTCAGTGGAAGTCTTCAGAGGCTGGACAGACATCTGTCTGAGATGGTTTAGTGAATTTTGCATTGAGTAGGGGGTTGGACACGATGACCCTGGAGGTCCCTTCCAACTCTTATGTTCTTTGATTCTTTTCCCTTTCCTAGTGCAGGGCCCCAATATCAAATTAATAAAACTGAAAGGGGTATCTGCATACGGGGGAGATAAAATATGCATACATGTATGCACCCTTTTGTCTGTGACAACTGGATAATATTGTGGCACCTGTCATCATGGTGTGGGACCCGTCTGACCTCAAGAGCCACCCAGGGTGATGACATTCCAGTGTCTGCTGAGGAAGTTCACACTGCCCTTGTCTGGCTGACACTGAATAATGACCAGAACACTGGACTAGGATAGTGTGAATCTTATACCAAATGTATATACCATTAATGTCTGATAGGTTGGAATCCTGTAAGTGGACACTGCACCTTTCGGGAGAATGAGGGTCCCCTTATTTCTTGTTTCCACTCCAAAATGTAAGAGACTGACTATACATGCCACTCCCTGCTGTAGATTTTGAGTTGCACTACCTCCATAATCTACTACGCAAATAGTGGCACAGGCATCTCCACCTCCTTTACACGTTACTGAAGTACCAGATAGAGTTCAGACTGCTCCACTGCAAAATGTTCAGTTTGAAGACACAAAAAAGCACAGTGAGGTCAAAAATACTCTGTTGTAAAAAAAAATCACAGTAATAAGCAAGTGCTTGTCAAAAGATGGAAAAAACAGGGTATTTAGTTGATACTTTTTTTTGCAAAAAAAATGTATACTAAGCTACTCCACCAATCGTCAAGGTATACCCTTATAGAGCAGTCCTATGTCTGGTTTTTCTCTTTATAGGTGCCGTATTTTTCGGATTATAAGACGCACTTTTGTTCCCCTAAATTTTTAGGGAAAGTGGGGGGTGCGTCTTACAATCTGAATGTGTGCTGTGGGGGAGGGGGGCGGCTTTGGAGTGGTGTCAGGGGGCTGGGGTGGGCCGGCTACAGAGACAGCGGGAGGTCACATGCTCCCTCTCATTAGCCTCATGTAATATTCACGGCACCCGCTGTCCATCACCTCGGTGCTGAGTTGGTTGACAGGGGACCGGTGACTCTTCCACCCCCCCCCCCCACCCCCAGTCACTCTATATGTCCCCTACTGGCACGCACATGATAAAATAACAAACGCTTGACTCACCTTCCAATGATGGCTCTGTGCTCCTTGTTCCCCGTGGCTCTTCCTGTGTCTGTGCCAACATCTGATATCATCACTGTGTGCCCAGGTCACATGATCGGATGCCCAGGAAACTGGAAGCGTTACCAAGGAGCTGGGAGCACAGAGCCATCATCAGAAGGTGACATAAGTGTTTATTTTATCATGTGCGTGCCAGCAGGGGGGCATATAGTGACCGGGGGGGCCATATTCAGGATGGGATGGGGGCAGTGTGCCAGCAGCACAGGGGGGGCCAAGGTGCCAGGATGGGGGTTATATAGATACCAGGATGAGGGACATATATATGACTTGTGAGACTGACACTTGCATTATAAAACAGACCCCCATTTAACATTTTGTTTCTTCACCTAATTTGGGGGTGCGTCTTATAAAGCGAAAAATACGGTATATTTTTTAGTAAAATGTAAATTGTTCTTTTATTCTATAAACTTCTGACAACATGTCTCCAAATTTCCAAGCAATAAATTTTGGATTTTTTTTCTGAAAAGGAGAAATGGTCAAAATTAAAAAAAACAAAAAAGAAAAAGAGAAACTTGCTTTCAGACCTCAAATAATGCAAAGAAAACAAGTTCATAATCATTTAGAAACAACAATACTAATGTTTTTTAACTCTGGAAGATTTCAGAAATCAATATTTTGTGGAATAACCATGATTTTTAATCCCAGCTTTCATGCGTCTTGGCATGCTTTGCACCAGTCTTTCACACTGCTGTTGGCGCAAAAATGTCAGCAGTTCTTCTTTGTTTGATGGCTTGTGACTATCCATCATCCTCTTGATTACATTCCAGAGGTTTTCAATGGGGTTCAGGTCTGGAGATTGGGCTGCCCATGACAGGGTTTTGATCTGGTGGTGTATTAATTTTTGCCAGAGCTGTATATATTTTTTTTTTTCCCCTCTTTTACATTGTCCACCACACTCGGTAAGTGAAACATCTAGATAACATTTACATTTTATTGTCTCATGTACGGTCTGTGCCTGTGCTTAATCTACTGTATTCTGCATATTTCATCCATATTTATCCTTTTATTATTATTTGCCTCCATCTTGTAGGGATTGAACCTGGACACATCCCCGGATCAATAAATCTCCCTTTCCCAAGCTTACTTACACCAGACGGCAATGAGAAATCCCTGGAAGAGCTGCGAAGTCTGTTCCAAGCAAAAGGCGTTGATCTGTCCCGTCCTCTGATAGCCACGTGTGGCTCCGGAGTCACCGCCTGCCACATCGCCCTGGCTGCGTTTCTCTGCGGTAAAGAAGACACTGCCATATATGATGGATCCTGGGTGGAGTGGTACATGAGAGCAAAGCCAGAAGATGTGGTTTCAGAGGGCAGAGGAAAGACCCTGTAATTAACATGATTGCCTATTTTTGTCTGATGACCTGTGATGGTTTTTTGTCCACTAGCTTGTTCGGTCTTGCAATGTGTAGACAGCGTATCCGTCAGTGCCTTAGGTGTACGTGTCTGGTCATGGTGGTCGTCCTCTGCAATGACCACCTGACGATCACACAAGACTTGCCACATCTTAGTGACCATGGGCACAATCAAATAAACCTCTGTACAGTCATCATCCAAAGGCAGCAGAAGGAGTTGTCCTCTATAATTCTCCAGAATGCGATCAATCTGAACTTTGTCTCGTCTGATTACCATCTTCTGTCTGAATCCTCTCTTGGGGTAACGTGTGAGTCGATGATTTTCAATGGAAAAGTGGATTACACGCCGATGCATCGGGTGATGGGAGTTTTTCTTTGTTTTTGGTGGGAAACCAAATCAACCTTTTTTTTCTATTACATTGCCGCGGTTATTTTATTATTGGTTGTAACAGCGTTTGTGGGAATGAAGTGATTATAAAGACCTGAATCATGAATGTTTGTCGATATTGCTATTAAATATTTCAATTCAGTGTACAAACAGTGGTGTTATGAAGGTTAAAGCCCGTGGCATATATTGGATATATTTTATGAAATATGTGTTCCTGTCTTTTTTTTTTTTTCTCTCCTCTTTCTTACCTCCTTCCATCTGCTGCTAGTTGTTGATCGGTGGCTGTCTGACTGCTGGGATCTGTACCAGTTGCACAGCGCAGAAATTATATTGACATGTAAAATGGAGAGGTAGGTCAGACGCCCGACAACCATTGGTTCTGGTTTCAGTAGTCGGACACCAAGCTATCAAGGATCAACAAGTTATCCTTTTGGATTGATGATAACTTGTTTTCACCACGCAACCCCTTTACTTTTATTTGATGACGGAGAATTTAAAAAAAAAAAAAAAAGACGCATTTGCGCTCTTCTGTCTCCTAGTTTTCTCACCTCCAAAACGGAATAAAATATCTACAATGTGAGGTCTTGTCTTATTCCAGAGAAATAGATTATTATCCTAACTCCTTATTAACAGAGTCAATTTGGTACTTAATGACCAGGCCAATTTTTACAATTCTGACCACTGTCACTTTGAGGCTATAACTCTGGGATGTTTCAACGTATCCCATTGATTCTGAGATTTGTTTTTTTTTTTTCATGACATTGTACTTCATATTAGTAGTAAAATTTCTTTGTTATAATTTGTGTTTATGAAAAAAATGGAAATTTGGCAAATTTTTTAAATTTTGCAATGTTCAAACTCTTAGATTTTGTACACTTATATCACAAAGTGGTGTCACACAAAATAATAAATAACATTTCCCACATGTCTACTTTACATCAACATAATTTTCCAGTTCACCACCTGACAGCACCATTGGAGGACATCCTTCATACCCTCAGTGGGACAGGAACAACAAGCAGTTAAAAGGACCCTCCCCACTCCACCCACCAGTGTTTTTCCTGTCCCACTGTGGATAGGAACGGCAAGCTTTTCCTCCGACGGTGCTGTGGGGATCGGGGGGCCCAGCCTTTCCCTTCCCTGCCACAAGACATCTGCGGCTGATACCTGCCATGGGGGGGGGGTCCCTCAGCCTCCCCAGTGTAGCGCTGCTCCTGGAGTCAGGTCCGCTTCCTTTGTACAGGGGACTCTCTGTCCAGGCGCCTGTCTGCTGGGGGGTGAATGCGGCGGTCGCTTCCAGCATCGACCGATTCCCAGCACGCGGCCGCATCTTTCTCCAGAGACTGCTTCCAAGTGGCCACTTCCGGATCCAGCGGCCGCATCACTTCCGGTCACGGCGAGCGCCAGAGCATGGGAACGCCAGCAGCATCGCCGCCTCGGGTGAGGCTTTGGAGCATGGTCAGCCGCAGCGGCGGTAAGGAGGGCAGGATCAACCAGGTAAATCCTATATAAATGTCATAAGGGGGTCTTTATGCCGCCGGCAATCCTGACAGGGAGCACTCGGCTATATGGCTAAACTATCTTCGCTATGGAAGAGACAGCCAGTCCTGAGGGGACTGACCAGCTTCAGGGGCATGTGAGTGGGCTAAACTAAGCCATACCACAATGCTCACCCCTCCCCCTACTTCCTTATCTACAGGGTATCTCTATGTGTTCTAGGCAGAGCATCCGGGAAAAATAAATGCACGATATGTGCTACTAAATTCCTGGAAAATTGGCGGAAGCCACTGTGCAAGTCGTGCACATCTAAGATTGTGGGTGATGAACCGACTGCATTATTAGCCAGTATGAGGACAATGATTAGTCCGGAGGTTCAGGCATCCATCTCAAGGCTGAATCTTCCCCAGACAAGTCAGTCAGAACCGCAAACATCATGGAAAAGGCCAAGAGAGTCTAGTCCTGCTTCCGAAGAAGAGAATTCGGAAGAATCAGACCAGGAAGGAAGAGACGAATCATTGGCCAGAGGGAAAAGATATCTCTTCTCGGCTGCAGATACAGATGAGCTTCTTCATGCAGTTAGTAACACCATGCAGTTACAGGACACGCCAGAGGAAACCTCGATCCAGGATGAAATGTTTGGCGGTTTACATGCTCAAGTCACAAAGGTTTTTCCAGTCAACAATCATATTTGTTCCATGATCCTGGAAGAATGGCAGGAAGCGGAGAAGACACTAGTAGTACCTAGAGACTTCAGACTGCCTTATAATCCAGAGGACATCAAAGTCTGGGATGAAGTTCCCAAGATTGATGTTTCATTGGCAAAGGTGGCAAAGAAGACCTCAATTCCATTTGAAGATTCCTCCGCTTTAAAGGATCCAATGGATCGCAAAGCAGGTGGACTGCTCCGGAGAACTTGGGAATCCTCAGCAGCAATAATACGTGCCAATATAGCTGCAACATCAGTAGCCCGGTCCATGCATTTATGGATAGACGATTTGGAGGAACATCTCAAAGCTAAGACTTCTCAAATCTCTTCCGTTACTTAAACTCGCAACAGGCTTTATGGCAGATGCTTCAGCAGAATCTGTACGCTTCGCCGCCAGAAGCGAGTCTTAGCCCTTCTGGCCGCGTTGGACAATTTGGCTAAAGACTTGGTCAAGGGATATCCAATCAAAAAATAAACTGTGCAGAATCCCATTCTCAGGAAATAAAGTATTTGGGCCTATTCTAGATGACATTTTAGAAAAAGACTCAGATAAAAAGAGTGGGTTCCCTGAGGAGAACACAAAAAAAATTCCAGCCCTTTCGTAGATCCCGACCTGGTCAGAAGACAGACTACAGGGGGAAAGGGAAGACTGGGAGGTGGTCTTATCCCAAAGGGGGAAAGGATAGAGACTCCATCTTCCCAAGTACAGGTGCAGGAAAGCCAAATAAATGACATCAAGGTGGGAGGTCGGTAACAAAAATTTCTAGGGGATTGGCAGAAAATATCCCAAAATCCTTGGATTCTGCAGGTGATTGCTCAGGGGTACAAACTAGAGTTCTCCAACCGTCCCCCAGAAAGATTTGTAGTAACCAGACCCTGTCCGCTCTTAGACTCCTCTATGTGGTCAAACATCCAGGAGTTGTTAGAGTTAGACGCAATCATCCTTGTACCCGTCTCAGAAAGAGGTAAGGGCCATTATTCTCACTTGTTCTCAATAAAAAAAAAACCTTTGGGAGCCTCCCGAACGATCATAAATTTAAAACCCTTGAACAGGTGGGTCAGGTATAAAAGATTCAGGATGGAATCTATAAGGTCCACAACGCCTCTCATAAACAAGGACATGGTGATGTGCACCTTGGATCTAAGCAATGCATACTACCATGTCCCAATACACGCTTCCTACCAAAGGTTTCTGAGATTCGCCTTGATGAGCAAAGGAGTAATGTATCACTTCCAGTTCAAATGTCTCCCCTTCGGCCTTGCTTCAGCACCCAGAACATTTACCAAACTAATGTCAGAGGTAGTAGCCTATCTAAGGAACCAGAATATTGCCATAGTGCCATATCTGGACGACTTTCTGATAATGGCGAGGTCGGAGAAACTTCTCAAAATAGACTGCAGCTTCACACTCTCCATTCTACAGGACCTGGGGTGGATTGTGAATTGGAAGAAATCATGCCTGGTCCCAAATTCCAGAATGAAATTTTTGGGGGTCATATTAGATTCCAATGTCAGAACATCTTTTCTACCAGAAGACCGACAGACAGGCCTTGATCAGGCACATACACCAATTCAGAAGGAGTACCCACTCCATAAGAGAGGCAATGAGGATTCTGGGCCTAATGACGGCATGTATAACCTGTGTGAAATGGAGCCAATTCCACTTGCGAGGGTTACAGAAAGAAATTTTGAAATCTTGGAACAGGAGACCGGACTCTCAGGACAAGAAGATGATTGTTTCTCCGTCAGGAAAGAAATCCTTAACCTGGTGGACCACACCGAAGAACCTAAAAGTGGGGGTTCCATGGGTTCTCGATCCGTGCGTCACTGTTACCACAGACGCCAGTCAATTCGGATGGAGCGGTCATATAAAAAGGACATACTACCAGGGAGAATGGAGTCCTCAGATTGCCGCAAGGGCGTCAAATTTCAGGGAGCTGTATGCGATCTGGAAGGTGCTATACCAGGCCCAATCACAGTTCAGAGACAGACATGTAAGAATACTGTCCGTCAATGTAACAGCAGTGGCATTTTTAACCCTGCTGTTCTGTTCGGTCTGGGGAGACCTATTTTGAACTTTGGTATTTTTTGGGGTGTTCAAGATGCGGTTCTGAAACTTGTGGTTGATTGACTTAAATGAGGATGGGTCGGTCGGCCACGGGTTTCAGAGCCGCATCTTGAATATTTTAAAGAATATTGAAGTTCAAAGTCGGTCATTTTTGACCAACAGAACAGCAGGGTTAAGACACCAAGGAGGTTCGAAACACACCACTGCAATACTTAGCAGACCAGATCTTCAGATGGGCGGAGAAATCTGTCAGATCCATCTCGGCAGTTCACCTGGAAGGCGCCAAAAATCAGGTAGCAGACTTCTTGAGCAGAACGCCTGTACATCCCGGAGAATGGGAACTAAACCCAGAAATATTCAGCAGTCTGTGCCAGCAGTGGGGAACACCTCAGGTGGATCTTTTTGCCACCAGGTCAAATGCAAAAACCAGAGCATTTTTCTCTCTCAATCCTCTAGATGGAGCCACAGGAGTAGACGCCTTGTCTCAGTATTGGGGAGAAGGTCTTCGGTATGCATTTCCGCCTCTTCCTCTGATACCGAAGACACGAGACGAAAGAGCGACCATAATCCTGGTGGTTCCTATTTGGCCAAAAAGAAGCTGGTTCTCTCTACTATCCAGAATGTCAACAGAGAGACACAATCTTACTACAGAACAGGCAAGACCTTCTACTACAGGGGCTGGTGTTCCACAAAGACCCAGAATCTCTACACCTATCTGCTTGGATCCTGAACGGCGAACCCTAAGATCCAGAGGCCTGTCAGAGGATGTCATTACCACACTCCAGGTAAGCAGAAAGCCGGTGATCTCAATGATTTATAACAAGATCTGGAAGCATTATTGTTCCTTTCTGGGAGAGGTTCCTGTGGATACTTCAAAACCCGACATTCCCAGAATCCTCGACTTCCTGCAACTCTGTTTTGAGAAAGGCCTCCGGCCTAGTACTTTAAAAGTACAGATTGCAGCGCTTAGTGCCTTTTTTGATATGTCACTAGCCTCTCATCTTTGGATAGCAAGATTTTCCAGGGCCACACAAAGAATGAGACCACTTGTAAGAAAATCAACTCCTCCTTGGGAGCTAAACTTGGTCCTTAATGCCCTGTGTAAAACCCCATACTTGTTATCAGAAGATATGAGCATAGCCAATCTCTCCTTTAAAACAGGCTGCCTGATTGCCATCATGTCAGCTAAAAGATTGGGGGAGATGCAGGCTCTATCCACTCAGGATCCATATCTTCAGATCTTTGACGACAGAATAGTCTTAAGACTAAACCCAGCCTTCCCAAGGTAATATCTTCAACAAATATAAATCAGGAGATAATCCTTCCCTCATTCTGCCAACACTCTAGAAACACAAAGGAAGGGGTCTACCATAACCTTGACGTTAGGGAGACTGTTCTAAAATACCTGGGGGCGACGGAAGGTTGGAGACGGGACACTAATTTGTTCATACAGTACGGGGGTCCAAATAGAGGTTGTAAGGCAGCAAAATCAACCATGATAAACCTAGCGTATACAGACCAAGGGAAAGATCCCCCGGATATCCTTAGAGCCCATTCAATTCGAGCTATCTCTACATCATGGGCGGAGAAGGGGGGGAGCCTCAGCAGAGAAAATTTGTAGGGCGGCGACTTGGACCAGTCTTTCTACCTTTGCCAGACACTATAAATTAGATGTCTCATCAGATCAGTTAGCTTTTGGTAGAAAAGTATTACATGCAGTAGTCCCACCCTAGTTTACCATCCTTTGGTATTCCTCCAATGGTGCTGTCAGGTGGTGAACTGGAAAATGGTAATTAGACCTCCCGGAAATTGTATTTCCAGGAATCCATCCTCCCACTGCAAGTTTATACTATTGACTAATGTGATGTAACATTGGTGTATGACCGTTAATAAACTCTTTTTTTGCATCCATCCAGATGTGGTACTTAGAAAATCACTGGTGGGTGGAGTGGGGAGGGTCCTTTTAACCGCTGCTTGTTCCTGTCCCACTGCGGGTAAGAAGGACGTCCTCCAATGGTGCTGTCAGGATGGATTCCTAGAAATACAATTACTGGTAGGTCTAATTACCATTTTTGTTGTTGTTAGGACGTTATAAGGGTTAAAAGTTGACCAGCGATATCTCGTTTTTCCAGCAAAATTTACAATTTTTTTTTTAGAGACCACCTCACATTTGAAGTGAGTTTGGGGGACCAATATAACAGAAAATACCCAAAAGTGACACCATTCTAAAACTGCACCCCTCAAGGTGCGCAAAACCACATTCAAGAAGTTTATTAACTCTTCAGGTGCTTCACAAGAACTAAAGGAATGTGGAAGGAAAAAATTAATTGAACTTTTTTCTCAAAAATTTTTACTTTGGAACCAAATTCGTTTTATTTTCACAAGGGGATCAGATGCAAAAGGACCACAAACTTTGTTGTGCAATTTCTCCTGAGTACGCAGATGCCCCATATGTGGGGAAAAGCCACTGTTTGGGCACATGGCAGGGCTCAGAATGGAGGGAATACCATTAAGACTTTCTGAACACAAAATTGGCTGGAATCAAAGGTGGGGCCATGTCACGTTTGGAGAGCCCCTGATGTACCTAAACATTGGAAACCCCCAATTCTAACTCCAACACACCCCTAACCCTAATCCCAACCATAACCACAACCCTAACTTTAGCCTAATGGGAAAATGGAAATAAATGCATTTTTATTAGGTGTTTACTCAACTAAGGGGGTGATAAAGGGGGGTTTGATTTTACAATTTTTTATTTTGATCACTGTGTTAGGGTCTATCACCGTGATCAAAATGAACCAACAGGAAAAATTTCCTATTGTTGCCAGGTGTTGGCCAGAAGATCTCGGCGGGCGCATGCATTTTCTCCCGGAAGAAGACGCCGGGGGACTTCACGGGGGGTTGCAGGGACAACCGAGTTACCAGGGAAAGAGGGATCGGGGGACTCAATTTCTCTCTCCTCTGATGTGCGATCAAAGGAGAGAGAAATTAAAAAGGAAATTTTTTTTTTGCGCTCTCTGTTATTCTGTTAATAACAGCGATCGCAACACTGGGGTCGTTAAAAACCGACCTGAATCATGTTCACTGGGGTCTAGGCTACCTCTGACTCTGGGGGGTGCTATACACTTATTCAGTTACTCAGTTGCGCTGAATTAAAAAGCGGCGCTGAGGCATAAGTACCCTTAACTGCCGCCGTTAAAAGGTGTATCGGCGGTCGTTAAGGGGTTAATATGTAAATGATCTGTTAAAATCTATGGGTCGGACATAGATCTCCATGAGAATCTGCCTCCAGAGATTATTTTACATGAAACTGGACGTTACCAGTGTGAAACATGTAATGACTGACAGTCTGCTCCTGCTCTACGTGTCTCACACTGGTAACATTCCCTTTAATTTAAAATTGGATTTGGGGGCAGATTTTTAGGGCGATCTATATCCAGGCAATAGATCTTCACGTCATTGGAGATATCACAGTACCTGGGCTCTGCCTGCAGCTATGAAGAATCCTCAATGGTATAAAACTAAGGTTTATATTCCACCAACGTCTTTTGGCGCCAGACTGGTGCCTTTTTCAATGATAAAAATAAGAACCTTCACCTTTTTGTTTATTTTGAAAAGGCTCCTGTCTGGCACTGAAACGCTTTGGTTGAATATAAACATTTTAGTTTTATACCATCGAAGGTTCTTCATTCCCACAAGCGCAGCCGAGGTCGTGATGTCTCCACTGAAGTGAATTGCTTTCTGGAAGATCATCTTCTCCAGCCACATGGCTGCAGCTGTGGATTCTAAGGCTCTTGTAGGTGTTGTGTGCCTACCAGTGATGAGTGAATGTGCTGGGATAAGGCGTTATCGGAGCATGTTCATGTGCTAACCGAGTGACTTCAGGGTCTTCGAAAAAATGTGCTAGAGTCCCCAGGGCTGCATGTCTCATGGCTATTTGGCAGCCGCAGCACATGCAGGGATTGCTTGAACATCCTTGAGACATGCAGGTGCGGGGACTCGAACATATTATTCGAGCACGCCAAAGACACTTGGTTAGCACCTGAGCATGCTCGGAAGCACCTTGTCGCAGCACGTTCGCTCATCACTTATCGGCATCCATCGTTTATACCAGACATAATAGCTCAGCAGACTGACAGAAATGTCATGTGAAACTAGTCTTTGATTGGCAGCTGCGTATAAGCATACTCCTGGATCGTGCCGGGCGATGCAGCTGCATCTGTCGCGGCTTTGCCATAGCACATGCATGGAGAGCCTGTTTGTTGGTATCCCCATGCATGTGCTGTGACGGTCACACAGCCGCGACACATGCAGCCGTGGCGCCAATCAGCTGCTCTGCCGGCACGATCAAGGAAGCCGGGTTCCCTCTGCAGCTTATTCGTTAAGCGCTAGAGCTTGCCGAATAAGAGGGAACCTGAACATATTCCCGACCGAAGCAGTATATATACGTCATGTCAAGCATTGGATCACCATGACTGCATGATTCTTCCTGCTGTTTCTCACAGCAGAGAACATGGTACCTTCATTCCAGGGGGTGGTGAGGTCCCGTCCCTCCAACTACAATATCTGTGATTGGCTGTTCAGAATTGAACAACAAATCAGATTGCCTGAAACACTGATGTCCAGCCAAGGATCAGTGCAGTAAAATCGACGATCATACACTGGAGCCTAGCAGCACCGGCATCACCAGGACCAGCTCTGGTGTAATCAACAATGGCATCGAGTGCACAAACACAGCGACGGCCTTGTACTTTCTCATTCTAGCTGCGGATTTGTACAGGTCACTGTGTCGCTCTGTGTGCCGTGCTGGGCCTTGTGGTGCCACAGTAGCCTGTGCATCGCTGCTCAATCTGAAGATAAAAGCGTCCCTGATCCTTGCCTGCTCTTTCCTAATCCATCCCAAATTGTTCCCCCTCCCCCTTCTGTTGACGGACGCTGTTCCATACTTGATTGCTAGATTTTTGTCAGGTTTTTTTGTTTTCTTTTTTTCGTGGGTCCTGCAGCTGCGGAGTGTTGCTCAGTGACGTAAATCACTGATCTGCACTCATGCTTGCTGTTTTCCAGTATTTTTTTTATTTTTGTCCTTATCCATTCCAAATACTCCTCCACCCCCTTCCCTTTGCACCAACTCCTTGCATGCAACCTGCAGCTGCTTAACATTGATAAGTGACGCAAATCACTCGTCCATGCTCGCTGTTTTCCACAACTTTTTTTTTTTCACTAACTTATTTTTTTTCCCCTTCACGATCACACGTTCACCCATGCTCATTTATGGCAAGGACCTTTTTTCTTTTTTAATTCCCCTTTTTGCACAAAATCCCTGTGTGCGTCCTACAGCTGCCGATCTCTGACGCATATCAGTGAACTGCCTTTGGTTGTTGCTTTTTTTTTTTTTTTTTTTTTTTGAGAAAATTTTTTGTTACGGACAGTAAAAATAAGCTGTAATCGTCGATTACTACAGTATTTTTTTGCTGAATTGAGTCCGGTTTAGTGTCGATTGAGGCCGCTAAGTAAGTTGTTTTTTAGTGACCCCTGTTTGGTAAGTTTCTTTTTTTATTTTGCCACATTTTTCTTTTTATTTATTCTATACTTTTCTTTTCTAAAAAAAGAAAAAAGTTTACACCAAGTGCCCACACCTCAATAAAATTTGGTACGCATGAGCACAACATATGAGAAAAATGTCCTGCGTGTCCCAAACCCGCTATTCAGTGTAGGATGTAGGAGGCATACTCTTTTCTTGCCTCCAACACTGACAATGAGCAAGAGGATCCCACCTTTCTTTATTTTTCCAACTCCTCCTCCTCTTCTTTTAGTCATACCGAACCACCACGCAGACACCCCAGGACAGAAACTGAACCAGCACTGATGGCCCTCACTTCCCGAAAATTAAAGGGAACCTGTCACCCCCCCAGGCGGTATTAACTAAAAGAGCCACATTGTGCAGCACTAATGCTGCATTCTGTCAAGGTAGCTCTTTTATTTGGGTTCCCTTCCAACGCAGAAATATTCATTTTTACAATTTGCCTGCCATACCTGTAGTCTGCCTGCGATAAACGTCTCCCAGCCATCACTCATTTCCTCTGGGCGCCGCCTCCTCTGCATTCATTTACATCCCCGGCGCCTGCGCTGTAAGTTTTTTTTTTGGGAGGGGCATGCTCAGTTTGCGCTGCCCTTCGACTCACATCACATGATGTCTTTATTCTCGCGCCTGCGTGTACCCGCGGCCCGAGATCCTGCCCCACAGTGTGAATAAATCAGAAGAGACTGCGGCGTGGGATCTCGTGCCACGGGTACACGCAGGTGTGAGAATAAAGACATCATGTGATGTGAGTCGAAGGGCAGCGCAAACTGCGCATGCCAGAAAAAAAACTTGCAGCGCAGGAGCCAGGGATGTAAATGAATGCAGAGGAGGCGGTGCGCGGAGGAAATGAGAGATGGCTGGAAGGTGTTTGTGTCCGGGGGAAAAATACATTTCCCCCCCCCGGACAGACTACAGGTAGGGCGGGCAAATTATAAAATCAAATATTTCTGCATTGGAAGGGACCCCAAATAAATAAAGTTAAGACTGATCCATTCATAAATGGCCAATAATTAGTAATAACATAATTACTGTAGTAAAATAACACCACAGTATCACTTTTTTATGTATAAATTGGAGTTTTATATTGTGATCAAATATACCTGAAACTTAAAATATATTAACATTTCTAAAAGTTTACACATTTATTTGAAAGAAAAAAATACGATACTCTATCATTTCTTGCGTAATAAAATTATACATAATATGTATTTTTTTAAGATGGGATTGGTACTGTTCTACAAACTACGACTCCCTCCAAAATTATCTTTATCTCTGGCTCTATAGTTCTATAGGATCGGCTCACAATAGACAGATGAATCGATTCTCAGGATTTTGGTGGCCACAGCAGAAGACCCTGGAGGCCGGTGGGAACTCTGCAAGCTTCTTCCTATACTCTGCCATTCCCAGTGCTTCTTCTGATTAGTCGATCTAGTGCAGCATCATGTATGCATAACTACGTAACAATGAACAGATTTTGGGTCACAATGTAGTGCCCAGTGTCAGAAGGCTGGGTTTGCATTCTAGGTCATGGGTCTTCCAGCAGAACAATGACCCCAAACATACTTCAGGAAGCCCCCAGAAATGGATGGAAACAAAGCGCTGGAGAGTTCTGAAGTGGCAGCAATAAGTTTGGATCTAAATCCCATTGAACACCTCTGGAGAGATATTAAAATTGCTGTTGGGAGAAGGCAACACTTTTGGCCATGACTATATAGGTGCTTCTCACAAAATTAGAGTATCATCAAAAAGTTATTTTCAGTTCTTCAATACAAAAAGTGAAACTTGCATATTATATAGAGTCATTACAACCAGAGTGATCTATTTCAAATGTTTATTTCTGTTAATGTTGACTATGGCTTACAGCCAATGAACACCCAAAAGTCATTATCTCAGAAAATTAGAATAATTAAAAAAAACACCTTCAAAGGCTTCCTAAGCCATTAAGCCATTAAAAAGCTCCCTTAGTCTGTTTCAGTAGGCTCCACAATCATGGGGAAGACTTGACAGTTGTCCAGAAGGCAGTCATTGACACACTCTACAAGGAGGGTAAGCCACAAAAGGTCATTGATAAAGAAGTTGGCTGTTCACAGAGTGCTGTATCCAAGCATATTAATGGAAGGTTGAGTGGGAGGAAAAAGTGTGGTAGAAAAATGTGCACAAGCAATCGGGATAACCACAGCTTTGAAAGGATTGTTAACATAAGGCCATTCAAATATTTGGGGAGATTCACAAGGAGTGGACTGCTGCTGGAGTCATTGCTTCAAGAGCCACCACACACAGATGTATCCAGGACATGGGCTACAAGTGTCGCATTCCTTGTGTCAAGCCACTCATGACCAGTAGGCAACCCCAGAAATGTCTCACCTGGGCCAAGGAGAAAAAGAACTGGACTGTTGCTCAGTGATCCAAGGTGTTGTTTTCAGATGAAAGTAAATCTTGCATTTCATTTGGAAATCAAGGTCCCAGAGTCTGGAGGAAGAGTGGAGAGGCCACAATCCAAGCTGCTTGAGGTCTAGTGTAAAGTTTCCACAATCAGTGATGGTTTGGGGAGCTGTTGTGAATTCTGTTGTCAAGCTCCCTCCTGTGGTCATGAATGGTACTTCGGCTGGTTCTGTCCATGGGCTTCCTCTGGTGGTTGTGAGTGGAGCTGCGGCTTCTGAGTTTCCTTCCACAGGTGACAAGGTTAATTCGTTAGCTGGCTGCTCTATTTAACTCCACTTAGATCTTTGCTCCATGCCACCTGTCAATGTTCCAGTATTGGTCTAGTTCTCTCCTGGATAGTTCTTGTGACCTGTCTTCCCAGCAGAAGCTAAGTTCCTGCTTGTTTTTCTCTGGTTTGCTATTTTTCTGTCCAGCTTGCTATTTTGATTTTTGTCTTGCTTGCTGGAAGCTCTGGGACGCAGAGGGAGCGCCTCCGCACCGTGAGTCGGTGCGGAGGGTCTTTTTGCGCCCTCTGCGTGGTCTTTTTGTAGTTTTTGTGCTGACCGCAAAGTTACCTTTCCTATCCTCTGTCTGTTCAGTAAGTCAGGCCTCACTTTTCTAAATCTATTTCATCTCTGTGTTTCTAATTTTCATCTTTACTCACAGTCATTATATGTGGGGGCTGCCTTTTCCTTTGGGGAATTTCTCTGAGGCAAGGTAGGCTTTATTTTTCTATCTTCAGGGCCAACTAGTTTCTTAGGCTGTGTCGAGTTGCATAGGGAGCGTTAGGAGCAATCCACGGCTATTTCTAGTGTGTGTGATAGGATTAGGGATTGCGGTCAGCAGAGTTCCCACGTCTCAGAGCTCGTCCTATATTATTAGTAACTATCAGGTCATTCCGTGTGCTCTTAACCACCAGGTCCATTATTGTCCTTACCACCAGGTCATAACAGTACAGGTGGCCAAAAGTATTAATGCATCTCAATAGAGGGATAAGAGAAGTTCTGAGACCATTTTTTTTTCTTTGCAGTGTGTTTTGTATCTCTTTTCCCCTTTACCTCTGGGTGGTTCAGGATACAGGTGTAGATATGGACATTCAAGGTCTGTCCTCTTGTATGGATAATCTCACTGCAAGGGTACAAAATATTCAAGATTTTGTGGTTCAGAATCCGATGTTAGAGCCTAGGATTCCAATTCCTGATTTGTTTTTTGGGGATAGATCTAAGTTTCTGAATTTCAAAAATAATTGTAAATTGTTTCTTGCTTTGAAACCTCGTTCCTCAGGTGACCCTGTTCAACAAGTGAAAATCATTATTTCTTTGTTACGTGGCGACCCTCAAGACTGGGCATTTTCCCTTGCGCCAGGAGATCCGGCATTGCGTGATGTTGATGCGTTTTTTCTGGCGCTCGGATTGCTTTATGATGAACCTAATTCAGTGGATCAGGCAGAGAAAATCTTGCTGGCTCTGTGTCAGGGTCAGGATGAGGTAGAAATATATTGTCAGAAGTTTAGGAAGTGGTCTGTACTCACAAAGTGGAATGAATGTGCCCTGGCAGCAATTTTCAGAAAGGGTCTCTCTGAAGCCCTTAAGGATTTCATGGTGGGATTTTCCATGCCTGCTGGTCTGAATGAGTCTGTCTTTGGCCATTCAGATCGATCGACGCTTGCGTGAGCGTAAAGCTGTGCACCATTTGGCGGTATTATCTGAGCATAAACCTGAGCCTATGCAATGTGATAGGACTTTGACCAGAGCTAAACGGCAAGAACACAGATGTCTGAATGGGCTGTGTTTCTACTGTGGTGATTCCACTCATGCTATCTCTGATAGTCCTAAGCGCACTAAGCGTTTCGCTAGGTCTGCTACCATTGGTACGGTACAGTCGAAATTTCTTTTGTCCGTTACTCTGATTTGCTCTTTGTCATCCTATTCTGTTATGGCATTTGTGGATTCAGGCGCTGCCCTGAATTTGATGGACTTGGAGTTTGCTAGGCGCTGTGGTTTTTTCTTGGAGCCCTTGCAGTATCCTATTCCATTGAGAGGAATTGATGCTACGCCTTTGGCCAAGAATAAGCCTCAGTACTGGACCCAATTGACCATGTGCATGGCTCCTGCACATCAGGAGGATATTCGCTTTTTGGTGTTGCATAATCTGCATGATGTGGTCGTTTTGGGGTTGCCATGGCTACAGGTCCATAATCCAGTATTGGATTGGAAATCTATGTCTGTGTCCAGCTGGGGTTGTCAGGGGGTACATGGTGATATTCCATTTTTGTCTATTTTGTCATCCACCCCTTCTGAAGTCTCAGAGTTTTTGTCGGATTACCGGGATGTATTTGATGAGCCCAAATCCAGTGCCCTACCTCCTCATAGGGATTGCGATTGTGCTATCAATTTGATTCCTGGTAGTAAGTTTCCTAAGGGCCGACTGTTTAATTTATCTGTGCCAGAGCACGCCGCTATGCGGAGTTATGTAAAGGAATCCTTGGAGAAGGGTCATATTCGCCCGTCGTCGTCACCATTAGGAGCAGGGTTCTTTTTTGTGGCCAAGAAGGATGGTTCTTTGAGACCTTGTATTGATTACCGCCTTCTTAATAAGATCACAGTCAAATTTCAGTACCCTTTGCCGCTGCTGTCGGATTTATTTGCTCGGATTAAGGGGGCTAGTTGGTTCACCAAGATAGATCTTCGTGGTGCGTATAATCTTGTGCGTATTAAACAGGGCGATGAATGGAAAACAGCATTTAATACGCCCGAGGGCCATTTTGAGTACCTGGTTATGCCATTCGGGCTTTCCAATGCTCCATCGGTATTTCAGTCCTTTATGCATGACATCTTCCGAGAGTACCTGGATAAATTCCTGATTGTATACTTGGATGATATTTTGGTCTTCTCGGATGATTGGGAGTCTCACGTGAAGCAGGTCAGAATGGTGTTCCAGGTCCGTCGTGCAAATTCTTTGTTTGTGAAGGGGTCAAAGTGTCTCTTTGGAGTTCAGAAGGTTTCATTTTTGGGTTTCATTTTTTCCCCTTCTACTATCGAGATGGACCCTGTTAAAGTCCAGGCCATTTATGATTGGACTCAGCCGACATCTGTGAAGAGTCTGCAAAAGTTCCTGGGCTTTGCTAATTTTTATCGTCGCTTCATCAGTAATTTTTCTAGTGATGCTAAACCGTTGACTGATTTGACCAAGAAGGGTGCTGATGTGGTCAATTGGTCTTCTGCGGCTATGGAAGCTTTTCAGGAGTTGAAGCGTCGTTTTTCTTCTGCCCCTGTGTTGTGCCAGCCAGATGTTTCGCTTCCGTTTCAGGTCGAGGTTGATGCTTCTGAGATTGGAGCAGGGGCTCTTTTGTCGCAAAGAAGTTCTGATGGCTCGGTGATGAAACCATGTGCCTCCTTTCTAGAAAGTTTTCGCCTGCTGAGTGCAATTATGATGTTGGCAATCGAGAGTTGTTGGCCATGAAGTGGGCATTCGAGGAGTGGCGTCATTGGCTTGAAGGAGCCAAGCATCGTGTGGTGGTCTTGACGGATCACAAGAATTTGACTTATCTCAAGTCTGCCAAATGGTTGAATCCTAGACAGGCTCGTTGGTCGCTATTTTTCTCCCGTTTTGATTTTGTGGTTTCGTACCTTCCAGGCTCTAAGAATGTGAAGGCTGATGCCCTGTCAAGGAGTTTTGTGCCCGACTCTCCGGGTGTTCCTGAGCCGGCGGATATTCTCAAAGAGGGGGTAATTTTGTCTGCCATCTCCCCTGATTTGCGGCGGGTGCAGCAAAAATTTCAGGCTAATAGACCTGACCGTTGCCCAGCGGAGAAACTGTTTGTCCCTGATAAATGGACTAGTAGAGTTATCTCTGAGGTTCATTGTTCGGTGTTGGCTGGTCATCCTGGAATCTTTGGTACCAGAAATTTGGTGGCTAGATCCTTTTGGTGGCCGTCTTTGTCGCGGGATGTGCGTTCTTTTGTGCAGTCCTGTGGGACTTGTGCTCGGGCTAAGCCCTGCTGTTCTCATGCCAGTGGGTTGCTTTTGCCCTTGCCGGTCCCGAAGAGGCCCTGGACGCATATCTCTATGGATTTTATTTCGGATCTCCCTGTCTCTCAAAAGATGTCGGTCATTTGGGTGGTTTGTGATCGCTTCTCTAAGATGGTCCATTTGGTACCCTTGTCTAAATTGCCTTCCTCCTCTGATTTGGTGCCATTGTTTTTCCAGCATGTGGTTCGTTTACATGGCATTCCGGAGAACATCGTTTCGGACAGAGGTTCCCAGTTTGTTTTGAGGTTTTGGTGAGCCTTTTGTGCTAGGATGGGCATTGATTTGTCTTTTTCCTCGGCTTTCCATCCTCAGACAAATGGCCAAACCGAACGAACTAATCAGACTTTGGAAACATATCTGAGATGCTTTGTTTCTGCTGATCAGGATGATTGGGTGTCCTTTTTGCCTTTGGCTGAGTTCGCCCTTAATAATCGGGCCAGCTCGGCTACTTTGGTTTCGCCGTTTTTCTGCAATTCTGGTTTCCGTCCTCGTTTCTCTTCAGGGCAGGTTGAGTCTTCGGACTGTCCTGGTGTGGATACTGTGGTGGATAGGTTGCAGCAGATTTGGACTCATGTGGTGGACAATTTGACATTGTCCCAGGAGAAGGCTCAACGTTTCGCTAACCGCCGGCGCTGTGTGGGTCCCCGACTTCGTGTTGGGGATTTGGTTTGGTTGTCGTCTCGTTATGTTCCTATGAAGGTTTCCTCTCCTAAGTTTAAGCCTCGTTTCATTGGTCCGTATAAGATTTCTGAGGTTCTCAATCCTGTGTCGTTTTGTTTGACCCTTCCAGCTTCTTTTGCCATCCATAATGTATTCCATAGGTCATTGTTGCGGAGATACGTGGCACCTGTGGTTCCATCCGTTGATCCTCCTGCCCCGGTGTTGGTTGAGGGGGAGTTGGAGTATGTGGTGAAGAAGATTTTGGATTCTCGTATTTCGAGACGGAAACTCCAGTACCTGGTCAAGTGGAAGCGTTATGGTCAGGAAGATAATTCCTGTGTCTTTGCCTCCGATGTTCATGCTGCCGATCTGGTTCGTGCATTTCATTTGGCTCGTCCTGGTCGGCCTGGGGGTTCTGGTGAGGGTTCGGTGACCCCTCCTCAAGGGGGGGTACTGTTGTGAATTCTGTTGTCAAGCTCCCTCCTGTGGTCATGAATGGTACTTCGGCTGGTTCTGTCCATGGGCTTCCTCTGGTGGTTGTGAGTGGAGCTGCGGCTTCTGAGTTTCCTTCCACAGGTGACGAGGTTAATTCGTTAGCTGGCTGCTCTATTTAACTCCACTTAGATCTTTGCTCCATGCCACCTGTCAATGTTCCAGTATTGGTCTAGTTCTCTCCTGGATAGTTCTTGTGACCTGTCTTCCCAGCAGAAGCTAAGTTCCTGCTTGTTTTTCTCTGGTTTGCTATTTTTCTGTCCAGCTTGCTATTTTGATTTTTGTCTTGCTTGCTGGAAGCTCTGGGACGCAGAGGGAGCGCCTCCGCACCGTGAGTCGGTGCGGAGGGTCTTTTTGCGCCCTCTGCGTGGTCTTTTTGTAGTTTTTGTGCTGACCGCAAAGTTACCTTTCCTATCCTCTGTCTGTTCAGTAAGTCGGGCCTCACTTTGCTAAATCTATTTCATCTCTGTGTTTGTAATTTTCATCTTTACTCACAGTCATTATATGTGGGGGGCTGCCTTTTCCTTTGGGGAATTTCTCTGAGGCAAGGTAGGCTTTATTTTTCTATCTCTAGGGCTAGCTAATTTCTTAGGCTGTGTCGAGTTGCATAGGGAGCGTTAGGAGCAATCCACGGCTATTTCTAGTGTGTGTGATAGGATTAGGGATTGCGATCAGCAGAGTTCCCACGTCTCAGAGCTCGTCCTATATTATTAGTAACTATCAGGTCATTCCGTGTGCTCTTAACCACCAGGTCCATTATTGTCCTTACCACCAGGTCATAACAGGGAGCCATGTCATCTACTGGTGTAGGTCCATTGTGTGCTATCAAGGCCAAAGTCAGCACAGGCGTCTACCAGGAAATTTTAGAGCACTTCATGCTTCCCTCCTTCCGACAAGCTTTTTGGAGATGGAAATTTCATTCTCCAGCAGGACTTGGCACCTGTCCACACTTCCAAAAGTACCAATACCTGGTTTAAAAACAACAGTAGCACTGTGCTTGATTGGCCAGCAAACTCAACTGACCTTAACCCCATAAAGATTCTATGCGGTATTGTCAAGAGGAAGATGAGAGACACCAGACCCAACAATGCAGACAAGCTGAAGGCTGCTATCAAAGCAACCTGGGCTTCCATAACACCTCAGCAGTGCCACAGGCTGATCGCCTCCATGCCACGCCACATTAATGCAGTAATTGATGCAAAAAGATCCCTGACCAAGTATTGAGTGCATTTACTGAATATACATTTCAGTAGGCCAACATTTCGGATATTAAAATCATTTTTCAAGCTGGTGCTATAAAGTATTCTAATTTAATGAGATAATGACTTCTGGGTTTTCATTGGCTGTAAGCCATAATCATCAACATTAACAGAAGTAAACACATGAAATAGAGCACTCTGTGTGTAATGACTCTATATAATATAGGAGTTTCACTTTTTGTACTGAAGAACTGAAATAAATTCATAAAAAAGTTTATTCTAATTTTGTGAAAAGCAACTGTATGTCTCAACAGAAACGTACCATATTTTTCGAACTATAAGTCGTACTGGACCATAAGACGCACCTAGGTTTTAGAGGAGGAAATTAGGAGAAAAAAAAACTGAAGCAAAAAATGTGGTAAGTTCTGTAGTTAAGGTCACCTATCCAGGTAAATATGGTCCCTTCATCCCTATCCTAGTATGCATGGCCCCATCCTTTATTCTGGTATTATTGGCCCCATCCCAGTCCTGGTATGCACGGTCCCATTCTTATTCTGGTTTGATTGATTGGCCCCATGACATTCCTGGTATGATTCTGAATATTTATTTTTCTTAAGTTATCGGCACACGTGACCGCCGGCAGCGGAAGGAAGCAAGCGGCTGACATTGTGCAGTACTGAAGAGGAATGGATACTCACCACGATCTCTGAACACCCGGTGAGTATTCTAGCAGCTGTGCTCTGCTTGTGAGCAGCGCATGAGGTCCCTGCCATGCGCTGCTTACAAGCATTAAGCAGCTGCTGGAACTGGACCAGGATGCTGTTACTGCGAGGGATCATAGGAAGGTAAGATTAAAGGTTTGTTTTTTTAATCTTTTCTGATGGGGCCATGGATACCAGGACTGGGATGGGGCCAAACAATCATACCAGGATGCCAGGAAGAAATGAATATTCATTGCCCTCCACGCCCATGGGTATGGAATGCAGTGCATGTTCATTTCTCTTTAGCAGCGGACACAGGAGTTAGCCGGAGCCGCTGGCTCCTGCCTCTGTGACGCGCTTCTCCTCCGGTACCGCTCCCCCACCACAGCCAGAGCCAATATATCTAGACTATAAGACACACACCCATTTCCTCCACATTTTGGGAGGAAAAAAGTGCGTCTTATAGTCTGAAAAATACGCTAAGTGGTGCGATCCTGGTGGAGTGTCTGTTCCAGCCTGCTGAGAAGTAATTGTGCAATGCCAATGGGTTGCTAAAGTAATGCTGCATGCCCAGAAAAAGTCTGGAAATTGATATATGTGCTATACACTGCAGAACAAGCAAAGACAGTTATACGTTCCCTGGGGCAGGAACTAAAAAGTAAGGTGATTATTAGTAAAAAAAAAAGTTAATTCAAATGCTTAAGGGTTTTTTTTGTCCCTCTTTTCCTCTTTCAAAAAAAACCTAAAAAAATATATTTTGGCTGCATCTTTAAAAGTTCATATGTCTCAATATGAAATTATTAAACCATGTCTGTGGTTGGAGGACTACCAATTACCAATGCCATATACTTTAAGTACAGGGCTGCAGGTAAGTGCATAGTTAAACACAATCTCATAGTTTGGCATTTTTCAGCTTTTTATCTTTATGGTTTATCCCCATTAGTATGTGCGTCTTGTGAGATGTACACATGCCTTCAACAGCCGTTTGAGGGTGAATATGTCTGCAATCGAGTTGCGTGTTTGGAAGCCCAGGTTATGGATCTAAATGTGCAGCTGGCAACACTAAGGAGCATTGCAAACCTCAAGAGGAGTGTGGAGGTGGGGAAGATCAGGACTCCAAAAGTATGTAGCTGTATAGCAGTGACAAGAAGGGGTAGGGGGAAAAGTGCTAGTTAGCTCAGTCCTGATCTGGCACAACCTAGTAAATATGCCTGTTTGGCTGATATTAGGAATGCAAGCCCAGTACTGGGATCACTACAGCAGGACATTGCTCCTAGCATCTAGAAAACCGATTGCTGTAGGAAGAAGGGAGATAGGAGTGCATCAAAGGCTTGACAGATGTTGGTGGTAGGGGACTCTAGAATTATTAGGACAGACAGCAGACAGGGTCATCTGCCGCCGAGACCATGAATGCCGAACAGTGTGTTGTCTGTCGGGTGCTCGGGTTCCTCATATTTCGGATCGGATAGACATTGCTGGGAGGGGCTGGGAACAACCCAGCAGTCATGGTACACATCGGTACCAATGACAAAGTGAGAGGGGGAGGTGGAAGGTCCTTAAGAATGATTACAGGGAACAAGGAGAGAAGCTGAAGCCAGGACCTCCAAGATGGTGTTTTCAAAAATACTGCCGGTGCCACAAGCGTCACTAGAAAGACAGCAGGTGCTTAGGGAAATAAATGTCTTAGAAATTGGTGCAGGAAGGAAGGGTTTGGGTTTATGGGAAACTGGGCCGACTTCTGTTGGCTACAGGCTCTACAGTAGGAACAGGTTGCACCTCAATGGGAAGGGTGCAGCTGTGCTTGGGGAAAAAAATGGTCTGACGGATGGTCGAGCTTTTAAACTAGGATCTGGGGGAGGGAGGGTAGTTGTGCTAAAAAGGCAATAGGTAGACAGAAAGAGTGAGACGGTAGGGGTCAATGAGGATTTAGGGGGGGGACTGGGACATGCAATGAACATAAGAAGGTGAGAACAAGTAATAAATGTGCTAATATTATTAAATGTCTATTGTCAAATGCAATAAGTCTTGCAAACAAAATGAATGAAATGGAGACTCTTATGTCAGCCACAGAATACGATGTGGTGGGCATTCCCAAAACCTGGCTGGACAAAAGCCATGACTGGATGACAAATATAGAGGGTTACACTACATTTAGAAAGGACAAGACAGAAGAGGTGGGGAGGGGTGTACTTTTATTATATCGAACTAAAGACCAGTGCTCAATGACGACATTGGGGGGAGCTGCGACAATGGTAGAGTCAGTATGGGTAAGTGTACATGGGGATGGCACTAATGGAAAGCTGCTAATTGGAGTTTGCTACAAGACTCCTAATATAGCTGAACAGGTAGAGGAGGAAATGCTGGAGCAAATTAAATTGGCAGCAAAAAATAATAGGGTTATTATGGGGGATTTTAACTATGCAAACATTCAATGGGACATAGAATCTTCTGGTTTTGCTAAAAGGTGCAAGTTCTTATCCACAATTCAGGACAATTGCTTCTCACATCTGATAGATGAACCAACCAGGGGAGGTAATCTGCTTGATCTGGTTCTGTGAAATAAACCAGATACAATTTCAGCCCCCTTATAGGGGACATGTTAGCAAGATTGTGCACAGTAACCCACAGACAGTGTCAGGTCAGCGCCGTTAGGCTGGCTTCACACTCAGCGTATGAAAATACGGTCCGTTTTTTTACGGCCGTAATACGCTGAAAAGTCCCCAAAATAGTGGTCCGTAGCTCCTCCGTAGGAAGGGTGTTTCAGCGTTTTTTGCGCATGGCATCCTCCGTATGTAATCCGTATGTCATCCGTACTGCGTGTTTTTATCGCAGGCTTGCAAAACCGACATACGGCTATACAAGGGATCCATGTGTTAAAAAAAAAAAAACATATATACTGTCTATATATATATATATATATATATATATATATATATATATATATATATATATATATATATGTGTGTCATTAGACACATATATGTATATATATTAATATTTCATCCTGCGCAATATAGCAGAAAGCCGGTAATTCAATTACCGGCTTTTGCTTTCTCCTTCCTAAACCCGACATGATATGAGACATGGTTTACATACAGTAAACCATCTCATATCACCATTTTTTTTGCATATTCCACACTACTAATGTCAGTAGTGTGTCTATGCAAAATTTGGCCGTTCTAGCTAGTAAATTAAAGGGTTAAATGGCGAAAAAAATTGGCGTGGGCTCCCGCACAATTTTCTCCGCCAGAGTAGTAAAGCCCGTGTCTGAGGGCAGATATTAATAGCCAGGAGAGGGTCCGCGGTTATTGGCCCCCCCCCTGGCTAAAAACATCTGCCCCCAGCCACCCCAGAAAAGGTACATCTGGAAGATGCGCCTATTCTGCCACTTGGCCACTCTCTTCCCATTCCCGTGTAGCGGTGGGATATGGGGTAATGAAGGGTTAATGTCACCTTGCTATTGTAAGGTGACATTAAGCCAAATTAATAATGGAGAGGCGTCAATTCTGACACCTATCCATTATTAATCCAATACTAGTAAAGGGTTAAAAAAAAACACACACATTAAAAATTAATTTAATGAAAAAATCACAAAGGTTGTTGTATTAATTTATTCTAATCTCAATCCACTCACTGAAGACCCTCGATCTGTAAATAAAAAAAAAAAATAATAAACCAACAATATACATACCTTCCGAGGATCTGTCACGTCCAACGATGTAAATCCATCTGAAGGGGTTAAAATATTTTGCCGCCATGAGCTTTGCTAATGCAACGTTGCTCATGTCTGCAAAACCCCGGAGAATGTAGGTAAAGTAGGTCATTGACCTATATTTACCTGCATTTGCGGTGAGGCGCCCTCTGCTGGTTGTTCCTAGATCGTGGGAACTTTCCTAGAAAGCTCCCTGGCTCGAGATCATAAGAGGGCGCCCTCTGCTGGTTGTCCTCATATGAACTCGAGCCAGGGAGCTTTCTAGGAAAGTTCCCACGATCTAGGAACAGCCAGCAGAGGGTGCCTCACCGCAAATGCAGGTAAATATAGGTCAATGACCTACTTTACCTACATTCTCCGGGGTTTTGCAGACATGAGCAACGTTGCATTAGCAAAGCTCGTGGCTGCAAAATATTTTAACCCCTTCAGATGGATTTACATCGTTGGACGTGACAGATCCTCGGAAGGTATGTATATTGTTGGTTTATTATTATTTTTTTATTTACAGATCGAGGGTCTTCAGTGAGTGGATTGAGAGTAAAATAAATTAATACAACAACCGTGGTGATTTTTTCATTAAATTAATTTTTAATAATGTGTGTGTGTTTTTTTTTTAACCCTTTACTAGTATTGGATTAATAATGGATAGGTGTCAGAATTGACGCCTCTCCATTATTAATTTGGCTTAATGTCACCTTACAATAGCAAGGTGACATTAACCCTTCATTACCCCATATCCCACCGCTACACGGGAATGGGAGGAGAGTGGCCAAGTGGCAGAATAGGCGCATCTTCCAGATGTACCTTTTCTGGGGTGGCTGGGGGCAGATGTTTTTAGCCAGGGGGGGGCAATAACCGTGGACCCTCTCCAGGCTATTAATATCTGCCCTCAGTCACTGGCTTTACTACTCTGGCGGAGAAAATTGTGCGGGAGCCCACGCCAATTTTTTCCGCCATTTAACCCTTTAATTTACTAGCTAGAACGGCCAAATTTTGCATAGACACACTACTGACAGTAGTGTGGAATATGCAAAAAAAATGGTGCTATGAGATGGTTTACTGTATGTAACCATGTCTCATATCATGTCGGGTTTAGGAAGGAGAAAGCAAAAGCCGGTAATTGAATTACCGGCTTTCTGATATATCGCGCTGGATGAAATATTAATATATATACATATATGTGTCTCAATGACATATATATATATACCTATTCTATGTGTACACATTTATTCTACCTATTCTACTGTAAGCTGTCAGTTTGATTTTACTGTACACCGCACTGAATTACTGGCTTTTCTCTCTAACAGCGCTGCGTATTCCTCGCAAGTCACACTGCTGGTCCGTGTGTAATCCGTATTTTTGGGGCTTCCATAGACTTTCATTGACGTTTCTTTTGCGCAATACGGTGACAAACGCAGCATGCTGCGATTTTCTACGGCCGTAGAAAGCCGTATAATACTGATCAGGAAAATACGGCAGATAGGAGCAGGGGCATAGAGAATAATTGTGCCGTATTTTATGCGAGTTTTACGGACGTAGTTTCTGCGCTGCTAGTGTGAGGCCGGCCTAATACTGATTAAAATGATACCGAAATGAAATCCGTCTTGTGGTTGTTCTTTAGGCTATGTGCACACGTTGCAGAATTGCCCCGGAAATTTCCGCGGCAATTCTGCAACTTCTGCCACGGGTATATCGCATGCGGAATTGGCATGCGTTTTCCCGCTAAACACTGGCGTTTTGCAAGCGTAATTAGCTTGCAGAATGCTAGCGTTTTCTAAGCGATCTGTAGCATCGCTTGGAAAACTGACAGATTGGTCACAATTGTCAAACATAGCATTTGATCCAGTTTTGGTCTCCACATTTAAAAAACTACATAAATATATGTGTGGCCAGTACAAAGGACAGTACATGACTTATTCCATCCAAAGACCATACTGAGGACCAGAGGGCACTCATTACTGGTGGAAAATAGGAGATTCCGGCAGCGAAATAGAAAAGGGTTCTTTACAGTTAGAGCAGCCAGACTGTGGAATGACAACCACAAGAGGTAGACCTTGGAAATCAAGGTCCCAGAGTCTGGAGGAATAGTGGAGAGGCCACAGTCTAAGCTGCTTGAGGTATATTGTGAAGTCTCCACAATCAGTGATGGTTTGGGGAGCCATGTCATCTGCTGGTGTAGGTCCACTGTGTTTTATCAAGACCAAATTCAGCACAGTCTACAAGGAAATTTTAGAGCCCTTCATGCTTCCCTCTGCCGACAAGATTTTTGTAGACAGAAGTTTCATTCTCCAGCAGGACTTGGCACCTGTCCACACTGCCAAAAGTACCAATACCTGGTTTACAAATAACAGTATCACTGGGCTTGATTGGCAGCAAACTCGCCTGACCTTAACCCCATAATGGGTATTGTCAAGAGGAAGATGAGAGACACCAGACCCAATAATGCCGACGAGCTGAAGGCTGAAATCAAAGCAACCTGGGCTTCCATAACACCTCAGCAGTGCCACAGGCTGATCGCCTCCATGCCATGACGTATTGACGCAGTAATTGATGCAAAAGGTGCCCCGACCAAGTATTGAGTGCATTTACTGAATATACATTTCAGTAGGCCAACATTTTGGATTTTAAAATCATTTTTCAAGCTGGTGTTATAAAGTATTCTAATTTACTGAGATAATGACTTTTGGGTTTTCATTGGCTGTAAGCCATAATCACCAACATTAACAGAAATAAACACTTGAAATAGATCACTCTGTGTGTAATGACTGTAATATATGAGTTTCACTTTTTGTATTGAAGAACTGAAATAAATTAAATGTTTGATGATATTCTAATTTTGTGAGATGTACCTGTATGTTAGTTACAAAATGAACAATTAGTGGAGAAAGACTGAACTTTATGACCCTAAGTCTTTTTTCAACCTCTGTAACTAATATGGTAAACACCATAAAGCAAAAAAAAAAAAGGGAAACGCCAGAATTGCTGTTTTTTCTTTGGCTTTGCAACTTGCCAAAAAAGTGCAACAGAAAGCAATCAAATTATCATCTATACCCCAAAATGGTACCATTAAAACTTTCAATTATATCTCTTAAAGAATAGGAAAAAAACTAACGTTGAAAATAGGCCTCGTAATTAAGTGGTTAAACAAACTATTAGAATTTGGTCCCAGACAATAGGCTCACAGGGTGTCTCTTTGTTAAGAAAACAAGAGATTAGCTATTTCGGGAAACCTGGCCAGTAGCTTTTAAAGGGGTACATTTCATTCAGAATTCTATCTACATCGGCTCATAACCCTTTGCCTTTGCCTGTTGTTATAAGGTTGTGATTTTACTATGTTTTGCTATGACCTTTACGTCACAGCACTGCTGCTGCTGAATGCTCCCATTCCCTTCTTACACTCCATGTCACAGATCAGGGGATGTGGTTGTCTTGCTCATGCAAACCAGTCCCCTTTCCAAGGCACTTCCTGCCTGCACATTCACAGCTTGCGTATGACCTGTCATTTCCCTCTTTTTGCTTCTCCAGTTGTCACTACATGCTGCTTAACACATCATAAAAAAGTTGGGCGGTGCAGAACAAGAGTTTTGAGGGACATCACTGACTGTGATAAGCCTTGGTCAGAGGGCTAATATGCATGAACAGCAGGACAGAAGCCACACTGACCGTTCTGTGATGAAGTGTCCCAGAAGGAGGCGCACTCAGGAGCAGCAGCAGTGCTGTGATGTGAAGTCTTAGTGAGAAGTAGTAAAGTTATTACATGAAGTTACATATAACAAGCAGAGGGATATTGTCCTTTATAGCTTTTGACAAAATGTAGATTGAAATGTATTATTTTCTCTACCCAGAATACCCCTTTAATTCCACTGCAGCATTACTAGAAGTGAAAAGTTACATTATAAGTCCTCCATGAGTTTTTTGGCTTCATATAAAGAAAATCACCTTCAATATTGATTACTTATGCAGTCACTTTGCATGAAAATATTAAAATTACCTTGACAAGACATATAATGCATGCACGCATTTACTTTGATATTTATGTATCCTTTGTTGCCTAAGCTCATTATCTAATGTGAATTAAAATAGAAAACGCTAAACTTTTTTTTTAGATACTTTAGTAGTTGTATATATTTCTATCTTCTATATTTATGTATGTAAGTTGGACACTTGACCCCCATATTGTGAGTATTCTCTGTACACTCTGTACACTTTTTCTATACAACATAACTGAAATCTAATAGTTGGAATTAATGAAAAACAGAAAAATACAGATACATATATTTAAAGGGGCAGTCACATTATGTGTTTATAGCAGTGCCCTGCTCCTCTACCTCCCCGCCTTCTGCTTGCTGACTGACAGTAGCGGTTCTCTCTGCCGTTATACAAGCAGAAGCATCTTTACCTCTGCAGCAGGGTCACTGCAATTAGGGATGAGCGGATCCATGGAAGTTCCAGTTCTAGTACCCAACCGAACTTTAGTCCAAAATTCATTTTGTGTACCAGAACTGTCCTTGAACTTGAACCCAAACCCCATTGAAATCAATGGGGACCTGAACTTTAAAGCTGGAAAATCTCTCTCTCTCTCCCTCTTTGGCCGGGGTTACACTTGCGAGAAAAACACGCACGAGTCTCGCGTCTCAATACCCGGCACTCAGGAGTGTTCAGCTGCACAGAAATGCATGTAGCCGCATATTCCGATCCTGAGTGCTGGCGGTAGTGTCGGGTATGCAGATGCGAGACTCATGCAAGTTTCTCACAAGTGTGATCCCGGCCTTTCTGTCTCTCTCGCTCTCTGTCCCTCTCCTCCCTTTTTATTTTTATTGTAGCACTGTGTGGTGCTTCTAGTTTAAAGGGAACCTGTCACCTGAATTTGGCGGGAGCGGTTTTTGGTCATATGGGCGGAGTTTTCAGGTGTTTGATTTACCCTTTCCTTACCTGCTGGCTGCATGCTGGCCGAAATATTGGATTGAAGTTCATTCTCTGTCCTCCGTAGTAAACGCCTGCGCAGGGCAATCTTGCCTTGCGCATGCGCAGTATGCTTTGCCCAACTGCGGGCAAAGCCGAAAAGCATTAGTACGCATTCGCCGGCGCACTATGTCCCGGAAGTATTTTGCTGTGTTCTGGCAAAATACTTCCGGGCCAGTCAGAAGTTGCAGTCACTAGATGGCGCCAAAGGACTGGAGTGGCGCAGACAAAAAGTGAAGAAGGCAGCTGGTGAGTATAACACTAGAATCGGGGACGGTAGATTAGAAGCACCACTCCAGCGCTGAACCCCCCTCCCTACTGGAGTGGTGCCTTAATAATAAAATTAAAAATCTGTCCTTAAAAACAGAATCATTTATAAGTTGCAATGTTGCTTGTATTTTTTCATAAACTGCAAAGTTGCTGCAGTAGAATATACTCCATTTATAGTATACGGTAGGCTGATATGCTAGATTCATATAAAGGAAGGGCCAGGGGGTGCTAGAGTGGTAGCCGTGGCCGACATCAGACCCTGTATCGCTCCCTGGACCCCTTCCCTTAAAGTTCCTCAGTTCTGCTTCTCTACACCGTCAGGGCCTTCCCGGTATGGGTCAGTTACCTGTGCAGACGATTCCAAGAATAGAGAGCCACAGTCCGGTTTCACTTCAACTTCTACATCTTTACTCAGCAACTTGTCATCCAGGGCACACATTGTTACAGCATCGGGCATCAGTGTCTCTGTCTCTTGCCTGTCGCTTAGCCTGCGTTTCGGGGCGGTCCGTACTATATGGTTTCACAGTGTCCTCAATGTCCAGTATTTCTGCCTTTCGTGGGGGCATTCCGTGCCGTTTCACCCCAGTTCTGAGAATGGCAGCCCACACAATAATCTGCCACATCTTGGTGCACTTTCTCCCAAATGGCTCAGCCATCTGTTCAGTAGTTGCAGTCCCACTAATGCCGCACTACTGATTCTGTGGTTGCTGTGTTCTTCCTCTCTCTAGTTCGGGTCCCCTGGATATCTTTGCTGGGCCTAATCCTGCCTAAGGAACGTTACGGGGCACAAAGTGCCCTGGGCTAACCAATCCCGGTATGAGCTGCACGGGCGCCCAGGCCCCAACTGACTAAACCAGGAAGCTACACTATACTTATCCCCATCGTGCCCCTCCTATTCTAACTATACCTATCACTATGTCTTTGCTCTATAATGCCCCCATCTAGTGGCCAACTTGGGGTACTACTCCCCCTAACACTATACGTGCCTGGGGAACTTACTTTCCCTAACCAACATGTGTGTGAAAAGCACAATCGGAGCAATATGTAAATATGCACAGTATTAAATAATAAGGCGTAGCAGTACTCTTGTAGATGGTGACAATACACTTTATGTATGCACGGTTTTCAGTATCACCTCTATGCTGATGACACACAGATCTACATCTCTGGACCAGATATCACCTCCCTTCTAACCAGAATCCCTCAATGTCTGTCCACTATTTCATCCTTCTTCTCCACTAGATTTCTAAAACTTAACATGGACAAAACAGAATTCATCATCTTTCCCCCATCTCACGCGACCCCCCCAACGAACCTATCCATTACAGTGCATGGCTGCCTACTCTCCCCAGTCCCACAAGCTCGCTGCCTCGGGGTAATCCTTGACTCTGATCTCTCCTTCAAACCACATATCCAAGCCCTTTCCACTTCCTGCCGCTTTCAACTCAAAAATATTTCACGAATCCGTTCATTCCTCAACCAAGAATCTGCAAAAACCCTAGTCCATGCCCTCATCATCTCTCGCCTTGACTACTGCAACCTCCTGCTCTGTGGCCTCCCCTCTAACACTCTCGCACCCCTCCAATCTATTCTAAACTCTGCTGCCCGACTAATCCACCTGTCCCCCCGCTATTCCCCGGCCCCTCCCCTCTGTCAATCCCTTCACTGGCTCCCCATTGCCCAGAGACTCCACTACAAAACCTTAACCATGACGTACAAAGCCATCCACAACCTGTCTCCTCCATACATCTGTGACCTCGTCTCCCGGTACTTACCTACCCGCAACCTCCGATCCTCACAAGATCTCCTTCTCTACTCCCCTCTTATCTCCTCTTCCCACAATCGTATACAAGATTTCTCTCGCGCATCCCCCCTACTCTGGAACCCTCTACCACAACACATCAGACTCTCACCTACCATCGAAACCTTCAAAAAGAACCTGAAGACCCACCTCTTCCGACAAGCCTACAACCTGCAGTAACCACCGATCGACCAAACCGCTGCACGACCAGCTCTACCCTCACCTACTGTATCCTCACCTATACCTTGTAGACTGTGAGCCCTCGCGGGCAGGGTCCTCTCTCCTCCTGTACCAGTTATGACTTGTATTGTTTAAGATTATTGTACTTGTTTTTATTATGTATACCCCTCCTCACATGTAAAGCGCCATGGAATAAATGGCGCTATAACAATAAATAATAATAATAATAATGTATAGCACTGCCACTGTGTATGAACACATTAACAATCAACACTGTACAAGTTTAAAGGGGGTTGGGGAGAAGAAGAAGGAACAGTATGCGTGTACATCCCCAACACATATCTGCATTGAACCCCCCACTCCAGAGTGCAAAATGATACTTTAATTTCTGTTTTTGTCTTAATCAGCACATGCTTTATGTCTGGCTTTTTCCATGTTTTCCCATAGGCTTCTCTATAGGAAGAAACCCATGAAAGAACAATTGATCCAGGTGAGATCTGCCAGCTTTCTTTGGCGCAACCTGACTTCCTGGAAGATTTCTGGTTCCGTGCAGTTATTCTGCTCCTGTTCTGTTTTTTCCGAGTTTGTAAGGCTACGTTCACATGTGGGCTTTTAGTTCTGATTTTTTATTTTTACGATCCAAGAAAGAAAATTAGTGTCCAAAAAGGATTTGCTCTAAAATAGATGCCAACTGAAACAGAATGCAGAACTTTTTGTTCTGCTAAAAAAAAGGGGATACAAAATAGGAATGAGAAAGACAACTTTATAGTCAGTGGAGCCTTTTTGTTTCGGATTTGCATCCGTTTTATAATAGATCCATTTTTGCAAAGAAATGGAACCTAAAATACAGGTGTGAACAGAGTCTAACCATTAATAGGGTTGTCCAGGACTTATTTTTCATTGTATAGCACAGCACAGGTTATTAAAATTAACCCCATAAGTCACCATTAGTGATAAGCGCAAGTACCCATCACTCGAGTTTGCCGAGGGTGCTCAGGTATGCGCTGAGTATTGCGGGTGCGCGAGTGACATGCTCAGGTTCCTGTGTCAACATGTTTCATGGATGTAGCCACAAAACATGCCTGGCAATCCCTGCATGTTTTGTGGATGTCTAACAGCTCCAAAACATGTGGCCGTGGAGGCTTGAACATGTCACTCGAGCACTCACGATACTCGGTGCATATCCGAGCACCCTCGGCAAACTCGAGTGACTGGTACTTGTGCTCATCATCAACAGTCAACATGACTTACAGGTACATCATGGAATACCATTTATTAAGGCACCATAACTTACCTGTATGTCACTGTGATCGTATTGGGCAGTGATGGAAGCCTGGTTAATAATGTGACATCTACCCCCTAGATGCCGCGGTCGCAATAAATGTAGTAGGAATGGCATGGCACAGAAAAAGTTAAAGATGGGGATGATGTGCACATATAGCTGTAAAACCACAATGGGTGTAAAGGAACTGTATATAGTCATCTTTGTGTACACAGTGCCACTGTGTGAAAATGCCAGATGTTACATACACAAAAACGGGCAGACTGTCCCAAGTGCGCATTGGAAGTAAAGCAGAACGTAAAAAATGGCAGGCACAAAATGTGGACAAATAAATGAGGATAGCTGAGTGAAACGGTTACCTAAATGGTCACGCAGATGAATGCAGGAGCGTGCCCCGACGCACGTTTCGGATCAAGTCCTTCATCAGGGAGTGTATTTTTTTTCTTTCTTTTTTCTTAACATCGTATAAGCTATCAACAGGATTGGTGATAAGTTGCAGATTGCCTGGGTTCTGACTGCAGAGGCCCCCACAGATCCTGAAAATTGGACTTTAGAAACAAACAAAAAATGGAGTTCCATACAATGTAGTAAAATCAGATGAAAAATACTTTATTGCACGTAATAAGAAAGTACAAAAATAACACAAAAAAAAGACCCTAGCAAAAAACACATGGGTCCAAGGCATCAAAAAATTATATTAATAATTAATATCATCACCCTCAAAAGAAAAAAGAAAGTGCTTTTAATGGCAAAATTGCTTACCCATGATGAAAGTGACTTTGAGCCTGGGACCCCGGTCCACCCCCTAACGCGCGTTTCGCGTAGGCTTTATCAACCATTCTGCCGCCTCACCACCACCAGAGCTGCCGACTCACCACCACCAGAGCTGCCGCCTCACCACCACCACCCGAGCTGCAGCAATCCCCGACCTTCTGTCTCTTCCCCATTACCCCGTAGAATGTAAGTCCGCAGGACAGGGTCCTCTCCCCTCTGTACCAGTCTGCCATTGTAAACCTGCTTACTGTAAATGATATCTATAACTCTGTACGTAACCCTTTCTCGTGTACTGCACCATGGAATTAATGGTGCTATATAAATAAATAATAATAATATTATTTTCATCTTAGGGCAGGTGCTGACAAACGTATGTTCTATTCATCAGAACTGGGCCAATTTATACAAATCACACTGTGGTCAAACTCTGCTCAGAGTGTGATTCAATTCTCTTGGATGAGGATAAGATGGAGAAAAAAAGTCTCCATCTTCTCCATTGTATCAGTGCATGGAAATCGAACTACAATCAGATGTCATCCAAATACAGTCCAAGGTTTTCCATAGACTCATTGACATACATGGCTGAGTGCGATCCAAATATCGGATCAAACTCCGAACATGCTGCAACTTTTTGTTTCCCTGGACAGGTTCTGTTCAAGGAAAAAAATCGGACAAGTGCACGGCCCCATGGAATAACATGGGTCCGAGTGCGATCCAATGTTTTGTTAGATTGCACTCAGACCGAAAATATGCTCTTCTGCACCTGTTCTTATGGGTAGAAATGATTTCTGTGCTCATCGTAACATAAATTGAGGAACTGATCCTAGATAGCTATCTACAGATGGACCAGTGTGAAGTGAAGGGTCTACTGCTGGACAGGTGTGGGACAACTCTGGAGGTCAACTCACTTCACTTGTGCGTGAATATTGTAGAAGCCACGCTTCTGTAGGCTATGTATTGCATAACATTTCCAAGACTTTTTTTTTCTCTTAATCTTGTTATATTCATTGTCGTTTTGCAATTCTAGAACGAGGCAAATTTCACTTGGCATTGAAGGGGTTTCACATTGAGAAATGAAAATCAGGGAACAGCACTGGCAGGGTGAGAGTCGCTGCTGACAGCTTGTTGTGGAAGCGAGAAACATGATCCAATGACAGATGGGACTCAGAGAGTCAATGAGATAGGTATCTGAGCAAAGCACACCTGTGGTGGCAACCTATCCCATGAGAGAGGGTGTGGTGATCGGGACGACGACCGGGGAACAAGAGACGCGACAGGAGTAAAAAGGAAAAGATGTGATGGTTAAAGAGTAATTAGTGAACGCATTGTTGGAGCGAAGCAAGCGAAGAGTGAATCATGAACATCAGCGATAGCTGCGCTGGAATCAGACAGGGGCAACGAGTTCTGTAGGAACTGGAATTACCGTAGTTGCCTGAATAGATCCCGGACTCCGTTTTGGAAATAATTTGGATTTGCAGTTACTAGAAACGTGTGCATGATACAAGCTAATGAAATAAGAAGATGGAGAGGTCACCACCACCTGAGGTTCCGAATGACCTTGCCACACAGAGAACGGCTTCTGATGGAGGAAAGTGGGTGCGTCTGAACGTCGGAGGCACAGTGTTCCTTACTACAAAACAAACCCTCTGCCAGGAGCCCAACTCTTTTCTTTGCCGTCTCTGCCAGGAGTCCCAATTGTTGTCTGAGACGGTGAGACTTTCAAGCTTCATTGTTCTACTATCTGATCATTCCGGTCTCATCATGTTGTTAACGGCACCCTCAATGTTTTAGCTAATGTTTTATCATCGCGGACGTTTGTATATTTTTTTTTAACATTCCTTCTCTTTTTTTTGCTTTTATCTCCTCTTTTATGTTTTTAGGATGAGACTGGGGCGTTTCTTATTGACCGGGATCCATCGTACTTTGATGCAATCTTACGGTACTTGCGATATGGTAAACTGGTCATAGATAAGAATATATCCATCGAAGGTAAAAAATATTTTATTTACCAGTTTTGTTATCTTTTTCTTCTCATAATGTGAAATACAGCACACGAAAGTTTACGGTTTCGCATTAAACTTTATTTTTCGACATTGGTTCCAAAAACATAGAGGATAGGCGTTTAGAGATGGCCTCGCTTCTCGTAGAAGATCAATGAATCCACACTCTTCTATAAGCCGCGCCGTCATCTCTAAACACCTATCCTCTACTTTATCCATTTCTATACAGAAGAAGGGGATCTTCTACCTATTGGCGCGACTCTATGGTCTTCTTAAATCCCAGGATTTTATTGGGGTTGTGACAAATCGCAATTCCGCCAAGTGAGCACCCACCCACTCTCATGTATCCCTTAGTGCACCCTATGTGCTCTTGTCTCACCTCCATTTCAGGTGCTAAAAAAGTGCTGTGCCGCGATAGTATATAAAGATACCTGCCAAATTATATAGAATTATTCTGCACCACGATTGCTGCAAAGGTGACCTGCTACGTTCTTATCTAATTACTATATTGCAGAAAGTAAGGAAAATACCTAGAAGTAAACTATATGGGCAAAGTATTGGGCACTATATTTGCTTTTCTTCACTACTTTGCAGCTATGGCAGTTTCCACTGTTTTGGAAAGGCTTTTACAAGAATTTGAAGGTGTTTCTTGGAATTTTTTACCATTACGCCAGACGAGCACTTGTGAGGTCAGACACTGATGTTAGAGGAGAGGACCAGGCACACAATATCTAGTTCATCCCAAAGATGTCGGATGGGGTTGAGGTCAGGGCTGTGTGCGGCCGGTCATGTTCTTACGCACCAAACTCCTCCAACGACGTCTTTATGGATCATGTGCACTGGGTACGGGAACAGAAACGGCCATTCCCCAAACTGTTTCCACAATATTGGACTATAATAATTGTCCAAAATATCTTGTATCCTGAATTATTAAGATCTCTCTTCATTGGAACTAAGGGGCGGATGCCGAACCCTGAAAAACTACTCAATGGCATTATCCCTGCTCCACCAAACTTAACAGCTGGCACAATACAGTACGGTGGGTAATGTTCTCACCAAACCCCGACTCGTTCATCAGATGCCAGATAGAGAAGTGTGACCGATCACTCACAAAACACATTTCCACTGCTCCAGAGTCCAGTTTTGGCTGTTTTACACCCCTCCACCTGGTGATTGGCATTGTGATTGGTGATGAAAGGCTGCATGCCACTGCTCTGCAATGGAAATCCAAGTTATTAAAGAAACCTGTCACCCCCAAAATCGATGGTGAGGTAAGCTCACCGCTATCAGGGGCTTATCTACAGAATTTCTGTAATGCTGTAGATAAGCCCCCGATGTTACCTGAAAAAGCAGAAAAAGACGTTAGATTATACTCACCCAGGGGCGGTCCCGCTGCTGGTCCGGTCAAATGGGTGTCTCAGGTCCGCTCCGGCGCCTCCTAGCTTCATTCCATGATGTCCTCTTCTGGGCTTTATGTCGCGGCTCCGGCGTACTTTGTCTGCCCTGCTGAGGGCAGAGTAAAGTACTGCAGTGCGCAGGCGACGGTCCTCTCTGACCTTTCCGCCTGCGCACTGCAGTAATTTGCTCTGCCCTCAACAGGGCAGACACAGTACGCCTGCGCCGGAGCCGCGGCGTGAAGACCAGAAGAGGACGTCATGGAATGAAGATGGGAGGCGCTGTACCGGACCTGAGACACCCATCAGAGCGGGACCGCCCCTGGGTGAGTATAATCTAACGTCTTTTTCTGCTTTTTCAGGTAACATCGGGGGCTTATCTACAGCATTACAGAAATTCTGTAGATAAGCCCCTGATGACGGTGAGCTTACCTCGCCATCGATTTTGGGGGTGACAGGTTCCCTTTAAGGTTTTGGATCAGTTTTTGAGTTGATCTAGGACTGTACAGTTATGGATTCAGTGGAGCATTGGCAACTTTTATGCCCAATGCTCCTCAGCACTCAATGATTCAATTTGTAACTTTACGTGGTTTGCCCCTTTAAAGAGTTGCATGCGGTTCCCTCCACTTTTCAATAATTCCATTCTCAGATGATGGTAGAATATTTAGAATGGGAGACATTTCACAAACTGACTTATTAAACCGCTGACGTCCTATTACAGGACCGCGCTGGTATCAATGAGTTCGCCGCCATGTTGGTCCTCTTATAAACTCTCTGTCGACTTGCAGTATATAGTATAAACAATCAAACCACTGCAGGTACAAGTCCACTAGGAAGGTGTAAAAATAAAAAGAAATGTTCTAAACAAAACATATGAAAGTTTAAATCATCCCCTCTTTTTCCAGTTCAAAAAATAAAGAAATAAAAAAAATATGGCTTTTGGTATCATCGTGTCTGTAAGAGTCTAGTCAAGATATAAATATATTTCAACCGTAGCTTAAATGCTGAAAACACAAAAAATATAAAATTAATAGTTTATTAATACTAATTAATAAATCATTTTTATAGTTTAGCGCACGCAAGAAACAAGTGCTCATAGAAGTCCGTCAGCAGTAAAAATAAAAAATATATATTGCTCTCAGAAAATTGTAATGCAAACCACCATTTGCAATTTTTCCACCTTTTCAGTGCACTTGCATTTATTTTTCCTATTGTTCAGTACATTGTATGACAAACCAAAGAATGTCAATAAAAACTACAATTCTTTCCACAATAAGCAAAGAAAATGATGACTCTTACAAAAATCTAAAGGAAAGAGTAAACATTACAGATGGATATTATATTGTGCATATGTTAAGGCCATGTAACGCTTCTTTCTCCTCCTGGGCAGATCAGATTTTCCCATTACTGAGATAGGAGATGACAGTTTGTGCTCATCAAGTTCTATAGAGAACTAGAACTGTCATTTTAGGAAAACGAGCAGAAGAATATCTGGTTCTGCCTCTAGCTCCTCCCTCCATAGAACTTTATGAACACCAACGGTCATCTCCTATATTAGTAATGGGAAAATCTGTCTTCACTAAATACAGATCAGGAGGAAGAAAACTAATTTCTCTGATAAGATAGATTACAAAACTTCTTATTGTAATGGGTACTATTGATTTATTGAATAACAATGAAAACAACAGTTAGTCTTTAAGAAGTTCCCTTCCTCTATTGACCACCCCTCTTTCCAGGCCTTTGAGGGCCATAATCACATGTCCTTGCTTACTCCACCTTTGTAGAAGTTTAGGCTGTGGAGGCTCTTAGCAAGCCATGCTTCTCGCAAGCAAAAGAGACCGACCTGTCATACAGACCAATAGTGGTTCCTATTGACCAATATTCCTCAAGTACGGTCTTCAAGAGCCACAACAGGTCATGTTTTCAGGATTTCCATAGTATGGCCCAGGTGATAATTGCATCACCTGCACAGGCAATAATTCCACCATCTGGGCCATACTAAGGGAATCCTGAAAACATGACCCGTTGGTGGCTCTTGAGGACCGGAGTTGTGGAACACCGCTATAGACCATGCACAGTGACTATACCCCCGTCCTCCTCTTGGCACCAAGCCCACCTCTTTGTCTGCACCGCCAAACTGCTCCTTGCAGATCCCGTATAACATTGTGGTGGTGAAGACCATCCATGTTACCACATACGCAGCCTTCTTATGAGGGTCGGGCTCTCTCTACTCGCCATCTGCATCTCCCTCCTTCCTTATTAGTTGACGGTGAAGAACATCATCATTCCCCTCCACCAGACAATGCAGACAGTCATGGAAACGCTGCAGGGCATTGCCATCCATTGTCTGGACCACATGCAAAATAAGTGCATCCAAAAAACATATTTACAGTTTAAACAATTGCTACATAGCAGTCTCTTGGCCAACTAGTAAGTCTAAGGAACTGCGTCATGACCTTTGCTGTACCGTGGAAGTTCAATGGAGTTGTTGAGGGTGGGCTCAGGAACTAAACTTGCTCCATACACAGCAGAATAAGGGGCTCCTGCTGCAATGCAAAACATAAGCAATAAGGCTGATCTCAGCTGTTTAACCCCGTACGTGCCATGGTCTATAAACTATGGCAGTGGAGGTGAACCCATGGCACGCAGAGCCCTCACTGTCCAGCCCCTACTTCAGATGGATCTGCGTCCTCGGACTCATATCCAGCTGAAATGTATTGTAGCGCACGAACTGGCTGCGGTGTTCGTGTGCAGCAATAAATGCTGCTGGCCAATCAGAGGCCTGCAGCTGAGGTCAGAATACACGAGACTGGGCGCATGGCAGGGACGTCATGTGCATCTGTCGCTTGGACACTGTAGTCAGCTGCTGGCTTTTGAAGGTGACGTGACACGGCAGGGGAGAGGAAGAAAGGTGAGTAGAGTGTGTATTGTGTTCTTTTCTATACGTTAAACAACGTGGCACCGGCCAGATGGGGGACATATACAGGATGGGGACATAAATATACATGGATGGGGGACATATACCAAGATGGGGACATATATACTTGGATGGGGACATATCCTTGTTGTATATGTCCCCTTTCTGGAATATAGCCCTCATTCTTGTATATATGTCCCCATCCTGGTATATGTCCCCCATCCTGGTATATGACCCTCATCCTGGTAGATATGTCCCCATCTTGGTATGAGGGTCATATACCGGGATGGGTGACATATAAGAGGATCGGGACATATGTAAATAGGGGACATATACCAAGATGGGGACATATCTACCAGGATGAGGGTCATATACCAGAATGGGGGACATATACCAGGATGGGGACATATATACAAGAATGAGGGCCATATTCCAGGATGGGGACATATCTACCAGGAAGAGGGTCATATACCAGGCATATATGTGGATTGGAGGCAGATACAAATATGGGGAAGCATATACATGGATTAGGGGAGCATATACAAGGATGGGGGACATATACCAGGATGGGGACATACAGTTGGGAAAAAAGTATTTAGTCAGTGACCAACTGTGCAAGTGTAAGGAGGTGAAGCGCAAGAAGAGTCCGGGGGTGGTTACCTTCTCGGCTGTATGCCTGGAACCATTGAGCTGTGCTACAGGTTCCCCAGGGGGCAGACTTAGAGACTGGGACAGGAAGGAAGCCGGGCAGAGAGCGGGAAAGGCACGGGAGCAAGGAACTGAGCAGCGATCAGAGCAGGGTGCAGCTGCGCTCCAGGAGAGAGAGAAAGCTCCCGGTCAGAGGACAAATACATGAGAGCAGTCTCTGCTGTGACTGGAGAGGGGCGCTTTGAGACTCGTGTAGAGACATTGGCCCGTGTAGAGACTGCGACCCCTGGTACCTGTGGTATCAGTACAGAGACTGTGACCCCTGGTACCCACGGTATCAGTGCAGAGCCCCTGATTCCTGGTGAGAGACTTAATAATAGACTGACCATCGTTTTCCCGGGATAGGCTGTGCTGTAAAAGCTAAAGACTCAGAGCCTGTGCATATTACATTAACTCCCGAAACCCCAGGCAGCGGGCTCCTAGAGACTACTCAGCCCACGGACAACAGAGGGACGACAAGTGCCGCTGTTTCTCGGCGCCTACGTTGGAGAAGACGACCCTTCAAGCAAGTCCTCATCTCATCAGACTGATAAGTGTCCTTTTCTCAAGAAATCCTGCTTACTTCTGTTACACTGTTTGACTCCCATATTTTTGCACTGTTTTATTGCTAGTTATATTCCATTGCTTCCTACCTGCGAGGAGAACCTGATTCCTGTTATTAAACCCCTCAACTGTTGGTCTGTCTGTTCCGTGGTGACATACTCAGTACCTGCATACTATTACACAAGTTCCCCCACTTAAAAAAAGATGAGAGAGGACTGTAATTGACATCATATGTAAACCACAACTATGAGAGTCAAAATGAGAAAACAAATCCAGAAAATCACCTTGTCTGATTTGGCAAGATTTATTTTGCAAAATATGGTTGAAAATAAATATTTGGTCACCTAAAAACATGCAAGATTTCTGCCTCTCTCAGACCTGTAACTTTAAGAGTCTCCTCTGTCCTCTACTCATTACATGTAGTAATGGCACCTGCTTGAATGATCAGTATAAAAGACACCTGTCCACAACCTCAAACCGTCATACTCCAAACTCCACTATAGTGAAGACCAAAGAGCTGTCGAAGGACACCAGAAGCAAAACTGTAGCCCTGCACCAGGCTGGGAAGACTGAATCTGCAATAGGCAAGCAGCTTGGTGTGATGAAATCAACTGTGGGAGCAATAATAAGAAAATGGAAGACATACAAGACCACTGGTAATCTCCCTCGATCTGGGGCTCCATGCAAGATCTCACCCCATGGGGTCAAAATGATCACAAGAACGGTGTGCAAAAATCCCAGAACCACACGGGGGGACTGAGTGAATGACCTGCATAGAGCTGGGACCACCGTAACAAAGGCTACTATCAGTAACACACTATGCCACCAGGGACTCAGATCCTGCAGTACTAGACATGTCCCCCTGCTTAAGCCAGTACATGTCCTGGCCCATCTGAAGTTTGCTAGAGAGCCTTTGGATTATCCAGAAGAGTATTGTGAGAATGTCATATGGTCTGATGAAACCAAAGTAGAACTGTTTGATAGAAACAAAATGCGTCGTGTTTGGGGGAGACAGAATGCTGAGTTGCATCCAAAGAACACCAAACCTACTATGAAGCATGAGGGTGGCAACATCATGCTTTGAGGCTGTTTCTCTGCAAAGGGACCATATCCATGGATCTTTCTCAGCCATCAGCTCACAGCTGTCTGTTTAGCCTTTGCTGGTTATTAAAAATAGATGGGACACAACATCACTTTTTATTTGGGTCCCCCTTTTAATAACCAGTAAAGGCTAAGCAAACAGCTGTGAGCTGTTATTAGTAGACTGAGAACCTTTATGGCTATTGGCCTCTTCCCATAATATTATCACCAGCCCCCGGCTGTCTGCTTTCCCTCAGCTGGTTAGGAAAATGATGGGGAACCCCATGCCAATTTTTTTTTAAAGGTATTTATTTAATAACCGTGATACACAGATGGTGGGTGCGGACCACAACTCTCATGAGCCTCGCCTGGTCGCGTTGATCACATGGAGACTAGGCGTCTGGGAACAGTCCTAACTGTAAAGCTTTTCCCAGATGTGGGTACGTGTCACATTGATGACACAGATGTCATCCGTGTGTCATCAGTCTGCACGTGTGCGATACGTATTACTGACTATGTTGCAGGCAAAAAACGGATATGTCTAAGCATTTTGCACACGGTCTGTGGAAACACACTGACATGTGCGCAGACCTGTAGATTTGAAAGGGTCTACGTATGTAAGAGTCTCCACTACATGTGAAAATTGTCACCATACCTACTGAAGACACTGACATGTGAAGGGGGCTTAGTATGTATCCTTTTGTAAAGTCTCAAATTTTTCAATCATGGTTAGGATGTTGATAACAGTTACAAAAAAAGTAATTTTCCTAACGGTTGAACGTATTTGTGTTTGTTTTTAATAAATATTCTTCATATTTTATGTTTATCCCTCGTTTATGGTGCTGTATCTGTTGCAGGAGTGTTAGAAGAGGCCGAGTTCTACAACATTGCTTCTTTGGTGAAAATAATACATGGGAAATTGGAGGAAGCTGAAATCAATAAGGTAATTCAGAGCAATATAATAGTACACTATCCCAGCAGTAAATTCTTAGAAAAATACAGCTCTGGCAAAAATTAAGAGACCACTGCAAAATGTTCAGTTTGTCCGAGTTTTCTCTTTTTATAGGTATATTTTTTAGTAAAAATGTAAATTGTTATTTTATTCTATAAACTACTGACAACATGTCTCCGAAGTTCCAAGCAATGAATTTTGTATTTATTTTCTGAAAATGAGAAATGGTCAAAATAAAAAAATGCATTGCTTGCAGACCTCAAATAATGCAAAAAAAAAACCAAGTTCATAATTAGTGATGAGCGAATATACTCATTACTCGAGATTTCCCGAGCATGCTCAGGGGTCCTCCGAGTATTTTTTAGTGCTCGGTGTTTTAGTTTTTCTTGCCACAGCTGAATAATATACATCTGTTAGCCAGCTTGATTACATGTGGGGATTCCCTATCAACCAGGCAACCCCCACATGTACTTATGCATGCAGATGTAAATCATTCAGCTACGGCAAGAAAAACTAAATCTCCGAGCACTAAAAAATACTCGGGGGACCCCCGAGCGTGCTCGAGAAATCTCGAGTAACGAGTATATTCGCTCATCACTATTCATAATCATTTAGAAACAACAATACTAATATTTTAACTCATAAAGAGTTCAGGAATCAATATTTTGTGGAATAACCATGAGTTTTACCCACATGCATCTTGGCATGCTTTCCCAGGCTTTCACACTGCTTTTGGGTGACCTTATGCCTCTCCTGGTGCAAAAATGTAAGCATTTCTTCTTTGTTTGATGGCTTGTGACTATCCATCTTCCTCCTGATTACATTCCAGAGGTTTTCAATGGGGTTCAGATCTGGAGATTGGGCTGACCATGACAGGGATTTGATGTGGTGGTCCTTCATCCGCACCTTGATTGACCTAGCTGTGTGGTATGGCGCATTGTCCTGCTGGAAAAACTAGTCCTCAGAGTTGGGGATCATTGCCTGAGCAGAAGGAATCAACTGTTTTTCCAGGATAACCTTGTATACGGCTTGATTCATATATCCTCCACAAAGATTAACCTTCCCAATTTCAGCCTTGCTGAAGCCATCCCCAGATCAACACCTGGTCATCTAATGGTTAGACGGAGACCCGCAGAGGCATACAAGCCACAGTGTCTTGCACCCACTGGGAAATTTGTTGGAGGATCGGGGATGATCTGGGGATGCTGTCCATGTCCCTGTCATGGCCAGCCCAATCTCCAGACCTGAACCCCATTGAAATCCTCTGGAATGTAATCAAGAGAAAGATGGATAGTCACAAGCCATCAAACAAAGAAGAACTGCTTACATTTTTATACCAGGAGTGGCATAAGGTCACCTAAAAGCAGTGTTAAAGACTGGTGGAAAGCATGCCAAAATGCATGAAAGCTGTGATTAAAAATCAAGGTTATTCCAAAAAATATTAATTTTTGAACTCTTCCTGAGTTAAAACATTAGTATTGTTGTTTCTAAATGATTATGAACTTGTTTTTTTTTTTGCATTATTTGAGGTCTGAAAGCAATGCATCTTGTTGTTATTTTGACCATTTCTCATTTTCAGAAAATAAATACAAAATTTATTGCTTGGAACTTTGGAGACATGTTGTCAGTAGTTTATAGAATAAAAGAACAATTTACATTTTACTCAAAAATATACCTATAAAGAGAAAAATCAGACAAACTGCACATTTTGCAGTGGTCTCTTAATTTTTGCCAGATCTGTATATGTAGATAGCAGTGGTGTAACTTCAATGTAATGAGCCCCAATGTAAAAGCTTCAAAGAAGTCGCCATGCATCTTTATTAGTCCTTATTAGCATTGGTTTTCTTATATGTCTCAGACTGACCTTTTGGCCCCCTTAGGCTTCAGGAGTCAGGTTTGATTCAAACCCTGCAACCACTATAGATATGCATCTTATAAACAGTGTTTCTGGAAAAATATACTTTCAGAGTCACAGGTAAGATAAAATAGAGTCCAAATCACCTTCAGTGTAGCGTTAAAATCCATTCTTACGGGTCAGTGTCAAACATAATTATATTCTATTCTCGTTTAGCCTTCACCAAGTCACCATTAAGTAGACACCAGAAAGTGTATTCATGAAGTCTGTGTCGAAACCATTGTTTTTTGCAGGCCTATCAAGTACAGATCACTTGGAACACTAAACACATCATACTGTTTTCATAGGGCATGTCAATTAACTGCCTGACCCTGAGTTTCACCATCTCAGCCTCTTCAGGGGCATTGACTCTAAAAAACTGCTTGCTACATCATGGTGACTGAGTGAGGAAGTGATTTGGTAGAAAGTATTCACAGCATCAACCTAAGGGTTCATACTCATCTGTGAGGAAAACGGACATGTGCAATCCGATAAAAAAAAAATCAGATTGCACTCTTATCAATATTAAGCCATGAGTCACGGCTCATCTGTGATTTTTTTTCCCAGCTGACATCAGACTGAGAAAAAAATTGAAGCATGCTGCAATTGTCCTCGTATCTTGGACGAGACTTGCTAATGCAAGTTAATGGGTGTGAGAAAAAAAATCGCATGGTAATCAGACTATGCAAGTGCCGTGTGATTTTTACATGCTGATGTCCTTTGAATAGCCAGCAATTCATCTGCCACATACAGTAAAATCACAGTGTGGCCTGACACAATAGAATAGATAGAATATATATTTTTACATAGAATAGATAGCTATACAGATGTCAGTGACATATATAATTAGTACAGTGCTTGTGCAGCTTACTGTACATCTATTTTATTATGGAATAAATTATTTTCGGAAAAAAATTGCTTGGGATCCCCCAACATTTTAGTAACCATAAGAGGGAAAGCAGACAGCGGGGTAGATGTTTATAGCCAGAGAAAGGAGTAATAACCATGGAGCTTCCAAGGCTATTAATATCAGCTTACAGCTGTATACTTAGCCTTTCCTGGTTATTAAAATGGGGAACTCCCTCCCAAAAATGATGTAGGGTCTCCCTATATTTAATAATAAGCAAAGACTAGGCAGACAGCTGCAGGCTGATATTAATAGACTTAGAAGGGGCCATAAATATTGGCCCCTTCCCAGACTAAGAATTAAGCTTTCAGCTGCCCCAGCAAGGGCGCGTCCATAAGATGCGCACTTAGGCTCACTCTTCCCAGTTGCCCTGTAGTGGTGGCAAGTGGGGTGATAGTTAGGGGGGTTGATGTCACCTTTGTATTTTCAGGTGACATCAAGCCCAGAGGTCAGTATTGGAGAGGTGTCTATAAGACATCCCCATTACTAACTCCACACTTATTTTGTAAATAAGCACACAACCAGAATAAAGTCCTTTAATTGAAAGACTGACACAGACTTCTTTAATTAATCTAAATTAAACCATACTCACGTCATTGCCCAGTCCACTGAAGCCAATGTCCCCTGTAACAGAATTAAAATAATAAACAACCATATTCCTCACCTGTTCACCAAGAAGATAATAATCCATTTTGTGCCACAATGGGTCTAGCTCTGCTGCATCTAGGTGGCAGGCTTCATTGTTGCATTATGCAACTATAAAGCCTGCCATCCACCAGAGGCACCGATCTGTGCGTGACTTCTCAGCTCAGCACCTCTCGGTGAATTCCTTTCAGCTCACTGACATCACCAACCACGAGCATGGGAAAGTTCACACCCTCGCGGTGTTGTCAGAAAGGTCCCGTGAGTTCACAGCCAATGAACTCAGTTCAACTCACTAACATCAGCGCGAGCGCCGTGGGAAAAATTTTAACGGTACATGTGTTATTATTTTGAAATATGAGAATGGAGAAGGGGTTGCCCGAGTAGTCGTCAACGGCTTTAACCCCTTTCTAACATCAGATGGGATAGTACATCCGACGTCAGAAGCCCTGCTTTGAGGTGGGCTCCGGCAGTGAGCCCACCTCAAAGCTATGACATGTCAGCTGTTTTCAACAACTGACATGTGCCCATAATTGGTGCAGGCCTATTAACTAGTTAAATGCTGCTGTCAAACAGCAGCATTTAGCGCGTGCTTCTGGCCACCAGAAATAAGCACACCGTTGACCCCCGTCACGTGATCGGGGGTCAGCGGTGCATCAGCATGACAACCAGAGGTCTCCTTGAGACCTCTATGGTTGTTGATGCTGGATTGCTATGAGCGCCACCCTGTGGTCGGCGCTCATAGCAATGCAGTAATTCTGCTACATAAGGGCGATCTAGTCTCCCATGGAGGCTATTGAAGCATACCAAAAGCTTAAAAAAATCTGATTAAAAATATGAAAAAAAAAATAAAAGTTCAAATCACCCCCTTTCGCCCCATTCAAAATAAAACAATGAAAATAAAATCAAACATAGACATATTTCACTGCGTTCAGAATCGCCCGATCTATAAAAAAAAGGATTAACCTGATCGCTAAACGGCGTAGCGAGAAAAATATCAAAATGCCAGAATTATGTTTTTTTGGTCACCGTGGCATTGAATTAAAATGCAATAACGGGTGATTAAAAGATCGTATCTGCACAAAAATTGTATCATTAAAAACATCAGCTCGGCACAAATGGAAAATGGAGATGCTACGGGTATCGGAAAATGGCACAATTTTTTTTTTAGCAAACTTTGGAATTTTTTTCACCACTTAGATAAAAAAAAAACTAGACTTGTTTGGTGTCTATGAACTTGTAATGACCTGGAAAATCATAATGGCTGGTCAGTTTTAGCATTTAGTGAGCCTAGCAAAAAAGCCAAACAAAAAACATGGTAGAATAGCACTTTTCAATAAAAAGTAATGGCTCTGGGAATGTGGGGAGCAAAAAAATGAAAACGCAAAACCGAAAAAAGCTCCGGTCATGAAGGGGTTAAATCTAGACACAAAGAAGAAGTGTTGTCACAAAAACACAGGATGTGACTTATGTTGGACTAATTTTGCTTGTGATCAAAATAAGATAATTTAGCAGGATTATTACACTTTAAGGCCTTATTTATACAATTTTTTTAAATCCACATCTCAGTCCGCTCTTATCCAAACACGTTCTGTTTTTATGTATTTACGGTCAGTGCGTCATCTATTTTCATTGTACGGGAAAAATGAATCAATTGGTTGTTTTTCAAACATCTCCTTGGCACAACAGAGTTGGTGCGAAACGACTTGTAAGACTTGGTCTAACAGCCACATCAGTAATCTGTGACCGCTGGATGGGAGACTTGAGAGCCGCTTCCTACCTCTCCGGCATCCATGGCTCTTCTTTTGATTAGCCGGCCAGATGCAATTTCAGCATTGCAGTGCGACGCACATGTGATGTTACTTCAGGCTAATCAAAAATAGAGCCATGGGTGTTAGGAGGTAGGAGGCGTTTTTTTAGGACTCCAGCCCAGCGACCACAGATTACTGATGTGACCAATGGACTGGGTCTTGCGAATCGATTTGCACCAACTCTGTAAACCAACCATGACGTCTAGACTTTCTTTTCCTAATTGTGTTTCATCAAAAATGTCTGAATTGTCTTTTGCTGAGGTCTGAGTTTTGGAGTTCTATGGTCTTTTCATACATCATTGATATCCAGGAAAGGCCGTACTGGGCCCCTGGCCCTCAAGGGAGGCCAGCATGATGGGGTCACGGGGAATGGCAGAGCCTCAGGGTGGGCAAGGGCAAGTCGGGGTTAAATAGTTTGCTTGGGCTGTGTATTTTTGAATTTGGACAGGGGGGGGCAGGGTTTGGATGAGGCAGGGAGGAGCAAGCGGGGGGAGCTTACTGAGGGGGTGATTTGGATAAGAAACCGACAATTTCACCTCAGCAACTGCCACGCTCACCTGCTGGTCCGGCGGTGGCTGAAATCCCCAGTGATGGACGTGGAGGCCTTATTGCAGAGACTGCGCAAACAGGCCAGCACACAGGGCACCGAATGGCTGCAGCAGTCCATAAGCAGCCTTCCGGACGGAGCGGTGACGGGACTAGCCCAGGTACCTGCAGAGGGACGCCGGCCGCGGAGGTCCAGGCCTCCGGCGTGCTTGAGCCCCGACGTCACCCCTTGGGCCAGACGCCGTATTAGGAGCCCCTCTAGGGACCCTCCGGCAGGAGACGCGAGCGGCGGTGCAGCAGCGGCCCGCGGCAGAGCCGGGAGGAATCCGGCAGCACTGTGGGGCATGCAGCAGGAGGAGGTGTCGGCCTCCTCGGCGCGTGACTCACCAGGTGGCGGGACCAGGAGCGGCGGGCTGCGCCAGGTCAGGTGAGCATGCTCGGCGCAGAGGAACGGGCGCTTCCAGGAGGCGGGGGCCTTATTCCCAGGCCTCTCGGCATGTGGCATCTAATGGGTGGCGTTCTGCTGGCCCTGTCAGCAGCGCTCTGCCTGGGACGGGGCAGGGAGCTGGAGGGCTGACTTCCTCTAGCCAGCGCAGGCCGAGCTGAGTCCATCCAGGGGGTCTGGCCATGTCACAGCTGCAGATAGGAGCACTTCCCGGCACAGGCAGCATTACGCTGGCTCAGGCATCTTCACAGCGGTGGCGTCAGCAGCAAGGGACCCTGCACCTTCGGATGGGGTGTCACAGGACAGCAGTCGGCCGTCTGACTTACCCGGGGACCAACGGATGGAGAACTCAGGAAAGGAGCACGTACATCTGGCTTCAGGATCTTCGGCTGCCGGGTCCACAGCGCTCGGACAGCTAAGTGAGGACAATCCTTTTCTTTCATGTACCCCTGTGTTAGCTCCCTCTGTCAGTGTTAGTAGGGATGTATTTATGGGGGGGGTCGGGGGGGTTAGGTCTTATCATGCACGGGCTTAGAGATCTGGTGGCGCTATGGGGATCGGGTGGGGGTTCAAACCTGGGTTCTTCTCCTTCTGCGGCATGGCTTGGGAATCTGGGGGAAGTTTCGGGTTTGAGGGTTCTCTGGGGGGGTTCACTGATATGAGTTCTAGGAGTATGTCATCAGATAACGTGGGGAATGATGCTGCGGCGACGAGTGCTGCCGTACCTTCAGTTAGCGTGTCTGTTGCCAGTCAGGCAGGGGAAGCGGAAAAAGATACCTCAGTGCCTTTGGATGACGCGGCCCGTGGGGAGGTATACGTTTGTTTCGAGGGACCATTGGGGGCACACTTAAAAAGTGGAACCAGGGAAAAAATTTGGAAAGGGGAATACATGGAAATATTCTCCTTATTACCATTAGAGCATTTTCAATTGGACAGGCTGCGCAAAGATGATTTAAAAAAAGAGGAGGAAGAAAAAAGGCGTTTTAGGCTGATTCCTAGGACGTTTTCTAATTGGTTACAGGCATTCGCCATTTTGGCGAGTGTGATTGGTGAGAGGTCCCCCGAGAACTGCTCGGGGATTTTTTGTTAGATGGATGCGATTGGGGAAGCTTATCGGACTTACGGGGGCCAAGGTTGGCTCAGATATGATGAACAATTCCAGCAACGGAAGGCCATTAGGCCTAGTATTCAGTGGGATCACAAAGATATAGCTTTGTGGACGAAGGTTATGGTGCCATCACGCTTTGGGTCAGGCAGCCAGTCGTTTTCTGGAAGCGCTGGGGGTTCAGGGCAGTTGGGACACTCAGCGGCAATGCAAAGAGGACTGTGCTTTGCATTCAATGAAGGGTCATGTAAATTTGGTGGAAAATGCAAATTCAAGCATGAATGTGCAACTTGCGGGGGACCGCACGGGTCCTCCAAATGTTTTAAGGGTGGCAGACAGAGAAGCAGAGACGGTTCTGAAAAAAGGAATGATGCCAGTTCGTCTGGACGTGATGGTGCCATTTCTAAATAGGTACCCTGATTCACCAGCTGCAGCTTTGTTAGAAGGAGGTTTTCGGGATGGTTTCCGTATTCCATTCGTGCATGCGGACATAAATTTTCCACAAAAAATTTGAAACTGGCTCTACAATTTCCTGACGTGGTTGCTAAAAAGCTGGAGAGCGAAGTTAAATTGGGTAGGATGGCCGGCCCTTTTCCAGTGGCGCCTATACGCAATCTGAGGGTTTCCCCATTGAGCGTGGTACCAAAGAAGGAACCCAATAAATTCAGATTGATTTATCATCTGTCCTTTCCGAAAGGGTCCTCAGTAAATCATGGAATTGACCCTCACTTATGTTCGGTGATTTACACTTCATTTGATGCGGTTATGGATTGGGTTTGGGTATGTGGGGGTGGCGCACTGTTGGCGAAAACGGATATCGAAACGGCTTTCAGGCTACTACCGGTTCACCCGGAGAGTATGCATCTCCTGGGTTGCTATTGGGATGGAGGTTTTTACGTCGATCGCTGTCTCCCCATGGGTTGTTCCCTTTCCTGCGCGTACTTCGAAACTTTTAGCACCTTTTTGGAGTGGGTGGTGAAAGACGTGTCGGGCTTGAAATCCTGCATTCACTATCTGGAAGTACCGATTGGTCGGTGCTATTGCACACTATGGAGAGAGTGTGCAAGATTTTCGGAGTTCCTTTAGCTCCGGACAAAACTGTGGGTCTAATCACTGTTCTGAGATGTCTGGCTATAAAAATCGATACCTTAGAAATGGTGTGCAGGCTGCCTGGGGATAAGGTTAGCGCTCTGAGCGAAGAGGTGTCTAGGGCATGTAGTGCTAAAAAATTGAAGCTGAGGGAGGTACAATCTTTGCTTGGCAAATTGAACTTCGCTTGCCGTATTATGCCGATGGGAAGGGCATTCTGCCGCAGGTTGTCGTTGGCGACCAGGGGCGTTCGATCTCCGCTTCATTTTATCAGACTAAGGAAGGAATTGCATGAAGATTTGGCAGTATGGGCAAATTTTTTTGAGAATTACAACGGAAAGTCTATCTGGATAAAACCGGTTGTGAATTCAGATGATTTGGGTTTCATCATTGCCGTGGTGGATGATCGTGGTTTTGGTTTGTTTTTTCAAGGCAGTTGGTTGTTGGCTGAATGGCCTGGTTTCTGGTGGGAGCAAGGTTGGCTACAAAATCGGGTTCTTCCTCATTTGTTCCCTATCGTTGTTGCGTTGTCGTTATGGAGTAACAGTGTGTGAGACAGGAAGATTAATTTTCCATGTGGGTCCGATGCGGTTGCCGTGGCGATAAATTCACTGTCGGCCGATTCACTGGCGGTAGTAAAAATTTTGCAGCGTTTGGTGTTTTTGGGCTTATCTTTGAATTTGTGGATTGTGGCGGAGGTCAGGTCGATGGCTTTTAACCCTGTCTCTGTTGCTCTTTCTCACTTGCAGGGAGATCGTTTTCGAGAATTGGTACCTAAGGTGGAGTCGACAGGCCAGGAGTGCCCAGCGGAGTTATGGAAGCTTCCTGGCGGGCAGTAGATTATCTGTTTCAGAACTGTTTATCGACTAGGTCGTGGAGTCAGTATCAGCATGCATGGGGTACTTGGGAAGAGTGGGGTGTTTCTTTAGGGGCGGGACTACAGGACGAGAGAATAGATTATTGTTGTTGATCGGAGCATTTTAAAGAGTCAGGTTGGTCCGTGTCTAGAATGAACAAGTTGTTGGCGGGCATTGCATTCGGTTTTAAGGCTCGGGGCCTTAAGGACGTCACAAAGTCTTTTTTTGTAGTTCAGACGTTAAAGGGATGGAGAAAAGGTTGGGCGGTGAGCGATAAAAGACGCCCGGTATCATACGAGGTATTGTTAATTTTGGGCAATCAGTTAGCTTCGGTCTGTTCATCGCAATGGGAAATAATTCTTTTTAAGGCGGCCTTCGCATTAGCGTTCTTTGGAGCCTTTTGGTTAGGGGAGTTGGTCAGACCCTCTAAAAGAACCAAAGGTGGTTTGTTGAGGGACGACGTGGACGTGTATAATGATAGGGTAGTCATTCGGCTTCGATTTTCTAAGACAGACAGTCAAGGTAAAGGCTGTAAAGTGGTATTATTTAATTTGGCCGGTTCCCCGTTATTCCCGGTCCTGTGTGTCAATGCTTTCATGGGGATGGGCGAAGGATTGTCCAACCCCCTTTTGGTCCATGAGGACGTTCCTTTTCATCTCGATTTCAGTTCATAGCAGTTTTTAAGAAATGTTTGATCGCAGGGGGAATTTCACCGGGGGATTACAGTGGGCCCTCATTTAGAATTGGCGCAGCGACGGAAGCTGCCAGGAGGGGCCTGGGCGAGGAGGTGGTAAAAAAGATCGGTCGGTGGGAGTCGAAGATATTCATTTCCTATATCTGCCCGAACTTGGTCTAATGGTTTAATAGTTGAATTGTTTTTTTCTTATTGTTGTGTTATCTATTTCAGGCCGCGAGCACTGGCTGGTGTGGATCATGGGCCACTCTTTCGTTTTTTGGGCGGCTTGGCGGGCCGCAATTCAGCCGGACGGGCGGCAACTGGGGTTCTCAAGAGAGACAGCGATTCTGTGGTGGATCGGGAAACACGGAATGATATGGAGCCAGCTTTTGCCGGAGTTCCACCAGTTTGTTTGTTTGGATCGAGCTCCGGATGTGGTAGTAATTCATTTGGGCGGGAATGACTTGGGCAAAAGGCCCTGTAGGGAATTGATAAAGGACATAAAATTCGACATTTTAAAACTTTGGGCGGCGTTTCCGAAGTTGTTAGTTGTCTGGTCGGATATTATCCCGAGGAAGGTGTGGCGAGGTGCTCGCTCAATTGAGGGGATAAATAAGGCCAGAATAAAAGTAAATAGGGCGGTATCTCGGTTCAAGGTGCGGAATGGGGCATTGGTAGTGAGTCATGTAAATTTGGAATCCGGAAAGGGCGAATATTGGAGAGCAGATGGTGTGCATTTAAATGCAATTGGGGTTGACATGTGGTGTCTCGCTGTTCAGGAAGGAATTGAGATGGGTTTGAAGGTTTGGAGGGACACAAATGTTTGAGGTGTCAAAACATTTATGTTGGTGGCGGGGGAGGGAGGTCCTCGAAGTTGGAGGAAAGAGGGGAATGGCAAATTCTAGGGGGGGGGGACCTCTAGTGGTCCTGGACTCCCCCAGAGTGGATTGCGAGTGGATGTGGTAGATCAGCCCGTGGAGGGGCTGATTAAAGGATTTGGTAATCGGTTGGTTTGGCCGGGTTGGTCATTATCTGCCTCCGAGCTGGTGCTTAGTGGCTGGAGGCAAGACTAAGCCTGGAGGCCAAGGTACACAATTTGAATTTCTGCAAGGTTATTTTGAGGCTTCGAGGTCCACCACTCCCTGGGGGTATATTGTTTACATGTTGTATTTATGTTTAATAAAAGGCTGTTGTGGCCATTTAATCCAAATCTGGTGTAATGTCGTTATTCAGGAGGGGATCTTACGATAAGGCAGTTTACGAGAGATCCGATGCAGTAAGTAATTAAGGTTAGGCGTTTAAGTCAGTAAAGGCGGTCATGAGTCACGTGTACCCCTTACGTCAAGGACTTGTCCAAAACATATTAATTTGGAAAAAGTGTCTGTGATGGAAGCAATATAGATAATGAGAGCATCCGCCTCCTAGGTGCTCTTATGTAGTCTTATAGCTAAAGCAGTGCATCCTTGTGACTGTCACCGAGCAGCTGCTTATATCTGAATAAATCATAGGGAACACATTACACAGTTCACCGAACAATCCAAAACATTCTGCTTTTATCAGGCAGCAAAATAACCGGGTTAGCGTAATGTGACTGCAGGAAACTGCAAATTAAGGCATAAAAGACTAGATATGAGAAAAACCCGCAGCGGGCCGCCACTACATTCATAATATATAAATGATAAAATAAATATATATTGTGCATGTAATGAAAAATAAATTAGGTTGTTTCTTTTCGCATGATATCGGATGTGTCCCCTTGAGATGAGCAGTGTCATAAGTGGCTAGTAGCCTCTTCATCATATTATATAAAGCATCCATGAGAAAAAATGAACCATATAATTGCTGCCTGAAAAATCTTTCATATAAGGTCTTCTTTAGCTTCTCTAAGGAAATTTCTAGCACTGACTGACAGCCAGTCCTAATCCAGCTGTCAGTCTGTGCCGGGGGCGGTTACAGTTGCCAGTCACTATGCACAGAGCGGAGACTGAAATCCAGCCGGCGCCATCCCTATGACTGAAAGAGCGACCCTGCCATGAGGAATAAAGTTAATTTCCTCCTGGCAGTGAGGCTCTCAGTCCAGGCACTGCATGGTGTCAGAACGCAATTAACCTGCAGATTAACCCTGTATCTGCAGGTTAATAGAATTATTTTAAAGTTCCCTTTAAAAGGTCTTGTTAGCAAGGGTACAAAGATAGCAATAAATACATGGTGGCCATTTGAGGGCCTTAGGGAAGCTGTCGGGTTCCTTTTAAAAGAAAGTTGTGAAGTATGATATGCTGTCACTACTATTATAAAGAAATATATGGTGTACCAATTTTTTTTTACTAGACATTACTGTATGGAATAACACAACCCGCCAAAAATGATTGAAGCCTTGATCTATGCTGGAGGAAAGAGGCCAAATTGGGGGTCTGTCCATTTAATGTATGTTGTAGGAGCCTTTTGCAAGCACATGAGAAACAGAAGTCAAGGTTTTTGAAAATACCCAAAGACCTGATAATTAGCTGATATCGAAGGGAGAAGTCACATATGAGTCTACATTTCTTCTGCAGCATTCACTGCATATATATGTAAGCAGTATGTGCAGGCATTGAAATCATTGGATGGCTGTATAATGTATGGTTGACCCAGGTACGACAAGCCGGGAGCTGTGCTTGCATACCTGAAAGTGAAAGGGAGAAGATACAGATTTGATATTTGAAAAAACGTTTGACAGTGAGGGTGATCAATGAGTGGAACAGGCTGCCACGAGAGGTGGTGAGTTCTCCTTCAATGGAAGTCTTCAAACAGAGGCTGGACAGATATCTGTCTGAGATGGTTTAGTGAATCCTGCATTGAGCAGGGGGTTGGACACGATGACCCTGGAGATCCCTCCCAACTCTAACATTCTATGATTCTATGATACCGACTCTCTGCTATATAGTTACCCTGTGTCATATTGTCAAGAAAGTCCCTTATGGAGGCCTGTATTTCCATGGTAACTGACTACAGACAAGCTATTTGTAGTCTCATCCTGCAATCATACTACCTCCAGTCTGTCCCCAAAACATTAGCTAGCAAGAAATAGGGTAGTGATAAAACAGCAGGATCAGACTATACAGGGTTTCTTCCCACATTTTGCAAAGTTGCTTTGTTTTCTATGTTAGTTTTATTGTTATAATGTATTTAATTGGTTTATTAAGGTGTACATTCCTTAAAGGGGTTGACCACTACTCCGACAACCCCTTCTCAATCCATGTGTTTCCCCCTTATAAAATAATAACACTGAGGCCGGCGTCACACTCAGCGTATAAAAATACGGTCCATAATTTACGGCCGTAATACGCAGAAAAGTCCCCAAAATAGTGGTCCGTAGCTCCTCCGTAGGCAGGGTGTGTCAGCGTATTTCGAGCATGGCATCCTCCGTATGTAATCCGTATGGCATCCGTACTGCGAGATTTTCTCGCAGGCTTGCAAAACCGACATACGGACATACAATGGATCCATGTGCTCCAAAAAACATAAAAACATATATACTGTCTATATATATATATATATATATATATATATGTATATGTATATATATATATTAATATTTCATCCAGCGCGAGATAGCTTAAAAGCCGGTAATTCAATTGCCGTCTTTTGCTATCTCCTTCCTAAACCCGACATGATATGAGACCTGGTTTACATACAGTAAACCATCTCATATCCCTTTTTTTTTTTGCATAATCCACATTACTAATGTTAGTAGTGTGTATGTGCAACATTTGGGCTGTCTAGCTATTAAATTAAAGGGTTAAATGGCGGAAAAATTGGCGTGGGCTCCCGCGCAATTTTCTCCGCCAGAGTAGTAAAGCCAGTGACTGAGGGCAGATATTAATAGCCTGGAGAGGGTCCATGGTTATTGCCCCCCCCCTGGCTAAAAACATCTGCCCCTAGCCACCCCAGAAAAGTCACATCTGGAAGATGCGCCTATTCTGGCACTTGGCCACTCTCTTCCCATTCCCATGTAGAGGTGGGATATGGGGTAAGGAAGGGTTAATGTCACCTTGCTATTGTAAGGTGACATTAAGCCAGATTAATAATGGAGAGGCGTCAATTCTGACACCTATCCATTATTAATCCAATAGCATGAAATGGTTAAAAAAACACACACACAATATTGCAAAGTATTTTAATGAAATAAACACACAGGTTGTTGTAATATTTTATTCCACTCTCAATCCACCTGAAGACCCTCGACCTGTAACAAATTATTCAGAAAAGTTCCCAGGCTCGAGTTCATATGAGGACATCCAGCAGAAGGTGCATCACCGCGAATGAAGGCAACTACAGGTCATTGACCTACTCTCCATTCATTCGCTGGGGTTTTACAGGCAGGAGCACAGCTGCATTATAGCAGAGCTCCTGCTTGTAAAATAATTTAACCCCTTCAGATGGATTTACATCGTGGGACATATCGACGGAAGGTATGAGATATTGTTGCTTTATTATTTTTAATTTGTTACAGGTCGAGGGTCTTCAGGTGGATTGAGAGTATACTCACTTCCAGTGGCAGCACCATTCCAATGTTGTCACTGGCTCTCCCAGGGATCGCAAAACATTGTTACGACACACAATCCCTGCTGTCAATCAGCTGCTGTATCACTCACCCCTCCTCAGGACGTATCACATACGTCTGGATGAAGTGAGAGAGCAAGTGTAGACACCACTGAAATAGCGCCGGCACCAGAAGTCAGTATAAGGGCTCACGCTCATCTGTGAGAAAAAAAGAACAAGTTCATTCCAATAAAAAATCAGATTGCACTCTGACCAATGTTACCCTATGAGTCACTGCAAATTTTTTCAGCTCATATCGGACTGAGAAAAAAATCGCAGCATGCTGCGAGTAGTTCACGTATATCAGACGAGATTCGCCAATGCAAGTCAATGGGTGTGATAATAAAATCGCACGGCACTCGGACCATGCAAGTGCCGTCTGATTTTTACACACCTATGCCCTGGTTGATGTCACCTTTGTATTGTCAGGTGACATCAAACCCAGGGGTTAGTAATAGAGAGGTGTCTATAAGACGCTCCCATTACTAACACCTTAGTGAAATTGTTAAAAAAAAACCAGAATAAAGTCCTTTACTTGAAACAATGACACAGACTCCTTTTATTGAATTAAAAATACAAAAAACACTTATACTCACCTGTACGCCCAATCCATTGAAGCCCACGTCCCCTGTACAAGAGTTAAAAACATAAACAAGTACCATATATTCCTCACCTCTCTGAGAAGATAATAATCCATTTGTCCATGGCCGACTCTATGTCTGCTATATCCACTTGGTACACTGAATGCTGGCATGATGCAAGAGTTCAGAATGTTAGTAAGCAGAGACACAGAGATGAGCATGCTTGTGCACCCCAGTGCCTCGCGGTGACGGCAAAAAGGTGAGCAGGGCTCACAGCCAATGACCTCCATTCACCTCACTGACATCACCGCAAGCGTGAGAAACATCTCACACTCGCGGTGCCATCAGAAAAGTTATCGGAGCTCAGAGCCAATTAACTCCTTTCACCCCAATGATGTCAGCATGTACGCAATGATGTCACATGGCGCTCGCATTGACATCATTGAGGTAAATAGTGTTCTTTGGACATGAACACAGCTCACCTTTTTCCCATCACCACAAGACACTGAGCTGCACAACCGTGTGCAGCTCAGTGTCTCTGATGACTGATGAATCATGTAAGCATTCAGGGTGCTATGTAGATGTAGCAGAGCTAGTGTCAGCAATGGATAAATAGATTATCTTCACGTCGGGGACAGGTGAGGATTATGTTGCTTTATTATTTTATTTTATTTTTTTTTACAAAAATGGCTTCAATGGATTGGGCGTAAAGGTGAGTATAAGTGATTTTTATTCTTCAATAAAGGTGTCAGTGTCATTATTTCAAATAAAAGACTTTATTCAGGATGTTTTTTATGTACAATATGACCATGAGGTTAGTAATGGGGGTGCCTTATAGATGCCTCTCCATTACTAACCCTTCGGCTTGATGTCTCTTAACAAGGGCAAGTGGGAAGAGTGAGGCTAAGTGCCATATTTGGTGCATCTTATCGATGCATCATTTCTGAGGCAGCTGAGAGCTGATGTTTTTAGTCTGGGATGGAGCCAATTTCCATGGCCCCTTCCTAGCCTATTAATATCAGCCCACAGCTGTCTGCCTAGCCTTTGCTGGTTATTACTTATAGGGGGTGACCACATCTTATTTGTTTTCTGGATTCCACATTTTAATAACTAGTAAAAGCTAAGTATACAGCTGTGAGCTGATATTAATAGCCTGGGAAGCTACATAAGTATTAGACCCTTCCCTGGCTGTAAACATCTGCCCCAAGCTGTTCGCTTTCTCTCTGCTGGTTATTAAAATTTTGAGGGATCCCATCCATTTTTTTTGTGAAATTGAATTATTCATTACTACATTACATGTACAGAAATCTACACATGCAAAGCACTAAATATATATCAGTCACATCTTCCTATCTATCGATGAATATTTCCTTGGAAAACTATCTTTAAATGACATAGAGAATTCCTCTATGTATAAGCTCATGATAAAATTGCATTGCATATGGATGGCATTCGCATGTTATTTGGTTGTCAATCAGATGTTAGATGATAAAAATCAGATTGTACTCGCATGAACATCACATGCCACTCGTTCAACTTTTCAGGAAGAATATCGGACCTTTTTTTTTTTTACAGTGATGGGTATGAGCCCTAAGTGTTATTATTTTACAAGGGGAAAACATTCAGATTGAGAAGGGGTTGTGGACAACCCCTTTAACCACTGAGCGCATTACTCAGTATGTGTCCATAGGCTAGATTTTACTTCTCTGATCAGGCTACATATCTAAAGTCTTATCTAAACCCCGAATCTACTTTTCTAACCTCAAACAATTCTATCCAGTCCCAACAGAAACATGTCTACCGGGTATTACAGTGTCAGGAAGCCGAGTTGGCTCAGATGGTTTCCACCATGTCTGACAGCTGGAAATTTGAGCAGGTAAAGGCCATCACCATAAAATTCAATCAACAAACATGAAAGTTTACTTGTTTACAACCAACTTTATTACATGTAGTAGCTATAAATTAACTCTATATTTATTTTGTAGGAATTTCTCATTTTCAAAAACAGCGCAATATAAAAAGCAGACTGCGAGCACAGTGACAGCACCCTGTAGATGTGCTGTCACTGTGCTCACAATCTGCTTTTTATATTGCGCTGTTTTTGGTGCACTGTGGAGTTGGCTGTCAGTCAGTGACGGGATGTAGTTACAGACTCCGCTCACTATGTACTGAGCGGTGACTCAAGCTTTGCCGGCTGTGCCTCTATGACTGCAAGCCGGAGGCTGCCTGCAGGAATAAAGTTAATTTCCTCCCAGCATCCAGTTTTTTGATGTGGCAGCCACATTGCTTCAGGTTAATAGCGTTATAGGTTCCCATTAATGGTAATAAAAGTGACACTCACCCCTGCTTGTCTCTTCTTCCTGACTCTGCTTGACACACTAAATATTGCTGCAAATACCTGCCCAGCCCATCTGTGACTGATGCAGCTCATGGCTACAGCTGGTGCTCGGCTGAGCAGGCATTTTCTGGTCAGTCAGGGTGTTTTGAGAACAGGACCAGGAGGCACAGATGAGTAGGGACTGAGTGGACACCGGAGAGAGGGATTTTCGGAGGATCAGTACTAGCGAATACAACCTCTTATTATTTTTAATCAGTCTAGACCCTGTTAAGCATATTTTACACCAGCAAATAACGTCTTTAAGATTCATATATCAATGGAAACAAGGTAAAAGTATGATGCATATTTGCTTTTTGTTTTTCTTCTTTCCTACAAGCTGGTGAACTTGGGGTCTCCATACAGTTACAGTAGTGAAGGACAATCAGAATTTCTTTGTGTGGTTTCCAGAGAGCTCCAGAGCAAGCTGAAAATATGTGGAAGCGAGGCGTGCAGTACGGCACAGGTACACAATCATGATAATTGCTGCATGCTTCACATAGATTCTTGTCACATCGTTAGGGCAACATTTTTTTCTTTTTAAATTACAATATTTAAATTCTTTACAATATATTATATCTGAATACTAACTGTGTATATTTTACTAGACTACATAAGAGATACAAGCTGTAAATGGCTGTAAAATTCTTACAGGATATAATCTCACTTAAAGGGAATCTGTCACCAGGTTTTCTGCTACCTGATACGAGATCAGCATGATGTAGGCAAAGAGACCCTGAGTCCAACTATGTGTCATTTAGTTTACTTAGTTAACCGTTAGCCGGTCTGACACAATCAGAGCTTTTAAATTTAACATGAAGCAGAGCTGAGAAAGTTAACCCCGCCCACATCACAGCTAACCCTGCCCACATCACAGCTAACCCTGCCCACAGCAGGGTCTCCTTGTACATAACTGTAGACAGTCGGACCAGGAGGCACAGCGCTGCTGTGTCACAGCAATAATAAGCAACTGGTGCTAAAATAATCATTGCAAGTAAACCAAACCACTGAGCTTGATAAGAGAGGCTTCCCTGAAATCTGTGTTTTTTAGCAACTACATCATGCGGTTTTCAGATTATATAGCAAAAACCTGCTGACAGATTCCCTTTAAGCTGGACTGAAAATGTTCTAACCTGATACATTACATCTTTTAAATTGTAAAATGGCGCAGAGCTAAATTTATAAGGGGTGGTTTACACCAGACGGGCACTGGCTGTCATAAAGTCCACAGTTGGAGTGCGCCTTTAAAGTGAACCCGTCACCAGGTTTGGCCGATCTGAGGTAAGGGCATCACCTTTCAGACCCGATATACAGCATTATATCTGCCCTCAACCTGGCCTGAGAGATAGGAAAAATACCTTGTATTATACTCCCCTGCGGGGAGGTCCATCTGAGGGGTGTCGCTGGTCTTGGTCTGGTGTCTCCCTTCATCTTGCATGCCGTCCTCCTTGCTTCATGTGGATGACAGGTCCTTACATCATCCACACAGTCTCCACGCCATCGCGCTCCTGCGCAGGCGTACTTCTCTCCCCTGTTGAGGAAGAGCAAAGTACTACAGTGTGCAGGTGCTAGGAAAGGTCAAAGAGCACACGCGCACTGCAGAACTTTACTCTGTCCTAGTCAGTAGAGAAGTATGTCTGTGGAGGAGCCCGATGCCATCGAGACTGTGTGGATAATGTAGGGACGTGTCATCCACGAGAAGCAATAAGGAGGACGGCCTAGTAAGAAGAAGGGAGGCGGTGGACTAAAACCAGCGACACCCCTAGGACCGGACCGCTCTGCGGGTGAGTTTAATAAAAGGTCTTGGGTTGGGGGCAGATATACAGCATTACAGGATGCTGGATGTCAGGCCTGGAAGGTGGTGGCCGCATCTCCTATCGGTCAAACCTGGTGACAGGTTCCCTTTAAGAATATTTTTCTCACTGTAGATCTCTTCTCATTGCAGAGTTTAGATTCTGAAAAGAATGAAGAGAATGTGCTAAGCCCTGACTGTATCGTCTTCCAGGAAAGGGACAGAGAAAGCGGACATTAACTCCAGTGAGTCTCCCATATGGACATGTGCACCCGACCCCATATATTACATGTCTCTTCCATAACTTCTATCTCCTCCTCTATCTATCATTCTTCTATCGCCATTGTGTAAAGTGGCGCTACAGGTGTTTCGATAATTGGCGTATGCTCTAGACTTCCCGTATATAAGACCACGAGGACCGATGTGTCTTTCCATTTCAGCCTCTATTGTCTCGTCCTTTCATCGATTAGTTTCTTAATATTAAAGTGATGTCTCCACTCAATTTGGCCATCATCTTCAAAACGGTTCACTCTTGTGTTGTGTCTTGAGTCATTTTAACACTTTCTCACCTGCATTATTCATCTTTCTCCCTCTTTTTTCCAGACATTATGGTCATTGCTGTACAGTCTTCTTTTATCAATCAATACCTCAAATAAAGCAGACTTTTTCACACCAACGTGTCTCATTGTTTATTGATATGCGCACAATACACAGGGTGCACTACATTACACCTAGTAGCCCTCCCGAAAGGCGAACAATCAAGAAATTAGTATCTTATTCTCTTAAAAATAATTTACTCATATGAAGTGCATGTCTTGTCTTGGGTGAATTTGTTTTACTATCTTTTTAGAAGTAAGGATAAAGAATAAACGTTTTTCTTTTTTGCTGAAAGGACTTGATCAGTTTTATATTGTGATGCATTGGACATAAAGTGAATTGTGCGCTGTGGGACGGACATAGATTACAGAGCGGTCCTGTTTAGGAAGAGCATATGGATCATTTGCTTTCCAGCATCTTCTCATAGAGTCCAGATCTTATGTTCTGACTGTAAGTATTGCCCTATACCAGTGTTCCCCAAGTCCGGTCCTCAAGGTCCTCAAGAGCCACCAACAGGTCATGTTTTTAGTATTTCCTTAGTATTGCACAGGTGATAATTGCATCACCTGCACAGGCAATAATTCCATCACCTGTGCAATACTAAGGAAATCCTGAAAACATGACCTGTTGGTGGCTCTTGAGGACCGAACTTGAGGAACACTGCCCTATACAATAGTGGGAAGCCATTAGGCATGCTGGGATCCTTCTCACCGGATTCCTGCTGGGGAATCAGATCCATTAAAGCCCTTGATTCAGTAGTTTTATTCATTTTTATAAAGCCACATATTTAGAAAAAAATAATAATTTATTCAAATAATGGATTTTTTTGCATAGTTCTCGTTTAAAGGGATTCTGTCAGTGGGATCAACCTTCTTAAGCGGTCTATATGGGTATGTAGGTCATAGGAAATTGAATACAATGATACTTTGATATCTGCATGCTGTTGCCTTATTCCAGAGTAATTCATATTTTTCTTAATATGTAAATTACTTTCTAAGATCTATGGGCCGGACATAGATCTTCCTTAGAATCTGCCTCCAGAGATTATTATAAATGAAAGAGGGAGTTACCAGGTTGAGACATGTAGAACAGGAGAGCAGACTGTCAGTCATTACATGTCTCACACTGGTAACACCCGTAGATCTTAACAGCTCTTTTACAAATTAAGATCACAGATATCAAGGTATCACTTTATTCAAATTCCGATGAAGTGAAGATGGCTTAGGAGGGTTAAACCCACTGACAGATTCCCTTTGAAGGGGTTTCCGGAACTTAAACATTGATGGTTAATCCGTACGACCGAGACCACTGCTGTTTAGAAAACCGAGAGGGGGCCAAGTAAATGAGACTGAATTACAATACCAACCCATGCAGTCCCTTCCCATAAGCAATTATTCCTGTGCAAACAATGACATGGTATTCCACTTGCCAGAGCATCATGGCCCTTTGAAATGACTGACTTCAGAGGTTGGTCCCCACCATTCAGGCCAGGTCAACAATGTTTACCACCGATGGGGACATTTTTTACTTTAATGCATTTACAGGACGATTCACTTGAAAGAGGCCCCGAATATTCTATGATTACTCTCGCTAGAATGAAGAAATCTGAACGAAGTGACAAGCACTGAGCTCCACAGTATATGGAGCTGAGAACAAGACAGGAGTGATGAGGTAGGCGCCAGCCACTCATGTATAGGCCGCTGAAAATCTCCTAGTTACTCGATAAAAAACACACTCAACGATGAACAATTCGGTGTACGACGTGCAATGTCTCAGTTGTACATCTTAGGCCCAAATGTCTTTGACACCACCGTGAACATTGATGCGTACCTGGACATTTTTGAACAGTTTGTGAATCAACTGGATGATTATGAGTCAAGGAAAGTTTACTTCCAGCAAAAATGGGACAATGTGTCACGTAATGGCAAGGAGCAAGGCACAAATTCTGTCCTCGTTTGGCAACAGGATAATTTTAAAGGGGCTTGGGGCTGGATCCGACAACACCAAACTTCTTCCTTTGAGGTATGGCTCAAAGGGAAAGTCTATTGGAATAAGATTCACACTGCGGAAGATTTGAAGACAAACATCCAACTTGAAATTGCTACTATTCCCTCTGATCTGCTTGCCGATATGCTCAGGAACATGGAGCGCCGTGGGTCAAAATATGTCTGAAAATGGAGATCACTTCCCCGCATCCCATGTAATGCATTTCATTACACATACGTCAAGAGATGTAATGTATTTTTTTTTTGCTTAGATTTGGTTTAGTATATTTGGGGCCTCTTCTTAGTGAATCTCCCTTTATTATCCATAAAAGAACACAGATTTTGCAACAGGGTTTCTTTAAAAATGTTGTACTGTCTACTTGAACAGTCTCATAGAATGAAGGTATATTGCAGAATACAGAATGTGTTACCAGCAAACCAGTCGGGAAGCTCCTCAGAGGTAGAGCCTTATCTCTCTTCCCCTGAACAGTCTTCTAAACTGATTTGACCACATCAAAGTTCAACCTTCATGGTCGTACCTTACCTTAGAAGAGTGTTCAGGAGAAGATAGATAAGGGTTACACAGTTTGTTGATAGAACAGGCCAACATAAAAATACAGTGGTTATGTCTCCTGTAACCCCCAAAAATATCATCATAAATTGATTTTCTCCATTTAATAAAAGATTGCCTTTTTTCACTTCAGTAAAAACTTTACCATCCGTCAAATAAACTCATGACACCCATGTTGTTTTAATTAAATCTGTTTCTATTCTTCATTAATGTGGAATATTACGTTTGATTAATTTCAAATTGCAGGACTCGGCTCATGTCGGCTTTCATCTATCACTGTTCAGATTTCTTGGAAAATGCGTTGTTATTTTTTCAATGAGTGGAACAAAATGTTAGCATTGATAATGATAACTTTCGCTGTTATTCTCTACAGTCCTGGGTGTATATGCACTTCTCGATCTTTGACAGTCTTCAGTAGTAGGAGGAAATTCTTGACATCAAGTTAATGTTACTATTGGAGTATTACTTGTTTGCTTAGCCTGTGATATCGTGGATCCACCCAACAAATTTAGTAATCCGAGTGTATACACCATAAAATTTCGGAATGGCACAGCCTACGCCCCAGCTTACCAGTCCAACCTGGAACCACCGCCCCCCTGGTTCTTGACATACAAGAGGACCGCCAGAGTCACCCTGCAATAGAAGAAGTTGGTCAGTAAGCTCCACTAAAATCTATGGTATTATTCAGTAACTGCTAAAAGTGTAATAAAAGGAGATTGCATCATGCTGATGAGTGTCATCATTCACATGTTCAGGGACACCTTTATAAGAGTTCAAAATGGCCATTGCAATCACATGGGGAATGTTGTAGAAGGTCTGAGCTATGGCTCTCCAGGTCCTCCACTGCATTGGGATGGACCTCCGCTGATCCTTTGAACAGGCTCTTGCTAGTGCACTAGATTATTATGGCCCATAGATGTATCCTGTGTAGTGGATTCACTAAATTGGACTAATAAAGGAATAAAAAAAGTGTTTAAATATTTAAAAAAAAACATAAAAATTTGTACATTAAAAATAAAGGCATTCAGAAAAATAATAAACATATTTAATATGTTTATGACTTATGTTTATGGGTTATAGGTTGTTTTTGTGCACTGAATGCAAACCCTGAAGATGTGCAACCGTGCATTCCATTCAAACTCTTTAGACGTACTGTATGTTGAGTAGATGTGCGTTTATGATTACCTTGGCAGACCCCAGTGGGCAGACCCCAAAGCTGAAATTCTTATTTCAAAGATAACCACTTATCCCCAAGAACACAGCTCTGCAGAGTCCAATCTTGATTAGGTCAGATGTGTATGCTCGGCTCTTAGTTAGTACACAGACCAGAGCAGTGCACCAGAGGAGCAGGGGTGAGGTGAGTAGTGTTTGGTTGGGATTTTTCATTCGCTTGTGGAGGGAGTACATAGGGCCATCATTATGTATTTGGTGTCTGTGGCGATTATACTGTGGAGTTCATCCTTTTACATTTCAGGACTGTGGGGGACCATACTGTGTGGGGGGACTATGAGGGGGTCATCATACTGCATTACGGTTGGGTGGGTTGTGGAGCTATCATACTGAGTTGGGCCCTGTGTGGTATCATACTATGGAGGTCATCGTTCAGTGTCTGGGGGTTGTTGGGGATCGTATTGTGTTTGGGAGCTGTGTGGGGTAATCATTCTGTGTTTGAGGGCTGTGTGGGATCATACTGTGTATAAGAGGATGTGGGGACCATAATAATGTCTGGGGGCTGTGGTAGACATAATAATGGCGGGGGATATGTGGGATCATACTGTGCTGGTCATCATTCTGTGTGTAGGGAGTTGTAGGGGAATACTGTTTGGAGAGCTATGGGAGCCATCATACTTTGTTGGGGGGCTATCGCGGATAATACAGTGGCGTGATTATACTGTGTGGGAGATTGATACTGTGTGGGCGATCATACTTTGGGGAGACCATGTGTCTGGTAACATACTTTTTGGGTGGCTGTGGGATTTCTTACTGTGTGTAGGGTTGTGGGGGTCATCATACTGTGCTGGGGCTGTAAGGGACATCATACTGTGTATCGGGGGCTGTGGAGTCCACTTTACTGTGTGTGGGGAGCTGTGGACAATCATACTGCGTGTTGGGGCTTTGGGGACATCATACTGTGTATTGGAGGTTATAGGGTCCATTATACTGTGTGTGGGGAGCTGTGGGACCATCATACTGTGTGTGGGGGCTTTGGGGACATCATACTGTGTATTGGAGGTTATAGGGTCCATTATACTGTGTGTGGGGAGCTGTGGGACTATCATACTGCGTGTTGGGGCTTTGGGGACATCATACTGTGTATTGGAGGTTATAGGGTCCATTATACTGTGTGTGTCGAGCTGTGGGACCATCATACTGTGTGTGGGGGCTTTGGGGATATCATACTGTGTATTAGAGGTTATAGGGTCCATTATACTGTGTGTGGGGAGCTGTGAGACCATCATACTGTGTGTGGGGGCTTTGGGGACATCATACTGTGTATTGGAGGTTATAGGGTCCATTATACTGTGTGTGGGGAGCTGTGGGACCATCATACTATCATACTATTTTGAGGAGCTGTTCATCATAGTACATGGGCTGAATAAAAGGAGCAGTATGATTTACTGCTTTTAATAAACTTTATAAAAATCAGTAAATTTGATTTGACATAAAATTAATGTAAAATAATAATAAGTTTAATATTGAGCAGAACTAATTTCAACGCATTCATTCGGCCTTCCGCAACAGTCACTGTTCCTCATGTGGCCCCTCGGGAAAATTAATTGCCCACTCCTGCTATAAACGATACATAAAGAAGAACATGAGCATGCTCTCCTCCTTCCATTCGAGATGGAGCTGTAGAGCTTCTTCGCAGGGCACCAGAGGTCAGTTCTCTAGATGGGAGTACTAGCGAGTGCGAGTGGCGCTCTAGTGATCAGCAAGTTCTCACATTTTTTGGATATAGGGGATAACATGTTATTTTGGGACTGACCCTGATTATCATGCTTCATATGACCCGGCACACATCTTATGTTGACACAATGCTTAGTATTACTCCGTTCCTCATGGATGCATTACACGGGACTTATCCTTGATCTAAACCAGAGCTTCTCAAATTGTGAGGCTGGAGTTTATTTCCACAAGAGCGGTCATTACGCCTGCGGTACAGACTCTGACTGCAGCAATCAGATACTGCAATATTACTGCTTATTTCATCAGTATTCTGGGTCTAGGAGATAAATTAGCATTCACTATAGCACTGGCATTGACTTTGGCCACGGATGAGGACCGGGGATTACCAGGTTCTGGTCCCAGTAGACAAAGCTGAGACGCTCTGGTCTATGCCATTTATCAAACAGACAGCTCTGGTATAACAATGGGATGTGAGCAGGTTTTTAACCTGGTATGTAATAAATGGCCTGATTTCCTAACTTCTAAATTACATTCATTAATTAATATACTGAATCATGAAATATGCGTAATGACGTACCAGACACGTATCTTTAGTCCCATCAAAATACCCTGCACAGAACATCCGTGGAGTTATCTGATAGTGGTAGAGGTCGGAGCAGATATCTTGAGAAATTAACTTAAGGTCAACCATCTGAAGATAGTCACTAGCAGGACCTAAAATACAAAGTATGGTTCAGATAGGCACAGATGCACTGATATTATACTCTGCTTTATACTGCTGTGTTTGGCTGGTCAGATGCTATAACATTGCTGTCAATCTCTGACAGTTGCTTTTATAGGGAATCTCTCAGCAGGTTTTTGCTATTTAGTCTGAGAGCAACATGCTGTAGGGCCACAGAGCCTGATTCCAGAGATCTCTCACATATTAGGCTGTGTTATAGTTTCAATACAATCAGTGTTTTATCAGCAGCAGATTATCACTACTACAAGACTAGGTGTCACGTGCCAGACAGTCCAGTTGAACATTTTTTTCCTCATTTTTCAGTTACATGGTAAAATTAATGGTGTAATTTAAGACTGCTAAAAAAAATCCCCCATACTCATACGTTGATGAAAAATGAAATGAGTTAAGGTTCTTGGAAGAAGGGAAGGAAAGTGCAAAAAATGTAAAATTGGAAACTCAGTGAAGAGGTTAAAACATCCAAGACTTACCGTACTCACGTGTTGCTCCCCAACCTGCCACCCAACATGTTGAACCAGTAGGGAAATGGTGGGTACTGGCAGGAAGACAAATTGGTTGGACGTATGAAGAGATGAGGGGAACAGGATGGTCCAGCTGGACAAGGGCTATGTCGTAGTCATGCGTGTCATGATCGTGGTAAGGATGGATGATCAGCTGTTTAACTTTGAATGCCATCTCCTTGTGGCTAATTCTACTAAGGCGTAATTTTCCCAAAATGACCGTCCAAACTTTCGGAGTGGAAAGACTGAAATGTTCAGATAACGTAGACAATAAAGAGATATATAAATTAGACATATAGCGTGAGAATAAGTCTATTTTCACAAATCCAATAGTTATTTCCAGTGTTGAATCTTTTTTGGGATGGCAAACATAGAAATAACATGTTCCAGTACCGGATCCATCCATTTGTCAGGACGAAAGTCATAAAATGTGTCCCGTTTGTCTACAATCTGTTTTTTAGCTGGTTCAACCTTTTTGTCTGCCCCCCCCCCCACCAAAAAAAGGATAGCAACTGGATAAGTTTTCTTTTTTAAATTGTCTATGGGAAACCATATGTCATCCGATAACGGATCTGTGTTTTGAACACAAGGCACTGGAGGGCACGTGCCTAGGGCGTCGGCTGCAGGGGTCAGCACCAAGACAAGGAAGAACTTTTTCTTTTTAATTCTTTTTTTAACATCCCCTCCCCTCCATTTCACAATCCAGGAAATCTGTTGTTGTCTTTTAAGGGGAGGAGGGGGCGAGGGCGCACCTCCTTTATTCACCTCGATGCAGGGAGCTGACTGACCCAGGAAGTAGTGGAGCCGCAACTTCCAGGGTCAGAGAGGTCCCTGCATTTGAGGTGCTGAAGCATCTGTGCATGTGAGGAGGACACAAAAGCAGGTGAGCGCTCATAGAGCTGAAGATGGGGGGCAGTGTTGTGAATTCTGTGGCTGAGTTCACTTCTGTGGTCACAAGTGGTATTGCAGTCTCTGGGCTTCCTCCCTCAGGTGTTTTGGTGAGCTCGTTGGCTGCCTTGCTATTTAGCTCCACCTGAGTCTGTCTTCCTTGCTCCTTGTCAATGTTCCAGTGTTGGATCTGAGCTTCTGCATCTTTCCTTGGGCCTGCTGCTCTGCTAGATAAGTGCTTCTAGTTTGTTTTCTGTTTTTTTCTGTCCAGCTTGCTATTAACTTTTGCTGGAAGCTCTGAGAAGCAAAGGGGTGCACCGCCGTGCTGTTAGTTCGGCACGGTGGGTCTTTTTGCCCCTTTGCGTGGTTTTCGTTTTAGGGTTTTTTGTAGACTGCATAGTTCTCTTTGCTATCCTCGCTCTGTCTAGAATATCGGGCCTCACTTTGCTGAATCTATTTCATTCCTACGTTTGTCTTTTCATCTTGCTAACAGTCATTATATGTGGGGGGCTGCCTATTCCTTTGGGGTATTTCTCTGAGGTAAGTCAGGCTTGTATTTCTATCTTCAGGCTAGTCAGCTCCTCAGGCAGTGCCGAGTTGCATAGGTAGTTGATAGGCGCAATCCACTGCTGCTTATAGTTGTTGTGAGGATAGATCAGGTACTGCAGTCTACAGAGATTCCACGTCTCAGAGCTCGTCCTATTGTTTTTGGTTATTGCCAGATCTCTGTATGTGCGCTGATTACTGCACGCTGTGTTGCCTGATTGCCAGCCATAACAGTACAAGGAGCCACACCAATGATTTCCAATAGAGGGAAAAAAGAAATCCTGACATCATTTTTTTTTCTTAGCTCTGTCTTCAGTCTTTTTTTTCCCCTAGACATTAGAGTGCTTCAGGACACAGCTGTGGACATGGATATTCAGGCTCTGTGCTCCTCAATGGATAATCTCGTTGTAAATGTACAAAAGATTCAAGATACTATTGATCAGAAATCGATGCTAGAACCAAGAATTCCGATTCCTGATTTGTTTTTTGGTGACAGAACTAAGTTCCTGAGCTTCAGAAATAATTGTAAGCTATTTTTGGCCTTGAAACCTCATTCTTCTGGTAATCCTATTCAACAGGTTTTGATTATTATTTCTTTTTTGCGCGGCGACCCACAGGAGATTCTGCATTGAGTAATGTTGATGCATTTTTCCAGGCGCTGGGATTGCTTTACGATGAGCCTAATTCAGTGGATCAAGCTGAGAAAAATCTGCTGGCTTTATGCCAGGGTCAGGATGATGTAGAAGTATATTGTCAGAAATTTAGGAAATGGTCAGTACTCACTCTGTGGAATGAATCTGCACTAGCGGCTTTGTTCAGAAAGGGTCTCTCTGAAGCTCTTAAGGATGTAATGGTGGGATTTCCTATGCCTGCTGGTTTGAATGAGTCTATGTCCTTGGCCATTCAGATCGGTCGTCGCTTGCGCGAGCGTAAATCTGTGCACCATCTGGCGGTATTGTCTGAGAGTAAGCCTGAGCCTATGCAGTGCGACAGGACTATGACTAAAGTAGAACGGCACGAACACAGACGTCTGAACAGACTGTGTTTCTATTGTGGTGATTCTACTCATGCTATTTCTAATTGTCCTAAACGCACTAGGCGGTTCGATAGCTCTGCCGTTATTGGTACTGTACAGTCCAAATTCCTTTTGTCCATTACCTTAATGTGCTCTTTGTCATCATATTCTGTCATGGCGTTTGTGGATTCAGGCGCTGCCCTGAATCTGATGGATTTGGATTATGCTAAACGTTGTGGATTTTTCTTGGAGCCTTTGCGGTGTCCAATTCCGTTGAGAGGAATTGATGCTACACCTTTGGCCAAGAATAAGCCTCAGTACTGGGCCCAGCTGACCATGTGCATGGCTCCTGCACATCAGGAAGTTATTCGCTTTTTGGTACTGCATAATTTGCATGATGTGGTCGTGTTGGGGTTGCCATGGCTACAAACCCATAATCCAGTATTGGATTGGAACTCTATGTCGGTAACCAGCTGGGGTTGTCAGGGAGTACATGGTGATGTTCCATTTTTGTCTATTTCGTCATCCATTCCTTCTGACATCCCAGAGTTCTTGTCGGACTTTCAGGATGTATTTGAAGAGTCCAAGTCTGATGCCCTACCTCCGCATAGGAATTGTGATTGTGCTATCGATTTGATTCCTGGTAGTAAATTCCCTAAGGGTCGTTTATTTAATTTGTCCGTACCTGAACACACCGCTATGCGCAGTTATGTGAAGGAGTCCCTGGAGAAGGGACATATTCGCCCATCGTCGTCACCATTGGGAGCAGGGTTCTTTTTTGTAGCCAAGAAGGATGGTTCACTAAGACCGTGTATTGATTACCGCCTTCTTAATAAGATCACTGTTAAGTTTCAGTATCCCTTGCCATTGATTTCTGACTTGTTTGCTCGGATTAAGGGGGCTAGTTGGTTTACTAAGATTGATCTTCGTGGTGCGTATAATCTGGTGAGAATCAGGCAGGGAGATGAATGGAAAACGGCATTTAATACGCCCGAGGGTCATTTTGAGTATCTGGTGATGCCGTTCGGACTTGCCAATGCTCCATCTGTTTTTCAGTCTTTTATGCATGACATTTTCCGTGAGTATCTGGATAAATTCTTGATTGTTTACTTGGATGACATTTTGATTTTCTCAGATGATTGGGAGTCTCATGTGAAGCAAGTCAGAATGGTTTTCCAGGTACTGCGTGCTAATTCCTTGTTCGTGAAGGGATCAAAGTGTCTCTTCGGTGTGCAGAAAGTTTCATTTTTGGGGTTCATCTTTTCCCCTTCTACTATCGAGATGGATCCGGTTAAGGTTCAGGCCATCCAGGATTGGACTCAGCCGACATCTCTAAAAAGTCTGCAGAAATTCCTGGGCTTTGCTAATTTTTATCGTCGCTTCATCTGTAATTTTTCTAGCATTGCCAGACCATTGACCGATTTGACCAAGAAGGGTGCTGATTTGGTTAATTGGTCTTCTGCTGCCGTGGAAGCTTTTCAGGAGTTGAAGCGTCGTTTTGCTGTGCCCCTGTGTTGTGTCAACCTGATGTTTCTCTTCCGTTCCAGGTCGAGGTTGATGCTTCTGAGATTGGTGCAGGGGCGGTTTTGTCACAGAGAGGTTCTGGTTGCTCAGTGTTCAAACCATGTGCTTTCTTTTCCAGGAAATTTTCTGCTGCTGAGCGTAATTATGATGTGGGCAACCGAGAGTTGCTGGCCATGAAGTGGGCATTCGAGGAGTGGCGTCATTGGCTTGAGGGTGCTAAGCATCGCGTGGTGGTTTTGACTGATCATAAGAACCTTACTTATCTTGAGTCTGCCAAGCGCTTGAATCCTAGACAGGCCCGTTGGTCGTTATTTTTTGCTCGTTTTGATTTTGTGATTTCATACCTTCCGGGCTCTAAAAATGTGAAGGCGGATGCTCTGTCTAGGAGTTTTGTGCCCGACTCTCCGGGGTTATCTGAGCCGGCGAGTATCCTCAAGGAAGGAGTCATTGTGTCTGCCATCTCCCCTGATTTGCGGAGAGTGTTGCAGAAATTTCAGGCTAATAAACCTGATCGTTGTCCGGCCGAGAAACTGTTCGTCCCTGATAGGTGGACTAGTAAAGTTATCTCTGAACTTCATTGTTCGGTGCTGGCCGGTCATCCAGGAATCTTTGGTACCAGGGAGTTGGTTGCTAGATCCTTCTGGTGGCCATCTCTGTCACGGGATGTGCGTGCTTTTGTGCAGTCCTGTGGAATTTGTGCTAGGGCTAAGCCCTGCTGTTCACGTGCCAGTGGGTTGCTTTTGCCCTTGCCGGTCCCGAAGAGGCCTTGGACACATATTTCGATGGATTTCATTTCTGACCTTCCCGTTTCTCAAAAAATGTCGGTCATTTGGGTGATCTGTGATCGCTTTTCTAAAATGGTCCATCTGGTGCCCTTGGTTAAATTGCCTTCCTCCTCTGATTTGGTGCCTTTGTCTTCCAGCATGTGGTTCGTTTACATGGCATTCCTGAGAATATTGTTTCTGACAGAGGTTCCCAGTTTGTCTCGAGGTTCTGGCGAGCCTTTTGTGGTAGGATGGGCATTGACCTATCTTTTTCCTCGGCCTTCCATCCTCAGACTAATGGCCAGACCGAACGAACCAATCAGACCTTGGAAACATATCTGAGATGTTTTGTTTCCGCTGACCAGGATGATTGGGTGTCATTTTTGCCGTTGGCTGAGTTCGCCCTTAATAATCGGGCCAGCTCGGCTACCTTGGTCTCTCCATTTTTCTGCAATTCTGGGTTCCATCCTCGTTTCTCTTCAGGACAGGTTGAGTCTTCGGACTGTCCTGGTGTGGATTATGTGGTGGACAGGTTGCAGCAGATCTGGACTCAGGTAGTGGACAATTTGACCTTGCCCCAGGAGAAGGCTCAGCTTTTCGCTAATCGCAGACGCCGTGTGGGACCCCGACTTCGTGTTGGGGATCTGGTTTGGTTATCTTCTCGTCATATTCCTATGAAGGTTTCCTCTCCTAAATTTAAACCTCGTTTTATTGGTCCGTATAGGATTTCTGAGATTCTCAATCCGGTGTCTTTTCGTCTGACCCTCCCAGACTCCTTTTCCATACATAATGTATTCCATAGGTCGTTGTTGAGGAGATACGTGGCACCTATGGTTCCATCTGTGGAGCCTCCTGCCCCTGTTTTGGTGGAGGGGGAATTGGAGTATATTGTGGAGAAGATTTTGGATTCTCGTGTCTCTAGACGGAAACTCCAGTATCTGGTCAAATGGAAGGGTTATGCTCAGGAAGATAATTCCTGGGTTTTTGCCTCTGATGTCCATGCCCCAGATCTTGTTCGTGCCTTTCATGTGGCTCATCCTGGTCGGCCTGGGGGTTCTGGTGAGGGTTCGGTGACCCCTCCTCAAGGGGGGGGTACTGTTGTGAATTCTGTGGCTGAGTTCACTTCTGTGGTCACAAGTGGTATTGCAGTCTCTGGGCTTCCTCCCTCAGGTGTTTTGGTGAGCTCGTTGGCTGCCTTGCTATTTAGCTCCACCTGAGTCTGTCTTCCTTGCTCCTTGTCAATGTTCCAGTGTTGGATCTGAGCTACTGCATCTTTCCTTGGGCCTGCTGCTCTGCTAGATAAGTGCTTCTAGTTTGTTTACTGTTTTTTCTGTCCAGCTTGCTATTAACTTTTGCTGGAAGCTCTGAGAAGCAAAGGGGTGCACCGCCGTGCTGTTAGTTCGGCACGGTGGGTCTTTTTGCCCCTTTGCGTGGTTTTCGTTTTAGGGTTTTTTGTAGACTGCATAGTTCTCTTTGCTATCCTCGCTCTGTCTAGAATATCGGGCCTCACTTTGCTGAATCTATTTCATTCCTACGTTTGTCTTTTCATCTTGCTAACAGTCATTATATGTGGGGGGCTGCCTATTCCTTTGGGGTATTTCTCTGAGGTAAGTCAGGCTTGTATTTCTATCTTCAGGCTAGTCAGCTCCTCAGGCAGTGCCGAGTTGCATAGGTAGTTGATAGGCGCAATCCACTGCTGCTTATAGTTGTTGTGAGGATAGATCAGGTACTGCAGTCTACAGAGATTCCACGTCTCAGAGCTCGTCCTATTGTTTTTGGTTATTGCCAGATCTCTGTATGTGCGCTGATTACTGCACGCTGTGTTGCCTGATTGCCAGCCATAACAGTACAAGGAGCCACACCAATGATTTCCAATAGAGGGAAAAAAGAAATCCTGACATCATTTTTTTTTCTTAGCTCTGTCTTCAGTCTTTTTTTTCCCCTAGACATTAGAGTGCTTCAGGACACAGCTGTGGACATGGATATTCAGGCTCTGTGCTCCTCAATGGATAATCTCGTTGTAAATGTACAAAAGATTCAAGATACTATTGATCAGAAATCGATGCTAGAACCAAGAATTCCGATTCCTGATTTGTTTTTTGGTGACAGAACTAAGTTCCTGAGCTTCAGAAATAATTGTAAGCTATTTTTGGCCTTGAAACCTCATTCTTCTGGTAATCCTATTCAACAGGTTTTGATTATTATTTCTTTTTTTGCGCGGCGACCCACAGGACTGGGCGTTTTCTCTTACACCAGGAGATTCTGCATTGAGTAATGTTGATGCATTTTTCCAGGCGCTGGGATTGCTTTACGATGAGCCTAATTCAGTGGATCAAGCTGAGAAAAATCTGCTGGCTTTATGCCAGGGTCAGGATGATGTAGAAGTATATTGTCAGAAATTTAGGAAATGGTCAGTACTCACTCTGTGGAATGAATCTGCACTAGCGGCTTTGTTCAGATCTTTAGGCTAGTCAGCTCCTCAGGCAGTGCCGAGTTGCATAGGTAGTTGATAGGCGCAATCCACTGCTGCTTATAGTTGTTGTGAGGATAGATCAGGTACTGCAGTCTACAGAGATTCCACGTCTCAGAGCTCGTCCTATTGTTTTTGGTTATTGCCAGATCTCTGTATGTGCGCTGATTACTGCACGCTGTGTTGCCTGATTGCCAGCCATAACAGGGCAGGCTGGTGCTGCTGTATAATGGTGAGCAGGGGAGGCTGGTGCTGCTGTATAATGGTGAACAGGGGAGGCTGGTGCTGCTGTATACTGGTGAACAAGGGAGGCTGGTGCTGCTGTATACTGGTGAACAGGGGAGGCTGGTGCTGCTGTAGACTGGTGAACAGGGGAGGCTGGTGCTGTTATATACTGGTGAACAGGGGAGGGCGGAGCTGCTATATACTGGTGACAGGGGAGGCTGGAGCTGCTATATACTGGTGACAGGGGAGGCTGGTGCTGCTATATACTGGTGAACAGGGGAGGCTGGTGCTGCTATATACTGGTGAACAGGGGAGGCTGAAGCTGATATATACTGGTGACAGTGAAGGCTGGTGCTGCTACATACTGGTGAACAGGGGAGGCTGGTGCTGCTATATACTGGTGAACAGGGGAGGCTGGAGCTGCTATATACTGGTGACAGTGGAGGATGGTGCTGCTATATACTGGTGAGCAGGGTAGGCTGGTGCTGCTATATACTGGTGACAGGGCAGGCTGGTGCTGCTGTATACTAGTGACAGGGGAGGCTGGTGCTGCTGTATACTGGTGACAGGGGAGGCTGGTGCTGCTGTATCCTGAAAGGATCAGGATTTGGCTGAAAAACCGGATTTTGCCTGATTTGAAAAAAAAACCGCAAGGGTTAAACCATCGACACTGGATGAGTGCAGCAGCGCGCTCCAGGTGTCAGTGTGGGTGCACACAATGTGGCTGCAGGCTCGCTCTGCCTGCTACCTGTCTGCTCTTGGCTTCCCTTCAGTAATGAGGAGGGTGAATGAGCAGACTGCAGCATGTCTCTATATCACTAGGCCTCCTCACTGAAGCAAAGGTTAGGTCACCTATTTTAATCTCTTGATGACTTTGAAAAGCTGAAGGTGTTAAAAAAACGACCAAAAGAATGAACCTGTGTGCAGCAAGTGCAGACGGTCATTCTTTTAGTGTTTAATTTGCGATTTTTAAAGCATTTTACAGAGTAGATCTGCCTTATATAGATGTCGTGTGCAGAGACTCAGTGTGTGACATCAGTAAGGGACGTGACCACGAAAAGTGCCTAGGGCAGCATGAAAGCCAAATACGGCCCTATGCCCTGGACACCATACCCCCCGATTCACCATTGCCTTTGCGCCCATTTTTGTCTGACTTTGTGTGTTTTTATGTTTGCACCCAAATCATTATTGTACTGTATTTGAGCCTTTTTTAACTTTTATATGTGCTTGCCTGTTTTTTCTTCCCATTTTGTGGACAGCGTTTAGTGATTCTAGATGTTTTCAGCTGATTCATCATTTATGACTTTCTCAAAAGTTGCAAAATTTGGTGCAACTCCACTCCAATCAGCCCCACATCCCCCCAGTGTGTTTTTGAGTATGCCAAAACGGCATACATGTGACTTTCTTCACCAAAAAAGTAGCAGAGTACAAAACAGAAAAAACCTTGCACAAAATTTGTGAACTACGTGCGAAATTTTGAAGAATTTTCCTCCAACACAGCAGCTAATACCACCAAGAAAAAAAAGTAAAGTGACTTTAAAAATGCAAATTATAAATTGGGCGCTACATATATTCAGAGATTCTTTTAGTAGAAAGGATCATTACAAACGGAACAAAAACGGATGCAAAACGAAACCTAAGCGTGCATCTGTTTTTGCTCCGATTTTAACGGATCCAGCTTTTTTATATTAATGCTGGATTTTTTACAAAATGATGACAACAACTGAACAACAATAAGTAGATGAACAGAACTTGAATCTAAGTGCATAGAGACCGAAAGTCCTAAAAATGGTTACACTACAACCAATGGCGGATTGTCTTCAAATCCAGCTATGATAATCTGTAATCACTACAATTAAAAGGTAACTAAATAATTTGATATGCTATAGCCCCTCTATAGTAGTGTTGATCATGGGGATCTGGGCTCTGAGACCACCACTTTTCACTCACAACAAGGGGCAGAAGCACTCACCTTATATTAGTGAGCAACGTACAGATGCACTTTCAATTGAACCCATACTCCACTTTACTCTTTGTCAGGCATAAAATAGAGCACAAAGACCCCAGTTAACCAGCACTACTATATTAATTTCCAAAACACATGAAAAATATTGAAAAGTTTACTTCTGTTCTAAGTAAATACAGTTGTGTTCAAAAGTTTACATACCCCGGCAAAATTTTTGCTTTCTTGGCCTTTTTTCAGAGAATATGAATGATAACACGAAAACTTTTTCTCCACTCATGGTTAGTGGTTGGGTGAAATCATCTATTGTCAAACTACTGTGTTTTCTCTTTTTAAATGATACTGCAACCGAAACATCCAAATGACCCTGATAAAAAGTTTACATACCCCATTTCTTAATACCGTGTATTGCCCCCTCTAACATCAATGACAGCTTGAAGTGTTTTGTAGTAGTTGTTTATGAGGTTCTTTATTTTCTCTGATGGTAAAGCTGCCCACTCTTCTTGGCAAAAAGCCTCCAGTTCCTGTAAATTCCTGGGCTGTCTAGCATGAACTGCGTGCTTGAGATCTCTCCAGAGTGGCTCAATGATATTGAGGTCAGGAGACTGAGATGGCCACTCCAGAACCTTCACTTTGTTCTGCTGTAGCCAATGACAGGTCAACTTGGCCTTGTGTTTTGGATCATTGTCATTTTGGAATGTCCAAGTACGTCCCATGCACAGCTTCTGGGCTGATGAGTGCAAATTTTCCTCCAGTGTTTGCTAATAACGTGCTGCATTCATCTTTCCTTCTACTTTGACCAAGTTTCCTGTGCCTTTGTAGCTCACACATCCCCAAAGCATCAGCGATCCACCTCCATGCTTTACAGTAGGAATAGTGTTCCTTTCATCATAGGCCTTGTTGACTTCTCTCCAAATGTAACGTTTATGGTTGCGGCTAAAAAGTTCAATTTTAGTCTCATCTGTTATGATTAGGCAATTCAGTACCACAGTGGACATATAGGTCAGAGCACATACAGTGATCTGACAATAACCCAAAAACATAGAACGAACTCTGAGACGTGGGAACTCTGTTGACCGCAATCCCTGATCCTCTCCAACAAACACTAGAGGCAGCCGTGGATTGCGCCTAACGCTCCCTATGCAACTCGGCACAGCCTGAGAAACTAGCTAGCCTGAAGATAGAAAATAAGCCTACCTTGCCTCAGAGAAATACCCCAAAGGAAAAGGCAGCCCCCCACATATAATGACTGTGAGTTAAGATGAAAAGACAAACGTAGAGATGAAATAGATTTAGGAAAGTGAGGCCCGACTTTCTGAACAGAGCGAGGATAGGAAAGGTAACTTTGCGGTCAACACAAAACCCTAAAAACCACGCAAAGGGGGCAAAAAGACCCTCCGTACCGAACTAACGGCATGGAGGTACACCCTCTGCGTCCCAGAGCTTCCAGCAAACAAATAGATAAGCTGGACAGAAAGAAAACAAACAAAATAGCAAAGGAAAACTTAGCTATGCAGAGCAGCAGGCCACAGGAACGATCCAGGAGGAAAACAAGTCCAATACTGGAACATTGACAGGAAGCCAGGATCAAAGCACTAGGTGGAGTTAAGTAGAGCAGCACCTAACGACCTCACCACATCACCTGAGGGAGGAAACTCAGAAGCCGCAGTACCACTTCCCTCCACCAACGGAAGCTCACAGGAGAATCAGCAGAAGTACCACTTGTGACCACAGGAGGGAGCTCTGCCACAGAATTCACAACAGTACCCCCCCTTGAGGAGGGGTCACCGAACCCTCACCAGAGCCCCCAGGCCGACCAGGATGAGCCACATGAAAGGCACGAACAAGATCAGGAGCATGGACATCAGAGGCAAAGACCCAGGAATTATCTTCCTGAGCATAACCCTTCCACTTAACCAGATACTGGAGTTTCCGTCTTGAAACACGAGAATCCAAAATCTTCTCCACAATATACTCCAACTCCCCTTCCACCAAAACCGGGGCAGGAGGGTCAACAGATGGAACCATAGGTGCCACGTATCTCCGCAACAATGACCTATGGAATACATTATGTATGCAAAAAGGATCTGGAAGGGTCAGATGAAAAGACACAGGATTAAGAACCTCAGAAATCCTATACGGACCAATGAAACGAGGTTTAAACTTAGGAGAGGAAACCTTCATAGGAATATGATGAGAAGATAACCAAACCAGATCCCCAACACGAAGTCGGGGACCCACACAGCGTCTGCGATTAGCAAAACGTTGAGCCTTCTCCTGGGACAAGGTCAAATTGTCCACTACATGAGTCCAAATCTGCTGCAACCTGTCCACCACAGTATCCACACCAGGACAGTCCGAAGACTCAACCTGTCCTGACGAGAAACGAGGATGGAACCCAGAGTTGCAGAAAAATGGCGAAACCAAGGTAGCCGAGCTGGCCCGATTATTAAGGGCGAACTCAGCCAAAGGCAAAAAGGACACCCAGTCATCCTGATCAGCAGAAACAAAACATCTCAGATATGTTTCCAAGGTCTGATTGGTTCGTTCGGTCTGGCCATTAGTCTGAGGATGGAAAGCCGAGGAAAAAGACAAGTCAATGCCCATCCTACCACAAAAAGCTCGCCAAAACCTCGAAACAAACTGGGAACCTCTGTCAGAAACGATATTCTCTGGAATGCCATGTAAACGAACCACATGCTGGAAGAACAATGGCACCAAATCAGAGGAGGAAGGCAATTTAGACAAGGGTACCAAATGGACCATCTTAGAGAAGCGATCACAGACCACCCAAATGACTGACATCTTTTGAGAGACGGGGAGATCTGAAATAAAATCCATAGAGATATGTGTCCAAGGCCTCTTCGGGACCGGCAAGGGCAAAAGCAACCCACTGGCACGAGAACAGCAGGGCTTAGCCCGAGCACAAATCCCACAGGACTGCACAAAAGTACGCACATCCCGCGACAGAGATGGCCACCAAAAGGATCTAGCCACTAACTCTCTGGTACCAAAGATTCCAGGATGACCAGCCAAGACCAAACAATGAACCTCAGAGATAACTTTATTCGTCCACCTATCAGGAACAAACAGTTTCTCCGCTGGACAACGATCAGGTTTATTAGCCTGAAATTTTTGCAGCACTCGCCGCAAATCAGGGGAGATGGCAGACACAATTACTCCCTCTTTGAGGATACCTGCCGGCTCAGACAAACCCGGAGAGTCGGGCACAAAACTCCTAGACAGAGCATCCACCTTCACATTTTTAGAGCCCGGAAGGTACGAAATCACAAAGTCAAAACGAGCAAAAAAGAGCGACCAACGAGCCTGTCTAGGATTCAACCGCTTGGCAGACTCGAGATAAGTCAAGTTCTTATGATCAGTCAATACCACCACGCGATGCTTAGCTCCTTCAAGCCAATGACGCCACTCCTCGAATGCCCACTTCATGGCCAGCAACTCTCGGTTGCCCACATCATAATTTCGCTCAGCAGGCGAAAACTTCCTGGAAAAGAAGGCGCACGGTTTCATCACTGAGCAATCAGAACCTCTCTGCGACAAAACAGCCCCTGCTCCAATCTCAGAAGCATCAACCTCGACCTGGAACGGAAGCGAAACATCTGGTTGACACAACACAGGGGCAGAAGAAAAACGACGCTTCAACTCTTGAAAAGCTTCCACAGCAGCAGAAGACCAATTGACCACATCAGCACCCTTCTTGGTCAAATCGGTCAATGGTTTAGCAATACTAGAAAAATTGCAGATGAAGCGACGATAAAAATTAGCAAAGCCCAGGAACTTTTGCAGACTTTTCAGAGATGTCGGCTGAGTCCAATCATGGATGGCTTGGACCTTAACAGGATCCATCTTGATAGTAGATGGGGAAAAGATGAACCCCAAAAATGAAACCTTCTGCACACCAAAGAGACACTTTGATCCCTTCACAAACAAAGAATTAGCACGCAGGACCTGAAAAACCGTTCTGACCTGCTTCACATGAGACTCCCAATCATCCGAGAAGATCAAAATGTCATCCAAGTACACAATCAGGAATTTATCCAGGTACTCTCGGAAGATGTCATGCATAAAGGACTGAAACACTGATGGAGCATTGGCAAGTCCGAATGGCATTACAAGATACTCAAAATGACCCTCGGGCGTATTAAATGCAGTTTTCCATTCATCGCCTCGCTTAATTCGCACAAGATTATACGCACCACGAAGATCTATCTTGGTGAACCAACTAGCCCCCTTAATCCGAGCAAACAAATCAGATAACAACGGCAAGGGGTACTGAAATTTAACCGTGATCTTATTTAGAAGGCGGTAATCTATACAAGGTCTCAGCGAACCATCCTTCTTGGCTACAAAAAAGAACCCTGCTCCTAATGGCGACGATGACGGGCGAATATGCCCCTTCTCCAGGGACTCCTTCACATAACTGCGCATAGCGGCGTGCTCAGGCACAGATAAATTAAACAATCGGCCTTTTGGGAACTTACTACCAGGAATCAAATTGATAGCACAATCACAATCCCTATGCGGAGGTAGGGCATCGGACTTGGGCTCATCAAATACATCCCGGTAATCAGACAAGAACTCTGGAACCTCAGAAGGGCTGGATGACGAAATTGACAGAAATGGAACATCACCATGTACCCCCTGACAACCCCAGCTGGACACCGACATGGATTTCCAATCTAATACTGGATTATGGACTTGTAGCCATGGCAACCCCAACACGACCACATCATGCAGATTATGCAACACCAGAAAGCGAATAACCTCCTGATGTGCAGGAGCCATGCACATGGTCAGCTGGGTCCAGTACTGAGGCTTATTCTTGGCCAAAGGCGTAGCATCAATTCCTCTCAATGGAATAGGACACTGCAAGGGCTCCAAGAAAAACCCACAACGCTTAGCATACTCCAAGTCCATCAAATTCAGGGCAGCGCCTGAATCCACAAATGCCATGACAGAATACGATGACAAAGAGCAGATCAAGGTAACGGACAGAAGAAATTTTGACTGTACCGTACCAATGGTGGCAGACCTAGCGAACCGCTTAATGCGCTTAGGACAATCAGAGATAGCATGAGTGGAATCACCACAATAGAAACATAGCCCATTAAGACGTCTGTGTTCTTGCCGTTCAACTCTGGTCAAAGTCCTATCGCACTGCATAGGCTCAGGTTTAAGCTCAGGTAATACCGCCAAATGGTGCACAGATTTACGCTCACGCAAGCGTCGACCAATCTGAATGGCCAAAGACATAGACTCATTCAAACCAGCAGGCATAGGAAATCCCACCATGACATCCTTAAGGGCTTCAGAGAGACCCTTTCTGAACATAGCTGCCAGCGCAGATTCATTCCATAGAATGAGCACGGACCACTTTCTAAATTTCTGACAATATAACTCTATCTCATCCTGACCCTGACAAAGAGCCAGCAAATTTCTTTCTGCCTGATCCACTGAATTAGGCTCATCGTACAGCAATCCGAGCGCCAGGAAAAACGCATCGATATTACTTAATGCAGGATCTTCTGGCGCAAGAGAAAATGCCCAGTCCTGAGGGTCGCCACGCAAAAAAGAAATAATGATCAAAACCTGTTGAACTGGATCACCAGAGGAGCGAGGTTTCAAGGCCAGAAATAGTTTACAATTATTTTTGAAACTCAGAAACTTAGTTCTATCTCCAAAAAACAAATCAGGAATAGGAATTCTTGGTTCTAACATAGATTTCTGATCAATAGTGTCTTGAATCTTTTGTACTCTTGCCGAGAGCTGATCCACACATGAAGACAGACTTCTAATGTCCATTGCTACACCTGTGTCCTGAACCACCCAAATGTCTAGGGGAAAAAAAAGGCAAAACACAGTGCAGAGAAAAAAAAATGGTCTCAGAACTTTTTTTTTCCCTCTATTGAGAATCATTAGTACTTTTGGCTTCCTGTACTGTTATGATTAGGCAATTCAGTACCACAGTGGACATAGAGGTCAGAGCACATACAGTGATCTGACAATAACCCAAAAACATAGAACGAACTCTGAGACGTGGGAACTCTGTTGACCGCAATCCCTGATCCTCTCCAACAAACACTAGAGGCAGCCGTGGATTGCGCCTAACGCTCCCTATGCAACTCGGCACAGCATGAGAAACTAGCTAGCCTGAAGATAGAAAATAAGCCTACCTTGCCTCAGAGAAATACCACAAAGGAAAAGGCAGCCCCCCACATATAATGACTGTGAGTTAAGATGAAAAGACAAACGTAGAGATGAAATAGATTTAGCAGGGGCGTAGCTAGAGCTTTTGCCGCCTGGGGCTGCTCCCGAGTTTGGCGCCCCCCCCCCCCCCCTCGGCTCAATACACACAAAGGTTACCAAAAATAGGGCAACACACATGATAGGGTCTGCAAAAAAAAAAAACAAGTTCTGCTTACCTGACCGCGCTCCTGCTCTCTCCACGCAGCTGAAGCGTGCACTCGCCGGCGACTGACAATGACGTCAGAAGCCGTCGACGTGTGCGCTGCGGCCGACTTCAGCTGCCAGCCTCCAAATGGCTGGTGGCTGTTGTTAACTATTGACGTACGGGCGCGGGCCCGCACGTCAATAGCGTTAAACAGCTGCAGCGCCGGCCGCGGTTTTAGAGGGCCCCGGGCGAAAGAGTCTCAGTGGGCCCCCCCTTTAACACATAGCATGATTCATGATGCAGATACAGCAGAGAAATATAGCATAGCCACATAGCATATAACACAGCCCACGTAGCATATAGCACAGCCACGTAGTGTATAACACAGCCCACGCAGTATATAACACAGCCCACATAGCGTATAGCACAGCCACGTAGTATATAACACAGCCACGTAGTATATAACACAGCCATGTAGTATATTGCACAGCCCACGTAGCATATTGCCCAGCCACGTAGTATATAACACAGCCATGTAGTATATTGCACAGCCCACGTAGCATATTGCCCAGCCACGTAGTATATTGCCCAGCCACGTAGTATATTGCCCAGCCACGTAGTATATTGCCCAGCCACGTAGTATATTGCCCAGCCACGTAGTATATTGCCCAGTCACGTAGTATATTGCCCAGCCACGTAGTATATTGCCCAGTGATGGAGTATACAGCACAGAGCCACGTAGTATACAGACTTAAAATAAAAAATAAACATATACTCACCCTCCGATGAATTCTGGCCCTGTATCGCACGAGGCAGCTTCCAGTCCCAGGGTTGGTATGAGCGCAGGACCTGTGATGACGTTGCGGTCACATGACCGTGACGTCATGGCAGGTCCTTCTCACATACCATCCTTGGCACCGGAAGCTGCCGCTTGCATGGAGCGGGCACTGGAGCGTTGCGAGGAGCGGGAAAGGCGATGGAGGGTGAGTATAGCAGGTTTTTTCATTTTTTTATTATTTTTAACATGACATATTTTTACTATTGATGCTGCATAGGCAGCATCAATAGTAAATAGTTGGGGACACACAGGGTTAATAGCAGCGGTAACGGAGTGCGTTACACCGCGGCCCGTTACCGCTGCTATTAACCCTGTGTGAGTGGTGACTGGAGGGGATTATGGAGCGGGCGCTGATTGTGGGGAGTATAGAGCAGGCGCCGGGCACTGACTGCAGCGGAGGGACTAATCGGACTGTGCCCGTCGCTGATTGGTCGCGGCAGCCATGACAGGCAGCTGCCGAGACCAATCAGCGACGACAGACAGAGGCTGCGACCAATGAATATTCGTGAAAGAAAGAAAGACAGAAGGACAGACAGAAAGACGGAAGTGTGACCCTTAGACAATGATGTAATATATATATATATATATACATATATACTTCTCACCTGTGTCTTGCCTCTCTGTTGTTTTCTGTCTCTGTTCTCACATCTTTTCTGTCTCCCGCTCTGATTTTCATATTTCCTTCTGCCTCTTCTTCCTGCTTGTCCGTGGCTCCGCCCCCGACATTTAGCCCCGCCCCTCCATGGCTCTTCACATTGTGAGAGCTGTGACGCTGCTGGAGGGGCGGGATCGGAGCTTCTGCTGCTGACTGCAGGTGCGGGGGTGAGTCACAGCGTGTGTGACTGTGTGCCCCTGCTACACTGCAGCCAGCAACTCTGCACGGCCGCGCGCACTGCCAGCGCTCTGCTCCAGTCCTCATAATGCTGGGAGGAAGGAGCAGAGAATGAGTGCGCGCAGCCGTGCTGATAGCCGCCCCCACATTGTGCCGCCCGGGGCGGCCCGCCCCCCCCGCACCCGCCTTCCTACGCCACTGAGATTTAGCAAAGTGAGGCCCGACTTTCTGAACAGAGCGAGGATAGGAAAGGTAACTTTGCGGTCAACACAAAACCCTAAAAACCACGCAAAGGGGGCAAAAAGACCCTCCGTACCGAACTAACCGCACGGAGGTACACCCTCTGCGTCCCAGAGCTTCCAGCAAACAAATAGATAAGCTGGACAGAAAGAAAACAAACAAAATAGCAAAGGAAAACTTAGCTATGCAGAGCAGCAGGCCACAGGAACGATCCAGGAGGAAAACAAGTCCAATACTGGAACATTGACAGGAAGCCAGGATCAAAGCACTAGGTGGAGTTAAGTAGAGCAGCACCTAACGACCTCACCACATCACCTGAGGGAGGAAACTCAGAAGCCGCAGTACCACTTCCCTCCACCAATGGAAGCTCACAGAGAGAATCAGCAGAAGTACCACTTGTGACCACAGGAGGGAGCTCTGCCACAGAATTCACAACACTCATCACTTCAAATTATCTTGTTCCAGAAGTTTTGAGGCTTGTCTGTGCTGTTTTGTGTATTGTAGGCGAGATACTTTGTGGAATTTGTGCAGTAATCGCTTTCTTCTGGCAACTCGACCATGCAGCCTATTTTTCTTCAAGTTCCTTCTTATTGTGCTTCTTGAAACAGCCACAACGCTAGTTTTCAGAGAGTCCAGTATTTCAGCTGATGTTATATGTTGGTTTTTCTTTGCATCCAGAACAATTTTCTTGGCAGTTGTGGATGACACTTTTATTGGTCTACCTGAGCGTGGTTTTGTTTTTACAGAGCCCCTGATTTTCCATTTGTTAATCACAGTCTCAATGCTCCTGATTGGCATTATCAATTCCATGGATATCTTTTTATATACCTTTTCTTTTTTATACAATTCAACTACCTTTTCCCTTAGATCCATTGACAATTCTTTTGCTTTCCCCATGACTCACAATCCAGACACATCAGTGGCTGGATGAAAGATGCAAGAGTCTGTCTGGATCCCAGAAACTCACCTTTTATGCACACACACTGATTACAAGCAAACAGGTCACAGGTGAGGATGTTACCTTTAGTAACCATTCAAACCCATTTGTGTCAACATCTGTGCATGTTATGAGGCCAAAATCACCAGGGTATGTGAACTTTTGATCAGGGTCATTTGGGTGTTTTGGGTTGTCATTATGATTTAAAAAGAGAAAACCCAGTAGTTTGACAATAAACGGCTTCACTCAACCACTAACCATGAGTGGAGAAAAAGTTTTGGTGTTATCATTCATATTCTCTGGAAAAAAGGCCAAGAAAGCAAAAATTCTGCCAGGGTATGTAAACTTTTGAGCACAACGTTATGTTCTACCTCCAGTATTGTAGGACATGTTGATGGATGGTGTTGAGTGATGCAGTAAGGGAATACATTTAGCCAATTGATAATGGTTAGCAGTTTTATTAGGGTGGTCAAGTGCATAAAACTGCTTTCACGCAATGGGAGGTTAAGATGCTGCCAGACAACTTTTCTGATAGAAGAAAAATATTGGATCTGATGAAATTCAGGATCTGAACCTTTTCCCTTATTAGTTATGACTTGCAAGCTAGACGTTTGGTTGTCATTTCTAATGTTGAAAACGCTTCTACGCCAAGTCAAATGTATGGCGCCCGGTGTTCGAGCTATCTGTGATAATTGGTAGTCTTCATCACCGTGTTCTTGGGTGGTACTTTATGTGACAATACAGTTCATGACTTTTGACTTTTTAGTTACTGTCTATCATATAAATATTTAACACGTTCATTCATTGTTGATAACTGTCATTAGAAAGTTCCTAGGTCGTTACATTAAATATTCTACTGAATAGAAATTGGCCTTCACATTTAGCCAAAAGAAAACATGGTCTGAGGGAAAGAATGTCTTTTGCTATCATCTGCATTCAGTTATCTGTTTCTATTTTTCTAAAATGTCACCCTGATTATGAGACACAGCTCGGAGCTGGATACTAAAGCCAAAATGTTATGAATGTGTCCATTTCATGATTATTACAATGCATTGAATCTTTAAATGAGACCTTTATTTTTCTACATTTAAATGCAGCAAAAAAATTAAATAAAAGGCAAAATCTGCAAATGATTAAAGTGGAATATGTGATCAGAAAATGAGCTTCTATAATTGTTTTTTTTATAAATATGTAGTTTATCACTATCACAAGATTTCTCCTGGATGGTGGGGTGAAGTTGCTCTTGGAGGATGTTTAGATCCAATTCTTTATTCATTGCAGTGATCTTAGGCAAAATTGTGAGTGAGCCCCTCCATGGATGAGAAGCCCCCACACATGATGCGTTACTGTAGACAGACTTAGGACCCATGGTAGTTCTCATGTTATCGTCTACGGAAAATCTTTCTTCCAAACAGTTTACGGGCTTCATCAGAGAAAATAGCTTTACCTCAGTCTTCTGCAGTTGAATCCCTTTACTTTCTACAAAGTTATTTTCTCTGATGAAGCCCCCTTCAGACTGTTTGGAACATCTAGAAGAATGATTTTACAGAGAAGAAAAGATGGGTGCTACCATGAGTCCTGTGTCTGCCAACACTAAAGCCTCCTGAGAACATTCTCGTGTAGGGGCTTCTCATCCATGGAGGGGCTTGCTCACAATTTTGCCTGTGGTCAATTCTCAAAAAGTAGGTGGACAAACAAAAACACAGAAATTGTGAAAAACTCCATGCACTTGCAGCGCCCCAGGGTCCTGGTCGCTGCAGTAATGTTATTTTCCTCTAGGGGAGAGTGATATTATGTTTGGAGGCAAAGAAGGAGAACTGCATCAAGGTATCACAAACATGCAACACATTTCACACTCCAGGCCACCAGGGGGAGCTCTGCTCCTATTTATTAGGGCACTTTCCACACTTAAGTAAAACTGGTGACCTGTAGCGAAAGTGAGTTAGCTGCTGGCTGAGCTTCGCGACAGGGGTGGGATCCTGTCAGAGATCGAGGAAGAAGGACGCGGAGCTGTGCATGCCCTGAGAGCTGCCGCTTCCAGAAAGAGACACTGAAGGAGAACTGTATTGCAGAGAGGGTGAAAGAAGCCGTAGCAAAGGAGTGGATTCCAGGAGGGGATCAGCCCTACACGGGCTGCCTCCTTCTGAGGCGCAGGATCCCGGTAGCCAGAACACCGAGGGAGCAACGATCCTTTATGCCTTTCTCCAGAGACCGGTAGGACAGCTAATTTCATGTTACCTGCCCGCCCTACACCCAGGATGCAAGGTTGTACCCTTTAGAGGCTGGGGCATGATATAGTCCCTGTAAAACGACTCAAGCCACCGGTCATACGGGTTTGTCCTATCCTATCCGGGGGACAGAGAGAGAGAGACATAACATCTATAACATCTGTGAGGACCTTATGAGGAGCTTAGCAGTAAGGGACTACAACACCGCAGCACTAGAGGAAGGCTACTGATTTCTGCCTGGACAAGCAGACTCTGGACTTGCCTCCAAACCGGCCGGACTCTTTCTGCCCTGTGATCTGGTGCTCTGGACTGTGGACGCTGAAGTCTTCAGTAAAGGTAAAGAGACTGCAACCTTGTGTCCTCGTTCTTCACTGCGCCTCTCACCATCCACCATCTACACACTGGGAAGCCCTGGGGACATACTTCACCTGTGGGAACTTATACCATCTAGCTGCCATGACATCACCCCAGCGGACCCCTTAAGCAGCATTGGTCACCCTGACCGACCACCACAGGTGGCATCACAAACATTTCCCCTTTAAAGACACTTCCCTTTTACACAGACTTCCCAGGGCCACGGACCGGGTCAGCCACGTGACATGCCCCTGAGAACCGAAGGACTCGGTACCAAGTACCCCGCTGCCCTTTGGGGCGCTCCACACTGATAAGCCAAAAATGGGTGGTCATAAGTAAGAGTTTGGCTAAGAAGCTTATATGGAGCTGCCAGTGCGAAGGGCAGAAGTCTTGAAAAATAAGGGTCTACACTGGTAATATTGAGGCTTGCAATAAACTTGAGATATTTGTCAATAAAAATGTAAAAACTCTGAAAATTGTACTTCAGTAACATTAGAAATATCCGAATAATAGATCTAAAAACATCAAAGCAGCAAACTGTGTGAAAATTAAAATGTCCGTCAGTCTAGTTTTTGTCCATGACCGTACATTTGAGCCGCCATTAGGAGCCAAGGTTGTAAACTTCTTTGCAGGCTTTTTTTGCTGAGTTCTAATATTTGAAACATGACTATCCTTCATACACAGTAAGGTTTAGGTTATATTCCTGTTTCTGCTCCTCTGATGGACTACAACAATGGAAATAACCGATAAAGCTGGAAACAGAGCTCCACTGAGTAAAGTTCAAGGTCGTTTTGCCACTGAGAGATGGATAAACATGTTATTTTGGTATGAGCCAATGCTAACCACCCATAAAAGATCTACATTGTAAACCTTGAGAAGAAGTGCGACAAAAACCAGTCCGTAATGCTTCCTTTTATGGGAACACAACCACACTCTATATATTACCTTTCGGGAGCAAAGCAATGAGCCGCAGTCAGGATCCACTGGTCTGTCACTAAGGATCCTCCACAAATATGTGATCCTCTTACTTGTAAACTCGCCTGCCATGGCCATTCTCCTTCGTCTGCCCAAGATCCTCCAACAATACGGTACTGCAGTGTCTGTAAACCACAGTCTAAGGAGGGAAATAGGAGGTCAATGTCATGTGGGCTTTTACAAACTCATGTTTTCCTACAGATTTGAATGACTTTGGACTTCACTGTAGAATGAGGAGATCTCCTGAGCACAATCCCCTTTATTAGTTTGGAACTTCAGAGGTAATATTGATGACACTCATGGACACTCACAGAGAAGAATTGATGATCGGACCCACTTGGTTAAAAAGACTAGATTTATATATAGGGAATAGAGGGCTATATCTCAGGAATGGAGAAGCACAAGAAAAAACGATAGACAATTTCAGATTCAGGAAAACACTGGGAAAAAAAATTGACACCAAATAATATATTTGCAGCAAACGGTTATGTGACCGCCTGTCCTCTTTAATTACTAATGGGACCTTGTTGTCATTTCTTTACGAGATTCGTAAGCCCATTAAAACCAGTAGTCTAGGACAGACATATTACTTGTGTAGCATCATTTAGAGTGCTGTGGTTCTTCAGCTTTAGGGTATCGATTTTCTCAAAAAGATTGTACTATGTATGACCATATAAAACAGGTCATTAAAGGCACAAGCAAGCTTACTGCCCTTGATCCACTGACATCCTACTGCAACCATTGTTGCTCCATTATAAAGACCACCGTACACTGTAGACTGCTGTTCGGCCGACACCTATGAATAGCGACTCAATCGCCCAACCTCTACTGCATCCTTTGGCAGACCGAGAATTGAGGAATCAGCAATTCCAAATTGTACAAGCCGGATCCTCAACTCCCCATCTGTCATAGTAGAGCCGGTAGACCCCCATACACATTAGACTGTTGGCCGAGATTGCAGATATAGGAGAATTCAGCTGACCTCAGTCTAGTGTGTATGGGGATCGTAAGGGAGGTCATAAGTAAGGTATCCTTTCACCTTTGAGAGGTTGGAGACAGAACAATGAGCTCACTTACAGTTAAAGCACTGGGGCCTACTCTGTCATTGGGTCACTTACCGCCATCATGTTTTGTTATTTTATTATGAAGAGTTAATTTGTCATTTGCTGCATTTAGATCTGTTTTTAATGAAACTCTGCAGCATGACAAGGATGTTGTTAAAAATTAACTTTTCTGGCTACTTTTGGCTCGGAAATGGCAAGTGATCAAAAGACCACCTCATCTTGAAAAAATAAATAAATAAGTAAATGTAACGACATACTGAATAAATCAGCCCTGCACGGTAATAAGCCTGGGATTCATAACTTAATAAGTCGGAGGATTGTGTTATAGGTCTTCGCTCTTGATGAGTTCTCACCACAGTTCCGTTCGTCAGAGTGGTCCACACAGTCCATTACAGAGTCACATTGTGGATTAGTCTTTTTGACACAGCTCCCATCCGCACATCTGTAGTTGAAGGCGCCACATGGAACAGCTATGTAAGAGGCGGAAAAAAATAACACTGCAAATCAGAATCACATGGGCATCCGAAGTGTTCACTAATGTTTGACCCTCCACGCCACAGAATATAACCAAACTGACCATAAAAGAGAGCAAAGAAGGGTCGTAAAGTAGAGCAAACGGGTCTACACACTTAAGGAAAGAGTCCATATGCTGAGAATGTGGATGTGTTGAAGCCAAGATACTGCACAATGTTTCCGACCATTATTTCTTATATTAGTTTTGACCTGTTCAAAACTGTATCAAAACTTTTGGCACATAATAATAATAATTGTTGCTATTATTATTACTAATTATTATTATTGTTATTGCTATTATTATTGCTAATATTATTAGTTTTATTATTATTAATTATTATTATTATTATTACTATTATTGTTGCTATCATTACTTTTATTATTACTATTATTACTATTATTAATATTATTATTGTTAATTGTTATTATTATTACTATTATTATTATTATTATTGTTAATTGCTATAATTATTACCACTATTATTATTATTTCTATTATTATTACTATTATTATTATTATTATTACTATTAGTGCTATTATTATTACTATTATTATTGCTATTATTATTACTTTTATTATTATTACTAACTGTTATTATTATTATTACTATTATTATTGCTATTATTACTTTTATTATTACTATTATTACTATTATTAATACTATTATTGTTAATTGTTATTATTATTACTATTATTATTACAATTATTTTTATTATTATTATTACTATTATTGCTATTATTATTACTATTATTATTATTACTATTATTACTATTATTGTTAATTGCTATAATTATCACTACTATTATTATTATTTCTATTATTATTACTTTTATTATTATTATTATTACTATTAGTGCTATTATTATTACTATTATTATTGCTTTTCCTTTTACTATTATTATTATTATTATTAATGGTATTCATACTGCTCCAACAAATGAAGGGAACACTTGCATGTGACAGAATAACTTCAAATCAATGAAACTTCAGAGGTATCACAATCTGTCCAGTTTAAAAACACAAACGACTGTGAATATCTTTTATCTGCTTTGTTGCAAGTGAAAGTGACAACACGAGCACTGGAGAGGAACAGCAATACACCCCCAAAAAGAGAATGGTTGTGTAGGTGGTGGCCTCCTAACAATCACTCTTTCATACACCCCCAAAAAGAGAATGGTTGTGTTGGTGGGGGCCTCCGACAACCACTCTTTCCTTATGTTTCCTAACTCCTTCGTCTCTAGTTTTGTGTTTTGCTGGTGTCCTTGTCACTACTCGTAGAATGAGGTGATGCCTGCAGCCCATTCAGGTTATACAGATAGTTCAGCTCCTCCAGGACAGCACAGAAAAAAGTGCCATCACAAGAAGGTTTCTTGTGTCTTCTGGCATAGTCTCAAGAGCATGGAGCAGACACCAGTACATTGGTCTTTACACAAAGAGTTGGACAGGGACATAGGATGGTATCAACCATTAACCGTTAATTTCTCATTTGTGCAAGGAGGAACAGGATGTACAATGCTAGACACGAACAAAATGACCTCCAGCAGGTTACTAGTGTTTATGTTTCTGGCATGAGGACTGAATGTCCTGTATTGGGACCTTTGGTCAGGGCCCAGCACCATGCAGCTTCACTGGTCCGCCCTTGGCGCCCCATTCTCTTCACAGATGAGAGCAGGTTTATGCTGAACATGTGACAGATGTGAAGGAGACTGGAGTCGCTGTGGTCAACATTATACTACCTGTAACATCAACCAGCATAACCAGTTTAGCGGTGGATCAGTCTGAAGAGGCTCACATAATCCTCCATATGATAGCCACTGTCACTTTGACTGATGTTTGGTAGTCAGTGTCTGACCTTACACTGGTGAAATGAGTCCTGGATTCCTGTTTGTGCAGGACAGTGCCTCGTCTCACATGGCCAGAGTATGTGGGCAGCTCTTAGATGAGGAAGGTATTGAAGCCATTAACTGGCCCTCACGGTCCCAATACCTGAAGCCTATTGAGAACTTCTAGCAGTTCATGTATTAATACACTTGATGCCACCAAGTTTTGCCAAGAGTGTCCAGAAGCTCACTGGTGCCTTTATCCAGGTCTGGGAGGAGACCACAGGACGCCATTTGTTGTTATCTCATCAGTAGCATGCTCAGGCCTTCCCAGGACTGCTTATAGGCAAATGGGAGCCAAACATACTACTGAGTCACATTGTGAGTTGCCATGATAAAATTTATCCAAATAGGGTCTACCTGTGATAAAAATGATTTATTTAGATTTTTTGAGAGATTTAGAATTTTGGTTTCCAATGACTGCATCAGTTTCTTCTCGCTTTTTATTATCTAACGGTTTCAAAAACTGTGATTTTCTATACATATTTATGTCTAAGGGTATAATCATGAATTTACGTCAAAAATCCATATTGTTATACAACACGGTGTCCAGTTCTGATACATTTTATGAAGCAGTTTTTGACAACTATTACTTGTACCCAAATCATTCTTATGCAACTTCATCCCAATATCTGTCACCAAGGCACAATAAATCTACACCTCATCCTTGAAAAGTTACATGACAGGATCAAGCTTTTGTTCTGAATTGACGGGTGTGTTTTTTTTTACCAGATTATTGTCAGGAACTAAAGGGTTTGTGTCACAAATGTGATAGGTCAACCTGGGAGATCTGGGGACAGATTGTGAATCGTAGATCTTCCATTTAGCCTGTGTGTTTGGTTCCCATATTAAATAAGTTTGGTTTCCTTTGGTGCTGAACATGGTAATGCCCCTTTCTATGTTGGTCAGAAACATGCAGCTCCATTTCAGCTACTTCTGATCTGGTCGTTAACTCTTCCCATAAAACCTGGCCCGACCCTCTCTGTCCTGCCAGTGAAATCTTTGCTTCCTTGCTTTTAGGAGACGCTGTGCTGGATAGTTGTTCGTTGTTGCTATTGGAGATTCATCTTGTTGTGTTGTATGCTTAAGCTAAGTGTTTTGTAGAGAAGTTGTTGTAGAGGTGTTCTGTTTTACGTGTGTGTTTATCTTCTGGTTCCTTTTCCTGCTTAGTTTATTCCTCCCTGTCCCTTGCCTCCTTCCTATTATTGGTTGGTGCTTTTGTATGATAGAGGGTTTCTGATATCCCTGTTTTGTCTTATAATAATCTTTTTTTATATACAGCGCTAACATATTCCGCAGCGCTTTACAGTTTGCACACATAACTTCTGTGTCTTGTTCACAATTAAATTTCTGTCCCAAGCTCCATGGGGTTGGGGAGGGAACAGACCAGAGAATAACAGGAGCATAGTGAGGTTGGAGACTCAGGCCTCTCTACCATCAAGAGTACCCCCGGGACAGGGAAAGTTAGGGTCCCAGTTCCAGGGACAGTTTGAGGACCTCCTCCTCTACCTAAGACCTTCACAGTGTGACATTTTCACTGGCCCCACATTTTGTATCTTGGTATCGATCCCACTGCAGTCCTTGCCAAACAATTGCAGGGCCTGTTGCTTGAAGTGTCAGACCTGGAATCTGCAATTTCTACATTTCTGTTTTTTTTTCAGTCAAGATGGGGTGCAGAGTGCACATTAATGAGAAAAAAATGAACTTTTTTGAAATTGCCTAATGGCTGCAATGAAACAAAGAGCGAAAAATTAAAAGGGGTCTGAAAACTTTCTGAACCTACTGTATGACTGTGCCCAATTGAAGGGGGATGTCAATTATAAACCAACTAAATGAAACACATTTCATTTATTTCCTTGTTTTATTGTGGCATACAATAAAAATGTCATTGTGTTATCATTTTAGGCAGGGAAATGAGCGAGCGTGCTTGGATAAGGTGTTATCCGAGCTGGCTCATGTCCTAATCGAGTATTTCCGCTTGCTTGAAAAATAAGCTTGAGTCGCCAAACTGCATGTTTTGCGGCTGTATAACAGCCGCAACACATGCAGGGATGTCTGTTTGGTAGTCTATCCCTGCATGTGTTGTGGCTGGTGAACAGCCGCGAGACATGCAGCCATGGTGACTCGACCATTTTTTCCGGCACGCCGAAAATACTCTCATGTGTTTTTTTTTTTTTAAACAAACAAAGACAAAACCATAGGACGGAGAACAGAAAATACTTTGAGGACCCCTAGGTGATAGTATGGTAGAGATGTTACCTTCATGACATTGCTCTTCATCTGTACCGTTCACACAGTCATTGGTGCCATCACAGATCTGCTTGGTGGGGATACACTGCCCTCCTGGGCACTGGTATTGGGCAGGACAAACTAGGGTAAATAAATGAATATCTTACAGCGGCTGGTATACTAACTGCCAAATAAAAGAATGTCTAAAGTGATTGCTGTAATTATACCGACCACAGTTCCTCTCATCCAAGCCATTGGGGCAGTCCTTAATCCCATCACATAGTGGGACACACATCCCATCTAGTGTGCACAAGAATTCTCCAGGACAGGCTGTAAAAAAATATAACTTTGTAGATGTTCAGGAAAGTATACTGTACGTTTGTTATGTTTTAGAGAAAATGCTTAATTATGTAACTCACGATCCGTCTTGTTGTAGAGACGGTAAGAAACTTGGATCCCTGGCCCAGTTAGTGATCGGGGACAGGAAAAAGTTATGGTGATGTTATTAGTTATTCCTTCTACTCTCTGCGTGTAAGGTTGGAGCATCCTCAATCCACACATCCTGTAGGAAGTAACATGTCATAAGAACTCTGATCACGCTATATGCTATGTGTATACAATCTACAAATCCTCTACAATTTAGTGGAGATGGAGTAGTTCATGATTTATGAAGTATAGAAAATTACTTAGTAACTTAGAGGGTTGTGTATCTTTAAAAAACTTTTTTTTATTACCTAATTGAATGTATTTGGGCTTAAAAATCTTATTTGCATTTGGGTTTCCTTAAAATTTTGGGATGTAAGGAGTAAGGGTTCTCCTTGTCGAGAGTGACAAGCCAGACCTGGCATGCCAGAGTGAGAAGACTTACTGTATACGCCATGCATGCTCCTCTGGGAAATTAAATATGCAAATTGTCTCTTCAGAGGACTAGAACTCTAGAGCCAACTATTGGAAGCAGCGATCCTAAAAGTCACTATTGACCCTTTAACGAGCCTTGGCATAGGGCTTAAGGTAAAAGCCAAACCAAAATCTCAATTTGCAGACACGGTGTTTCGTGGTGCTACCTCTCCTCAGTGCAAAGTATGAAACTTGATTTGGCTGGGTGAGAGGCTTAAGACTTGGATCTAAGGGGTAAGGTTTCTCATTGTGGAGGGGGACAAACCAATAGGTGGCATCAGAGTTCCTCATTCTCTCTGAAGAGGCAACTTGCATATTTAATTTCCCATATACACGCATGCATAGCGTATATGTCTTCTCACTCTGACATGCCAGGCTTGGCATGTCACTCTCCAAAAGAAGAAACCTTACCCCTTAGAGCTCAGTTTTACACCTTGACAGCTTGACAATAGATGGTATAATTTATCTCCAGGTCAAAGTAGTGATACTTCCTACTGTACTTCCTACTGTACTTCCTACTTCCTACTGTACATGGTCACAGATGCCTACAAACATTCTAGGTCAGGCTTCTTTCACTGTAACAGGTTGCAGCAATGATGTTCTACAGCGATGACCTAACTGAACAGAACAAATGTGATTTGCTAGTTATAGGTATTTTGGAATGTGTTTATAATAACATATTTGTATTTCTCTATTTTTTCCTTTTACTATAGAACCCCTTTAACTGCAATGCTCTTATTTCATTAGATTTAAGCTAAGATGCTTCTTTTACTGATTAGCGATTAGCCTTACAACTATGTTGCTTATGTCTACATTAAATGCACACTAAAAGTAGTAAAAGAAGTCGTACCTCCGATTTTGGATGATCCACTGTCCTTGCGTACAAGGGGCAAATGTGTACTGTCCTGTAAGCTTATAGCCTTCGAACCTCAGAGCAAGCCCATACTCTGAAGAGGGGACCTGTCGTGATAATACGAGACCAAATTATAGCATATATATTAATCAAAGAGTAGAGGGCAAATAGGTCATAGGGTCTGATATATATAATACCATTTTATAGGGAGATCAGTCCACCGAGATCGTTTTTTCATGTGACAGGTTCCCTTTAACTAATTTGTTGAGATCTATTTGGTACTTTAAAGGGGTTTTCTCATTTCAGAAAACTCTTTTTCTCCAGTGGCAGTTTGTTTTAAAAAAAACTTACTGAGCTATACTCACCCTCCCTTTGTTCAGCTGTCACGGGTTACGGCGACAGAGAGGAGCCAGAAGACCACAGCGTCTGATTTCTCCTATTCCTGTACTGATTAGAAGCACTTTACCTTCTTATTAAATGGTGTAAATTTCTTTTGGCAGTGCAGGGGTTAATCTGCTCTATTTAGAGCTCCTGGAGCCTTAAGGCTCCCAGATGTGCACTGTAAGGCTACGTTCACATTGGCGTTCCGCCAATGTGCGTCGCTGTTGCGCCGGTGACGCAGCGGCGACGCAGCGGCGACGCGCCCCTATGTTTAACATAGGGGACGCGTGCGTTTTTTGCGTGGCGTTTTTCGACAAGTGCGTCGTTTCCGACGCTAGCGTCGGACGCAAGAAAATGCAACAAGTTGCATTTTCTGTGCGTCCGATTTTCGTCAAAAAACGACGCACGCGTCGCAAAACGCGCGCGTTTTTGCGTGCGTTTGCGCGCGTTTTTTCATGCGTCGCGCGTTGCGTCGCCGACGCAGGGCGGTGCAACGCTAGTGTGAACGTAGCCTTAGCTACTCCCATCTCCTATATAATCCTGACCCTGGCTAGCACTCATTGTCAGAGATAGCTTATGCTGCATGGCTAGTGGTTGTTGGAGGTTATTGGAGAAGGTGGATTTGGTGGATTTATCTGCGAGTGTTGCTAGGTTTTGAGCATGTGATAATTCCCTTTCTTCTCCCACTTTGGTTTAACCCCATCCTCCACTCCCTGGTGCATTCCTCTGTTATATGTGAGTCTATATTTGTATGTTTGGTATTTTTCATTACCCCTGTTCATATTACCTTGTTAGTCTGGTTGGTGTATAATGGTATGCTACTACTCCCCTCTTCCCTGGGTGGGGGAGGAGTACAGACTGAGGGCAGATTCAGGAGTTAAGGCAAGGAACGTGGCCCCAACATCTTCACCATCAGAAGTAATCCAGGGAACAGGGCGAGCTAGGGCGCCCCTAGCGTTAGGGACAGGGCAGGAGCCCATGGTCATGGGACACCAGGCAACTGACTCGTGACACCAGTGCTGAGTCTTCACCACTTTTCCCAATGTCCGTCAATGTCTGACTTTACATTGGCAACACTGCAGCCAATCGGTGAGCTCAGCCGATCTGTCCGAATTAACATTATGAGCTGTTGAGCTTACTAACTGACTGCTGTGCTGTCGACCTGGAGCAGTATCGTATACTTGCACTGAACCCGGGGACAGTGAGTAAAACGCAGTTTGTTTTTATTTCTGAAAGCAGAAAACAAAACTTGAATACAGTTATTGATAGAACCAATGATATGACTACATTGTGAATTTCCCAGATGGGATCACTCCTTTCATTGGTAAGAAACATTCTCCATGGTTTTGTATTTGACAGTATGGAAAAATAATCTCTTGTAAATATTCTAGTTTACAGCTGGTAAAGTGGAAAAAAGACACAAGTCCGTCAAGTTCGACTAGGTCTTTATTAGTTTCTTTAGGTATGAAAATACATTTTGCCTTCTAAGAATAAAAGATCAGAAAGAAACAATACCAACTCATGTAACAGGTAAAAAAGCAAAAACAATACCGCTGTAAGTCCTATACTCACTGTTATGTTCCAGGTGCAATATGGATAAGGTGGGTAGTAGAAGGGGTAATACGGTGTCCTCAGGTGACCCTGGACATGGAATCCTTTCTTCAATACAATGCCCCCTTCACAGGCTGTTAGCAAAAATAAATATCCGAATTTACCATTACTGAACAGAACATATTCAGAAATTTAATAAAACCCAAAACTTATTTTTAATTGCTTCAGTTAATTAAAAATTAAAAACCTAAGCACTTTTTGTTACACAAGGTCTACTTTTGTGTCTACAGCTCTTACGCAGATCTATGTGATCGCTTGCAAAATTGAAGGAGCTGTCAGGGACATTGATGATCCATCCATAGGAAAGGTCATCAATATGAGATTGGTGGGGTTTTGTCACCTGTCATCTCCACCGATCAGCTGATATCTGTTCTGGCAGTGGCTGGATGTAAGCAATGTATGGAGTGTAACACAGCAGCTCTGTATATTGTTTAGTGGCCACTGCCAAATACTGCAAGTCTCCTCTTTATTACACACCTGTCCCTGATATCTCAGGCTCTGCTTCCTTCACCTCGGTCCGCTGCCCTCTGCTGTGCTCCACATCACATTTTACAGGTTGCCCGGCGTGGCTCAATGACGACATCTCTCTAATTCTATTTAAAGCCCATGAGGCCATGCATATGTGTCTTAGGATTGAGTCTGAAGACTTTCATCTGGTGTACACCCCCTTTTACACCGTGCTTCAACTTGCTTCTATTCCCACTGGGTTCCACATCATCCATCCTGCTGCTCCCAAAATCCCTGATTGTGCCAAGACCTTGCTAACCACCTGCTTGTCGCACACACGCCAAAGGTCCATGTGCCCACCCAGACCAGTGGCTTAGAGGATTCATATCTCCAAGGTGAGCCTAAACTCTCCTATCCGAAAATAGTCACTGCCGGAGCAGATCTCAGCTGATTATGGGGACAATCAGACCCCCACAGATTATTAGTAGCATCTTTCCTAATATATTAATTAACACATAGTTGACTGATCATGAGTATTATAATTTAGAGTGGAATTCGCAATTCCTCAGGCTTCAGAAATATCCAACAAAACCGAGGCTAGAGTATAATGGAGGCTACATCAATATTGGTCCAATATTATTAAATATGCAAATTATGTGTACACGGGCTATAAAACGGTGTTTAAAGATGGACATACCCCAAATATACTTTTACTGCATCTAAAACAGTAGATGGGATGAGACCACATGTTAACGTAATTTCAGGTATTTTTCTGCTTTGCAAGGTGCCATAGAACAGACGGCTTTTTACATGAAGTTACCAGTGTCAGACATGGAACGTCTCGATGAAGAACGCAGATTGGTCTCGTTAAAGGTCACATATACATTTTATTGATGATTTTAAAGGCAATCGACTTGAACATTAGTTGTGAAAGGGCAAAACTAGACCGGTTCAGCAGGAATAGCCTTGTTTTATAAGGGGTCACATAGTGTGAGCTGAACAGGTTCTTCTGGTGCACACTGTACCCACCTGACGGGCAGTGGATTGCGCTTTACAATCTGAAATCTTGTTAAAAGAACCTGTTCTGGATTTGGTATAAATGTGTTCCTCACATCTGTGTTCCTAGACTACGAGTGTATGCTATGTATGTACCTTCCAGCTCTTCTAAGAGGGTAAGCACAGAACTCCTAATGCCCTGTTAGGTTAAGTACACATAATGGGATTTTGCTGAGTTTTTGACGCTGCATACTTTTGCTTTGCAAAAAACACGACGTCTCACACATTTGACCACATTTTTACCTGGGGCAGACTCTGTCCGAGGAAAAAAATATCAGCATGCCCGAGTTTGATGTGATATTCGGATCGCACTTGACCATTCAAGTCAATGAGTGTATGAGAAACATCGGACAGCACTCTGATGACATCTGATTTCCATGCACTGACACAATGGAGAAAATGGAGATTTTTTTCTCCATCTTCTCCACATCTGAGAGAATAAGATCACACTATGATCTCACTCTGATCGAACGTTGATCAGAGTGTTCTTTGCATAATTAGCCCGATTCACGCTCATGAGAGAATTTCTTGCCGTCTGCACCTGCCCTAAGCATGTAAAAAAGTTAATGTTTTTCTGGCCCAAATTCTATGCTGAATTATTTTATGATATATTTCCATAGGGTAGGGTTATTTTTCTGACTTCACAAATAGTATAAAGGGGTTATTCTTGTGATGTTTTTTTTTTTTCACGTCAGATGTGTTCCTAATACAATGGTATAGGATGTATTAGTTTTAATTTTATCTGTATCAATATGGTTCTAGGTCTCAGCAGTTCCACTTCTGACTCACTCTTCATGTGACCTGTGCTGTGCGTAAAAGAAGCTGGCTGATTGGCTCGAGTTACTTGAGTTGCTAAGCCACACCCCTTTTATGTCACGTGGATGTATAGACAGAAAGTGGGACTGGGTTATTCTAATAAGCAGTCAGCCAGCCCCCTTTACCCATAGTACTAATCAGGCGCCAAGACACAAAAACTTTCTAAACATAGACAGACTGACTCAAAAGATTGGGTCCCCATTGTTTTCAATGGGGTTCGGTTTTGGAGTAAAGTTTGGGTCAAGCACCAGAACCCGGGTCCGCTCATCCCTAGTGCTGCTCCTTCGCTTACAAATCATCAGCCTGGGGCCCCTATGCACATTAGACTGGCTGATCCCATTGATATCGGCAGGTTCCTCTCTGGCTTTCAGTCATGATTTGATTGACAGCTCGCTCTACACACATGCACTGCAGAGCCGGCTGTCAGTCAAAGCGCCAACCGGTGCTCACAGGATAGTGAGCGGTTCGGGGAGCAGTGATTGTGCATGCATGCCACTGATTATTATGGGCTCTGTTAAATGTCGGTTTTTAGAACGGAAGAAAAATTCCGGCATTGTGTGCTTTTTATTCACCTTCTTTTTCCAAAAACTGATACATAATGATTTATGGGGTCCGTTTTGGACATTAATTCCTTTTGTTTGTTCCTAAAATGAATAAGATAAACTGAATGTCCAAACCCAAAAGTATCCATATAACAGAATATTCAAAACGTTAATATTTCATTGATTGAACGGCTAGGATGGCAATATTCCATGGTTACCGCTAACAGATGCAATATTGTCTTCCATAACCGCCTTCTGTAAACGTATGGTGAATAAACTATTTGTATCCTCAAAGAATGTCAGAGTGCAGCCGTCAGGAATCACCAGAACGATTCTTAATTACCCCTTCATCCGTTACATCGAGGTGTGACGTGGTGTTGTGCTGTTTTGCATTGAATGTCATGTATACAGGGACAATTGCAATTACTTTCTACACTTCTGTTATTTCTTTGCCTGAATAGAAGCCACTGTTTAAGATTCCGTAATCCATTGTTATTGTATTTCACTACCTTCCAGGAAATGTTCTTGGCACTTTTCATACCTGGAAACGTTCTTTTTTAATAGGGATCAATAGCATGGCAATAAAAACAACAGCTAAAAAATCCAGCTATTCCTTTTCACTAAATTGTTTTATTTACTGAGCATTAGCAATCAAAATGCTGCACATGTAGCAACGTCCTAAATGCTGAAAACTAAATTCTGCCTTATGCACAATATGTTGGTTCCTTAAAGAGGTATTCTTAAGTTGTATCATGAACACTTCAGATCAATACAGTCTCCTTACTTACTGGTTTCTGGAAGGGAGGCCTCTACTCATTGAGTGACAATTCTGGTGATTAGCAGAGCTGTGATATTAGTAGAACTATAAAGCTCGGCACAAGATCTGCTGTAACACATTTAGTGGTTTGTTCTGGAGTCTACACTGTTTTAACTGTATCTGCATACACATAGAGAAGGACATTTGAACAAGCTCACAGCTTAGGACAGTGAGATCTGTGAGGAGCAGAGTTGTAGTTTTAGTAGTAATATAAAGCTGGGCACAAGATCTGCTGTAACACATTTAGTGATTTGTTCGGGAGTCTACACTGTTATCACTGTATTTGCATACACATAGAGAAGGGCATTTGAACAAGCTCACAGCTTAGGACAGTGAGATCTGTGAGGAGCAGAGTTGTAGTTTTAGCAGTATTATAAAGCTTGGCAGAAGTTCTGCTGTAACACATTTAGTGGTTTGTTCTGGAGTCTACACTGTTATAACTGTATTTGCATACACATAGAGAAGGACATTTGAACAAGCTCACAGCTTAGGACAGTGAGATCTGTGAGGAGCAGAGTTGTAGTTTTAGTAGTAATATAAAGCTGGGCACAAAATCTGCTGTAACACATTTAGTAATTTGTTTGGGAGTCTACACTGTTTTAACTGTATTTGCATACACATAGAGAAGGACATTTGAACAAGCTCACAGCTTAGGACAGTGATATCTGTGAGGAGCAGAGTTGTAGTTTTAGTAGTAATATAAAGCTGGGCACAAGATCTGCTGTAACACATTTAGTGATTTGTTCGGGAGTCTACACTGTTATCACTGTATTTGCATACACATAGAGAAGGGCATTTGAACAAGCTCACAGCTTACGACAGTGAGATCTGTGAGGAGCAGAGTTGTAGTTTTAGCAGTATTATAAAGCTTGGCAGAAGTTCTGCTGTAACACATTTAGTGGTTTGTTCTGGAGTCTACACTGTTATAACTAGTAACATAGTAACATAGTAACATAGTTAGTAAGGCCGAAAAAAGACATTTGTCCATCCAGTTCAGCCTATATTCCATCATAATAAATACCCAGATCTACGTCCTTCTACAGAACCTAATAATTGTATGATACAATATTGTTCTGCTCCAGGAAGACATCCAGGCCTCTCTTGAACCCCTCGACTGAGTTCGCCATCACCACCTCCTCAGGCAAGCAATTCCAGATTCTCACTGCCCTAACAGTAAAGAATCCTCTTCTATGTTGGTGGAAAAACCTTCTCTCCTCCAGACGCAAAGAATGCCCCCTTGTGCCCGTCACCTTCCTTGGTATAAACAGATCCTCAGCGAGATATTTGTATTGTCCCCTTATATACTTATACATGGTTATTAGATCGCCCCTCAGTCGTCTTTTTTCTAGACTAAATAATCCTAATTTCGCTAATCTATCTGGGTATTGTAGTTCTCCCATCCCCTTTATTAATTTTGTTGCCCTCCTTTGTACTCTCTCTAGTTCCATTATATCCTTCCTGAGCACCGGTGCCCAAAACTGGACACAGTACTCCATGTGCGGTCTAACTAGGGATTTGTACAGAGGCAGTATAATGCTCTCATCATGTGTATCCAGACCTCTTTTAATGCACCCCATGATCCTGTTTGCCTTGGCAGCTGCTGCCTGGCACTGGCTGCTCCAGGTAAGTTTATCATTAACTAGGATCCCCAAGTCCTTCTCCCTGTCAGATTTACCCAGTGGTTTCCCGTTCAGTGTGTAATGGTGATATTGATTCCCTCTTCCCATGTGTATAACCTTACATTTATCATTGTTAAACCTCATCTGCCACCTTTCAGCCCAAGTTTCCAACTTATCCAGATCCATCTGTAGCAGAATACTATCTTCTATTGTATTAACTGCTTTACATAGTTTTGTATCATCTGCAAATATCGATATTTTACTGTGTAAACCTTCTACCAGATCATTAATGAATATGTTGAAGAGAACAGGTCCCAATACTGACCCCTGCGGTACCCCACTGGTCACAGCGACCCAGTTAGAGACTATACCATTTATAACCACCCTCTGCTTTCTATCACTAAGCCAGTTACTAACCCATTTACACACATTTTCCCCCAGACCAAGCATTCTCATTTTGTGTACCAACCTCTTGTGCGGCACGGTATCAAACGCTTTGGAAAAATCGAGATATACCACGTCCAATGACTCACCGTGGTCCAGTCTATAGCTTACCTCTTCATAAAAACTGATTAGATTGGTTTGACAGGAGCGATTTCTCATAAACCCATGCTGATATGGAGTTAAACAGTTATTCTCATTGAGATAATCCAGAATAACATCCCTCAGAAACCCTTCAAATATTTTACCAACAATAGAGGTTAGACTTACTGGCCTATAATTTCCAGGTTCACTTTTAGAGCCCTTTTTGAATATTGGCACCACATTTGCTATGCGCCAGTCCTGCGGAACAGACCCCGTCGCTATAGAGTCACTAAAAATAAGAAATAATGGTTTATCTATTACATTACTTAGTTCTCTTAGTACTCGTGGGTGTATGCCATCCGGACCCGGAGATTTATCTATTTTAATCTTATTTAGCCGGTTTCGCACCTCTTCTTGGGTTAGATTGGTGACCCTTAATATGGGGTTTTCATTGTTTCTTGGGATTTCACCTAGCATTTCATTTTCCACCGTGAATACCGTGGAGAAGAAGGTGTTTAATATGTTAGCTTTTTCCTCGTCATCTACAACCATTCTTTCCTCACTATTTTTTAAGGGGCCTACATTTTCAGTTTTTATTCTTTTACTATTGATATAGTTGAAGAACAGTTTGGGATTAGTTTTACTCTCCTTAGCAATGTGCTTCTCTGTTTCCTTTTTGGCAGCTTTAATTAGTTTTTTAGATAAAGTATTTTTCTCCCTATAGTTTTTTAGAGCTTCAATGGTGCCATCCTGCTTTAGTAGTGCAAATGCTTTCTTTTTACTGTTAATTGCCTGTCTTACTTCTTTGTTTAGCCACATTGGGTTTTTCCTATTTCTAGTCCTTTTATTCCCACAAGGTATAAACCGCTTACACTGCCTATTTAGGCATACACTAACTGTATTAGCATACGCATATAAAAGGACATTTGAACAAGCATACAGCTTAGGACAGTGAGATCTGTGAGGAGTAGAGTTGTAGTTTTAGTAGTATTATAAAGCTCGACACAAATTCTGCTGTAACACATTCAGCTGTCAGTGTTTCTTCTGAGTCTACACTTTTACCACTTTGTTTTCAAATTGAGATCTCTGGGCATTTGAATAAACACATGGCTCAGGAAATGAGAACAGCAATTAGGAAACCTACATTGGGAAAAAATTATGCTGCAGGTTGGTGATTTTGAAAGATTTATAACAGCAACTTGTCAGGAGCTGAGAGGGAATGGGAGAGAGGTGAATGGCTATCTGCTATATAGAAATCAATGGGCTGGAGAGCTGACTGGGATGCTAGAAGTTAAGTCCTCTCCTGGAATGTAGCTACTGTGCACTCTTGGCCATGGTCAGGGCAGGCACAAGTGGCTGAGCTCCATGGAAACTAGCTGTACACCAGAAAAGATAAAAGCTGTCATTGCAGGAGAATGACAGCAAATAGGAAAATCAAGTCCCTTGCAAACTTGCTTATTTTTATTATTTAACTAATAAAATCAATTTAATAACTTGAGAACACCCCTTTAAAATTAAATATGTCATTGTTTAGATCAAGTTTTTATAATAAATTGTTTTGTAAAAAATTTGGGGCATTTTTTTTATATTTTTTCACATTACCTTCTGTATGAAAAAATCTTAAAATATTGCAATTTTCAGTCTAGTCACCAACTTAGTATTATTCCGATACTTCCTGTGCTGTAGAGATCGCTTTTCAGTGGTCTCATTATTATCACAGACAGAATTACAATGATAGATATCACCTATAAACAGTACAGATGACACAGGATTCATCATTCACAATAGGTAATGTAAGATTATCTCCTCCTCTTCTCTGCACAATGACCTCTGCACAGATCATGGATGATGCCTACAAAACTCTCTTATAGAAGTCAAACATTCAGAACCTGATTATACTGTGGAGACCCCAGGAACCAACCACCCCAGCTCCGTAGGGAGAGGAAAAGAGGTCATTCTGTGAGATTATGAAAAGGGTCTGGGTATGACTGGGAAGGGCCAAAACCCCTTCCTGATTGGTCTATTACTGGGAAACAATTGAAACAAGTTTACGAATTGTGGCCCTTTCCCTGTAACTCAGTGCCCACGATTACTATCTTTGCCCTATGCAGCTGCTGTGACGCATGTCTCTAAATGCTGTTAACAGTAGATATGGCATGATGTCTTCCCTATAATTCTGTACAGGTAATAGAATAACAAAATCTACAATCATGGAAAACAAATCAGATTAGAAAAAACAGAAAAACAATATAGGGAATCTTACAATGAGCTATTGCAACTACTAAATGGCATGAGGAATGCTTGCTGCCAATACTTTTCCCCCATAGTAGGAAGCCATATGCGAAACGCGCGTCGGGGTACTCCTTTTGACGGCCACATAGGTTTATTCCACCTTACTATATTTAATTTTTATATTTTTGGCATACTAGGTATATACCCCTTCTCTTTAAACCTTCCTCTTTAAACCTTCCTTTATTAGGATCATCCAGCCTTATTTTGGCTGGATCCTTACAATCATGTGCATGGGTCCACATTGATCCCAGGTGCAGTAGCCTTTTATTTGGCATATGATCAGCATCATCTAATAGACATATAAGAGATTCCCCTTTACTTTTTAATATGGATTATTTTGTGCCAATCAGAAAGTACTTTGTTCCACCATTCTTACTTTTGTTTATTAATATATATAATTCTTGAAAAAAAGTATACTGAGGTTAATGTAGCGTTTTTTGCACCTGGTAGAACTTGGCAGGACTTTGTTCCATTGTGTGTTCTATTTCTATGATACATGCCTTTAGGAAGTATGGAAATCTTTTTGATGAAGTTTTTACCCCCAATGAATTATTAACTTTTTTTGATCATGAAGGAAAGTTTTTTTCTGCTGTGGTTTTGCTTATGTCTGATACTCTCCTTTTAAACAAAACTCTTTTGATGAATTGTTTGATAATTGTTTAATAATGATAATAATTTTTACAATTTGGCTTGTACTCCTTTATGTGTATATGACTTTGCAGCTGAGCTTTTGGGAGAGCCTTTATCATTGGTAGTCAGTCTGGTAACTCCTTCCCCCATGAGTAGTAGGCAGGCACTGCTATGGGGCATGGAATGGTACCTTTTAGTGTATGAGGATCTAGACCGTACAGGGATATTTCCATCTCCAAGATCCAATCCCAATATGTAGTAGGTGTAATAATAATAATATTAGCAAATATCTCCAATTAGAAATATATAGTTCTTCTGATTCGTTATGTCTCCTTTCTCACGTGCAGGCATTGCAGGACCTTAGGTGTCTATGGTTACAACCACTAGCAACTATCTAACTGTCACTATACTAGTGGTCGTAACCTTGGATACCTAAGGTCCTGCAATCCCTGCACATGAAAAAAGAGACATAGCGAATCAGAAGAACTATAATACATTTATAATTGGAGGAATTTGCTAACATTATGTTGTAGGCTACATATTGTAATAGAATCCTGAAGATGGGAATACCCCATTAAGATTAAGATTTTCTGCACCATTTTGGCACCTATTATGTAAATTAGGTTACTTGAGATTTTTTTCATTGTGTTTTTGTGTGCGTTTTTTTTACCTGCATTTTTATTACATTTTTGACTTTGCAGTTTTTGTTTCTTGTTGGCATGTTCTATTTTAAATAAAGATGCTTTGGTTTTGATACTTCCTGGCATTTGCATTTTGATAACATTTTATTGATACCGTCATGTGCAGAATACATTCATTTTTAATGCGCTTCTGCAGCGAAAACACACAAATGCCAATGCGATTTTTACTTATTGATCAGACTCAGTTTGTACCTCCAACACAATGATTAGCAAAGGTGACATTTTGTGACAATACTTCTAGTAGGGGCTCGCTCACACGAGCGTATACATCAAACGAGTGCTATGCGATCTCTTATCAGCTAGCACTCGGACTGATCAGAGTCATACTGATTAGACATGAGAACAAAAATCACAGCATGCTGTTACCAGCAGCAAAAATCAGATGCCACTCGCCCATTCAAGTCTATGGGTGCGTGGAAAACATTGGAAGTCTATGGGTGCATAGAAAACATTGGAAGTCTATGGGTGCGTGGAAAATATTGGAAGTCAATGGGTGCGTGGAAAACATTGGAAGTCTATGGGTGCGTGGAAAACATTGGAAGTCTGTGGGTGCGTGGAAAACATTAGGAGTCTATGGGTGCGTGGAAAACATTAGGAGTCTATGGGTGCGTGGAAAACATTAGGAGTCTATGGGTGCGTGGAAAATATTGGGAGTCTATGGGTGCGGGGAATACATTGGGAGTCTATGGGTGCGTGGAAAACATTGGAAGTCTATGGGTGTGTGAAAACATTGAAAGTCTATGGGTGCATGGAAAACATTGGAAGTCTATGGGTGCGTGGAAAACATTGGAAGTCTATGAGTGTGTGAAAACATTGGAAGTCTATGGGTGCATGGAAAACATTGGAAGTCTATGGGTGCGTGGAAAACATTGGAAGTCTATGGGTGCGTGGGAAAATATTGGAAGTCAATGGGTGCGTGGAAAACATTGGAAGTCTATGGGTGCATAGAAAACATTGGAAGTCTATGGGTGCGTGGAAAATATTGGAAGTCAATGGGTGCGTGGAAAACATTGGAAGTCTATGGATGCGTGGAAAACATTGGAAGTCTATGGGTGCGTGGAAAACATTGGAAGTCTATGGGTGTGTGGAAAACATTGGAAGTCTATGGGTGCGTGGAAAACATTGGAAGTCTATGGATGCGTGGAAAACATTGGGAGTCTATGGGTGCGTGGAAAACATTGGAAGTCTATGGGTGCGTGGAAAACATTGGAAGTCAATGGGTGCATAGAAAACATTGGAAGTCTATGGGTCAGTGGAAAATATTGGAAGTCAATGGGTGCGTGGAAAACATTGGAAGTCTATGGATGCGTGGAAAACATTAGGAGTCTAGGGGTGCGTGGAAAATATTGGAAGTCAATGGGTGCGTGGAAAATATTGGAAGTCAATGGGTGCGTGGAAAACATTGGAAGTCAATGGGTGCGTGGAAAACATTAGGAGTCTATGGGTGCGTGGAAAACATTGGAAGTCTATGGGTGCGTGGAAAACATTGGAAGTCAATGGGTGCGTGGAAAACATTGGAAGTCTATGGGTGCGTGGAAAACATTGGAAGTCTATGGGTGCATAGAAAACATTGGAAGTCTATGGGTGCGTGGAAAATATTGGAAGTCAATGGGTGCGTGGAAAACATTGGAAGTCTATGGATGCGTGGAAAACATTAGGAGTCTAAGGGTGCGTGGAAAACATTAGGAGTCTATGGGTGCGTGGAAAATATTGGGAGTCTATGGGTGCAGGGAATACATTGGGAGTCTATGGGTGCGTGGAAAATATTGGGAGTCTGTGGGTGCGTGGAAAACATTGGAAGTCTATGGGTGCGTGGAAAACATTGGAAGTCTATGAGTGTGTGAAAACATTGGAAGTCTATGGGTGCATGGAAAACATTGGAAGTCTATGGGTGTGTGGAAAACATTGGAAGTCTATGAGTGTGTGAAAACATTGGAAGTCTATGGGTGCATGGAAAACATTGGAAGTCTATGGGTGCATGGAAAACATTGGAAGTCTATAGGTGCGTGGGAAAATATTGGGAGTCTAAGGGTGTGTGGAAAGTACTGGGAGTCTATGGGTGCATGGAAAACATTGGAAGTCTATGGGTGTGTGAAAACATTGGAAGTCAATGGGTGCGTGGAAAACATTGGAAGTCTATGGGTGCATAGAAAACATTGGAAGTCTATGGGTGCGTGGAAAACATTGGAAGTCTATGGGTGCATAGAAAAAATTGGAAGTCTATGGGTGCGTGGGAAAATATTGGAAGTCAATGGGTGCGTGGAAAACATTGGAAGTCTATGGGTGCATAGAAAACATTGGAAGTCTATGGGTGCGTGGAAAACATTGGAAGTCTATGGGTGCATAGAAAACATTGGAAGTCTATGGGTGCGTGGAAAATATTGGAAGTCAATGGGTGCGTGGAAAACATTGGAAGTCTATGGATGCGTGGAAAACATTAGGAGTCTAGGGGTGCGTGGAAAACATTAGGAGTCTATGGGTGCGTGGAAAATATTGGGAGTCTATGGGTGCGGGGAATACATTGGGAGTCTATGGGTGCGTGGAAAATATTGGGAGTCTGTGGGTGTGTGGAAAGTATTGGGAGTCTATGGGTGCGTGGAAAACATTGGAAGTCTATGGGTGTGTGAAAACATTGGAAGTCTATGGGTGCGTGGAAAACATTGGAAGTCTATGAGTGTGTGAAAACATTGGAAGTCTATGGGTGCATGGAAAACATTGGAAGTCTATGGGTGCGTGGAAAACATTGGAAGTCTATAGGTGCAACCAGAACACATGAGCTGCGCGCACAGTGAACAAGCCAGTAGAGACATGTTCACACCACCAAGAGACTTGAAAACACAAAAAAGCACAGTAAAACCAAAAACACACTGTTGCAAAAAAATCACAGTGGACAGCAAGTGCTAGTAAAAAGATGGAAAAAACAGGGTATTTGGTTGATACGTTTTTTGCAAAAAATGTATATTAAGTCGCTCTACCAAACGTCAAGGTATACCCATATCAGAGCACATGGACATTCCTTTTCTGAATCCTGCTCATACAGGTATTGTACATATGACCAGGTTTTAAATACATCAGATAGGGATTACATACATTAGTTAGGACTGCTCTGATATGGGTATACCTTGACGTTTGGTAGAGCGGCTTAATATACATTTTTTGCAAAAAACGTATCAACCAAATACCCTGTTTTTTCCATCTTTTTACTAGCACTTGCTGTCCACTGTGATTTTTTTGCAACAGTGTGTTTTTGGTTTTACTGTGCTTTTTTGTGTTTTCAAGTCTCTTGGTGGTGTGAACATGTCTCTACGGGCTTGTTCACTGTGCGCGCAGCTCATGTGTTCTGGTTTCATATAATTGTTTTCTTGTGTCTACAAGACTGGGGAGGCCTCCACCCCTCTTTTTTTGAGCTGTGCGCACAGGAGCCGTTCTGTCCAGCGTGTCCACATGGACATTCCTTTTCTGAATCCTGCTCATACAGGTATTGTACATATGACCAGGTTTTAAATACATCAGATAGGGATTACATACATTAGTTAGGACTGCTCTGATATGGGTATACCTTGACGTTTGGTAGAGCGGCTTAATATACATTTTTTGCAAAAAACGTATCAACCAAATACCCTGTTTTTTCCATCTTTTTACTAGCACTTGCTGTCCACTGTGATTTTTTTGCAACAGTGTGTTTTTGGTTTTACTGTGCTTTTTTGTGTTTTCAAGTCTATAGGTGCGTGGGAAAATATTGGGAGTCTGTGGGTGTGTGGAAAGTACTGGGAGTCTATGGGTGCATGGAAAACATTGGAAGTCTATGGGTGCGTGGAAAATATTGGAAGTCAATGGGTGCGTGGAAAACATTGGAAGTCTATAGGTGCGTGGGAAAATATTGGGAGTCTGTGGGTGTGTGGAAAGTACTGGGAGTCTATGGGTGCATGGAAAACATTGGAAGTCTATGGGTGTGTGAAAACATTGGAAGTCTATGGGTGCATGGAAAACATTGGAAGTCTATCGGTGCGTGGGAAAATATTGGAAGTCAATGGGTGCGTGGAAAACATTGGAAGTCTATGGGTGCATAGAAAACATTGGAAGTCAATGGGTGCGTGGAAAACATTGGAAGTCTATGGGTGCATAGAAAACATTGGAAGTCTATGGGTGCGTGGAAAACATTGGAAGTCTATGAGTGCATAGAAAACATTGGAAGTCTATGGGTGCGTGGAAAATATTGGAAGTCAAAGGGTGCGTGGAAAACATTGGAAGTCTATGGATGCGTGGATAACATTAGGAGTCTAGGGGTGCGTGGAAAACATTAGGAGTCTATGGGTGCGTGGAAAATATTGGGAGTCTATAGGTGCGGGGAATACATTGGGAGTCTATGGGTGCGTGGAAAATATTGGGAGTCTGTGGGTGTGTGGAAAGTATTTGGAGTCTATGGGTGCGTGGAAAACATTGGAAGTCTATGGGTGTGTGAAAACATTGGAAGTCTATGGGTGCATGGAAAACATTGGAAGTCTATGGGTGCGTGGAAAACATTGGAAGTCTATGAGTGTGTGAAAACATTGGAAGTCTATGGGTGCATGGAAAACATTGGAATAGGGTTGAGCGAAACGGGTCGAACATTTTCAAAAGTCGCCGACTTTTGGCGAAGTCGAGTTCCATGAAACCCGATCCGACCCCTGTGCGTGGTCGGCCATGCGGTACGCGACTTTCGCGCCAAAGTCGCGTTTCAATGACGCGAAAAGCGCCATTTCTCAGCCAATGAAGGTAAACGCAGAGTGTGGGCAGCGTGATGACATAGGTCCTGGTCCCCACCATCTTAGAGAAGGGCATTGCAGTGATTGGCTTGCTGTCTGCGGCGTCACAGGGGCTATAAAGGGGAGTTTCCGCCGACCGCCATGTTACTGCTGCTGATCTGAGCTTAGGGAGAGGTTGCTGCCGCTTCGTCAGAAGCAGGGATAGCGTTAGGCAGGGTCCATTAACCACAAAACCGCTTGTGCTGTAGCGATTTCCACTGCCCAACACCACCTTCGGTGTGCAGGGACAGTGGAAGCTCCTTTTTTTTTTTTTTCCTCAGCGCTGTAGCTCATTGGGCTGCCCTAGAAGGCTCCCTGATAGCTGCATTGCTGTGTGTACGCCGCTGTGTAAACCAACTGCTTTTTTCAAAGCACAAATCCTCTTGTTCCTTCCTTTCTGCACAGCTATCTTGTTTGTTTGTCCACACTTTTTATTTAATTTGTGCATCAGTCCACTCCTTATTGCTGCCTGCCATACCTGGCTGAGATTACTGCAGGGAGATAGTAATTGAAGGACAGTTCCTTTTTTTTTTTTTTTTTTTTTTTGTGGGAGATTAAGATTGACATTTCTGCTAGAGTGCCATCTCTGTCTGTGTCATCTCTCACTCAGTGGGCCATAGAAAGCCTATTTATTTTTTTGCTTGATTTGGGTTCCAAAATCTACCAGAAAAAATCACAACATCAATCAGTGGGAGAAAAATATTGGCCTCAGGGCTTGTGTGCCACTCCTTACTCCTGTGTGTGCCATCTCTCACTCAGTGGGCCATAGAAAGCCTATTAATTTTTTTGCTTGATTTGGGTTCTAAATTCTACCTGAAAAAATCAATAAATCAATCAGTGGGAGATTAATATTGGCCTTTGGGCTTGTGTGCCAGTCCTAAGCGTGCCATCTCTCTCTCTCTCAGATAGTGGGCCATAGAAAGCCTATTTTTTTATTATTTTATTGGGTTTATAAATTTTCCCTGGAAAAAAAAAAAAAGTGGGAGATTAATATTGGCCTCTGGGCTTGTGTGCCAGTCCTGAGCGTGCCATCTCTCTCACAAATAGTGGGCCATAGAAAGCCTATTTATTTTTTTGGTTGATTTGGGTTCATAATTCTACCTGAAAAAATCAATCAATCAATCAGTGGGAGATAAATATTGGCCTTTGGGCTTGTGTGCCAGTCCTAAGCGTGCCATCTCTCTCTCTCAGATAGTGGGCCATAGAAAGCCTATTTATTATTTTTTTTTTTATTGGGTTTATAAATTTTCCCTGGAAAAAAAAAAAAAGTGGGAGAATAATATTGGCCTCTGGGCTTGTGTGCCAGTCCTGAGCGTGCCATCTCTCTCACAAATAGTGGGCCATAGAAAGCCTATTTATTTTTTGGGTTGATTTGGGTTCCTAATTCTACCTGAAAAAATCAATCAATCAATCAGTGGGAGAAAAATATTGGCCTCAGGGCTTGTGTGCCACTCCTTACTCCTGTGTGTGCCATCTCTCACTCAGTGGGCCATAGAAAGCCTATTAATTTTTTTGCTTGATTTGGGTTCTAAATTCTACCTGAAAAAATCATTAAATCAATCAGTGGGAGATTAATATTGGGCTTTGGGCTTGTGTGCCAGTCCTAAGCGTGCCATCTCTCTCTCTCAGATAGTGGGCCATAGAAAGCCTATTTATTATTATTTTTTTTATTGGGTTTATAAATTTTCCCTGGAAAAAAAAAAATGGGAGATTAATATTGGCCTCTGGGCTTGTGTGCCAGTCCTGAGCGTGCCATCTCTCTCACAAATAGTGGGCCATAGAAAGCCTATAAATTTTTTTGCTTGATTTGGGTTCCAAAATCTACCAAAAAAAATCACTAAATCAATCAGTGGGAGATTAATATTGGCCTCTGGGCTTGTGTGCCACTCCTGACTCCTGTGTGCGTCATCTGTCACTCAGTGGGCCCTAGAAAGCCTATTTTTTGTTTTATTTGTTTTCTAAATTCTCCCTGAAACAATCATTTTATTTTCTTTGGTTTCTAAATTATTCCTGAAAAAAATCATTTTTTTTGTATTTTTTTTTCTCTCAAGTCTCCCTGAAAAAAAAAAAAAAAAAAAAAAAATCTGTGGGAGATTCATATTGCCCCTTCTGCTTGTGTGCCAGTCTTGACTCCTGGGTGTGCCATCTCTCTCTCTCTCCCCAATTGTGGGCCATAGAAAGCCTATTAATTTTTTTGCTTGATTTGGGTTCCAAAATCTACCAAAAAAAATCACTAAATCAATCAGTGGGAGATTAATATTGGCCTCTGGGCTTGTGTGCCACTCCTGACTCCTGTGTGCGTCATCTGTCACTCAGTGGGCCCTAGAAAGCCTATTTTTTGTTTTATTTGTTTTCTAAATTCTCCCTGAAACAATCATTTTATTTTCTTTGGTTTCTAAATTATTCCTGAAAAAAATCATTTTTTTTGTATTTTTTTTTCTCTCAAGTCTCCCTGAAAAAAAAAAAAAAAAAAAAATCTGTGGGAGATTCATATTGCCCCTTCTGCTTGTGTGCCAGTCTTGACTCCTGGGTGTGCCATCTCTCTCTCTCTCCCCAATTGTGGGCCATAGAAAGCCTATAAATTTTTTTGCTTGATTTGGGTTCCAAAATCTACCAAAAAAAATAACTAAATCAATCGGTGGGAGATTAATATTGGCCTCTGGGCTTGTGTGCCACTCCTGACTCCTGTGTGCGTCCTCTCTCACTCAGTGGGCCCTACAAAGCCTTTTTTTTTTTTTCCTAAATTCTCCCTGAAACAATCATTTCATTTTATTTGTTTTATAAATTCTTCTGTAAAAAATAATTTTTTTTTAATTTTTTTTTTTTCTGAAGTCTCCCTTTTAAAAAAAACAAACACAAATCAGTGGGAGATAAATATTTACATTTGCGCTTCAGTGACAGTCCTGCGTGTGTGCCATCTCATTTGTTGCCAACAACAACCGAGTGTGTAACATTGTGGCTGATTTTCGTTGTGGTCTCACCCACCTGTAAAGGGGTAGCTAAATCATACTGAAGTTATAGCTCACCGTGTAAGTTGTGTGACAGCAACAAATACCGTTCGTTTGGTAACGTTTTTAAAACAATGAGGAAGTCTGGTGGAAGAGGTCGTGGCCGGGGGCGTTCATTGTCAGCTGGTAATGAGGGTAGTGGTAGTGGTGGAGCATCAGCTGGTCGTGGGAAAAAAAATATTGCACCTAAGTCTGGAGCTGTGGAGCCAGGTTCGTCGTCTGGCTACACAAGGCCTCGAACGCTCCCTTTTCTGGGAGTAGGAAAACCGCTTTTAAAGCCGGAGCAGCAAGAGCAAGTTTTGGCTTATCTTGCTGACTCAGCCTCTAGCTCTTTTGCCTCCTCTCGTGAAACTGGTAAATGTCAAAGCAGCGCGTCGTTAGTGGATGTTCACGGTCAGGGACAAGTCGCTTCCTTGTCCTCTTCAGCAAAAACAACAACAGAGAAGAATGCAGCTGGCGACACAACGGGTTACTCCATGGAGCTCTTTACACATACCGTCCCTGGCTTAGAAAGTGAAGCAGTTAACAGTCCATGCCCATTACAAGTTGAATCTGACATGGAGTGCACTGATGCACAGCCACAGCCAGACTACTATCCTGGTCCTTTGACTCAGACCACAACATTGCCATCGCAGGGTGCTGATCAAGAATCAGACCCTGATGAGACTATGTTGCCCCATCACGAACGCTATACCACCGACCGACACGGTGACACAGACGAAGTTGCACACGAGCTACAAGAAGAGGTAATAGATGACCCAGTTCTTGACCCCGATTGGCAGCCATTGGGGGAACAGGGTGCAGGCGGCAGCAGTTCTGAAGCGGAGGAGGAGGGGCCGCAGCAGGCATCAACATCGCAACAGGTTCCATCTGCCGGGCCCGTATCTTGCCCAAAACGCGTGGCAAAGCTAAAACCTGTTGGAGGACAGCGTGGCCATCCGGTTAAAGCTCAGTCTGCAATGCCTGAAAAGGTATCCGATGCTAGAAAGAGTGCAGTCTGGCATTTTTTTAAACAACATCCAATTGATCAGCGCAAAGTCATCTGTCAAAAATGTTCAACTACCTTAAGCAGAGGACAGAATCTGAAAAGTCTCAATACAAGTTGCATGCATAGACATTTAACCACCATGCATTTGCAAGCCTGGACTAACTACCAAACGTCCCTTAAGGTTGTAGCACCCTCGGCCAATGAAGCTAGTCAGCAACGCAACATCCCTTCCGGCAGTGTAGGGCCACCATTTTCCGCACCACCTGCAGTATCTGTGCAGGTTTCTTTGCCAGGCCAAAGCCGTCAGGGTCAGGGAATCACCAGTTTCGTAGTAGGAAACACTGCATCTAGGGCACCGGTGGCAACAATACCATCTCCCACCGTCTCTCAGTCTGCCATGTCCACCGGCACCCCCGCTAGTTCCACGATCTCCAGCTCTCCAGTCCAGCTCACCCTACATGAGACTATGGTTAGAAAAAGGAAGTACTTAGCCTCGCATCCGCGTACACAGGGTTTGAACGCACACATAGCTAGACTAATCTCGTTAGAGATGATGCCCTACCGGTTAGTTGAAAGCGAAGCTTTCAAAGCCCTGATGGACTACGCTGTACCACGCTACGAGCTACCCAGTCGACACTTTTTTTCCAGAAAAGCCATCCCAGCCCTCCACCAGCATGTTAAAGAGCGCATCGTCCATGCACTCAGGCAATCTGTGAGCACAAAGGTGCACCTGACAACAGATGCATGGACCAGTAGGCATGGCCAGGGACGTTACGTGTCCATCACGGCACACTGGGTAAATGTGGTGGATGCAGGGTCCACAGGGGACAGCAAGTTTGGGACAGTTCTGCCTAGCCCACGGTCTAGGAAACAATTGGCTGTAGCCGTTCGCACCCCCTCCTCCTCCTCTTCGTCCTCCTGCAGAAGCGAGAGCTCGTCCACAGACCGCAGTCGCACAACCACTCCATCCGCAGCTGCCACTGTTGCACACCAGGTCTCCCATTATGGGGCAGCTACTGGCAAACGTCAGCAGGCTGTATTGGCTATGAAGTGTTTGGGCAACAACAGACACACCGCGGAAGTTCTGTCCGAGTTCTTGCAGAAAGAAACGCAGTCGTGGCTGGGCACTGTAGATCTTGAGGCAGGCAAGGTAGTGAGTGATAACGGAAGGAATTTCATGGCTGCCATCTCCCTTTCCCAACTGAAACACATTCCTTGCCTGGCTCACACCTTAAACCTGGTGGTGCAGTGCTTCCTGAAAAGTTATCCGGGGTTATCCGACCTGCTCCTCAAAGTGCGTGGACTTTGCTCACATATCCGCCGTTCGCCCGTACACTCCAGCCGTATGCAGACCTATCAGCGTTCTTTGAACCTTCCCCAGCATCGCCTAATCATAGACGTTGCAACAAGGTGGAACTCAACACTGCACATGCTTCAGAGACTGTGTGAACAGAGGCGGGCTGTTATGTTTTTGTGGGAGGATACACATACACGGGCAGGCAGTAGGATGGCAGACATGGAGTTGTCAGGTGTGCAGTGGTCGAAGATTCAAGACATGTGTCAAGTCCTTCAGTGTTTTGAGGAATGCACACGGCTGGTTAGTGCAGACAACGCCATAATAAGCATGAGCATCCCCCTAATGCGTCTGCTGATGCAAAGTTTGACGCACATAAAGGATCAGGCGTCTGCAGCTGAGGAAGAGGAAAGCCTTGATGACAGTCAGCCATTGTCTGGCCAGGGCAGTGTACAGGACGAGTTAGCGGGCGAAGAGGAGGAGGAGGACGAGGAGGATGATGGGGATGATTATATTTTTAATGAGGAAGCTTTTCCGGGGCCACTGGAAATTGGTGGCGCGGCAAGGCCGGGTTCTGGTTTTTTGAGGGACACAAGTGACGTGGATTTGCCTGAAACTGCCCCTCAACCAAGCACAACCGCAGATTTGAGAACTGGAACTTTGGCCCACATGGCGGATTATGCCTTACGTATCCTCAAAAGGGACACACGCATAACTAAAATGATGAATGATGACGATTACTGGTTGGCCTGCCTCCTTGATCCTCGCTATAAAGGCAAATTGCAAAATATAATGCCACATGAGAACTTGGAACTAATATTAGCAACCAAACAATCAACTCTTGTTGACCGTTTGCTTCTGGCATTCCCTGCACACAGCGCCCGTGATCGTTCTCACACGAGCTGCAGGGGCCAGCAGACCAGAGGAGTTAGAGGGGCAGAAATCAGAAGTGGCGTTGGCCAGAGGGGTTTTCTGACCAGGTTGTGGAGTGATTTTGCTATGACCGCAGACAGGACAGGTACTGCAGCATCAATTCAAAGTGACAGGAGACAACATTTGTCCAGTATGGTTACAAACTATTTTTCATCCCTTATCGATGTTCTCCCTCAACCGTCATTCCCATTTGATTACTGGGCATCAAAATTAGACACCTGGCCAGAATTGGCAGAATATGCATTGCAGGAGCTTGCTTGCCCGGCAGCTAGTGTCCTATCAGAAAGAGTATTCAGTGCTGCAGGTTCAATACTAACAGAAAAAAGGACTCGTCTGGCTACCCAAAATGTAGATGATCTAACCTTCATTAAAATGAACCACAACTGGATTTCGAAATCTTTTGCCCCACCTTGCCCGGCTGACACCTAGCTTTCCTATGAAAAGGTCTTGCCTGTGGACTATTCTGAATGCCTTTTCCAATCTCGTAATTTTCAGCACCTGATTGTCCAGCATACGACATGTTTACACCTCACTAAATGGCCAAACTCCCCACACGGGGCCGTGGTATCGACACTTGGCGACAGCACCCGTGAGAGTACAGTTTGTCTGAAGAGGTGGGTGAGCCCGCTTTTGGTCGACGGCACTGCCACTGGGTCCCTCCTAGTACAATAAAGTGTCTCTGGCGGTGGTGGTGCGCACCCAACGTCAGACACACCGTTGTAATATGAGGGGCCCTGGGCCTGTACCGCCGGCCACAAGACAGTTTCCCCCCACCCCAGCTCAAACAGTGCTCTACCACTTGCAAAATTATCTCACAGCTCCACCAATGTTTAGTCTATGCGCTGACATCCTTCAATGCCTGCCACTGACAATACCATTGTATTGACATTTTTGTTATGTTAGGCCTTCGATGCCTGTCTGTGGTCACTCCTTCCACTAGGCCTCCACTGACCACACCACTGCTGCCCGTGTACCCCTGGAACCAATTTAAAATTGCCTACAGCCATGTGTTATTATTTTAGGCCTTCGATGCCTGTCTGCGGTCACTCCTTCCACTAGGCCTCCACTGACCACACCACTGCTGTCCGTGTACCCCTGGAACCAATTTAAAATTGCCTACAGCCATGTGTTATTATTTTAGGCCTTCGATGCCTGTCTGCGGTCCATTCTTTCAACTACTACTACACTGACCAGGGCACTGCTGCCCGTGTACCCCTGGAACCAATTTAAAATTGCCTACAGCCATGTGTTATTATTTTAGGCCTTCGATGCCTGTCTGCGGTCACTCCTTCCACTAGGCCTCCACTGACCACACCACTGCTGCCCGTGTACCCCTGGAACCAATTTAAAATTGCCTACAGCCAGCCCAATTTTTTTATTTTAGGCCTTCGATGCCTGTCTGCGGTCCATTCTTTCAACTACTACTACACTGACCAGGGCACTGCTGCCCGTGTACCCCTGGAACCAACATCAGAAAATATAAAAATAAGTATTTTGCTTACAAAAAAGAAAATACTGGAGAGATATCAAATGCAGACATTTTAACATTAAAAACAAACACACAACTAAAATCTGGTACAGTACTAAAAATGGCCACCAGCTACAATTACTTTCTCCTGCAAGTAGTTAACTGAAAGATTTTTTAAATTGAAAACACAGATATGGCATCCACCGAGTGTTGTCCTGTCGCGTCTTCTTTATATTATTGCCGAGAAGATGCAAAACAATGAAAATAATAAAATCATTAATTACCAAAATAATAGAGAAAGTCAACACCACATTGCAAATAAACATTCATTCCAAATAAAGAAGCAGGGCGCGTCCGAGGGTGAGTATATACCTAATAAGAATATAATCACCCTCGGACGCGCAATGCTTATTTCCAACAGCCTTCCTTCCTAAGAATCAGCCCTTCCGTGGTGTAGAGAGACGTTGTGTTACACTCCAAGGTGTTCCCCAGGTTGCCTTTCCTGAGCTTCGATCTTCCGGCTCTCGTTTAGTAGTTGTTGGAAACTACGCTGCATTAGGCCTTCAAATTGGGTATGGGGTGTAGAGAGATGGTGTGTTCCACTCCAAGGTGTTCCCCAGGTTGCCTTTCCTGAGCTTCGATCTTCCGGCTCTCGTTTAGTAGTTCTTGGAAACTACACTGCATTAGGCCTTCAAATTGGGTATGGGGTGTAGAGAGAGGGTGTGTTACACTCCAAGGTGTTCCCCAGGTTGCCTTTCCTGAGCTTCGATCTTCATGCTCTCGTTTAGTAGTTGTCGGAAACTACGCTGCATTAGGCCTACAAATTGGGTATGGGGTGTAGAGAGAGGGTTTGTTACACTCCAAGGTGTTCCCCAGGTTGCCTTTCCTAAGCTTCGATCTTCCGGCTCTCGTTTAGTAGTTGTTGGAAACTACGCTGCATTAGGCTTTCAAATTGGGTATGGGGTGTAGAGAGAGGGTGTGTTACACTCCAAGGTGTTCCCCAGGTTGCCTTTCCTGAGCTTCGATATTCCGGCTCTCGTTTAGTAGTTCTTGGAAACTACGCTGCACTAGGCCTTCTAATTGGGTATGGGGTGTAGAGAGAGGGTGTGTTACACTCCAAGGTGTTCCCCAGGTTGCCTTTCCTGAGCTTCGATATTCCGGCTCTCGTTTAGTAGTTGTTGGAAACTATACTGCATTAGGCCTACAAATTTGGTATGGGGGAAACATTGGCGCATCTGCGGTCCCTCCTTCCTCTAGGCCTCCACTGACCTGTCTACTGCTGCCCGTGTTCCCCTGGAACCAATTTTAAATTGCCTACAGGCAGCCCAATTTATTATGTTAGGGCTTCGAAGCCTGTCTGCGGTCCCTCCTTCCACTAGGCCTCCACTGACCTGTCTACTGCTGTCCGTGTACCCCTTGAACCAACATCATAAAATAAAAAAAAAAGTATTTTGCTTATAAAAAAGAAAATACTGGTGAGATATCAAATGCAGACATTTTAACATTAAAAACAAACACACAACTAAAATCTGGTACAGTACTAAAAATGGCCACCAGCTACAATTACTTTCTCCTGCAAGTAGTTAACTGAAAGGTTTTTTAAATTGAAAACACACATATGGCATCCACCGAGTGTTGTCCTGTCGCGTCTTCTTTATATTATTGCCGAGAAGATGCAAAACAATGAAAATAATAAAATCATTAATTACCAAAATAATAGAGAAAGTCAACACCACATTGCAAATAAACATTCATTCCAAATAAAGAAGCAGGGCGCGTCCGAGGGTGAGTATATACCTAATAAGAATATAATCACCCTCGGACGCGCAATGCTTATTTCCAACAGCCTTCCTTCCTAAGAATCAGTCCTTCCGTGGTGTAGAGAGACGTTGTGTTACACTCCAAGGTGTTCCCCAGGTTGCCTTTCCTGAGCTTCGATCTTCCGGCTCTCGTTTAGTAGTTGTTGGAAACTACGCTGCATTAGGCCTTCAAATTGGGTATGGGGTGTAGAGAGATGGTGTGTTCCACTCCAAGGTGTTCCCCAGGTTGCCTTTCCTGAGCTTCGATCTTCCGGCTCTCGTTTAGTAGTTCTTGGAAACTACACTGCATTAGGCCTTCAAATTGGGTATGGGGTGTAGAGAGAGGGTGTGTTACACTCCAAGGTGTTCCCCAGGTTGCCTTTCCTGAGCTTCGATCTTCATGCTCTCGTTTAGTAGTTGTCGGAAACTACGCTGCATTAGGCCTACAAATTGGGTATGGGGTGTAGAGAGAGGGTTTGTTACACTCCAAGGTGTTCCCCAGGTTGCCTTTCCTGAGCTTCGATCTTCCGGCTCTCGTTTAGTAGTTGTTGGAAACTACGCTGCATTAGGCCTTCAAATTGGGTATGGGGTGTAGAGAGATGGTGTGTTCCACTCCAAGGTGTTCCCCAGGTTGCCTTTCCTGAGCTTCGATCTTCCGGCTCTCGTTTAGTAGTTCTTGGAAACTACACTGCATTAGGCCTTCAAATTGGGTATGGGGTGTAGAGAGAGGGTGTGTTACACTCCAAGGTGTTCCCCAGGTTGCCTTTCCTGAGCTTCGATCTTCATGCTCTCGTTTAGTAGTTGTCGGAAACTACGCTGCATTTGGCCTACAAATTGGGTATGGGGTGTAGAGAGAGGGTTTGTTACACTCCAAGGTGTTCCCCAGGTTGCCTTTCCTGAGCTTCGATCTTCCGGCTCTCGTTTAGTAGTTGTTGGAAACTACGCTGCATTAGGCCTTCAAATTGGGTATGGGGTGTAAAGAGAGGGTGTGTTACACTCCAAGGTGTTCCCCAGGTTGCCTTTCCTGAGCTTTGATCTTCATGCTCTCGTTTAGTAGTTGTCGGAAACTACGCTGCATTAGGCCTACAAATTGGGTATGGGGTGTAGAGAGAGGGTTTGTTACACTCCAAGGTGTTCCCCAGGTTGCCTTTCCTGAGCTTCGATCTTCCGGCTCTCGTTTAATAGTTGTTGGAAACTACGCTGCATTAGGCCTTCAAATTGGGTATGGGGTGTAGAGAGATGGTGTGTTCCACTCCAAGGTGTTCCCCAGGTTGCCTTTCCTGAGCTTCGATCTTCCGGCTCTCGTTTAGTAGTTCTTGGAAACTACACTGCATTAGGCCTTCAAATTGGGTATGGGGTGTAGAGAGAGGGTGTGTTACACTCCAAGGTGTTCCCCAGGTTGCCTTTCCTGAGCTTCGATCTTCATGCTCTCGTTTAGTAGTTGTCGGAAACTACGCTGCATTAGGCCTACAAATTGGGTATGGGGTGTAGAGAGAGGGTTTGTTACACTTCAAGGTGTTCCCCAGGTTGCCTTTCCTGAGCTTCGATCTTCCGGCTCTCGTTTAGTAGTTGTTGGAAACTACGCTGCATTAGGCCTTCAAATTGGGTATGGGGTGTAGAGAGAGGGTGTGTTACACTCCAAGGTGTTCCCCAGGTTGCCTTTCCTGAGCTTCGATCTTCCGGCTCTCGTTTAGTAGTTCTTGGAAACTACACTGCATTAGGCCTTCAAATTGGGTATGGGGTGTAGAGAGAGGGTGTGTTACACTCTAAGGTGTTCCCCAGGTTGCCTTTCCTGAGCTTCGATCTTCCGGCTCTCGTTTAGTAGTTCTTGGAAACTACACTGCATTAGGCCTACAAATTGGGTATGGGGTGGAGAGAGATGGTGTGTTACACTCCAAGGTGTTCCCCAGGTTGCCTTTCCTGAGCTTCGATCTTCCGGCTCTCGTTTAATAGTTGTTGGAAACTACGCTGCATTAGGCCTTCAAATTGGGTATGGGGTGTAGAGAGATGGTGTGTTCCACTCCAAGGTGTTCCCCAGGTTGCCTTTCCTGAGCTTCGATCTTCCGGCTCTCGTTTAGTAGTTCTTGGAAACTACACTGCATTAGGCCTTCAAATTGGGTATGGGGTGTAGAGAGAGGGTGTGTTACACTCCAAGGTGTTCCCCAGGTTGCCTTTCCTGAGCTTCGATCTTCATGCTCTCGTTTAGTAGTTGTCGGAAACTATGCTGCATTAGGCCTACAAATTGGGTATGGGGTGTAGAGAGAGGGTTTGTTACACTCCAAGGTGTTCCCCAGGTTGCCTTTCCTGAGCTTCGATCTTCCGGCTCTCGTTTAGTAGTTGTTGGAAACTACGCTGCATTAGGCCTTCAAATTGGGTATGGGGTGTAGAGAGATGGTGTGTTACACTCCAAGGTGTTCCCCAGGTTGCCTTTCCTGAGCTTCGATCTTCCGGCTCTCGTTTAGTAGTTCTTGGAAACTACACTGCATTAGGCCTTCAAATTGGGTATGGGGTGTAGAGAGAGGGTGTGTTACACTCCAAGGTGTTCCCCAGGTTGCCTTTCCTGAGCTTCGATCTTCCGGCTCTCGTTTAGTAGTTCTTGGAAACTACACTGCATTAGGCCTACAAATTGGGTATGGGGTGGAGAGAGATGGTGTGTTACACTCCAAGGTGTTCCCCAGGTTGCCTTTCCTGAGCTTCGATCTTCCGGCTCTCGTTTAATAGTTGTTGGAAACTACGCTGCATTAGGCCTTCAAATTGGGTATGGGGTGTAGAGAGATGGTGTGTTCCACTCCAAGGTGTTCCCCAGGTTGCCTTTCCTGAGCTTCGATCTTCCGGCTCTCGTTTAGTAGTTCTTGGAAACTACACTGCATTAGGCCTTCAAATTGGGTATGGGGTGTAGAGAGAGGGTGTGTTACACTCCAAGGTGTTCCCCAGGTTGCCTTTCCTGAGCTTCGATCTTCATGCTCTCGTTTAGTAGTTGTCGGAAACTACGCTGCATTAGGCCTACAAATTGGGTATGGGGTGTAGAGAGAGGGTTTGTTACACTCCAAGGTGTTCCCCAGGTTGCCTTTCCTGAGCTTCGATCTTCCGGCTCTCGTTTAGTAGTTGTTGGAAACTACGCTGCATTAGGCCTTCAAATTGGGTATGGGGTGTAGAGAGAGGGTGTGTTACACTCCAAGGTGTTCCCCAGGTTGCCTTTCCTGAGCTTCGATCTTCATGCTCTCGTTTAGTAGTTGTCGGAAACTACGCTGCATTAGGCCTACAAATTGGGTATGGGGTGTAGAGAGAGGGTTTGTTACACTCCAAGGTGTTCCCCAGGTTGCCTTTCCTGAGCTTCGATATTCCGGCTCTCGTTTAGTAGTTGTTGGAAACTACGCTGCATTAGGCCTTCAAATTGGGTATGGGGTGTAGAGAGAGGGTGTGTTACACTCCAAGGTGTTCCCCAGGTTGCCTTTCCTGAGCTTCGATCTTCCGGCTCTCGTTTAGTAGTTCTTGGAAACTACACTGCATTAGGCCTTCAAATTGGGTATGTGGTGTAGAGAGAGGGTGTGTTACACTCCAAGGTGTTCCCCAGGTTGCCTTTCCTGAGCTTCGATCTTCCGGCTCTCGTTTAGTAGTTCTTGGAAACTACACTGCATTAGGCCTACAAATTGGGTATGGGGTGGAGAGAGATGGTGTGTTACACTCCAAGGTGTTCCCCAGGTTGCCTTTCCTGAGCTTCGATCTTCCGGCTCTCGTTTAATAGTTGTTGGAAACTACGCTGCATTAGGCCTTCAAATTGGGTATGGGGTGTAGAGAGATGGTGTGTTCCACTCCAAGGTGTTCCCCAGGTTGCCTTTCCTGAGCTTCGATCTTCCGGCTCTCGTTTAGTAGTTCTTGGAAACTACACTGCATTAGGCCTTCAAATTGGGTATGGGGTGTAGAGAGAGGGTGTGTTACACTCCAAGGTGTTCCCCAGGTTGCCTTTCCTGAGCTTCGATCTTCATGCTCTCGTTTAGTAGTTGTCGGAAACTACGCTGCATTAGGCCTACAAATTGGGTATGGGGTGTAGAGAGAGGGTTTGTTACACTCCAAGGTGTTCCCCAGGTTGCCTTTCCTGAGCTTCGATCTTCCGGCTCTCGTTTAGTAGTTGTTGGAAACTACGCTGCATTAGGCCTTCAAATTGGGTATGGGGTGTAGAGAGAGGGTGTGTTACACTCCAAGGTGTTCCCCAGGTTGCCTTTCCTGAGCTTCGATCTTCCGGCTCTCGTTTAGTAGTTCTTGGAAACTACACTGCATTAGGCCTTCAAATTGGGTATGGGGTGTAGAGAGAGGGTGTGTTACACTCCAAGGTGTTCCCCAGGTTGCCTTTCCTGAGCTTCGATCTTCCGGCTCTCGTTTAGTAGTTCTTGGAAACTACACTGCATTAGGCCTACAAATTGGGTATGGGGTGGAGAGAGATGGTGTGTTACACTCCAAGGTGTTTCCCAGGTTTCCTTGCCATTGCTTCGGTCTTCCGACTCTCGTTTAGTAGTTGTAGAAAAGTACACTGCATTAGGCCTACAAAATGGGTATGGGGTGGAGAGAGATGGTGTGTTACAATCCAAGGTGTTCCCCAGGTTGCCTTTCCTGAGCTTCTATCTTCAGGCTCTCATTAAATTGTGGTTAAATGGAACAACTGCATTTGGCGTACTAGTTGGTTTGGGGCCTACTATCGGTGTCTGCCACTCCTTGCTGTTCTCCTGGTTTCCTGTCCTGAAATTCCATTTTCAGGCTCTCGTTAAGTAGTTGTTAATGTTAGACTGCATTTGGCCTACTAGTTGGGTTGGGGCCTACTATCGGTGTCTGCCACTCCTTGCTGTTCTCCTCCACTGAACAAAGCTGTGCCGCCTGTTTACTACGGTTGCCAATTTTGAACTGCATTTCGACTACTTACTGATTTGGCCCTACTCTCTGTGTCAGCCTCTCATTCCAGTTGTCCTCCACTGCAATGCCCCCTGGTTATTCCTGTGTTACCAATTTTGAACTGCATTTAGCCCACTTTATTCTTTGGGCCTATATCTGTGTTTCCACTTCATCGTGCCCATTGCCCAGCCAGTGATAGATGAGTCTGCTGGTACATTGACCCATAACGCAACATTCCCCGTGCATGCTACACAACAACATTGTGACCCTGCTGAAAGTCAGGTTGCTCTTCCCGCATACCATACCACCTTACACGGGGACAAAGAGGAAGGTGCAGATGAAAGTGCAGGTTCCTTCATCAGGTGGGGGGAGGAATACTAGTTGGCGACGTCACTGGCACAGGGCCTCTCATAGTACGCAAAAGTGTTGCTGCCGGTGGGAGGCGCCCCCGCCGTGCAAGCACACCGCTGTACTTTGAGGGGCCCTGTGCCAGTGCCAATGCCAACAAGTGGGCCCCCCCTGCTTGCTCAGGATCACAGCACTTGCAAAGTTGAAATACTTACCTCTCCCTGCTCCACTGCCGTGACGTGGTCCAGATTTCCTGGGCCCACTAATTACTTGAACCAGCCCTACCCCACACAACTTTAGCCAAATGACCCCCAATTTCAAATGCCTTCCAATTATTATAAGGTAAATTACGCTTGACAAGCTTCATTAAGAAGAATGGATGGTTTTGACATTAAAATGGGCACTCTAGGTGTTTTCCTGGCCCCCACTCACTGCCGACTATGCTGCCCCATTGACTTGCATTGGGTTTCGTGTTTCGGTCGATCCCGACTTTACGTCATAATCGGCCGATTTCACTCGACCCGACTTTTGAGATAGTCGGGTTTCGCGAAACCCGGCTCGACTCTAAAAAGGTCAAGGTCGCTCAACTCTACATTGGAAGTCTATGGGTGCGTTTAAAAACATTGGAAGTCTATGGGTGCGTGGGAAAATATTGGAAATCAATGGGTGCGTGGAAAACATTGGAAGTCTATGGGTGCATAGAAAACATTGGAAGTCTATGGGTGCGTGGAAAATATTGGAAGTCAATGGGTGCGTGGAAAACATTGGAAGTCTATGGATGCGTGGAAAACATTAGGAGTCTATGGGTGCGTGGAAAACATTGGAAGTCTATGGGTGTGTGGAAAATATTGGAAGTCTATGGGTACGTGGAAAACATTGGAAGTCTATGGATGCGTGGAAAGCATTAGGAGTCTATGGGTGCGTTGAAAACATTGGAAGTCTATGGGTGCGTGGAAAACATTGGAAGTCAATGGGTGCGTGGAAAACATTGGAAGTCTATGGGTGCGTTGAAAACATTGGAAGTCTATGGGTGCATAGAAAACATTGGAAGTCTAGGGGTCAGTGGAAAATATTGGAAGTCAATGGGTGCGTGGAAAACATTGGAAGTCTATGGATGCGTGGAAAACATTAGGAGTCTAGGGGTGCGTGGAAAATATTGGAAGTCAATGGGTGCGTGGAAAACATTGGAAGTCTATGGATGCGTGGAAAACATTAGGAGTCTATGGGTGTGTCGAAAACATTGGAAGTCTATGGGTGCGTGGAAAACATTGGAAGTCAATGGGTGCGTGGAAAACATTGGAAGTCTATGGATGCGTGGAAAACATTAGGAGTCTATGGGTGCGTGGAAAACATTGGAAGTCTATGGGTGCGTGGAAAACATTGGAAGTCAATGGGTGCGTGGAAAACATTGGAAGTCTATGGGTGCGTGGAAAACATTGGAAGTCTATGGGTGCATAGAAAACATTGGAAGTCTATGGGTGCGTGGAAAATATTGGAAGTCAATGGGTGCGTGGAAAACATTGGAAGTCTATGGATGCGTGGAAAACATTAGGAGTCTAGGGGTGCGTGGAAAACATTAGGAGTCTATGGGTGCGTGGAAAATATTGGGAGTCCATGGGTGCGGGGAATACATTGGGAGTCTATGGGTGCGTGGAAAATATTGGGAGTTTGTGGGTGTGTGGAAAGTATTGGGAGTCTATGGGTGCGTGGAAAACATTGGAAGTCTATGGGTGCGTGGAAAACATTGGAAGTCTATGAGTGTGTGAAAACATTGGAAGTCTATGGGTGCATGGAAAACATTGGAAGTCTATGGGTGCGTGGAAAACATTGGAAGTCTATAGGTGCGTGGGAAAATATTGGAAGTCAATGGGTGCGTGGAAAACATTGGAAGTCTATGGGTGCATAGAAAACATTGGAAGTCTATGGGTGCGTGGAAAATATTGGAAGTCAATGGGTGCGTGGAAAACATTGGAAGTCTATGGATGCGTGGAAAACATTAGGAGTCTATGGGTGCGTGGAAAACATTGGAAGTCTATGGGTGCGTGGAAAACATTAGGAGTCTTTGGGTGCGTGGAAAATATTGGGAGTCTATGGGTGCGGGGAAAACATTGGGAGTCTATGGGTGTGTGGAAAACATTGGGAGTCTATGGGTGTGTGGAAAATATTGGGAGTCTATGGGTGCGTGGAAAACATTGGAAGTCTATGGGTGTGTGAAAACATTGGAAGTCTATGGGTGCGTGGAAAACATTGAAAGTCTATGGGTGCGTGGAAAACATTGGAAGTCTATGGGTGTGTGGAAAACATTGGAAGTCTATGGGTACGTGGAAAATATTGGGAGTCTATGGGTGCGTGGAAAACATTGGAAGTCTATAGGTGCGTGGAAAACATTGGAAGTCTGTGAGTGCGTGGAAAACATTGGAAGTCTATGAGTGCGTGGAAAACATTGGAAGTCTATGGGTGCGTGGAAAACATTGGAAGTCTATGGATGCGTGGAAAACATTGAAAGTCTATGGATGCGTGGAAAACATTGGAAGTCTATGGGTGTGTGGAAAACATTGAAAGTCTATGGGTGTGTCGAAAACATTGGAAGTCTATGGGAGCGTGGAAAACATTGGAAGTCTATGGGTGCGTGGAGAACATTGGATGTCTATGGGTGCGTGGAAAACATTGGGAGTCTATGGGTGTGTGAAAACATTGGAAGTCTATCTGTGCATGGAAAACATTGGAAGTCTATGGGTGCGTGGAAAACATTGGAAGTCTATGGGTGTGTGGAAAACATTGGAAGTCTATGGGTACGTGGAAAAATTGGGAGTCTATGGGTGCGTGGAAAACATTGGAAGTCTATAGGTGCGTGGAAAACATTGGAAGTCTGTGAGTGCGTGGAAAACATTGGAAGTCTATGAGTGCATGGAAAACATTGGAAGTCTATGGGTGCGTGGAAAACATTGGAAGTCTATGGATGCGTAGAAAACATTGAAAGTCTATGGGTGCATGGAAAACATTGGAAGTCTATGGATGCGTGGAAAACATTGGAAGTCTATGGATGCGTGGAAAACATTGGAAGTCTATGGGTGTGTGGAAAACATTGGAAGTCTATGGGTGTGTGGAAAACATTGAAAGTCTATGGGTGCGTGGAAAACATTGGAAGTCTATGGGAGTGTGGAAAACATTGGAAGTCTATGGGTGCGTGGAGAACATTGGATGTCTATGGGTGCGTGGAAAACATTGGGAGACTATGGGTGCGTGGAAAACATTGTAAGTCTATAGGTGCGTGGAAAACATTGGAAGTCTATGCGTGCGTGGAAAACATTGGAAACCTGTGAGTGCGTGGAAGACATTGGAAGTCTATGGGTGCGTGGAAAACATTGGAAGTCTATGGGTGCGTGGAAAACATTGGAAGTCTATGGGTGTGTGGAAAACATTGAAAGTCTATGGGTGCGTGGAATGCATTGGAAGTCTATGAGTGCATGGAAAACATTGGAAGTCTATGGGTGCATAGAAAACATAGAAAGTCTATGGCAGTGTGGAAAACATTGGAAGTCTATGGGTGCGTGGAGAACATTGGAAGTCTATGGGTGTGTGGAAAACATTGAAAGTCTATGGGTGCGTGGAATGCATTGGAAGTCTATGAGTGCGTGGAATGCTTTGGAAGTCTATGGGTGCGTGGAATGCATTGGAAGTCTATGAGTGCGTGGAAAACATTGGAAGTCTATGGGTGCGTGGAAAACATTGGAAGTCTATGGGTGCGTGGAAAACATTGGAAGTCTATGGGTGCGTGGAAAACATTGGAAGTCAAGTCAAGCATGGAAAACATTGGAAGTGTATGGGCCCGTGGAAAACATTGGAAGTCTATGGGTGCATGGAAAAAATTTGGAAGTCTATGGGTGCGTGGAAAACATTGGAATTCTAATCGTGCATGGAAAACATTGCAAGTCTATGGGTGCGTGGAGAACATTGGAAGTCTATGGGTACGCGAAAACAGTGGAAGTCTATGGGTGCATGGAAATCATTGGAAGTCTATGGGTGCGTGGAAAACATTGGAAGCCTATGGGTGCGTGGAAATCATTGGAAGTCAATGGGTCAGTGGAAAACAGTGGAAGTCTATGGGTGAGTGAAAAACATTGGAAGTCTATGGGTGCATGGAAAACATTGGAAGTCTATGGGTGCTTGGAAAACACTGGAAGTCTATGGGTGCGTGGAAAACATTGGAAGTCTAGTCAGGCATGGAAAACATTGGAAGTCTATGGGTGCGTGGAAAACATTGGAAGTCTATGGGTGCGTGGAAAACATTGGAAGTCTATGGGTGCGTGGAAAACATTGGAAGTCAAGTCAAGCATGGAAAACATTGGAAGTCTATGGGCGCATGGAAAACATTGGAAGTCTATGGGTGCATGGAAAAAATTTGGAAGTCTATGGGTGCGTGGAAAACATTGGAATTCTAATCGTGCATGGAAAACATTGGAAGTCTTTGGGTGCGTGGAAAACATTGGAAGTCTATGGGTGCGTGGAAAACATTGGAAGTCTATGGGTGCGTGGAAAACATTGGAAGTCTATGGGTGTGTGGAAAATATTGGAGGTCTATGGGCGCATGGAAAACATTGGATGTCTATGGGTGTGTGAAATACATTGGAAGTCTATGGGTGCGTGGAAAACATTGGAAGTCTATGGGTGCGTGGAGAACATTAGGAGTCTATGGGTGGTGGGAAAATATTGGAAGTCTATGGGTGCATGGAAAACATTGGAAGTCTATGGGTGCGAGGAAAACTTTGGAAGTCTATGGGTGCATGCAAAACATTGGGAGTCTATGGGTGCGTGGAAAACATTGGAAGTCTATGGGTGCGTGGGAAACATTGGAAGTCTATGGGTGCGTGGAAAACATTGGGAGTCTATGGGTGCGTGGAAAACATTGGAAGTCTATGGGTGCGTGGGAAACATTGGGAGTCTATGGATGCGTGGAAAACATTGGAAGTCTATGGGTGTGTGGAAAACATTGGAAGTCTATGGGTGTGTGGAAAACATTGAAAGTCTATGGGTGCGTGGAAAACATTGGAAGTCTATGGGAGTGTGGAAAACATTGGAAGTCTATGGGTGCGTGGAGAACATTGGATGTCTATGGGTGCGTGGAAAACATTGGGAGACTATGGGTGCGTGGAAAACATTGTAAGTCTATAGGTGCGTGGAAAACATTGGAAGTCTATGCGTGCGTGGAAAACATTGGAAACCTGTGAGTGCGTGGAAGACATTGGAAGTCTATGGGTGCGTGGAAAACATTGGAAGTCTATGGGTGCGTGGAAAACATTGGAAGTCTATGGGTGTGTGGAAAACATTGAAAGTCTATGGGTGCGTGGAATGCATTGGAAGTCTATGAGTGCATGGAAAACATTGGAAGTCTATGGGTGCATAGAAAACATAGAAAGTCTATGGCAGTGTGGAAAACATTGGAAGTCTATGGGTGCGTGGAGAACATTGGAAGTCTATGGGTGTGTGGAAAACATTGAAAGTCTATGGGTGCGTGGAATGCATTGGAAGTCTATGAGTGCGTGGAATGCTTTGGAAGTCTATGGGTGCGTGGAATGCATTGGAAGTCTATGAGTGCGTGGAAAACATTGGAAGTCTATGGGTGCGTGGAAAACATTGGAAGTCTATGGGTGCGTGGAAAACATTGGAAGTCTATGGGTGCGTGGAAAACATTGGAAGTCAAGTCAAGCATGGAAAACATTGGAAGTGTATGGGCCCGTGGAAAACATTGGAAGTCTATGGGTGCATGGAAAAAATTTGGAAGTCTATGGGTGCGTGGAAAACATTGGAATTCTAATCGTGCATGGAAAACATTGCAAGTCTATGGGTGCGTGGAGAACATTGGAAGTCTATGGGTACGCGAAAACAGTGGAAGTCTATGGGTGCATGGAAATCATTGGAAGTCTATGGGTGCGTGGAAAACATTGGAAGCCTATGGGTGCGTGGAAATCATTGGAAGTCAATGGGTCAGTGGAAAACAGTGGAAGTCTATGGGTGAGTGAAAAACATTGGAAGTCTATGGGTGCATGGAAAACATTGGAAGTCTATGGGTGCATGGAAAACATTGGAAGTCTATGGGTGCTTGGAAAACACTGGAAGTCTATGGGTGCGTGGAAAACATTGGAAGTCTAGTCAGGCATGGAAAACATTGGAAGTCTATGGGTGCGTGGAAAACATTGGAAGTCTATGGGTGCGTGGAAAACATTGGAAGTCTATGGGTGCGTGGAAAACATTGGAAGTCAAGTCAAGCATGGAAAACATTGGAAGTCTATGGGCGCATGGAAAACATTGGAAGTCTATGGGTGCATGGAAAAAATTTGGAAGTCTATGGGTGCGTGGAAAACATTGGAATTCTAATCGTGCATGGAAAACATTGGAAGTCTTTGGGTGCGTGGAAAACATTGGAAGTCTATGGGTGCGTGGAAAACATTGGAAGTCTATGGGTGCGTGGAAAACATTGGAAGTCTATGGGTGTGTGGAAAATATTGGAGGTCTATGGGCGCATGGAAAACATTGGATGTCTATGGGTGTGTGAAATACATTGAAGTCTATGGGTGCGTGGAAAACATTGGAAGTCTATGGGTGCGTGGAGAACATTAGGAGTCTATGGGTGGTGGGAAAATATTGGAAGTCTATGGGTGCATGGAAAACATTGGAAGTCTATGGGTGCGAGGAAAACTTTGGAAGTCTATGGGTGCATGCAAAACATTGGGAGTCTATGGGTGCGTGGAAAACATTGGAAGTCTATGGGTGCGTGGGAAACATTGGAAGTCTATGGGTGCGTGGAAAACATTGGGAATCTATGGGTGCGTGGAAAACATTGGAAGTCTATGGGTGCGTGGGAAACATTGGGAGTCTATGGGTGTGTGGAAAACATTGGAAGTCTATGGGTGCGTGGGAAACATTGGGAGTCTATGGGTGCGTGGAAAACATTGGAAGTCTATGGGTGCGTGGAAAACATTGGAAGTGTATGGGTGCGTGGAAAACACTGGAAGTCTATGGGTGCGTGGAAAACACTGGAAGTCTATGGGTGCGTGGAAAACATTGGACTGCACTGGGATGACATATGAGTACAGTCTGATTTCCACCGACTCACCTAATGGAGAAATTTTGTTCTTCTTATCCTCATAGTGTACTCTTATTGTCTCATGCGAGAGAATCGGATCACATTAAACTGACACTGAGAACTCTGACAGAGTTAGATCAGAATGTCATTAAGTTAAACAATCCGATCCTCTCGGAGGAGAGAATCTACGCTCATGTGAGCGTGCCCTAATTTTGAGACTAGAACTATTTGAGATCTTATAATTCTCCATCCCTGGTTACCAGAACTAGTAATGCTGCTTGTCTTTGATACACAGGAGCACGCAAAAATAAATTTGCTACAACCAATCAGAATGAGCATCTCATCTCGAAATGGAATCATTTCCCTGACTTCTTGCTCCGGGCATCATCTCTTCTTAATGCTCTAGTTTTCACAAATTGCCCCGGCTGCCCTGGAGCTTTCTCTTGCATTGCACAATCTATTAATGACATTTTTGGCCGGCATGGGGCGGGTGATGTGGCCTTCACCGAGCATCTGTTTATCAAATGTGAAGCAGGACATGATGAATTTTAAATATGCCTGGCAGTGTTTTAATTATGAAATCGTGCCCTCCGCCCGCTTGTTTAATTGTCAGCCATCTTGGGCTGCACTGGGGGATGTTGGCACTTTAGTCATCATAACATTTCCTTCTATCCACTGGTCTCGGTAAGCCTAGATTTCACATGTAACTCAATAACAATTTCCCAGTATAACGTTGCATTTTTACTCGTCCTCCCACCAGTATATACTCCCCGGTCTCCTCACTTCTGATCGGCAGAGGCAGCACTGTGAGTATAAACGGATCATAGTAACTGTACATTCCCTGCCTCCAGACAACCAGCATCGCACTCCCAGATGACAACACTTCAGGCACAGGCTCCTGTCGACTGCAGCCGTAGTGTCTGTAAGAGAGGAGCAGAGAAGCACATGTCACATTTTCCATGTCACTACGCATTTCATATCACGCCAGTGGGTAAAACCCATCACAAGAAAACAATGCTACAATAACAAGCGAATGACTGAATAAAAGGAGCTAAAACAGACACAACTCTAAATAGTAAGACTAACGTGAAATCATACACAATAATTAGTAACTTAAAGGGACACTGTCACCTGAATTTGGAGGGAACAATCTTCAGCCATGGAGGCGGGGTTTTGGGGTTTTTGATTCACCCTTTCCTTACCCGCTGGCTGCATGCTGGCTGCAGTATTGGATTGAAGTTCATTCTCTGTCCTCCATAGTACATGCCTGCACAAGTCAATCTTGCCTTGAGCAGGCGTGTACTATGGAGGACAGAGAATGAACTTCAATCCAATATTGCAGCCAGCATGAAGCCAGCGGGTAAGGAAAGGGTGAATCAAAAACACAAAAACCCCGCCTCCATGGCTGAAGATTGTTCCCTCCAAATTCAGGTGACAGTGTCCCTTTAAACACTAATAATTTTTCCAACTTATGTTTGATAGCTTTGAACCCCTTGAGACCATCCCAAAAAGTTATTTTTATTTTTTTTATTTCCTCAACTTAGTTATAAGAACCTTTGTTTTTTTTGCAAGGCTAGTTGTACTTTTCCCTTACTTTCAATTTCATTATTTTTTACTTTATACTCCATTACTTTAGACAAGGTTATAGATTTAAGGAGAACCTGTGACAGGGTCAAAGTCACCAATTTTTGTCAGCGGTGGGGGCTGATGGATTGCTCCCTGGCACTCCAAGGGTTAAATGCATTTGATGTTCATCAGTGGCGTATTATAATGAGGTCAATCTAGGCAGTAGCCCAGGGCCCAGCATTGTGGTGGGGGTCCCTGAACAACCGCTCAAATTGACCGCCGTCATCAGGGCATTACTGCCCTGACTGGCATATGGTCCCGGTGGGCAGAGGGGGCTCACCGGGCCCCTACCAGCGCTGCGGCAGTTTAACGCTATTGTCAATAGTCAACAGCCACCAGCCAATTGGAGGCTGGCAGCTGAAGTCAGCCGCAGCGTGCACGTCGCCGGCATCTGATGTCATTGTCAGTCGCCGGCGAGTGCGCGCTGCTGGAGGGAGCATCGCCGAAGGAGCGCAGACAGGTGAGGAGAACTAAGTTGTTTTTTTTTATTGTGATCGGTAACCCGGGGGGCCCGGGCCAGAATGCTGGACACACTGGGGGCAATATGCTGGACACACTGGGGCAACATGCTGGACACACTGGGGCAGAGATGCTGGATACACTGGGGGCAATATGCTGGACAAACTGGGGTCAATATGCTGCACACACTGGGGCAGGATGCTGGACACACTGGGGGCAGAGATGCTGGACATTGGGGGCAGAGATGCTGGACACACTGGGGACAGAGATGCTGGACACACTGGGGGCAAGATGCTGGACACACTGGGGGCATTATGCTGGACACACTGGGGGCAATATGCTGGACACACTGGGGCAGAGATGCTGGATACACTGGGGGCAATATGCTGGACAAACTGGGGTCAATATGCTGCACACACTGGGGCAGGATGCTGGACACACTGGGGGCAGAGATGCTGGACATTGGGGGCAGAGATGCTGGACACACTGGGGGCAGAGATGCTGGACACACTGGGGGCAAGATGCTGGACACTGGGGGCAGAGATGCTGGACACACTGGGGGCAGATATACTGGACACTGGGGGCAGAGATGCTGGACACACTGGGGGCAGGATGCTGGACACATTGGGTGCAGAGATGCTGGACATTGGGGGCAGAGATGCTGGACACACTGGGGGCAGGACTGGAGACAGATAGGGCAGGATTGGAGACATGGGCAGAATGTAGGTACGGGGCATGATTGGAGACATGGGGCAGAATGAAAGACATGGGGCAGGATTGGAGACAGATCGTGCAGGATCACGGGGCAGGATGGATACGATGGAGACTGATGGGGCAGGATGGGGAGATCACATGGGGCAGGATGGGGAGATCATATGGGGCAGAATGGATACTCATAAGGGCAGCATGGGAGAACATATGGCTGAAGCCAGGAATGAGATACACAGGACCAGGATGGGGGATATTATTACCACAGGGGCTAATTAAGGGATATTATTATTGCAGTGATGTATTTATTTTATTTTTTGAGGACACTGTTTTAAATGGGGGAGCGTTGCTGTTACTGTGTAGAGTGACACTATGTCGCCTCTTTTTCTTCATGTGGTGTAATGTAGAAGTTGGGAAAAATTAAGTAATGTGTTCTGCAAGCGGAGCTCAAGATAACTGTATTATTTCCTGGAGAGACGAGTCCTGGCTGCATGAAGTGATGGCGGTCTGTGCTGGATGAAAGATGAAGGACTTCACCTAGAGACGTCACTGGTGAGTCAGTGTTACCTATACATTGACACTATGCACTGTATACTATATACAGAGCTGCTGTGTATAAAGTCACCGGTGATCACTGTATTACCTCTACACAGACACTGCATACTAAGTACAGATCTCCTGTGAATACTGGCCCTTATGATGATAGTATTGTGTTTTTTTCTTTCTTCCTAACTAAGGGTAAATTGACTAGATCAATGGATGTTTGACAGGTTATAGTTTCACACAGAAACTATTTTTCTGGAATCATCTGGTTCAGGTATATGATGACCCTGTCACATGACCCCGTCACATGACCGAGGGGCCCACAGTGTCTGAACAGCCCGGGGCCCTGGCTACCCTTAATCCACACCTGATGTTCATGAATGTTATGAAAGGATGATACCCACTTGGGCTGCAGTTAGCTGAGACAGGGTTAACTGTAGTGGATGGCTCAGTTTAGAAGGGGGAACTTAGAGTTGGTAGCAGGTTAAGGAAGTCACAGCAGTGAGCAAAGTAGCAGGCCTAGGACAAGAGGCTGCTAGGGACAGCGTGGGCATAATACTCGGGGAAGGTGATTGCTGAAAATACCCTTCCATGTGACTCCGTGTAGTGGTCTGAGGTAACCTAGAGATGGACGTTGGGGGCCTGGGGCTACAGGGAAAGATGGACTCAGACTACATGGGGCAGAAGGTATTGCAATCCGAATATACTGCCAGTGGTGGAGAAGACTCCCTAGTGCTAGAAAAGCCAGTGAGAGGGACATTCTACCTATACCGAGAACCAGGGCTGAAATTGTATCTGGGAAAAATGACAACATGTTGGGCCTTATCCTCTACGTCTGACTGTAAATACTGTACTTACATATCCGTTCACCAAGTAAAAGTTTGGTTGTTTTTATGAACCTCATATCTCTTTGTTTAATTGCTGCCCTGGTTGCAGAAGAGTGATGCTTGGACTCAGGAGAAGAAGAGGCCTGCAGCCCCAAAGTAAGTGTCACACATAGCAGCACACCAGGACTGGGACATTAGTTGTCTGTAGCATGCCAATGCAAATGGGGACAAGCTCACCCATGACTACTTCGCTTGGGCATCTTACACTCCTTTACTTTAGACATGGTTATAGATTTAAGGAGGACCTGTGACATGGTCAAAAATCACCAGTTTTTGCTCTTACTTAATTCCCACTGTTTCATTGAGTACACTTTTTTAAGGAAAAGAAGAAAACAAGCTCACCATTCTGTCAACATTCAAAACACACCGGAACGATGGTGAATGGGTGCCAATCCTGCTGGTGTAGAACAGCCAGTAAAGAAATTGCTATTAAAAAAAGGAAAACGGCACTTCCATCCAATCGATAACAAAGAGTCTTAATTGAAGAATCATTAAAAAAATCTTTAACAGCAGAGGGACCCTCTGTACAAATTGAAACCCGACGCATTTCTGGTGTAATCATAGGATGTGCAAAGAATCATGGGCCAGAATATATGGGAAAGAAAGGATTTCTAGTGTTGAAATTAAAAGCCTTCTCCCGCAATGCCATATACAAAGTCGCTAAAGGTGGGGAAAATTTTGATCCCATCGGGGCACCGTATTGTGATTATTGTACTGTGTGTAAAACCTGCAATTTGCGATATGTGGGCTGCACAAGAAAATTAAAAAATCATATAGCTGAATATTTACCCAACATTAGCATGGAAATACTAGTTATTCTGGTGCAGTAAAATATTTTGCCATTACACATAAAGGCGATATTTCTCACTTTCAACTTCATGCCATAGAAAAAGTACGTATGGCACTGGCACCATATAGCAACGCACACGGAACTGTGGCTCAATACTGCGATATTACAAAGTGATGAAAATCCTACATACCGCTATTGAAAGCTTCTTGTTTCTGGGTCTGTAGGAAATTGCAGGACTCTTAAGGCTATGTTCACACGTTGCCTTTTTGCTGCATTTTTTAATGCACATTTTAAGCTGTGTTTTAAAGTACCAGCAAAGTCTGTGAGATTTCAGAAGTCTCATGCACACACATTAGTTTAGTTTTCTGACTAATTTGGATAACTGCTGCGTTTTTGCAAACTGCAGCATGTCACTTCTTTCAGGATTTTTACATCCATAGGAAAAAATGGGTAAGTGCAAAAATGCAGCAAAAATCACAGATATCAGTGTTGGCTTCGTTTTTGGTGGAAAAAAGAATAGTGATGGGTGAACGTGTGGATGTTTGTGTCAGACGGGTAGAAAAAAAGTTTGGTTCAGGTATCAGAATGGTATCTGAAGTCAAACCCGAACCCCATTCAGATGAATTGGGGGCCCGAGCATTCCTTGCTTCCCACGTTGTCATCTGTGTGATAGAGTGAGAAACACTGGCGGCTCTGATTGGTGGCAAATTCGTTAGAGGGCTGCGCTTCGGAGAATCATAGAATCATAGAGTTGGAAGGGACCCCCAGGGTCATTGTGTCCAACCACCTGCTCAAAGCAGGATTCACTAAACCATCTCAGACAGATGTCTGTCCAGCCTCTGTTTGAAAACTTCTATTGAAGGAGAACTCACCACCTCTCGTGTCAGCTGTTAAATGACAGTGTGAGCCGGCAGCTGTTACCAGCAGTAAAAAGATTACCGCTGGTCACAGGCATCAACTGCTGAGAGTACTACTCTCATCGCTTATAGTAGGGAGAGCAGGAAAAGTTGATGAGAACATTTGGAATGCCCGCCTGGGCCGTAGGGTACCTGGTACCGGGCCCGGTACTTAACCCCTTCACGACCCAGCCTATTTTGACCTTAAAGACCTTGCCGTTTTTTGCAATTCTGACCAGTGTCCCTTTATGAGGTAATAACTCAGGAACGCTTCAACGGATCCTAGCGGTTCTGAGATTGTTTTTTGTCACATATTGGGCTTCATGTTAGTGGTAAATTTAGGTCAATAAATTCTGCGTTTATTTAAGAGAAAAACGGAAATTTGGCGAAAATTTTGAAAATTTCGCAATTTTCACATTTTGAATTTTTATTCTGTTAAACCAGAGAGTTATGTGACACAAAATAGTTAATAAATAATATTTCCCACATGTTTACTTTACATCAGCACAATTTTGGAAACAATATTTTTTTTTGCTAGGAAGTTATAAGGGTTAAAATTTGACCAGTGATTTCTCATTTTTACAACGACATTTACAAAACCATTTTTTTTAGGGACCACCTCACATTTGAAGTCAGTTTGAGGGGTCTATATGGCTGAAAATACCCAAAAGTGACACCCTTCTAAAAACTGCACCCCTCAAGGTACTCAAAACCACATTCAAGAAGTTTATTAACCCTTCAGGTGCTTCACAGCAGCAGAAGCAACATGGAAGGAAAAAATGAACATTTAACTTTTTAGTCACAAAAATTATCTTTTGGCAACAATTTTTTTATTTTCCCAATGGTAAAAGGAGAAACTGAACCACGAAAGTTGTTGTCCAATTTGTCCTGAGTACGCTGATACCTCATATGTGGGGGTAAACCACTGTTTGGGCGCACGGCAGGGCTTGGAAGGGAAGGAGCGCCATTTGACTTTTTGAATCAAAAATTGGCTCCACTCTTTAGCGGACACCATGTCACGTTTGGAGAGCCCCCGTGTGCCTAAAAATTGGAGCGCCCCCACAAATGACCCCATTTTGGAAACTAGACGCCCCAAGGAACTAATCTAGATGCATAGTGAGCACTTTGAACCCCCAGATGCTTCACAAATTGATCCGTAAAAATGAAAAAGTACTTTTTTTTCACAAAAAAATTCTTTTAGCCTCAATTTTTTCATTTTCACATGGGCAACAGGATAAAATGGATCCTAAAATTTGTTGGGCAATTTCTCCTGAGTACACTGATACCTCATATGTGGGGGTAAACCACTGTTTGGGCACATGGTAAGGCTCGGAAGGGAAGGAGCGCCATTTGACTTTTTGAATAAAAAATTATCTCCATCGTTAGCGGACACCATGTCACGTTTGGAGAGCTCCTGTGTGCCTAAACATTGGCGCTCCCCCACAAGTGACCCCATTTTGGAAACTAGACCCCCCAAGGAACTTATTTAGATGCCTAGTGAGCACTTTAAACCCTCAGGTGCTTCACAAATTGATCTGTAAAAATGAAAAAGTACTTTTTTTTCAGAAAAAAATTCTTTTCGCCTCAATTTTTTCATTTTCACATGGGCAATAGGATAAAATGGATCATAAAATTTGTTGGGCAATTTCTCCTGAGTACGCCGATACCTCATATGTGGGGGTAAACCACTGTTTGGGCACACGGCAGGGCTTGGAAGGGAAGGCGCGCCATTTGACTTTTTGAATGGAAAATTCACTCCAATTGTTAGCGGACACCATGTCGCGTTTGGAGAGCCCCTGTGTGCCTAAACATTGGAGCTCCCCCACAAGTGACCCCATTTTGGAAACTAGACCCCCCAAGGAACTTATCTAGATGCATATTGAGCACTTTAAACCCCCAGGTGCTTCACAGAAGTATATAACGCAGAGCCATGAAAATAAAAAATAATTTTTCTTTCCTCAAAAATGATTTTTTAGCCTGGAATTTCCTATTTTGCCAAGGGTAATAGGAGAAATTGGACCCCAAATGTTGTTGTCCAGTTTGTCCTGAGTACGCTGATACCCCATATGTGGGGGTAAACCACTGTTTGGGCGCATGGCAGGGCTCGGAAGGGAAGGCACGCCATTTGGCTTTTTAAATGGAAAATTAGCTCCAATCATTAGCGGACACCATGTCACATTTGGAGAGCCCCTGTGTGCCTAAACATTGGAGATCCCCCAGAAATGACCCCATTTTGGAAACTAGTCCATCAAAGGAACTAATCTAGATGTGTGGTGAGGACTTTGAACCCCCAAGTGCTTCACAGAAGTTTATAACGCAGAGCCATGAAAATAAAAAATAAAAATTATTTTCTCAAAAATGATCTTTTAGCCTGCAATTTTTTATTTTCCCAAGGGTATCAGGAGAAATTTGACCCCAAAAGTTGTTGTCCAGTTTCTCCTGAGTACGCTGATACCCCATATGTGAGGGTAAACCACTGTTTGGGCACATGCCGAGGCTCGGAAGTGAAGTAGTGACGTTTTGAAATGCAGACTTTGATGGAATGCTCTGTGGGCGACACGTTGCGTTTGCAGAGCCCCTGATGTGGCTTAACAGTAGAAACCCCCTACAAGTGACCCCATTTTGGAAACTAGACCCCGAAAGGAACTTATCTAGATGTGTGGTGAGCACTTTGAACCCCCAAGTGCTTCACAGAAGTTTATAATGCAGAGCCGTGAAAATAATAAATACGTTTTCTTTCCTCAAAAATAATTATTTAGCCCAGAATTTTTTAATTTTCCCAAGGGTAACAGGAGAAATTTGACCCCAATATTTGTTGTCCAGTTTCTCCTGAGTACGGTGATACCCCATATGTGGGGGTAAACTACTGTTTGGGCACATGCCGGGGCTCGGAATTGAAGTAGTGACGTTTTGAAATGCAGACTTTGATGGAATGCTCTGCGGGCGTCACGTTGCGTTTGCAGAGCCCCTGATGTGGCTAAACAGTAGAAACCCCCCACAAGTGACCCCATTTTGGAAACTAGACCCCGAAAGGAACTTATCTAGATGTGTGGTGAGCACTTTGAATCCCCAAGTGCTTCACAGAAGTTTATAACGCAGAGCCGTGAAAATAATAAATACGTTTTCTTTCCTCAAAAATAATTATTTAGCCCAGAATTTTTTATTTTCCCAAGGGTAACAGGAGAAATTTCACCCCAAAAGTTGTTGTCCAGTTTGTCCTGAGTACGCTGATACCCCATGTGTGGGGGTAAACCACTGTTTGGGCACACGTCGGGCTCAGAAGGGAAGTAGTGACTTTTGAAATGCAGACTTTGATGGAATGGTCTGCGGACATCACGTTGCGTTTGCAGAGCCCCTGGTGTGCCTAAACAGTAGAAACCCCCCACAAGTGACCCCATTTTGTAAACAAGACCCCCAAAGGAACTTATCTGGATATGTGTTGAGCACTTTGAACCCCCAAATGCTTCACAGACGTTTACAACGCAGAGCCGTGAAAATAAAAAATCATTTTTCTTTCCTCAAAAATGATGTTTTAGCAAGCATTTTTTTATTTTCACAAGGGTAACAGGAGAAATTGGACCCCAGTAATTGTTGCGCAGTTTGTCCTGAGTATGCGGGTACCCCATATGTGGGGGTAAACCACTGTTTGGGCACACGTCGGGGCTCGGAAGTGAGGGAGCACCATTTGACTTTTTGAATACAAGATTGGCTGGAATCAATGGTGGCGCCATGTTGCGTTTGGAGACCCCCGATGTGCCTAAACAGTGGTAACCCCTCAATTCTACCTCCAACACTAACCCCAACACACCCCTAACTCTAATCCCAACTGTAGCCATAACCCTAATTCCAACCCTAACCACAACCCTAATTCCAACACACCCCTAACCCTAACCACAACCCTAATTCCAACCCTAACCCTAAGGCTATGTGCCCACGTTGCGGATTCGTGTGAGATTTTTCAGCATCATTTTTTAAAAATCCGCGGGTAAAAGGCACTGCGTTTTACCTGCGGATTTTCCGCGGATTTCCAGTGTTTTTTGTGCGGATTTCACCTGCGGATTCCTATTGAGGAACAGGTGTAAAACGCTGCGGAATCTGCACAAAGAATTGACATGCTGCGGAAAATACAACGCAGCGTTTCCGCGTGGTATTTTCCGCACCATGGGCACAGCGGATTTGGTTTCCATATGTTTACATGGTACTGTAAACCTGATGGAACACTGCTGCGGATCCGCAGCCAAATCCGCACCGTGTGCACATAGCCTAATTCTAAAGGTATGTGCACACGCTGCGGAAAACGCTGCGGATCCGCAGCAGTTTCCCATGAGTTTACAGTTCAATGTAAACATATGGTAAACAAAAATCGCTGTACACCGCAGCATGTCACTTCTTTGTGCGGATTCCGCAGCGGTTTTACAACTGCTCAAATAGAAAATCGCAATTGTAAAACCGCAGTGAAATGCGCAGAAAAAACGCGGTAAATCTGCCATAAATCTGCAGCGGATTAGCACTGCGGATTTATCAAATCCGCAGCGGAAAAATCCGCAGAGGACCAGAATACGTGTGCACATACCGAAACCCTAACCCTAGCCCTAACGCTAGCCCTAACCCTAGCCCTAACCCTACCCCTAACCCTAGCCCTAGCACAGGATGGCGGGGAGCCGGTACAGTGTACCGGACAGATCGGGGGGCTGGGGGGCGATCGGTGGGGTGGGGGCACATTAGTGTTTCCAGCCATGGCCGATGATATTGTAGCATCGGCCATGGCTGGATTGTAATATTTCACCAGTTATAATAGGTGAAATATTACAAATCGCTCTGATTGGCAGTTTCACTTTCAACAGCCAATCAGAGCGATCGTAGCCACGGGGGGGTGAAGCCACCCCCCCTGGGCTAAACTACCACTCCCCCTGTCCCTGCAGATCGGGTGAAATGGGAGTTAACCCTTTCACCCGATCTGCAGGGACGCGATCTTTCCATGACGCCACATAGGCGTCATGGGTCGGATTGGCACCGACTTTCATGACGCCTACGTGGCGTCAAAGGTCGGGAAGGGGTTAAAGGGATGTGTCACGGCAGCAGTGACCCGGTCCATGGCCCTTAGTGCCCATGTTAAAGGAAAGGTCTTTAAAGGGGTTTGTGAAATAATAAAAGTTCGTGACACCACCTGTGGTATTCAGTCAGGGTGACCAACGCTGCTTAAAGGGGTCCACTGGGGTGCTGTTAAGGCAGCAGTAATAGGCCAAGATGGTGTGGTGCCAGAAATAATCAACAGACACAGTGTTGCAGTTTCTTTACCTGTTTACTGAAGGTTCACTGCCACAGTCCAGGGTACCGATAACAGGTATTGGTGAGGTCTGGTTGGCCTGGAAGCAATTACGGATCCCTTTCCCAGGTGAGGTTCGTAAGCCTTCCTTCTCGCGCTTTGTAGTGAGTACCTTGCTGCCTATGGCTTCCTTCAAAGTCCTCTCTCTCCTGTCCTAGGCCTTTTTACAGGGGTCTCTCAGATGACTCTGGGCTCTGTGTGTTGCTGTACCTTTGGGTTTGGATGTGGACAGACAATCTAAAATCTTCTGCCCTCTGGTTCTGCTGTGGGACATAAAGTACTACACAGTTTCGGGCTCCCGGTGCCCGGTTCCTGCGCTTCAGCTTGGAAGGAGCGCAACCGCAGCTCCCTTCCAGCTCCTTTGTTCTCCTGTGCTTCTCCCTTCTGGCATTTGCTACCAATGCAACGTTCCTGCTTCTTCACTCTGTCTTGGAGCTGCAGCACCACACATGGCTGCATGGCTCCAGCTCTGCTGCTCACACTCTTCTCTCCTTCAACTACTCTCCAGACTGATCTAACTCCTCCTCCAAGCCAGAATATTTATATATCTGGGGAAGCTCCCCTGAAACTGGGTTCAGAGCTCCCCCTTCTGGCCTGGAATCGGAATATGTTGCATGTATGTGTACTACCTGTTAAAGGGATCTTCCTTGCTCACAGGCATGACATTACCCTCCCCGACAGGTAGGCAATATCACTGTAACAACCGGTTTCCTGGGGTGTTACATATTCATCAGCCGTTGCCTGTGCAATGAATAAATAAAGAAATTAAAAAATGGCGTAGGGTCCCCTCTATTTTTGATAACTAGTGCAGTCTATATGACACCCCCATTACTAACCCCATACTTAGGGAAAAGTCCGTGTTCGGGGTCCGTGCACGGACACTATGTGTTCTGTACGGATCCTGAATTTTACTGTTCGACCTCACCCATTACTGCTAAGCAAGTTAAAGTTAAGTTTTTTGGCCACTCAACTTCATCAACATGCACAAGAGACAACATAAACGTCGCAATAAAAAGGCAGCAAAACCTGAGTTTTGTAAGCAGCTTCTTTACTGCCTAGAGAACAGGTTTTGCCTGCGGAAAAAAAAACGCAGCAAAAACGCAACATGTGAACATAACCTTAGAATATATTAACACAAAACAAATTTGCCGCAGAAATACCAGAAAAAACTGCTGTTTATATCCAAATGGGTTTATTTCTGCACCACTTGCCTGAGCTTTTACAAGATGCATTCAGACATATGGAGCAGTCAGAGGCATTTCGGGAACAAATCTGCCACTTGTAGACTTACCCTTATAGGATAACTCTGGGTGGCAGGTGAGTGTTTGTAATAATAAGAAGAATATTAATAATATTATAGATGCATGAAAAAATTAGTCCAATTTCAGGTTCACTCCGACTTTAAGATTTTCTGACTTCCTGATGCAACACACAAAAAAGCAGCAAATGAATTTAGAAAACGAACGCTGCAGTTGTCTGTTCATGATGGACGGCTCTACGGTAAATTGGGCCATCCTGGGCTTATTTTATTGTGTACAGTAGGGGGAGCAAGAGTGTCACCTTTCAATCTAATTCGATAAGAGTGGGAAAGTCACGTATTGTTACTGCGGCCATTACATATGTAACCTTGTTCTATTATAGTCATGAATATCATTAAAGACTAGAGCAGCGTGTACCGGGAATTCTGAGCGTGTGTGACATATAGCTACATACAGGTGGGCCTCCTCCCAGGACGCCTGCGCTGCCTATTGTTTGCAATTATTTTACAATTCTTCTATTAGTCATTAAAACATAATGTCACGTTTACATTCACAATGTTCTAAATGTGGCTTTTTTGACGGTAGTGAATCAATTGAATTTCAATTAAATAATATAAATGGATAAAAAAATGGAATGGAATACATTTCTGTAAAGTTGTCAGTCTAAACAGTATAAAATAATAATAGAATAAAATAATAAATAAAACTTTGTGCATTCGTGGCCTTTAAATTATATTTTAATCTTTGCAATGAATCTGCATTGCACTTGAAAAGTAAAACATTTTTTGCAGTCTTCATTAAAATTGTCCTGTGTAGTCCTATGTATCTCCATGATTACAGAATATATTAGCCCGAGCCTGCAGTTGTACTCCCTTCCTTCTGTCTTACTCCTTGCTAAGGGTACATTTTGACTGTCCGACCCACGGTAATGCCGATCAGCCACATTGAAGGCCAAAAGAAAGGCCAACCGCACATTCATTGGCACAGAATAATGGTTAATATAATCGTTCTGTGCCCGTAGAGCAGGGGTGTCAAACTGCATTCCTCCAGGGCTGCAAACAGGTCGTGTTTTCAGGATTTCCTTGTACTGCACAGGTGATAATTTAATCACCAACTCATTATTTGTGTAGGTGATTAAATTATCACCTGTGCAGTACAAGGAAATCCTGAAAACACGACCTGTTTGCAGCCCTCGAGAAATGCAGTTTGACACCCCTGCCGTAAAGTATCAATGTGCTTGGCAATACATGTCCATCCATGGATCATTTCACCCGACAATTATGGGCTGTAGACGTGCATGCATTATACTCTTAATGATTTGTTATGGTTTTTCAATGTGTCCGTAAAAAATCTGGAGTTGTCAACCCTGAGCATTATAATACACAGGGAGCAATCGGATTGAGTGAAACCTCTGAATTCAATAATTATGATGTGCCCCAGGACTTTTGCCCACATAGTGTAACTTGGATTATGGCTAGTGGGTGGTGAAGCTGTCCTCCCGCCATCAGGGATGTGTCAATATTTTCTGAGTTAAAAGGGTATTTCCATTTACAAGATCCTGTTACAATATATGGTAGGTGTAATAATAATGATATTAACAAATTCCTCCAATTAGAAATGTAGTATAGTTCTTCCGATCCGCTTTGTCTCTTTCTTCATGTGCAGGCATTGCAGGACCTTAGGTAACCATGGTTACGACTATTGATGAGCGAGAATACTCGTTGCTCAGCTGGTCTCCGAGTATTTGTTAGTGTTCGGAGATTTAGTTTTCATCGCCGCAGCTGAATGATTTACAGCTATTAGACAGCTTGATTACATGTGGGGATTCCCTAGCAACCAGGCAACCCCCACATGCACTCAGTCTGGCTAGTAGCTGTAAATCATTCAGCTGCGGTGATGAAAACAAAATCTCCGAACACTAACAAATACCCGGAGATCATCCGAGCGTGCTCGGGAAAACCGAGCAACGAGTACAATCGCTCATCACTAATTATGACCACTGATACAGTGACACTTAGCTAGTTGTTACAGGTCATAACCATGGATACCGAAGGTCCTGCAATGCCTGTACATAAGGAAAGTGACAACATAGCGAATCAGAAAAACTATACTACATTTCTAATTGCAGGTATTTGCTAATAATATTATTTCTACACTTACTGCATATTGGGATAGGATCTTGGAGATGGGAATACTTCTTTAAGTACAGAATCAAATCAGTCTTGTTAGTAAGAAGTTTCCGTTCAGTGTATGAATACAATTAGCGAGCCTACGGCCACTTCACAATAGATAATGGAAGGATGCGTAATGGGCCACGCATTGTGGCCATACAATAGTTATATATAGCCAACCGAGCCGCAATCTCATCCCCTCATTTCATACCACTCTCTTCATTTGTATAAAATGGACGACTATGACTTTAAAAGCTTTGAGCAGATGAGTCATAAGAGAAGATCTGAACATTGCAGAAAATAAAGGATATTCTGAATGATCTTAAATGAAAGCTCAATGAAAGCCCTACGTAGAAAACACGTATTCTCCAGTGATGATGCAGCACCCCCAAGGGCTAGGGGTTACTCGGTGCCGGGCCCTTCGGTTCTCGTTGGGGATGTCACTGTGGCTGACCCGGTCCGTGGCCCTCGGGAGGTCCGTTGAATTAACGTGGGAGAGTTCTTTAAAGGGATAATGTTCGTGACACCACCTGTGGTATTCGGTCAGGGTGACCGACGCTGCTTAGGGGTCCGCTGGGGTGATGTTATGGCAGCCAGATGGTATACCTTCCCACAGGTGAAGTGTTTCTCCAGGGCTTCCCAGAGGTGTAGATGGTGGATGGTGGATGATGTAAGGCGCAGCGAATAACGAGGACACAAGGTTGCAGTCTCTTTACCTTTACTGAAGGCTTCAGTATCCACAGTCCAGGGTATGGACCACAGGGCAGGCAGAGTCCGGCCGGTCTGAGGGCAATTCCAGAGTCCCCTTATCCAGGTGGAATTCAATAGCCTTCCTCTAGCGCCTGGGTGTTGTAGTACCTCCCTGCTGAGCAACTCGGTAAGGTCCTCACAACTATTGTAGATGTTAAGTCTCTTCCTCTCTGTCCCCCTGACGGATAGGACAAAACCCATATGACTGGTGGCCTGAGGCTTTTTATAGGGACCCTAGAGACACCCCGGCCCCCACAAGTTGCCACCGTGCCTCCTGGGTATATGGCCGGGCAGCCAACATGGAATCAACTGTCCTGCCAGTCTCTGAAGTAAAGCATAGAGATCCTTACTCCCTCGGTGTTCTGGCTACCGGCTACTGCGCTTCAGAAGGAGGCAGCCTCCTTCTAGCTGGTCTCCCACTGATGTTCCTCTCCTTTTGCTATGACTTCGTTTCTCACTCACTGCAACACTATTCCTTCCAATGTCTCTTTACTGGGATGCTGTCGCATGGGATGCAGGCGCAGCTCCGTGTACCCTCGCCTTCTGCAGGCTGCAGTCTGGAGCTAGCTGGAACCCACTCCAACCCGCCTCTGCCAAAGTCGGTCGGGACTGACTGACTAACTTTCTAACCAACCCACCAGTTTTACCTAAGTGTGAGGAGTGCCCTAATAGATAGAAGCTTAGCTCCCCCTGGCGGACTGGAGTGTGAAGTGTGTTTTCTGGTTGTGAATTCTGGGCAGAAGATTGTGAGCCCTCGTGGGCAGGGTCCTCTCTCCTCCTGTCCCAGTTGTGACTTGTATTGTTCAAGATTATTGTACTTGTTTTTATTATGTATACCCCTCCTCACATGTAAAGCGCCATTGAATAAATGGTGCTATAATAATAAATAATAATAAATAAATAATAATAAATAATAATAATAATATGCACTGACACCTGCTTGATGATATTTTTAAGCAAACTGTGAACTGGTGTTGAACTGATCCCATAGCTGAATCCTCTCAGGATATGGTCCTAGCCAGGGGCGTAACAACTGCGGTCGCAGGGGTCGCAGCTGCAACTGGGTCCGGAGTGTTTAGGGGCCTGCCCAGTCCAGCAAACAAGCAGACAAGTCATGCACCCTGCTGGCCATGCCCACAACGTCCAGCTTCCCTAGACTTCCAGCAGTGTGCGGCAAGTGGGCATGTCCGTGAAGGACATGTGACCTAGCAGAAGGACTGGGCGTGTCACTGAAGCTTGACAGAGATGGAAAGCAGCAGCTGGTGAGTGAAGCGGCTGTAAAGTGCTGATGTGCTGCACACACACACACACACACACACACGTTCTGTGCGCACAGGTCCTGAGATGAGGTCACAGGAGGGTAGGAGTCAGTGTTCACATGATCAGTGGCCTCAGTGTATGCAGGACTCTGCTGTGCTTGATTGTCATGGTGCTGAATGAGGGGATGTTTATGTGTGGGGTCAGGAGGGGTTTACAGTGTGGATGTAACAGAGCCGTGTGTGTACAAGGTTACAGAGCGGAGCCGTGTATGTGTGTAGTGGAGCAATGTGTACGAGGTGTACGGAGCGGAGTCAGGTGTGTAAGAGGTGTATAAAGCTCAGCTGAGGGTGAAAGAGGTGAGCGGAGTCGTGTATGTATGGGGTGTATGGAGTGGTGCTGCGTGTTTATGAGATGTATGGAGCGGAGCCGCATGTGTACGGGGTGGACGGAGCGGAGGAGCGTGTGTATGGAGTGTACGAAGTGGAGCTGTGTGTGTGAGGTGTACGGAGCAGATCCGCGGGTGTAAGGAGCGGAGCCGTGTGTGTACAAGGTGTAAGGAGCAGAGCCGCATATGTACAAGGTGTAAGGAGCAGAGCCGCGTGTCTACAAGGTGCAAGGAGCAGAGCCGCGTGTATGAAAGGTGTAAGGAGCAGAGCCATGTGTGTATAAGGTGTAAGGAGCAGAGCCGCGTGTGTACAAGGTGTACGGAGCAGAGCCACGTGTGTACGGGGTTCTCGGAGCGAAGCCGTGTGTGCAAGGTGTACGGAGCAGAGCCGCGTGTGTACAAGGTGTACAGAGCAGAGTCGTGTGTGTGTACGGGGTTCTCGGAGCGAAGCTGTGTGTGTACGGGCTGTAAATTTCCGAGTCGGGAAGAATGGTACACGGCTGTGGGCAGAGCCCAGCATGTGCACTGTGGGGGAGTATTGAGTGTACTCGCCAGCATCAGAATGTGCAGTGTGCATGCTCCGGAGCCAACCAGTACACCCAATACACCCCCACACTGCACAGGTCTGGAAATGACGCACTGCAGCGTCATACCAGGAAGAAACAGCACACAGAGTTCAAACGCCGGGAGTGCGCTTGGAATTAGAGCGAGGGAGGACATGAACGCCCAGTGTCTGTTATAAAATCATTTTTCTCAGCAATTACAGGGCAGTATTAGGTCAGACTATACAACATTGCAACAAAACTATAGTGCGCGAAATTAATAGGGAAAATGTGCATTTCGGTGGGAAATATTTTGGCGCCGGGGGGGGGGGGGGGGAGGCTCCATTTGAAAGTTCGCATCGGGGCCCCTCACTTTGTAATTACGCCACTGGTCCTAGCACTTGCTGGACTTTCTTTGGAGTCCTAAAGCCTTCTTCCCAATAATTTAACCTTTTTCTTTGAAGTTCTTGAAGATCCCATAAATGGTTTATTTAGGGCAAATCTTACAAACAGCAATGTCCTTGCTTATGGAGCCCTTTTGGTGCAGAACAATGATGACTGCTCATATTTCCTCGGAGGTACCCATGGTTAATAGAAGAAGACAACAATTTCAAGCCCAATTTCCGATTTTAAAGCTACAAGTCTGGTCTTATAATTCAATCAGCATGACATAGTAATATCCGCTGCGTTGTCCTCGCTACCACTTTCTCCTGAGCTAGTAAGAAGATCAATGAAACAATGTAAGCAGGCCATTTTGTGATAGGGCTGAAATTCTGTGGAAATTGGGGTTTTAATGATTAAGTAAACTTTTATGGAAAGGTATGACTTTGCAATATTTGCCCCTGCTTCCAATGAGGCAACAGTCAAAATAAATGCACATGACTGCTGCAGTCAATCAGCAGGCTAATTGTCCTGGCAAATATAGAAAGCAAAAGCTGTTAGGCCCACGGGTATAACTATAGGCAGTGCAGAGGTTGCAGTAGCCTTGAAAGTTGGAGGGGCCCGAAACATCCCTTTAACTCAAGACCAATACTATCATAGACATTTGATTGTTGGAGCCCTATTGGAGATTTTACACGTTACGCCACTAGGTACAACATAGCAGAAAGCAAGTAAAATAAATATAACAAATTAGGAGATAAAAAAAGAAATAAATATTCTACCAGCATCAGAAAACTGCAACAGACTTTGAAGAAAGAACTTACAAATTAGTAATTAGAGAAAGATAAAAATGTATGCAGTAGAAACCTATTGGATTTGCTAAGAAATAAGAATAATAGTGAAATAAGATTGTAAGCAGCGATGCTACATGAACAATTAGGTGAGTATAGTTAGTAGTGTAACATCAATTCCACTTTACATTCATGTTTCTGGTGAACAGAAAGTTCTTAGGTTTTACTTTAGGAACTTTCTTTGTCACGGCAATGGTGGTTAAGACGATTTCATTTCTCACACCAACGTGTTTCCTCTGAACCGCTTTATAGATGTAAAGTTCAGTTTTCTTATCAAACGCTGCTCAGGTGTCTTCCACAATATAGATATGTGCTGAACAATTTCCTTTAAAGGGAAATTCACTTTAGAATAGTTTTTGCCTATTAATCACTATACTCATCCACCTTTCAGTGGGTAAGATCTCGTGTTGCCTAGCTGCAATGTCTAGCCTGTGAATCTGAACTAGTCTGACTGCCGTCTGTGGAGTCAGAAAGGAATTTTTCCCCTAATATGGAACTATTAGTGTTTGCTTCATGTGAATATTGCCTTCCCCTGGATCAACATATTAGGCTATAATTTGCACTCGATGGACTCAAGTCTACCTTCATCTTTAAAAATTAGGTTTTTGCTATGCAATATGAATGCAGCACAATGTAGTAGCAGAGATCCTGATTCCCGCGATGCGTCACTTACCAGGCTCAGTTTTTCAGTTTAAAGGGAACCTGTCACCCCGTTTTTTCAGATTGAGATAAAAATACTGTTAAATAGGGCCTGCGCTGTGCGTTACAATAGTGTATGTAGTGTACCCAGATTCCCCACCTATGCTGCGAAATACATTACCAAAGTCACCGTTTTCGCCTGTCAATCAGGCTGGTCAGGTCAGGTGGGCGTGGTGACATCGCTCTTTTCTTCCCCAGCTTTCCGTTGGTAGCGTAGTGGTGTGCGCATGTCCAAGTGCCGAATCCACTGCGCGCACATGAAGAAACAGCGTGCGATCTGCGCTATTACCCCTGTCATCGGTGGGGGCGGCCATCTTCCTGGGGCCGCGCGTGCGCAGATGGAGTGCTCTGCTGCACGGGGCTTCAGGAAAATGGCCGCGGGATGCCGGGATGGAGATCACGGCGGCCATTTTCCTGAAACCGAGATGCAAACTCGGCTTTGGGAAAATGGCTGCCGCGATCTCCATCTGCGCACGCGCGGCATCCCGCGGCCATTTTGCTGAAGCCCCGCGCAGCAGAGCACTCCATCTGCGCACGCGCGGCCCCAGGAAGATGGCCGCTCCCACCGATGACAGGGGTAATAGCTCAGATCGCGCGCTGTTTCTTCACGTGTGCGCAGTGGATTCGGCACTTGGACATGCGCACACCACTACGCCACCAACGGAAAGCTGGGGAAGAAACAGCGATGTCACCTCGCCCACCTGACCTGACCAGCCTGATTGACAGGCGAAAACGGCGTCTTTGGTAATGTATTGCGCAGCATAGGTGGGGAATCAGGGTACACTACATACACTATAATAACGCACAGCGCAGGCCCTATTTAACAGTATTTATATCTCAATCTGAAAAAAGGGGGTGACAGGTTCCCTTTAAATAAAGTATTTTATCACCAGAAGTTTATCACTACAGGACAACTGGCTTTGTGCCTCCTGGTCCATCCATGCCCCTAGAACTGATTAGCAGCTTTCTGTCACTATAAATGTACACAAAATGCAGGGTTTCAGTGCTCAGCATTCAGAGCTCTGCTAGATCTGCAGCAGAGAAAAGTGTGATGCTGTCACAACTGCCACACCCAGTAAACTAAGTAACACGTCACTGGAATCAGTGTCTCTGTTTCTACATCATCCTGCTCTCGGATTGCATAGAAAAAAAACTGCTGACTGATTCACATTTAATAATGAGCAAATATAAACGTTTTATCTTTACAGCCATAACAAGCGATCATCTGTATTAGCTATGGCCCATTATCTAACTGATTATTCTTGGTCCAATTAAGGTTAAAGGGGTAAAAGTAATATATTGAATTATAAACATTACCACGAACATTACCAACATATGTATAAAGCAAAACTTACGTAGTGATGATGTGAGTGTCAAGTGGGGCAGCTGCATCATACATGGCCAGACGGTCCCTGCAGTCGGCACGTGTCCACTTGAGTCGAAGTTTCAATAGGTGACCAGGAGGACCCTGTATTTGCCATACACAGGTCGGAGAGGTGTAATCAGGACCTGATAATTGTAATTCTTGGCCAGCCCGTACATAGCTGTACCTGTAGCAGGCTGCAGGATATGGATGCAGAGAGGACAATACAATGCCGGAAGAATAGGAGAAAGGAATAAAACAGAGTCAACATATAGTAGTACAAAAATAAGAAGTATAACAACCAACTTTAACAGAAGTGGGGCATACATATAACAATTTTGAATCTGAGTTTTTCAAGGGGCTTGTTAGTGCCCCTGTCCAACTCTGCCATACTACACTGAAGGAAATAAGTATTTGACCCCTTGCTGATTTTGCAAGTTTGCACACTGACAAAGACATGAACAGTCTATAATTTTAAGGGTAGGATAATTTTAACATTGGTAGATAGAATATCATAAATAAAACCCAGAAAATCACATTGTATAAATTATATAAATTTATTTGAATTTTGCAGTGAGAAATAAGTATTTGATCCCCTACCAACCATTAAGAGTTCTGGCTCCTACAGACCAGTTAGACGCTCCTAATCAACTTGTTACCTGCATTAAAGACAGCTGTCTCACATAGTCACCTTTATAAAAGACTCCTGTCCACAGACTCAATCAGTCAGACTCTAACCTCTACAACATGGGTAAGACCAAAGAGATTTTTAAGGATGTCAGGGACAAGATCAAAGACCTGCACAAAGCTGGAATGGGCCACAAAATCATAAGTAAGACGTTGGGTGAGAAGGAGACAACTGTTGGTGCGATAGTAAGAAAATGGAAGAAATACAAAATGACTGTCAATTGACATCGATCTTGGGCACCATGCAAAATCTCACCTCAAGGGGTATCCTTGACCACATTCACCAAGAAAACAATTTGTAACACATTACGCCGTAAAGGTTTAAAATCCTGCAGTGCCCGCAAGGTCCCCCCGCTCAAGAAGGCACATGTGCACAAGTTTGCCAATGAGCACCTGGATGATTCTGTGAGTGATTGGGAGAAGGTGCTGTGGTCAGATGAGACAAATTTTGAGGTCTTTGGCATTAACTCTACTCGCCGTGTTTGGAGGAAAAGAAATGCTGCCTATGACCCAAAGAACACCATCCCCACTGTCAAGCATGGAGGTGGAAACATTATGCTTTGGGGGTATTTCTCTGCTAAGGGCACAGGACTACTTCACCGCATCAATAGGAGAATGGATGGAGCCATGTACCGTAAAATCCTGAGAGACAACCTCCTTCCCTCCGCCAGGACATTAAAAATGGGTCGCGGCTGGATCTTCCAGCAAGACAATGACCCATACAGCCAAGGCAACAAAGGAGTGGATCAAAAAGAAGCACATAAGGTCATGGAGTTGCCTAGCCAGTCTACAGACCTTATTTAAATAGAAAACTTATGGAGGGAGTTGAAGCTTTGAGTTGCCAAGCGACAGCCTCAAAATCTTAATGATTTAGAGATGATCTGCAAAGAGTAGTGGACCAAAATTCCTCCTGACAGGTGCGCAAACCTCATCAACTACAAAAATGCCTGACTTACTTCTCACTGCAAAATGCAAATACATTTATATAATGTATACAGTGTGATTTTCTGGGTTTTATTTTTGATATTCTATCTCTCAATGTTAAAATTAACCTACCCTTAAAATTCCAGATATGTCTTTGTCAGTGGACAAACTTACAAAATCAGCAAGGGATCAAATATTTATTTCCTTCACTACGTGCCCCTGAAATAAAGATCTATCTCAAATATTTACAACCCAGTTTATGAAATCTTTTCTTTAATATAATAAGCTATCTCACCTAAAGGATGGATTATGTTTCCATACCCGGCATGGCTCATACACATTGAAATGTACAACGTAGCTTCCTTCTGTATGTAATTATTCCTAAGGCAATAAACTGTACATTTGAAACAATGCTGTGCAAGAAGCAGTCAAAACAAATTAATTGCGAAAAAAAAATTTAAAATGAAAAAAAAAATTAAAAAAGAAATTAGTGCAAATTAAACCAGAAGTTGAGTGAAAAGGACACAATGATAGTAGAAGGTGGGTCCAAGAGGACATTGAAGGGGCTTTTAAACTGTCTAGATGTACATGTAGGGGTATAAACTGGGGTGGAGAAAAAGATTTTCTCTATATTGATCCGATCCAGCTAGTGCTATGACATCATGACCTGAGGGTGAGGCTTAGTAAATGCCAGAGGTGGCCGGGATGCTGTGCCGAAAAAGCCAGATACAGAAGGGGACTGGACAGGATGCCACGGAGGACTTGACAGAATCCAGGATCAGGGCAGCATGTATTATTTCGCTCAACTGTAATATGAACTATTTTCTATGTGCACGATAATATAATTGACGGACCAGATGGATGGGCCCATAGGTGGGTCAGTAATGGGGTCAGGACTTCACTTCCACTCAGATTCCAGCAAGGTGGAGTTGGGCTACTGCTATAGGCTGGGGTTATTAAAGATGAACTAGTTGGACAGTTTCAAGTTGAAGATGGACTCAAAATCATCTCCCAAACCTACTGCCTTTTTTTTTTAAAAGACACTTTCTTCAAACAGTGGTACCGGAAAAAGTCTGCATCTTTCAAGAAAACCATACGTTTTCTGCGGGACACTCTTCCATCGTAGCATTGAAGTCTCCACTGCTCGACTGCCGGTAAAAGATGAAAGAATAATGGCACTGCACCTTCCTCACCAGACCTAAACCCTACTGAGAACTTGTGAGCCCTTCTTAAACAGGAGATTTACAGTGAACGTGAACTGTTACCTATCTGATGAATGTCAGGGAGGATGTGGTTGGCGCTCCCCAAAAACTTAATCATCAACAGATTAAGAAACTGACTGACTCCATCGATGTAAGGCTTAGGACTGTTCTTGAAAAAAAAGGGAGGAAATATGGGTCACTGATATTTTTTATTTCAATATCCGAAATAAATTTTTGTACATTTTGAGTATTTTGGTTATTATTGTTACTTTAACAGATGAAAATAAACAATTGAGATAGTAAAATTTTGATTTTTTTTTTTGGTTGCCCAATAATTCCGCACACATAGATGTTCTCCTAAGAAAGACGAAACCTCACTTTTACTTTCTTAGATATTCAGGTTTCAGGTTTATTACCCTTTTGGATTGACCACCAGCGCTGTAGTTGGTCAATACTAAAATGAATCATCTAAAATACTAATTGCCTAATAATTCTGCACATATTGTTTTACGCAAGAGCGTAGAAGAGAATCCAGCTGCTTGTACTAGTAGATCATGCTTTCTCCATGGTTCTCTTCGGATTCACTAGAAGTACATTTTAAACTTAAGTAAAACTTTGCCAACATCAGCTAACTAGAGAACCTCTTTAAAAGTAGTGTGGAAGTGGTTATAGTGGTTTCGAGTGGAAATTGTGACAGTCACAAATGTTGAAAGAACAGGAGGAGCTTTCATGAACAAAGTCATTTCCCAGCAGACACTTAATGATTTTTATTTTTACGATGTTTCATTTTATTTTCATTAATGGAAACCCTTTGTAAGCAGCCGATGAGGCGGACAACCCTACCAGTGCTGGAGGAGAGCAGCTGCTTGTTCTGTATTGTGCCTTCTGAAAACATAATTCAAAGGATATAAAATAAGGTCAAACATCTATAACCAACCAAAAGGAATATACAAAGTAAAGAACTAAACACTGGCATGCTTGCTATGAAAGCTGCATAGGTTGTCCATGGGAACAGGGCTTAAAAAGCATTTTCGCAATTGGGTTTCATTACAAATTGTGCACCTTCTATAATCTCTGTGTTGTACTTATGTATTGGTGGATGCAGAATGAGTTAACTCATTATAAGTTATCTCCGAATCTGTCGTTGAGCTCCTTATGACATTCTGATGAGAGAGTTCGTAACTTTTATCTGTCTTTTTCTGGCCTTCTCTCAGCTGATTTATGACCAAAGACCACAAAAAAAATGAATGTTCAGAAAAATAAAGAGCCTGTAAAAGCCAAATGATGCAATTTTTTTTTAATAAAACCCAATTGCTAAAATGACTTTTAGCCCCAAATACATACATTTACGTAAAAATATAAACTTGTCCCCAAAGTTGAACAGAATAGCGTATAGTGGTAGTATATTAAAAGTATATAAAAGTATATTACTTTTTCAGAGGTGAATACGCCATGCTCAGGAAAATATATTTAAGAGATCTTGTGAACGACTGTATTTTCGGTCTGCATGCTATCCAACAAAAAATAGTATCAAACTCGGACCAATGTTATTCTATGGGGCTGTGCAGAGTGTGCTAATTCTTTCTGAAGGTTTTTTTGCAGTAAAGTGGGGGTTCTGATTTGTTTCTCTGTCAATCCTATGAGCAGCTCTCACTAAACTTTTGCTTGGTCTTCCAGACCTTATCTTGACCTCCACTGTTCCTGTTGACTGACATTTCTTAATTACATTTCGAACTGAGGAAAGGACAGCTTGATGATGCCTAGCTATCTTCATATAGCCTTCTCCTGCATGTAGGCCTCCACCATTTCCATTTTCAGAATGCTAGGCAGCTGCCTAGAAGAACCCATGGCGTTGTGTTTTGGCACAAGGTTAGAGGAGGCTGGGTTTATATTAAGCTGCAAATTTGTATCACCGGGCCTTTCCTAACTAATATAGTGAGCAAGACATAACCCTAACAGGCTAATTAAGCTCTGAAACCTTGGTCAAAGATATCTGAGCCCACAAATCTCCAAGGTTTTGCCGAAACTTTAGCATCAGCCCATTTTCCTTTTTTGTAATTTTTAAAATGTTAAAGATGACAATATATAATTTTATTGCCTAAACTACAAAGGAAATGTGTCATCTTTAATTAACTTTAGGCCTTTTAGAGATAATTTCATCTTCAACTTGCTTAATTGTTCACAATAACAGTAATTTTGACCGGAGGTGCCCAAACTTTTTCAGGCCACCGTATAATCTAAATCACGCACTTACCAAATATATCCGTTGAATTTGGATCCACATGGTACTGATCATATATGTAGGTCCCCGTGGCTTTAGACTTACGTTGCATGACACTAGTGAGTGCTGCCTTCACTGAGTCCGCAGTAACATCTTTGCTAAGAGAATTAGGCACATCCAGGATAATCCAAAAATAAACTTTCAAGCTACCCTGTCTAAAGAAAAAGATAAATGGTAAGTACAGCATAAGACACTGGCCAACATTGACTCAACATATACAGTTAGGGCCAGAAATATTTGGACAGTGACACAATTTTCGCAAGTTGGGCTCTGCATGCCACCACATTGGATTTGAAATGAAACCTCTACAACAGAATTCAAGTGCAGATTGTAACGTTTAATTTGAAGGGTTGAACAAAAATATCTGATAGAAAATGTAGGAATTGTACACATTTCTTTACAAACACTCCACATTTTAGGAGGTCAAAAGTAATTGGACAAATAAACATAACCCAAACAAAATATTTTTATTTTCAATATTTTGTTGCAATTCCTTTGGAGGCAATCACTGCCTTAAGTCTGGAACCCATGGACATCACCAAACGCTGGGTTTCCTCCTTCTTAATGCTTTGCCAGGCCTTTACAGCCGCAGCCTTCAGGTCTTGCTTGTTTGTGGGTCTTTCCGTCTTAAGTCTGGATTTGAGCAAGTGAAATGCATGCTCAATTGGGTTTAGATCTGGAGATTGACTTGGCCATTGCAGAATGTTCCACTTTTTGGCACTCATGAACTCCTGGGTAGCTTTGGCTGTATGCTTGGGGTCATTGTCCATCTGTACTATGAAGCGCCGTCCAATCAACTTTGCAGCATTTGGCTGAATCTGGGCTGAAAGTATATCCCGGTACACTTCAGAATTCATCCGGCTACTCTTGTCTGCTCTTATGTCATCAATAAACACAAGTGACCCAGTGCCATTGAAAGCCATGCATGCCCATGCCATCACGTTGCCTCCACCATGTTTTACAGAGGATGTGGTGTGCCTTGGATCATGTGCCGTTCCCTTTCTTCTCCAAACTTTTTTCTTCCCATCATTCTGGTACAGGTTGATCTTTGTCTCATCTGTCCATAGAATACTTTTCCAGAACTGAGCTGGCTTCTTGAGGTGTTTTTCTGCAAATTTAACTCTGGCCTGTCTATTTTTGTTATTGATGAATGGTTTGCATCTAGATGTGAACCCTTTGTATTTACTGTCATGGAGTCTTCTCTTTACTGTTGACTTAGAGACAGATACATCTACTTCACTGACAGTGTTCTGGACTTCAGTTGATGTTGTGAACGGGTTCTTCTTCACCAAATTAAGTATGCGGCGATCATCCACCACTGTTGTCATCCGTGGACGCCCAGGCCTTTTTGAGTTCCCAAGCTCACCAGTCAATTCCTTTTTCCTCAGAATGTACCCAACTGTTGATTTTGCTACTCCAAGCATGTCTGCTATCTCTCTGATGGATTTTTTCTTTTTTTTCAGCCTCAGGATGTTCTGCTTCACCTCAATTGAGAGTTCCTTTGACCGCATGTTGTCTGCTCACAGCAACAGCTTCCAAATGCAAAACCACACACCTGGAATCCACCCCTGACCTTTTAACTACTTCATTGATTACAGGTTAACGAGGGAGACGCCTTCAGAGTTAATTGCAGCCCTTAGAGTCCATTGTCCAATTACTTTTGGTCCCTGGAAAAAGAGGACGCTATGCATTACAGAGCTATGATTCCTAAACCCTTTCTCCGATTTGGATGTGGAAACTATCATATTGCAGCTGGGAGTGTGCACTTTCAGCCCATATTATATATATAATTGTATTTCTGAACATGTTTTTGTAAACAGCTAAAATAACAAAACTTGTGTCACTGTCCAAATATTTCTGGCCCTAACTGTATATAATAATAGCTTTCGGAAATTAAAGCCTAAAGAAAATATATCACCCCAGTGTATACTCATGGCACATACAACAACATTATGAAAAAAATTCCAAACGTTGGCTAACTAGGATTTCAGGGCTTAGAATATAGGGTAGATTGACACAAATTGTTAAGAATCTATACAAGCAGTGGCGGAACGATTGCTGTTATATAAATTACAACCACGACCAGGCACATGCAGGAGAGAGGCCCACAAATGCCAGTGCCTACTTCAACTGGATGTGCCACTGAGGATGCACATTCACTTGAAGTGTATTACCTGGTGGCTCGCTGCACTTCAGTACATGCCGCCGGCCAATCAGAGGCTGGCAACTGAACTGGCGTCAGCCTATTTGTGAAGGGCGGTGCATTGCAGTGATGTCATGCGCTGCCCATGGCCACCACAGTTAAGTCAGCTGCAGGTTGTAGAAGAGGATACATGGAAGTGGAGGAAGTTATGAAGAATCTTTTATTTTTTTTAATGGGGGTCATTATACCAGGAAGGAGCATAGGATGGAAGACATTGTTTTAGGATGGGGGACATTATACCATGATGGGGGGGGGGGCAGAAAAGGGAACATTATTAAAGTAAGGGGCACAGGAAGGGAAACATTATACCAGGAAGGGGTATATTATACCAAGAGGGGGTCCAGGAAGAAATCCAGGACAGACGACATTATAATAAGAAAAGGCAGAGGATTATGGACATTATACCAGGATGGGGACCAGAACGGATGACATTATTGCAAGAACGGGACGGGATGGTGTACATTATTACAGGAAGGTGTCAGAATGGGGACACTTTGGAATGAAGGGTGAACACGTATGTCTTTATAGGATGTAGAATGCTACAAGGTCCCATAACGATGACAAACGTGCAGGTGGGGGCCTAAGTCCAAATTTTGCACCTCGGTCCATCGGACTCTAGTTATGCCACTGTATACAAGGGTTGTGCAGAACTAGGAAAATGGGCAATTTTTAGAAATTTGCTGAAACAAATGCACTCCTATCTGGGCAAGTGGAGGCAGATTGGGCTTGCGGGCGTGGGTGTGTGCAGGGGTCACAGGTCCACATTTTGCACCGGGGCCCATCGGACACTAGTTACACCACTGTGCACAACCCTTTTATTTATTTGTCAAACATCACTCTCCTTCTGTTTATCTCACCCAAAAGCATAGACCGTGCTGGAGTTGTGATATGCAGCCAGTTCTGAAGCCAAGACTAGAGCAGTTACCTAAAGACAGAAAGCAATGGTAAGAGAATTACAAATATAGAATATAAAAAACATAATATAAGACAAAAAAAACTGAACATGAACCCATTCAAAATTCTCTAGCCTGATGTTCTGTTAAACTAAATGTACAAATCAGACAGTATAGGGCAGAGTAATAGCTATAATGATATTAATTAATGCATAGGACTGTAGATGTGATCCAGAAGTTGCTCGTGGGCCACAATAGCTCTTAGGGGGTGTTGCTATTTTGCTAAAATGTATGGTTATTATTTGCTTTTGCATGCTACAGCTGCTAGTACATATTAGCAGGGCATGCATTTGTGGTTAAAAGTATCATTCATGCAATTGCTTTTTTAAAAAAAAATTTTTGGTATCGGTTTGCTCTTTGGTCAGGCCCTTTGTTTCAATACACATGTATCTTTGATGTGGTCTGTAGTCATAAATCAGCTCAGAGGAGCTCAGAAAAAGACAGACAGAAGCACGAATAGTATATGGGCATGCTCGAATATTATTTTTCGGGTGTTAGACAGCTGCAACTCAGGGCAGGATTGCCTAAAAGACAGGCAATCCCCCATGTGTTGCGTGTGTCTAACAGCCTCAAATCATGCAGCCGCAGGGATTCGAACATAATATACGAGCACGCCCAAGATACTCGGATAACACCCAAGCATGCTCGGATAAGACGTTATTTGAGCACGTTCGCTCATCACTAGTAATTACAAAAATGCCTTAGGACATAACACCCGATATTATTGTGTAATAAAAAACTGCTCCTCTGTATGATTAAAAATATAGATTTTCCACAAGATTTACCAGTTTATTCAGGTGAGATGCTTCCCTCTTAAATATATTGCTTTCAGGCTGGCCGAGTTCTTTTGTAAATTCATGGCTCACAATTCGCAGGGTACAGGCAAATATTTTATCGGTTGTCATTTCTGGTCTGACGTCCACTTCTGCAGTAAGAAAGAGACATATATTTGTGAGAAAGGAAAATGGTGACAGTAAGAACAGTCGCAATGGCAAACATAGCAACGCATTGGGGTATGTTGACAAGAGGCACAATTGTTGAAAATGTCAGCCGTAATTTCGCCTGAAATGCTTAGACAATTGCAGCGACAAATAAATACCAAACTCTGTAGATTTTGGTGCCGATATGTCCTTGATGAATACAGCAAAACTAAAAAAAAAAAACACTTTAATCTCTTTGTTCCGAGCTATCTTTCCTTTGCCAGCCTCCTACTATGTCATCGCAGAGAAAAAAATGTCATTTGGTTTTAGAGAAACTGGAAGAATAGCATATACAGTATATCAGGGAAAGTGAGTGCAGCATTTTATTTTTTTAGTTTAAAATTTGCTAAGTTCTTTTTTTAGCAGTTTTGAATTTTGACCTAGAGGTAATTCACAGCGAAATAGTGAAAAAATGGAGTTTGCTATGAATTTCGACTTCCCTACTGAGTTTAATGCACAGCAAATCCACAACTGATCTACAAAATAAATGACATTTAACATCTACATCGCAAGTCAGTTTCTACTTTTTTATTTTAATTTTTTTCTCTACTAATATTTTCTAATTGAATATTTATTGTTACTATAATACACTACAGAATTTCTGCCCTAAAAATCTAGGTGGAAAAAGTTCCAGTTTATTCGTTTCGTCTGAACACGGCCAAAGGATCTTTTTACATGGCACCCAAATTGAGTGGAACATCATATGGACCCAACTGAGATCTAATGATCTAAGCATCGCAGATCTTTATGGATCTTGGAGTTGCAGGCAAATGTGGCACCCCTAGGGGTATTTGCCACAAAAATAGTTACTGACAGTAAGTACAAATACTAAAATAGCAAGACTGCACTACCACCTCCGGCCAGAAGGGGGAGCTCCAGAGACTCCCCTTGATCCATTCTGGTCTGAGAGAAGAAATGGCAGTTGGGCCAAGGAGCTAATAGTGAGAGGTCATACAGTTGAATCTCTAACAGCCCTATGACGGTTTCCAGGCCCAAATCACCGGCCAGAGGAGAAGAGGGATAGAGAAAAAGGACATTGTGAGAACCGGGTAGCATTAATCACTACCCAGAACAGGCACAAAGACGGATACCGGATCCGTGGCTGTATTCATTATATATAATACAGCAACCGGAAAAACGTGAGGTGATATCAGCTTCACTAGGGCCGGACGCAGCAACAGACACAGAGTTCAGCGGTACTCCCAGAGGGGGTAAACCGATAAAAGGACTCGGGTTGCCCGTCGAACCAGGACCCGGAGGGCACAGATTGGGCCGGCAGCCAGTTCACATACAGCAGCAGGGCCACACAGAAATTGCGCACAATAAGAGGCGAAGACCCCGGCAGGGTCAAAGTAAATCAGAGTTCCCATACAGACTCCGGTGACAGGACTGGTTGTAAATCCTTTTATGTTAAAGTAAACTGGTTAAACGTTTCAGTGCCTCAGTCTTTCATTTGGACAATAGCCATCTATCCAGGATCGAGATCGTCACCGCTGGGAGAACCTGCTGCTGATCAAGTAAGTGCCTGTCCCCTCATGATACCCCTTACACTGTGCATTGCCTGAGGCCACAGCACCGGGTCAAGCCACCCGTGACATCCCCCTCAAGAGACAGACTCCATTGGTCCGGTGCTGGGTATCCCGGTCTCCTGGGCGTCACAATTGGCGTCACGGACAGGATCTAGCCAGCCCGTATACCGGGTATTGTGTGCCGTGATTGGAGCCCAAAATTGTGAAAACTGGGATGAAAAATCTTGAAAATTGACTTTATTAAAGAAAAATCCATTCCCCATTGAAAACTATTGAAAGTGACTTTTCCCCATTGGTTATAATGGAGTAAAGATGGCCGCCATCCCCTGAGGTAATCACTTCATAACCGTTAGGCACGAGACTGTTAATTGAGCTACGCCATCACCTGAGCCCCAGTCTAACTGAAAAACTTCAGAATCCGCCATTACAGAGCGCGGTGGGTGGGAGCAGCAGGGGGCGTGTCATTGTGGGCGGCACCAAGCTGAGCGCTCTGACATCAGAGCAAGGGGAAAATCGATCCTGCTGCACAGCGGAACGAATCTACACTATCCCGACGGAAGCGGAGGACCGGAAGGGTCCGGATTAACTAAGGGGGCACAGTATGTCGCAGCACGGAGACGCCGCAGCACCCGGCGGCGCTAATGCAGCTGAAAGACAGAGTGTCGATAGAGCGTCTGGTAGCGCAGCGGTGCAAGGAGTGGCGCCCATCATGCCGGTGCTGATGCCATATACCCCAGGTGGCCCGTGGCTTCCAATGTATGAAGGTGAGCCTAATACCCTTGACGATTTCAGAGAAAAGATGCTGGCCCATTTTGACATGTTCCCTGTGGGTGAAGTTCAGCGTGTTAGTCTCCTGATGATGCAGTTAAGTGGCCATGCTAAGCGAGAAGTCACAGCATGGGCAGCTGATCTAAAAGGCACTGTTGAACGCATATTTGCTGGATTAAAAGCTACATTTGAAACCACGGCCAGCAGCAAAGCTAAAATACGATTCTTTAGTTGCAAACAAAAAGCTAATGAGGGCGTGAGAGACTTTGCCTTAAACCTGCAGGAAGCCCTTAAATCACTTACACTGGCTGAACCCATTTTTAACACCGGAGCGGATAAACTGCTAAGAGATCAATTTATTGAGGGACTCTACACCCCTTCTCACCGGGGGCATGTGAGCATGCTTGTTTTTAAGAACCCTGAATTGACATTTGCCCAATTAAAGGAGAGCGCTATACGTCTCCAGCTGGCAGAGGCACCTCGGGATCAGGATCCTGCGCAACCCATGGCAGAGGCACCTCAACAACAGGGAGTGCCAGTGACATCAGCTATGTCTGGGGCCATTGCTAAGCCCCTGGGGCCCAGTACTAATGAGGCTCTTCAACAAAAGCTTGACTCTTTAGCTGATGTTGTTGCTTCAATGGCTAAAACCATGCAGGATATGAGAGGACACAAGATGGAGTTGGCAAACTGTAGAGAGGATGTTCCATGGATGAGACCCCGGAGATACCCGACATGGAGAGGACGACCCCGCGACCGCTACCAACCGGATGGACAGCCCATTTGCCGCCGTTGCCAGCAGCCGGGCCACTTTGCACGAGATCGTGATTTAAACGGGAATCCCCTGGGAATGCGGGCCACTTCGCAGGAATGAACTTTCAAGGCCCAACACCCTGGCACGACAGGTACTTCGGAGGACGACCCATTATCCCTATCGTGCTGGACGGAATTCCCCTCAATGCTTTGCTGGACACAGGTTCCCAGATTTCATCTATACCGTATATCCTTTATAAGAGGTACTGGGCTGATGCAGATATTGATAAAGGGCCCTCTGATGTTGAACTAGATATATGGGCCAGTAATGGTAAGTTGGTACCGAAACTAGGATTCAGGGAGATGACCATAAAGATTGGTAAAGTAGAACTGAAGAAACAGGGTATAATTGTTGTTGATGTTGACCGGCGGAACTGTGAACCAACTGTATTGATAGGAATGAATGTGTTAGAGAACTGCTTTTCCGAAGTCATTTCTGTCTTACAGCAAATTGCTGAAACTGCCCAATCCTGCCAGCAGAGAGTTCTCCGGAGGGAAATAAAAGTATTGATGTTAAGGCAACAGGTAGAAGTTGCAGGTGGAGAAATCGGCAGTGTGAGGGTAAGTGATCCAACGTCTATTGTAATCCCACCAAAAACAGAAATGCTGGTATGGTGTAGAGCAGCCATTGGTACTAAGGGACGAGATTATCAAGCCTTAATAGAACCAGTGTACACCGACAGCAGGCCCACTATACTCACAGCACGAGGGATAGTCGAGGTACACCGGGGACGAGTGCCGGTACGACTTTTGAACTGTGGAGAGGAAGAGGTCACTTTGCCAAGGTATGCTACAATGGCAAAGCTATATACTGTTGACAACAATGCCATCACAACCATTGAGCCCTTAGAACCAACCTGTCAGGTGGAAGGCAATGGCTCAGATGGAGAAATGGAGGATTGGTGCCAACAGCTACACGTGGGCATAAATTCAACACCTACCCATCAAAAACAAGGGGTGTATAGGCTAGTGACGGAATATGAACAAGTCTTCAGTAAACACCCATTGGACTTCGGACGGATAGAAGGGGTAGAACACACAATCCCCACAGGTGACCATCCCCCAATAAAAGAAAGATATAGACCCATACCGCCCGCTCACTATCAATGTGCAAAAGATATGCTGAGGGAAATAAAACAGGCCGGGGTAATAAGAGACAGCTGTAGCCCCTGGGCGGCCCCTCTAGTGATTGTCAAAAAAAAGGACGGAACCATGAGAATGTGCGTAGACTACCGGAAGATTAATAACATCACCCATAAAGACGCCTACCCCTTGCCTAGGATAGAAGAGTCCTTAACTGCTTTGAAATCTGCTAATTATTTTTCCACCTTAGACTTAACAAGCGGGTATTGGCAAGTCCCTGTGGCTGAGAGAGATAAGGAAAAGACGGCATTCACCACACCAATGGGTCTATGTGAATTTAATCGCATGCCGTTCGGACTCTGCAACGCATCCGGTACCTTCCAGCGGCTGATGGAATGCTGCCTCGGACACAAGAACTTCGAGACCGTCCTCCTGTACCTAGATGATGTGATCGTCTACTCAAAGACTTACGAACAACACTTAATAGACCTGGCAGAAGTGTTCGAAGCCTTATCCAGGTATGGCATGAAAGTCAAGCCATCCAAATGTCACCTTCTCAAGCCAAAGGTACAGTACCTGGGACACATCGTGAGTTCGGAGGGAGTAGCACCAGATCCCGAGAAAATAAGCGCCATAAGGGATTGGCCAAGACCTACCAGCGCAAAAGAAGTGAGACAATTCCTGGGATTGGTGGGTTACTATCGCAGATTTATAAAAGGATTTACCAAGTTAGCAGCACCCTTGCAAGACACCTTGGTAGGGCAGACGAAGAAACCTTCAAACCGAAACCCTCCTTTTCAGTGGAACGACGAAAGGGAAGACTCCTTTGAACAACTAAAGAAGGCACTAACCGGAGAAGAGGTTCTGGCATACCCAGATTACCATAAACCGTTCATCCTCTACACCGATGCCAGTAATGTGGGACTAGGAGCGGTGCTGTCACAAAAGCAAGAAGGTCGGGAGAAAGTCATCGCCTTTGCAAGTAGAAAGCTCCGGCCTACTGAAAGAAATTCAGAAAATTACAGCTCCTTCAAATTGGAACTACTGGCAGTAGTTTGGGCTGTGACGGAGCGTTTCAAACACTATCTGGCCGCTGCAGAATTTATTGTCTATACTGACAACAATCCGTTGACCCACCTGGACACAGCCAAATTAGGTGCGTTAGAACAGCGATGGATAGCCCGGTTATCTAATTACAACTTCATAATCAAGTATCGAGCAGGTCGCAAGAATGGAAATGCCGATGCCCTATCCCAGATGCCACACTTGAGAGATGTAGAAGAGGAAACGGGGGAGCTTGAAGAAATTGAACTACCAGCCTTCCATCGTCCCAAGGCAAAACATCATCAGTCAAGTACCTATCAGAAACAACAAGAGGTGAATTTTAATCCGTTAGCACACCATAGATGGGCTGACACCCAAGACAGCAATCCGGCTGTGAAGTTGGTGAAGGAACTGTTGACTGAGCAAAGTGCATATCCCTATGAGGATGCCCCAGAAGAGACGCATCAACTCTGAAAAGAGAGAGGCAAAATGTTCCTGTATCAAGGGAAGCTCTGTAGAAGATACACCAATCCGAAAACACATGAATTGGTTTGGCAGATTATTGTGCCTAAACAAGATGTGAAGATGGTCCTCGAAGCTTACCATAATGGTGCTGGTCACTTTGGTTGGAAAAAGTTAGAAGTACTTCTAAGAGAAAGATTTTATTGGGTCGGGATGAGAAAATCAATCGAACAGTGGTGCAGAAATTGTGGCCCGTGTAACCTCAGAAGAAACGATCAAAAGAACCAAAGAGCACCACTGCAGCCCATAATCACCAAACAACCACTGGAACTTGTAGCCATGGACCACGTGAAGTTGACACCAAGCCGGTCCGGCTATGTCTATGCCTTGACCATCGTGGACCATTATTCACGTTTCTTGGTAGTGGTACCCGTAAAAGATCTGACAGCAAAAACAGCAGCCAAAGCGTTCCAAACGTACTTTTGTAGACCCCATGGATATCCGGAACAGGTTCTCACCGACCAAGGTACAGCCTTTGAATCAGAGATCTTCAGAGAATTCTGTAATATGTATGGTTGCAAAAAGATCCGGACGACGGCCTATCATCCACAAACAAACGGCTTATGCGAGAAGATGAACCATATTGTAATAGACCTACTAAAGACTTTACCTGAGACAGAAAGGAATCAATGGCCAGAGAAATTGCCTGACTTGGTGGATCTGTATAATCATGTCCCGGTGAGCTCCACCAACTGCACCCCAGCTTACCTTATGCGTGCAAGACCCGGCCAATTACCAATCGATCTAGAAATGGGAATTCTGAAACCAGACGCAGAAGTTCAAGACTCCAATTGGGATATCATACGGCAAAAGCAGTATCGCCAAGTGCAAGAGAGTGTGGAAAGAAGCCTTCAGCAAACTAGAGAAAGACAAGAGCGAACTTTCAACCAGAATGCTCTAGCGACCCCATTAAGACCGGGTGACCAAGTGCTCAAGAGAAATCGTCGAACCAATAAACTGGACAATCAGTGGGAAGCCGTACCCTACACAGTTTTACCAACAAGAGTGGATAATCCTAAAATGTGTCTCATTAGCAAAAACGGAGGCTTAACATCTGTACTAGTGTCAAGAGACAATCTTAAATTATGTCCGGAAGCATTGAAAGAGCCAGACGTTGTCCAGCCAGAACCAGAAGTTATTCAACCCATACAGGTTCAACCAGTAAAGGAAAAAGAAGAGGAAGTGTATCACACCTGTATAGGAGACTTTCCCAAAACCCTACTAACATACCATGGTGCAGTAGTGGTTCCCATGGTGGCCTTTTACCCAACACCGAACCCAATACCAGAAGTCCCAAGACAGGAAGAGGCTGACCCCGTACTACAGGAGGTTCCAGGCCAAGAAGAACAGATTCCTGGTCAGAGTAATCCCATTCACGGTGGACTTGCCAACTCCATAGTCGTGGAATTATCTTTAGCAGAGCGGGCAGATACTACATCCTCAGTAGACAGTAGTACACCACATGAAGAGACACCGCTATTACGTAGATCACAGCGTAGTACCCAGGGTCAATTACCGGCCAGGTATGCAGATTACCAACTATAAAGCTCATAATGTGAATTGTATATATGTTATGCCGTATATAGTTAAACAGAAAATGTAGTATAGTCATTGCTATCAGTCTGCAACGTTTAAGCCCAGTGCCTACAGAGACTTGTCTGTATGAACTTATTGCATATTCTTGAACTTTTTATCAGCCCGGAGGCACTAAATCAAAGCTCCGGAAAGACTGCTTTTTGAACTTTGCTTTTTGCTCTTTTTGAACTTTCTTTAGACTTTATATTGATAATTCCGTTGGAAAAATTGAACTAAATTCCTGGACACTAAGTACAGTGCCTTTCCTAATACCTTCAAGGATAGAACTGTATTAATGGACGCTATTTGAAGTGACTTTTTACAGAACTCTATTTTTGTTTCCTTGAGTGGTTTTTGTAACTTTTCATTTTTAAGACTCTGTACATATTAATTGTTATTTCAAAATGTTATTGTCCCACAGTCCCGGAGTACTGTTCTTAACTAAGGGGGAATGTGGCACCCCTAGGGGTATTTGCCACAAAAATAGTTACTGACAGTAAGTACAAATACTAAAATAGCAAGACTGCACTACCACCTCCAGCCAGAAGGGGGAGCTCCAGAGACTCCCCTTGATCCATTCTGGTCTGAGAGAAGAAATGGCAGTTGGGCCAAGGAGCTGATAGTGAGAGGTCATACAGTTGAATCTCTAACAGCCCTGTGACTGTTACCAGGCCTAAATCACCGGCCTGAGAAGAGGGATAGAGAAAAAGGACATTGTGAGAACCGGGTAGCATTAATCACTACCCAGAACAGGCGCAAAGACGGATACCGGATCCGTGGCTGTATTCATTATATATAATACAGCAACCGGAAAAACGTGAGGTGATATCAGCTTCACTAGGGTCGGATGCAGCAACAGACACAGAGTTCAGCGGTACTCCCAGAGGGGGTAAACCGATAAAAGGACTCGGGTTGCCCGTCGAACCAGGACCCGGAGGGGACAGATTGGGCCGGCAGCCAGTTCACATACAGCAGCAGGGCCACACAGAAATTGCGCACAATAAGAGGCGAAGACCCCGGCAGGGTCAAAGTAACTCAGAGTTCCCATACAGACTCCGGTGACAGGACTGGTTGTAAATCCTTTTATGTTAAAGTAAACTGGTTAAACGTTTCAGTGCCTCAGTCTTTCATTTGGACAATAGCCATCTATCCAGGATCGAGATCGTCACCGCTGGGAGAACCTGCTGCTGATCAAGTAAGTGCCTGTCCCCTCATGATACCCCTTACACTGTGCATTGCCTGAGGCCACAGCACCGGGTCAAGCCACCCGTGACATCCCCCTCAAGAGACAGACTCCATTGGTCCGGTGCTGGGTATCCCGGTCTCCTGGGCGTCACACAAATATTTGTTTGACTTAACTTGCGTTTGAGAGGTATATATTGGGAAGATTTCTTAATCTACCCCTCCGACAGTTAACGCTGATGTATCTATCTAGCTGTAGTGCTATAGATACATTTGTGAAGGTGGTGAGCGAGGGAGTGAGTAAGATCCCGCAGTCCATAAAAAATGATAATCTAACGAGACATGAGAGATCACGCCTGAAGCAGCTTAGAGATCTCCCTGATGTTGTGATAAAGTCGGCGGACAAGGGGGGTAACATTGTGCTGTGGCCTAAGGTAATGTACGAGCAGGAAGCCATGCGCCAATTATTAGACCCCACATGTTACAAGAAATTAACCTATAACCCCTTGTCCGCCTTCTGCACGCAACTCAGGGAGATCCTTAATAGAGCTACTGAGAGGGGAATTATCACAAAGGAATTGAACACTGCATTAGTCGTACCAGAACCCACGATAGCGACTTTCTACTTGCTCCCTAAAATACATAAAAATACGTCTGTACCTCCCGGACGCCCGATTGTGTCGGGTTGTGGGAGCTATTTGGAATCAATCAACAAATGGATCGATTCGATCCTTCAACCGCTTGTGGAGGAGCTTCCCTCTTTCTTGAAGGATACTAGTCAATTATTGCGCCGCGTTGATGATCTTAAGCTGGGGGAGGATACCATTATGGGGGCCATGGATGTAGAGTCCTTGTATACTTCCATCCGCCATAGTGATGGTTTGGCGGCCATTAAATTTTTTCTCTCTACATCCAGATGGTCCCTTGAATTTGTGACATTTTTTCTCGAAGTTCTGGAATTTACACTTACCCACAATTTCTTTACGTTTAGGGGGTCCTTTTTCCTGCAGCTCCAGGGAACAGCCATGGGGGCGGCCTTTGCGCCGTCCTATGCTAATCTGTTCCTGGGGCTGTGGGAAAGGGACCTCCTACGGTCAGACGGTCTGTCGTCTATGGAGCGCGTCCTTCTATGGGCGCGCTACATAGACGACATTCTTGTTGTCTGGCAGGGCAGTAATGAGGCTTTTTTTGAGTTTGTGGCCGCCTTAAATATTAACGAAAGGAATATTAAACTGACAGCAACATCAAGTAGATCTAGTATTGAATTCCTTGATGTTACGTTAACAAGGAATCATACGGACACAATTCAAACTACAATCTACAGGAAGCCCACGTCAACGAATATGCTTCTCCACGCTTCCTCCTCCCATCCAGCTCACATGGTACGAGCTGTCCCTATTGGACAGTTCCTACGTATACGTCGTATATGCTCCACTGATACCGAATTTGAGATTCAGGCTGGGGACCTTAAGGCTCGATTCAAGGAACGGGGATACAGCAACCGTGCCATTAAAAGGGCGTATCTACGCGCTAAGCACAGTGATAGAAATGTTTTGCTCTATGGTAGTGGTGCTACAAGTGACGGATCAGAGGTTGTCAGGTTCGTCACAAATTACAACTCTAGGGCAGATGCCATACGGAGTGTCTTTGAACAAGCGTGGCCCATTTTAAAAACTGATCTGACATTGGCTAAATTACTCCCTGATCGTCCGCCCATCACTTTCCGTAGGGCTAAAAATATACGTGACCACTTGGTGCGCAGCCACTATACACCTAGTCCATTGAGAACATTCTTAAACGGTTCTCGACAAAAACCAAGTGGTGGCTGTCGTACCTGTGGTAGATGTGTAGCATGCAGTAACATCTCTAGAGAAGACACGTTTGTAGATTCCTCAGGACAAAGAAGCTTTAAAATAACTAAAAGTATAACATGCACATCTAAGAACGTTGTATACTATGCGGTTTGCCCCTGCCCATTGATTTATGTGGGATTAACAACCCGACAATTGAAAACAAGAGTACGGGAGCATGTCCTGGGGATCGAGGCAGCAGTACACGTAACGGATGTCCATACGCTAAAAACGATACCGAGGCATTTTAAATCTCACCATCAGTCTAATGGTAGTGCCTTACGTGTTAAAGGTATCGATATGGTGGAACCAAATATTAGGGGTGGCCGAGTCTCCCAACGGTTGGCACAGCTCGAGACTAGGTGGATGTGGACTTTAAATACTGTCCACCCTCATGGATTGAACGAAACAATTAGTTATGCGCCATTTATATGATCCTGGCAGTGCAGGGGTGGTGTGGCACCCCCGCATCTTGGTGTTTTTTGTGTTTGTTTTTAATTATTGTTTTTATTCTTTCTATTTTAGATATATGCATGCTATGGATTGTCTGATGGCTTTCGCTTGGGATTCAAGTTTTGCATCATTTTCATCTATCGTCTGTGGTTTATTGTATTATATTTACAAATATACGGTTTTTTTCTGTATAAATTGCTATATGCATACATTATTCTACATGTATGTTTTTCATATGTGTTGCTAATATCCCTTGTGGGGGGTTTCTGTTAAGAGTTGTTCTTCTGGGAGGTGGGAGTGTTTGGTTATATGGATGCACTATGTCATGTGCCCTGTTTCAGGGGCTATATATTTCCTATGGGTTCTAGTAGCATCATGGGATTATATTTATCCATTCCCCTTTGGCGTTTTTTCCTTTGTTTTATTTTATCCCTCCATTTATTTTTCATTTCTTCCCTTCCTTTTATGTTTACTCTGTTATATTTCTTTATTCTTGTACCACTGTTCTGCAGGTCCACTCACCGCTGCGGCGCCGCCTGTACGCATGCGCGCTTGGTGCCGTCGCTCTCGGCGGCTTGCGGCGTCTCTATGCTTGAGTGGTCACCATGGTTATGGCGACGCTCATGTATGACGCCGCTGCCGCTTGGAGTTTCGGATTTCCGGGCTGGCGCTTGCGTCATTTCCGGCTGACGCCGCGGCGGTCATTGGCTCCCTGCTATTTAAAACCCCGCTGTTCTGACCATTGGACACGCCCCCTGACGAAGGAGCTTGCGAGCTCCGAAACGCGCGTCGGGTGACCAGCGGACCGGACCCAGGGACACCGGAGTACTTCTTCCTCCCCCCCTTGTCTTGAGAGGTAATATACATTTGGGCTGAGCGGCCGCTAGCCCATGGAGTTATAGTTAGACTCTTACCATATTTTGTCTACTGTGACTATGGGGGGAACTAATTAGGTTAGGTGGATGGTGCACTATCATTTGTCTTCCCCACTTGGTTTTCCTAGGTGTGTACATGTGTCGCTGTGCTACAGATACTGATTGCATTTAAACCCTATATGGTAAATATGAGCATATTGTAGTACCCACATTCTAGGACTAGGGTTTATTATTGTTCTATGCCCCATACCTGTGTTATTTATATCTGTACTCCGGAGTCCTCTCCTCTATATGACCATTCTTTATTATTAGGAGTCTGTGTCTTTCCATCCGCTGACACAATCACACCTCTGTGCGGTGTTTCACACCATGGTCCCACTTTGTACCATTTATGTCCTGTTTTTTTCTATGTGTAATATTTTATATGTTCAATAAAATTATTTATATATTTGAATTACCAGTTTTGGTCGTTTCATGTGGTTTCCACACCTCTTCCTATATGCTGCTTTACGGCTTGGTTTGAATTTAATCCCCTATAGAGGCAACAGATTTATATAGACTCCTTTTTAGTGATGTTGCTAATGAATACCCGTATTCTTGTATTGTATGGCATCCTCTAGTATGACTTATTGTTAGAATAAGTATACTTGTTTAGTTGTGGCCCTCCGTAAAGGTAAGTGCTGTTTACTTTGCCTTTCTATAAAATGAAAAGAAAAAAAAATGCCAATACATAGTTGACTGATGAAAGCCAAAACCTCTCTCCAAAAGGTAAATAAAGCCTTATGAATATGTTGAATGTATACTCCAGGAGCTTTTGTCAGAAATAAAGAAGATTAACAGGCAATTAGTACTATCTGTGCTCATATTTTCATGTAGATACCTGGAGGAAGTACTATCTGTGCCTATATAATGTACATTGACAAAAAAAACAAATCAAGAAGGCAGTAGATTCCATGAATTTATATTTAGAAATAGATAGATAATAGATAGATATTTCCATTACTTTCAAGGGGAGAATGGGAGTCAGTATTATCTCTGCTTTCATGATTTACATGGAAATACACTAAGCAAGTACTATCTGTGCCTATAAAATTTACAAGGAGCTAAAGTAAGAAAGTACGATCTGTGCCTATATAAATTACATGGAGATATAGTAAGAAAGTACTATCTGAGTATCTGTGCCTATAAAATTTACAGGGAGGTGATGTAAGAAAGTACTATCTGTGCCTATATAAATTATATGGATATATAGTAAGAAAGTACTATCTGTGCCTATATAAATTACATGGAGATATAGTAAGAAAGTACTATCTGTGCCTATATAAATTATATGGAGATATAGTAAGAAAGTACTATCTGTGCGTATAAAATTTACAGGGAGGTGAAGTAAGAAAGTACTATCTGTGCCTATATATTTTATATGGAGATATAGTAAGAACGTACTATCTGTGCCTATAAAATTTACAGGGAGATGAAGTACGAAAGCACTATCTGTGCCTATATAAATTACATGGAGATATAGTAAGAAAGTACTATCTGTGTCTATAAAATTTGCAGGGAGGTGAAGTAAGAAAGTACTATCTGTGCCTATATAAATTACATGGAGATACAGTAGCAAGCAAGTACTATCTGTGCCTGTAAAACATATGTACTGCTCCCTCTATTTCAACAGTAGACTAGTAATTAGATACAGATAGAGTGATCATTTGGTATGACAGAAACTCTTACAGCCATTAAAAAAAGCAAAATATTACTTCTATAAAACGTTAATTAGAGTGCTGAGAAAAATTGTCAGTTTTTCTGTAATTTGCCGAATCAGCATTTACAGGTCGAGATGTAGAAGAATGCGCTAAAATAGCTGGTTGTGCAATAATGGAACAATAATATAACTAATGAGTATATTTTCCTGTAGATATTAACCTAGGTGACAGATATAACTACGGTACCTAAAAGGAACCATGTAATTCCAGCTGCAGCAAATACAATCACAATCAAGCAGAGAGGAGCAAATCTCAGCCAGTCCCTGGATGTCCATGAAGTCTTCTGATACTCGGCCTGAGACCCTGAATCCTGCCAGAAAGATACAAAACTGAGTAAGTTCCAATAGATGCGATAAACCTAAAATTAGAAGAAAAGTCATTTATGAGAAAATCCGCAACATATTTTGCTATACCTTCAAATAAGACATACACTTCCTTGAAAAAGTTTTCATACCTTGTGAACGTTTCCACATTTTTTCATGTTGCACTTAAAAACTTAAATATATTTTATTGGAATTTAAGCGCAGAAAACAGCAAGTTTTTCTGAGGTGTAATGTAAATCATACATGGTTTTCTAAATATTTTAAAAATATGAATCTGAAAATTGTGACATGCATCTGTATTCAGCCCCCTGAGTCAACACTTTGTAGGACTGGCTTTGTGGTCTTTTTGAAGTATGTGTCCATCAGCTGCACATCTAGAGGCTGACATTTTTGCCCATTCTCCTTTGTGCACGCGCTCTAGCTCAGTGAGATTCAATGGACCTTGAATGGGCCATTCACACACATGAATGACTTTTATCTAAACCATTTCATCATAGCTCTGACAGTATCTTTAGGGTCATTGTCCTGCTGTAAGATGAACCTATGCCCCATTCGCATGTGTTTTGAAGCCTCTAACAGGTTTTTCTCCAGGATTGCACTGTATTTAACTCCATTCATCTTTCCATCAACTCTGACCAGCTTCCTTGTGCCTGCTGAAGAAAAGCATCCTCACAGCATGGTGTTGCCACCACCATGTTTGACTGTGGGGATGGTGTTTTCAGGGTGATGTGCAGTGTTAATTTTCTGCCACACGTTTTGCATTTAGCCCAAAAAATCTGTGGTCTCTTCTGACCACAGCACCTTCTTCCACATGCTAGCTTGTGTCCTCTAAATTACATATATAAAATAATATCATATCAGATTACCGTAATCCGATTCCTAACATCCAATGTCCACTTGGAACTACCATAAAATGAATGGCTCAATAAATATTCCATACATTGGTCACATCATCGCTCAATATCATGCTCCAATACTTTTTATCATACAGCATATTGTCTCAATAATACCAACATGTAGTGCTGTACAGTATTTTGCTGCAGAATGCACACATAATAGTTCCACACATTGCTTTATCTTCATAGATAGATATTGTTGAATACTGTTTGTAAAAACAAGCACTTTTACAATTTACTGCTCATTAAAAATTGCGCCTGTTCTTGAGATATTAAAAAGAATCTGCCACAAGGTTTTTGCCCCACCAGCTGAGAGCAGCATGATGTAGGGGCAATCACCCTGATCTGAGCAATGTATCACTTACTGGGCTACTTGCCAAATCACTGGAATCAGGGACTCTGGCCCTATGTCATGCTCCATCACATTAGGAAGCAAAAACTTGATGGCAGATTACCTTCAACATTTTTCTTTTGTTTTATTTACAACTCATTGCCTAGAAGACCGACCAGTGCTGCTTTCTGGCTTGTAAGCACTGTCTGGTAATTAAAAATAGGGGAGATCTCACAATATTTTTTTACATTTAATTATTTATTAACAAGTAAAGCAAACTACACGCCCAAGGCACTGTTCCACTTGGACCTCTGCCTCCTGGTGGTGGAAGTCCAAATGGAGGAGTGGAGCAGTGCTTTGTGTGTCTAGTTTACTGTACTTGTTAAATAAATAAATGAAAAAGCAACGTGGAGTCCCCCCTATTTTTAATAACCAGCCAAAGGAAAGCAGGCAGCTGTTAGCTGGTCTGATGCTGGAAAGGGCCAATTTTTCATGAACCTTCCCAGCCTATACATATCAGCCCCCAGCTGTCTTCTTTGCCTTTGCTGGTTATTAAAAATGGGGGGAACCCTCAAAAATTATGTGGGAATCACATCTATTTTTAATAACCAGTTAAGACAAAGCAGACTGCTGTAGGTTGATATTAATAGGCTGGGCAAGTCCATGGCTATTCATCCCTTCCCAGCCTAATAAGTCCAGCCCTCAGCTGCCCCAGAAATGACGCATCAATTACATGCGCCAAATCTGATGCTTAGCCTCGGCTTTTCCCGATTGCACTAGTGTGGTGGCAGTCGGGCAATTGTTTTTGGGGTTAATGTCTGCTGGCCGCAGACACTCACATTTCTAACGTCATTTCTAGAAGCTGCTTACAGAATTAAATATAGATCATGGTATAGACACAACAATTTCCACACTTAACCCCCTAAAATTATATTTTATTAGAAATATTATTAAAATAGTTCTCAATCAGAAAATCCCCACCTAAATAAAGTGAATAAAGTGCTATAGAACATAGTTTATGCTTAGTTACTACCACTGTCAGAACCACATAACAAATACCCAAGTACAGTGCCAGCAAAAAAAATCTTTACAAGTTCAATGAAACCACAAAATCTTAACCCTGCTGTTCTGTTCGGTCTGGGGAGACCTATTTTGAACTTTGGTATTTTTTGGGGTGTTCAAGATGCGGTTCTGAAACTTGTGGTTGATTGACTTAAATGAGGATGGGTCGGTCGGCCACGGGTTTCAGAGCCGCATCTTGAATATTTTAAAGAATATTGAAGTTCAAAGTCGGTCATTTTTGACCAACAGAACAGCAGGGTTAATATTCAAGTGGATTCAAGTGTTTTATTGTGGATATTTTATTATAATTAGTACTTTGTCATGTCACCCTTACATTTTATCACCATCTGTAGTCGTTTAGGCACGGATTCAGCAAGGCTGGCTAAGTATGTGGAGTCCATGTTTACCCACAGTGTCTTCAGCACATGTATATTTTGGGTCATACCGTGACACGGTACTCGGACAATGCACAACCTTTGAGCCTCCCCCGACCAGCCTGAAAGTGCTCTCATCACTAAACATCACTTTCTTCCACTCTTCAGATGTCCAATCTTGATATTTCTTACAAAAGACAAGCCTTTTCTTCTTCATTGCTGCTGTGAACAGGGGCTACTTTGCGGCTCGGCAACTTGGTAGACCCAGGTCCTTCTGCAGGCGGTGACGAGTTGTCCTAGTTGCGATGTTCTGGAGGAGCATAGGGTGCTTGATTTTTAGTTCAACAGCAGTTATAGAAGGATGTGACATCACTTCAGGCTTCAGAAGCTTATCAGTCCTTGGTGAAGTCTTCTTAGGTGCGCCAGAGCCTGACTTCCTCTGCGGTACCATCCCAGGAGGCAATGATGCCGCCGACCGCTTCAGCTGATAAATGGCTTCTCTTGACACTCCCAGATCTCTAGCTACCGCAATCACCGGATCCCCCTTCTCGAGCAGAGTCAAGGCACGGGATTTCTCTTCCATTTTAAGCTTCTTTCGACCCATTGTGGGAGATAATAAAAAACTGAGGGAGATAATAAAAGACTGCCTAATAGCAAAACTGGCTGGGCTGCACATAACAACCAATCAGAGTGCAGTTTTCGCTTAACCAGAGAAGTGAAAACTGAGTGTTGATTGGTTGATATCTGCAACAAAGCCAGCTTTAATATTAGACCGTTTTATATTATCTCCCCCATTGTGTACATTTTTAAAAAGTGAAATTATGATGTGGATTTTATATGTAAAGTTTTTTTTGCTGCGCAAGTGTAAAGATTTTTTTTGCCGACACTGTAAATATAGGAAAAAAACAGATGTTAAAGTCCCCTAATCTCACCCTTCCTCTCCGTACAGATTGACACCTTAAAATTCGGCATGCCAGTTTCGTCCCCACTTGCATGTCTTCTGTACTCTAATGTCCTTACAGGTCCCTACAGTTTGCGCCTATTTACTTTCTGTCTCCTTTATATTCGATCGATTTATCTCACAGAAGGTGTGGATATCCAAATATAGTGAGCGTATAGTTTAGGATGTTTCAAAAATGTTGGCCACAAAGCATTCGATGCCGGTTTATAGATACGATCAATCAGAGGGAGACAATAATTTACTATACTCAACTTTCCTTTACACTTACCCTCCCTGGCCGTGTGACCCCGGCCTAACATACATAACCTGTGAAAAAATATTTTTGCATTAGTGCATTCTGAGTCGTTATAATTACAATTTAACCTATAAAAGATAACCTTTTGAGATATCCCTAGTGTGCCTAATCATTCCCTTGGATAGACTCATTTACCAAGATATTTGTTATTTTTTCTAAAAAATCTGTAGATCAAGAGATTTTGGAGCACTAAACTAACTATCCAGTGCTTGCACGCATGTGTTTTTGATGATGTATGTCTTTTCACTTTAGGGGACACCAGGGACAGCTGTCATCTAGCCGGGGCGCCAAGTCGAATGTTTAGGGTGTCCACCTCCACAGCCAGGTAGGCTAACAGCTCTATAGGGCCTACTAGAGACAGCTAGCCTACACCTCATAGAATTATTTGTCCTTGTAGTCAAGTTCCCTTTTTAATGGGTTTCAGCTAACTAGTATACACTTTTTTTTAGTGAACTACATTAAAAGTTCATTTTTAAAGGGTCTTTTTCAGTTGTTTTTTCACAATAAGTTGACCTTATTTATATCATTAGATTTGTTTGTGATATTAACTAAGCATAAACTATCTTCTATAGCACTTTATTCACTTTATTCATGTGGGAATTGTCTGTTAATATTTCTAATAAAACGTATTGTCGGGAACACACTCAGTCGGAGCAGCCTTTGGAAGTGGGGAATCACCAGAAATAATACACAAGACACGTCTTGTATAGTGTATCACTGGGAAGTCTCTGAAGCACGCCTGCCTTCAAGGTGCTAACCCTTCTTTATATAGTTGTTTCAGTAGGTTTAGTGGTTATACAAGTTTTGCATGTTTAAACAAAGAGACAAAACAGGAAAGAAAGAAAAGAAAAGAAAACAGTTTCGTGGGCGGCAGTTTCACAACAAACAGTACAAAGGCAATTCCACAGACAAGAAAAACAGGATTTCATACTATAGCTAAAATGTCCTTGAATGGACAGGTCAATATTTATCACAAATTCTTTTTTTTTATTTTTGTTCATTGAGGTAATCATTTTTGTTCTGCTCTTCACAATCCCCCCTTTGACATATTCCATTCAAAACCTTGTCGATCATTTTAGTAATTCTTTTTGTGATATTACAAAAAAAAAAAACTTTATATTCTCGCATCCATTACACAAAATGTATTTGTGCATACCGAGATACCCTTGAGTACAACCTTGAATAATACATATATAATTACAATAACCATAACTGTATGTATTAGGCTTTGCATAATCCCGGTAACCCACCCACCGATCCCTCTGAACCAAATGGCCGGGTTAAGAAAAGAAAAGGTATCTGACCACCAGCTATCCTTATTTTGGTCATTGTCTTTGTCATACTGATCCCTGAGTCGTTGTACGTCTTTTAATTTAAATCTCATACTCATAGTACTATTCGGGTCTATATAATGACAGCAGGTGGGTCCGATGATTTGACACATACCCCCTTGTGAGGCAGTTAGGTAATCCAATACCAGGGTATGTTGGTTAGTGACTATTATAAGCTGATTCTGTACAGCTATACTAGTATTTAATATGTCCAATATATCCCAAATCTGATCATCTAGATAATCCGTGGCTCTAACTAATTTGTCCCACATTTGTGTTAACATAGGATAAATAAAAATGGTACTAGCAATTTTGTTGGGAATTCCCATTTGTACTATATGTGGCCTCCCCGAGGGACGTGGTGAGTTATCTGCAGCTCTTTTATACAGTGTGTGCTTGGGCACGGCTTGCATATTCACTTGTTTATTTGAAATTATGAAAGTAGCCGGGGTTAGGCGTCCTAATGTACAAGTACCCTTTATACCTACGGGAAGCCATTTATATGCTCCTTCTCCGCATATCCAAAATGTACCTTCAGGCAGATCCCATAGAGCTGAGTGCTGCAATACCAATCTGTGAGCCAAATCCACAAAACTAGATACATTCTGAAGCATACACCAAGAGGGTTTTTGTCCCAAGGGGCTACAGTACCCGGCTGCGGGATTCCCACATACATGCATTCCGTTGACATACTCATTGGATTCATTACAAACCAGGTTCCCCGGCTTACTTTTACAACTGTTTGCATCACCTTGGGGGAACAACTCAGAATGTTCCCATTTTCTATTATGTATGTATCTTTCCAATACTGTAGGTTTGAAAGCATCAGAGGAAGGGGTGGTTGTACTGAAACTGAGCTGTAGATTTTCAGTGGGGACCTGTCCTAAATCAGTTAATCCAGTCTTATTCCTAGGTACCCATTTTCCTCCCTTGAATGTTAAATATTGTAAGTTGTCTATTTTTCTGTAAGATTGCCCTGCCACCAAGGAAATTCTACCCATCCCACAATTGGTATGGCGATTGTAGTATTCCATAGTCTAGCATTGCCAGGTTGGTTGTTGGCCAGGTTGTCTGAACAATTAGGCCAAGCGAATATTTCTTCAGCTGACACGGGAACTGCTAGAAAAGGTATACTTGTGGCTGATACTGGTGAATGGGTACAGATCCAACAATCTGCCAGGGGTTGCGTATTATTTAACAAGTCATGCACTAATTTTTTATGATGTTGTACGAATCTATTGTTCAAAGGGGCTAGAGAATTCAGTCTTTCCCATGCCTCCATTGAGGTTAACATTATTAACATCAATATCATGAGTCTTATACTGCTTTTTTGCAATGGCTTGCATGTATCCATGATGCCTTTCCTTCAAGCTTGACTGCTGTTGGAGTTGTTAACAGGACTTGGAAAGGTCCGTCAAATCTCGGTTCCAGAGTCTTTCTGGTGTGTCTTTTCACGTAGACTTGATCACCAGGTTCCAACTTGTGGCCTCCTTCGAGATTTTCTGGATCTGGAAGGGAAGCAAAAACTTGCGAATGCACTTTAGTTAAACGTTTTTGTAATTCTTGTACATAAGCAGTTAAAGTCTCAGTATTCAACATCAGTTGTTGTGGAAAATAACAACCCAAATTTGCTGCTCTACCAAAAAGAATCTCATGTGGTGACAGCTTAGCCTTCCCCCTTGGGGTGTTTCGGATGGAATACAGGGCAAGTGGTAGACACTCGGTCCAAGGCTTTCCTGTTTCTGCCATGGCCTTCTGGATTTTTAATTTTATTGTCCCATTTAATCTTTCCACTTTACCTGAACTCTGTGGATGATATGGAGTGTGAAACTGGTTTTCTACTCCCAACATTTTCATAACATTCTGGAATATTTCCCCAGTAAAATGGGTACCTCTATCTGACTCGATCACCTCAGGCATGCCGTAACGGGGTATCAGTTCATGTGCTATTTTAATGGCAGTAGTTTCTGCTGAGGCTTTACGAACTGGATAAGCCTCTGGCCACCCTGAGAACATGTCCACACACACAAGCACATATTCGTATCCATTGTACCTAGGAAGTTGGATGTAGTCGATCTGGAGTCTTTGAAAGGGATACAGTGGTCTTACATGATGCTTGGTTGGGGTTTTAATGGCCTGACCTGGATTGTGTGCCAGGCATATAGCGCATGCAGCACACATGTTCCGAGCAAAATTACCAAAACCTGGAGCCAACCACCTTTCTTTTACCTTGAGCATCATACTATTTGCCGACACATGCGTGGGTAGGTGGAGGTCACTTGCCACTGCGGGGTACCAGGCTCTTGGTAAACACAACAAAGTTCCTTTTTTCCATAATCCTTGCTGATCTTCTGCCCCTTTTTTCTGCCACTGCCCTCGTTCTTCGTCGTCTACCTGTTTCTGAGCTTCCTTCAATCTTTCCTCATCATCTTCAGAGCTATCTAGTGTGTGGGCATGATGTAAGGGTTTACGTGCTGCCTGTTTTGCTGCCTTATCGGCTTTATCGTTACCCCTGGCTTCCTCGGTGTCGAGTCTCACATGTGCAGCTACCTTTATCACCGCTATTTCTTTAGTTTCTTGTGCTGCCTCCAGAATCTGTCTAATGAGGGAGGCATGTTTTACAGGTTGGCCTGAAGCAGTCATATAACCTCTGGCTCTCCATATTACGCCAAAATCGAAAATAATGCCATGTGCATATCTAGAATCAGTGTATATGTTTGCTGTCTGATCTTTGGCTATTTTTAGAGCTTCAACTAATGCCGTAAGTTCTGCTTCTTGTGCAGACTGATTAGCAGGGAGAGGTTCTGCTTTCAGCACTTCATGCTGAGTTACTACCGCATAACCTGTATGAAATTGTCCATTCATATCTGCATATCTACTGCCATCTATTAAAAGTTCAAATGTAGCATTACAGAGTGGCTTGTCACGTACATTACATAAGCCCTGAGTCTCTTGTTCCATTAACTGTACACAATCATGCATTGACTTTGATTGGGTCAAAGGAGTTGGAGAGTGCAGTTGCAGTTTCCTCAGGTATGGTACCCCCCTCAGACTCTAAAGGGAGCAAAGACGCGAGATTAAGAGTCTGAATCCTGGCAAAGGAAATGTTGGGCGGCAGTAGTAGGGAACATTGGAGACGGAGGTGTCTGGCCATTGAAATATGTTTAGGTTGGACCTGGTTAAGAATGCCATGTACATCATGAGTGGTCTGAACTAGAAGTGGGTGATCAAGAACAATCTCAGAAGCTTTATCTAATAACAGTGAAATTGCGGCTACTACTCTTACAAAAGAAGGTGCGGCTCTAGCTACAGGGTCCAGATGAGCTGATATGTATGCCACAGGTCTCTGTTTGTTTCCATGTTTTTGTGTGAGCACCCCTGTAGCATGTGAGGATATCTCAGCTGCCATCAATTGAAAAGGTTTAGTGTATTCTGGGAGTCCCAAAGCCGGAGCTGATACCAGTGCTGTTTTCAAAGAGGAAAATGACTGTTTAGCCTCTTCACTGAGTGAATATGGTGTGTTGGCAATACAGTCATATAAAGGCTGCATGAGTTGACTTGCATGTATGATCCACTGTCTACAGTGTGAAACAATACCTAGGAAAGCACGCAGCTGTTTGTGATTCCTGGGTTCAAGCATGTTACGTATGGCTTCCGTACGTTGAGGTGTGAGGTGTCTGATGCCCTGTGATATGCAGTGACCTAAAAACACGACTGTTTGTTGACAAGCCTGGAGTTTCTGTCTATTTACTTTACAGCCTTCTTGCGCTAGGAAAATTAAGAAATTAACAGTTGAGGTAACTGCCGTCTGCTCATCAGGGCAACAAATAAGTAAGTCATCTACATACTGTAGAATGACTACTCCTGGTTCTGGGATGAAATTTTTTAGCACGGTCTGCATTGCTTCAGAGTACAAAGTTGGTGAGTGTACCATACCTTGTGGCAATCTTGTCCATGCTAATTGTTTACCCTTGAATGTAAAGGCAAACAAATGCCAACAGTTCTTATGTAGTGGCACAGAAAAAAATGCGTTTGATAAGTCAATTACCGTAAAATATGCAGCAGTGCTGGGAATTTGAGACAGTAAGGTATGAGGATTCGGTACCACAGGGGTGACCGGTGCCAAAACCTTATTGATTTCCCGTAAGTCGTGCACCATGCGATATTTCACCATAGTTTCTTTGGAGGACACTTTATTTTTAACAGGATATAAGGGTGTATTGGCGGGTGACCTGATTTCTACCAAAACACCTTGTAACACATAATCCTGAATTTGTTGAGAAATCGCCTGTTCTTGCTGGGCGCTGATGGGGTATTGCCTAAGCTGAGGTAATATGGTTCCCGGGGCAGTTTCTAACAGTATAGGAGCTACTGATAAAAATCCTACATCAGTGTCTCCTTTTGCCCATAGGCTGTCAGGAACCCGAGACAAGTCAATTTTTGCTTGTTGAGTGTAAATTTCGGGAAAATCCTCCATTGCCTGTATTCTAACATATGGTTCCAGAGTTTCTGCATCTTCAGGGATGGTCAGCATAACTGTGCCATCTTCTCTAAAATGGATGTTTGCATGCATTTTACTTAAGACATCAGTACCCAACAAGCAGGTAGGTGCACCTTTAGCAAATAAAAATTTGGATACAAAAGTTTTAGGGCCAAAGCTCACATTTAAAGGTTTTGTAAAGGGCAACGCCTGAATTTTACCATCATACCCTTCTGCATATGTAACCTTTGAGGATATATTGTCAGGATATGGTAAAAAGTCCTGATTTAAAATGGAGGATGTTGCTCCCGTATCTATCAGAAAAGGTACATTTTTACCCTCAACTTCAACTTGTATTATTGGTCTTCTAGAAGGAAGAGAGACCTGCATAACTTTCAGTCATTCTGAGCTGTCTGTTTGATCAGGCACTGAGTTATTTATCCTATTTTTGGGTACAAAGGTTCCTGAATCTATATCTGTTTTTCTCTTCCTACATTCCCTTTGGAAATGTCCTGGCTTCTTACAGTAATGACAAGTAAACTTTTGATTAGCAGAGCCAGTATTAGCCTGTGCAATTCTTACTGGCTTAGAATTTTCTCTTAAGTCCATTTCTATCCCTACAGCTTTCTGTCTAGCCAGGTGTGGGTCTTCCAAGGTTCTCCAATCAGGGGTTGCGGCCTTAAGCTTTTCCTTCACTTTTGGAGACAATCCATCTATAAAGGTTTTTGTAACTAACCTCATCATTCCTGGAGCGGTTAGATCCATGCCTTCATCTCTGAAATTATTTTCTACACTTAGATAATATTCGTCTACTGATTGTCCAGATTTCTGAGCCACCACTCCCGTTGTTCCTCTCTGCCTCTGTCTCTCCCTCATGAAAACCATTAAGTGATCTACAAATTGTGTACCTGATTCTATCGTTTGTAAGGCACCATCTCCTGCTTGGGGCCTATGTACCTGTAGATTTGCTAATAGCTCCTGGAAGAGTCCAGGAGTCATTTTCATTCTACATAATTCTTCTCCATCTGCCCAAACTCCAGCGTGAGTCTGCATAATTTGCTGTATATATTGTGCAAATCTAACTGGACACTGGGTGGGATCTGGTGCGTTATGCAAGCAGGGGCTGGCTGGCACTTTTCAGCCTGGGGGGCAATCACAAGGCAGTGGCCCACCAGTTGCGGTGGACCACCCCTGCCCTCCTTATCTCTGGTCCCTGCATTAAAGCAGCAGAAATAACATGCTTTAAAAAATGGGAAGGTATATAGATATGGGAACAGAACGGAGCTTGCTGAATAGATATGGGAATACAAGCAAGCTTACTACCTACATAGATACTGCAACAGAAGAAAGCTGACTGCATAGACACGAGAATGGAACCAAGATTACTACATACATACCTGAACTGAAATGAGCTTACAAAAAAGATATGTGAGCAGAATCAAGCTTACTACAAAGCTATGGGAAAAGAACGGAGCTTACTACAGAGATAAGGGAGCAGAGCCAAGCTTTCGCTAACTAAGTCTACTACATAGATAGAGCAATAAAACCAAGACTCCTACGTAGATATGGGAACAGAACCAAGCTTACCGCATACATATGGTACCAGAATCTAGATTACTACATTGATACAGTGCCAGAACCAAGCTTACTGCTTACATATGGTACTATAACTGAGCTGATTTACAAACATACATACAACTCCAGAAACACGGACATGTAAAACACACAGTATGGCAGGGGTGTTGCTAGGGTCATAAAAGATCAGGGGCCCAAGCCCCAAAGTGCATGTCTCCCCATACGACCCCCCTCTAGCTATTTAAAATAGCATCTATACGTGTATAATTACAGTATATACTGTTGCTAACCAAAAACACACAATGCAATGACCAATATTATAAAATTACGGCTATAAAATGACAAATAATACGGCTACACAATGTCAACTACCATAACAACTACACAGCGAATACATAATATTATCATATTACCATTACCTCTACATAACAAAACACTTTATATAAATACCAATGACACCACTATACACCTTCTACTACATAATGACTGAAACACATTAAGCTGTTACTAAATAAAAAAAAGAAAACAAAAATGCTACTAAAGAGCAATAATACCACCTTATAGTAACCGTATATTGGTAGATCCCAGCCCTGCACATACATGTGATTACAGTACAGTCATATATAGTAACTTACAGATGACGTTTTTTTCTGATTCAGGTGCCCCTATGAAAACTATTAATTTCCCTATTTATAACAAATAATGTCCTCTGGGTTCCCAACCAGCTCTGTATACAGTGGGTACGGAAAGTATTCAGACCCCTTTACATTTTTCACTCTTTGTTTCATTACAGCCATTTGGTAAATTCAAAAAAGTTTATTTTTTTCACATTAATGTACACTCTGCACCCCATCTTGACTGAAAAGGAAAAACTGAAATATCACATGGTCATAAGTATTCAGACCCTTTGCTCAGTATTGAGCCTTCTTGGGAATGATGCAACAAGTTTTTCACACCTGAATTTGGCGATCCTCTGCCATTCTTCCTTGCAGATCCTCTCCAGTTCCGTCAGGTTGGATGGTGAACGTTGGTGGACGCCATTTTCAGGTCTCTCCAAAGATGACCATTGGGTTTAGGTCAGGGCTCTGGCTGGGCCAGTCAAGAATGGTCACAGTTTTTCTTAAGTCGCTCCTTTGTTATTTTTGCTTTGTGCTTAGGGTCATTGTTTTTTTGGAAGGTGAACCTTCGGCCAAGTCTGAGGCCCACAGCACTCTGGAAGAGGTTTTTATCCAGGATATCTCTGCACTTGGCCGCATTCATGTTTCCTTCAATGACAACCAGTCATCCTGTCCTTGCACCTGAAGAACACCCCATAGCATGATGCTGCCACCACCATATTTCGCTGTTGGCATTGTATTGGGCAGGTGATGAGCAGTGCCTGGTTTTCTCCACACATACCGCTTAGAATTATCACCAAAAAGGTCTACCTTCATCTCATCAGACCAGAGAATCTTACTTCTCATAATCTGGGAGTCCTTCATGTGTTTTTTTAGTAAACTATTGGGGCTTTCCTATGTCTTGCACTGAGGAGAGGCTTCTGTCGGGCCACTCTGCCATAAAGGCCCGACTGGTGGAGGGCTGCAGTGATAGTTGACTCCATCTCCCTACTGCATCTCTGGAGCTCAGCCACAGTGATCTTGGGGTTCTTCTTTACCTCTCTCACCAAGGCTCTTCTCCCACGATTGCTCAGTTTGGCTGGACGGCCAGGTCTAGGAAGACTTCCGGAGGTCCCAAACTTCTTCCATTTATAAGCGTCTGTTCTATAAGGAACCTTGAGAACTGCAGAAATTCTGCTGTAACCTTGGCCAGATCTGTGCCTTACCACAATTCTGTCTCTGAGCTCCTTAGCCAGTTCCTTTGGCCTCATGATTCTCATTTGGTCTGACATGCACTGTGAGCTGTGAGGTCTTATACAGACAGGTGTGCGCCTTTCCAAATCAAGTCCTATCAGTTTAATTAAACACAGCTGGACTCTAATGAAGGAGTAGAACCATCTCAAGGAGGATCACTAGGAAATGGACAGCATGTGACTTAAATATGAGTGTCTGAGCAAAGGGTCTGAAGACTTATGACCATGTGATATTTCAGTATTTCTGTTTTATTAAATTAGCAAAAATTTCTACCTTCCTGTTTTTTTTTCAGTCAAGATGGGGTGCAGAGTGCACATTAATGAGAAAAAAATGAAGATTTTTGAATTTACCAAATTGCTGCAATAAAACAAAAAGTGAAAAATTTAAAGGGGTCTGAATACTTTCTGTATCCACTATGTATATAGGATAATATGTAAGTGGTGTATATTACGCAATGACTACAGACATCAGATATTACACCAGTCACATATCCAGTATATACCATCAGATGTCTGTGCACGTAGTATATTACATATAGTATACAGGATATGTGACTGGTGGGTGATATGTCTACAAACATCAGATGTCATATACAGGATAGTATGTGACTGGTATACTGTATATAATACTACGAGTACAGACATCAGGTGTTTGACCATCACATACAATATTATCTACTATATAACATCTGATATCTGTACACATAGTATAAGGGTATGTTTCCATGGTCAGGAAACGTAGCTCTTTGGATGCAGCGGATACCCCGCTCCGCCCAAAGTGCTGCCCCCCTTTGTACGCGTGGTGATTCCGCCTGTGTTCATTGAGCACATGCGCATGCGGAATCACCGCATCCTGTACATAGAGTGGGTTATTTATCTTGCGGAGACGGAGCGTCTTCTCCGCAAGATAGACATGCTGCGATCTAGAAAGACGCGCTGCATGTGCATAAATGCAGGGCCGCCAGATGCGTCCCTGCACGCATAGTGGAGATGGAATTTCATAAAATCTCCTCCACTATGCTGTAATATCTGGACGCTGCGGATATACACAGTGTCCAATCCGCAGCAAATCCTGATGTATTATGCCACGTGGAAACATGCCCTTACACATACAGGATAATATATTACTTGCATATGAAACATTGTCATACAAACATCAGATGTTGTACGGTATACACATGTGTATGTATGTAGATACGTATACATGAGAGTGTGCATACTGTATAACATCTCATGTCTGTACGCAAAGTATAAGGCCATGTTCACACTTGCGCATATTTGCCATGTTTTTTTTCTGCGCAGATTTGTTAACAAAACCTGATGCCAGCAAAGTGAATGAGAAACGTGAAGTGTCCTGCAGATGTTGAGTATTTCTTGACTTAGTTCACACAGGGCGTTTTTGCAATGTATGTTATTGTTGATGCTTTTCTTATGCAAATTTTCAGCTGCATTTTACAGAACCAGCAAAGTCTATGAGATTTCAGAAATCTCATGCACACTGTTTTTTTGTCATCAGGATTTTGTGCTTTGCATGTTTTTTTGCACAATGGAGCATGTCACTTTCACCATTTGTTTACCCACTGAAATGAATGGGTGGTGAAAAAATGCTGACAAAACACACCAAAAACTCAGGTATCAGGTTTTGCTGCGTTTTTGTGCCAAAACCCTGATTCTATAGAATAGGACTTTTTTTTTCAACACTTAGCTTTATCAGCATGCACAAGAGACAAATCTAGGATGCCAAAACCGCAGCAAAAACCTCATTAAAAACGCAGCAAAAAACGCAGGAAAAACAAACGTTTTTCTGCAGCTTCTTTCCTGCCAAGAGATCAGGTTTTGCTGCAGAAAAACCGCATAGTGTCAACTTACCCTTTCAGATTTGGTGCAGAGAATAATCTGCAGCATGTCAATTCTCTGTGCATTCTTCCCTGCGTTTTTCACCATTGATTTCACAATCAGTTAAAAGCGCAGGGATAAAAAATACTGGTTTTGTAGCTGCGTGTTTCCTGCAAAGAAAGGCTGAAATTTTACTTTGTGCACATTCCCCAAGGGTATGTCCACAGATATTTCTGCCCCATTTCTGTCTTTCTTTGCAGGAAAAAGGCTGCATATAGTAGTTTTTGAGGTGTTTTTTACATGCAATTTTATTGCAGATTTGTCCCCACTTATTAGGCCGGGATCACACACAGTGCGCTACGGCCGAGTCTCGCAGGTTAAAACCAAGCTCTGGCACCGACACTCCAGAGCGGAGCATGCGGCCGCACAGCAATACATGGAGCCGCACGCTCTGGAGTGTCGGTGCCAGAGCTTGGTTTTAACCTGCGAGACTCGGCCGTATCTCACTGTAGTGTGACTCCGGCCTTAAGGTACCGTCACATTAAGCGACGCTGCAGCGATATAGACAACGATGCCAATCGCTGCAGCGTCGCTGTTTAGTCGTTGTGTGGTCGCTGGAGAGCTTTTTACATTTACAATGGTAACCAGGGTAAATATTGGGTTACTAAGCGCGGCCCTGCGCCACCCTGTGTGTGATGCCGATCCAGCGATGTGCTCACTTGTAACCAGGGTAAATATCGGCCCTGCGCTTAGTAACCCGATGTTTACCCTGGTTACCATTGTAAATGTAAAAAAAAACACTACATACTTACATTCCGGTATCTGTCTGTCCCCCGGCGTCACCTTCCCTGCACTGTGTAAGCGCCGGCCGTAAAGCAGAGCGGTGACGTCACCGCTGTGCTCTGCTTTACGGCCGGCCGGCGCTGACACAGTGCAGGGAAGCTAACGCCGGGGGACGCGACAGACACCGGAATGTAAGTATGTAGTGGGGTTTTTTTTACATATACAATAGTAACCAGGGTAAATATCGGGTTACTAAGTGCGGCCCTGCGCTTAGTAATCCGATATTTACCCTGGTTACAAGTGAACACATCGCTGGATCGGCGTCACACATGTCGATTCAGCGATGTCAGCGGGTGATCCAGCGAAAAAATAAAGTTCTGGACTTCTAGCTCCGACCAGCGATGTCACAGCAGGATCCTGATCGCTGCTGCGTGTCAAACACAACGAGATCGCTAGCCAGGATGCTGCAACGTCACGGATCGCTATCGTTATCATTCTAAAGTTGCTCAGTGTGAAGGTACCTTTAGTCTGCGTGAAATCTGCAGCAAAAGCACTGATAAAAGTGACATGCTGAAGATTTACATCTCTACCAAATCTGCAAGGAAAAAACATAAGGAATGTTTGCACGAGACATCAGGATTCTCAGTCACTTGATGGCATTAGGAATCCCTTTAGGTTTTGTGACAAATCTGTGCAGAAAAATCTGCGACAATCTGCAGCGTGTGCACAGGCCCTAACACATACAACATAACATATAAGAGGCATTTGATATACTGTTAGGCCGGGTTCACATTAGTGTTTGAGTCCCCAGCGTGGTGCTGTGGACTTGTTTCCTTAAGCTCTGCCTACTTCCACATGCGTCCTGTCTACCTATCTTTAACATTGTGTACGCAGGGACATGTGTTGTATGCGGTGCGACGTTTTGATGTGCCTGCCGAACGCAACATGTTGCATTTTCTTGTGTTCTAAGGGGACGTCAAAATGATGCACGCGGATGCATCCACATACAATGCATGTCCCTGCGTACACAATGTTAAAGATAGGTACGCAGGACGCATGCAGAGTAGGTGGAACTTAAGGAAAGAAGTCCGCAGCACCACGCAGGGGACTCAAACGCTAATGTGAACTTAGCCTTATACAGTATATGCATTTTTGTATGTATAATACAGATCTAGGATAGTGTGTACACGGTATAACCTCTGATCTCTGTATTATTCTTTGTACCAGGCTCCGGCTGGATCAGTCCAGGGCAGGATTCAGTATTGTGTCTCTGGTCACTCTGAGGTACAGGGATGGAGATTTATTGCAGGAGATTGAACTTTCCTGCAGATCTGGTGATCCTGGAGCTGATAACCTGTCACTGACAGGGCGACCCTGAAAGTTCACTCTCCTGCAATAAATCTCAGTGATCAGCAGAGCGGCCGCTGACTATATACAGGAGCGGCCCTGGACTTATCAGCGTCCCCTGCTCACCACACAGAAGCTCTACAGCACTCACCATCAGGTCTCCTGTCTGAGCCGCCCACAAGCTCCTCTCCGGCCGGAAGAAGATATACAGCCGCGCTCCCCCACTCCAGCAGAGCAGACGGCCGTACACAGGGAGCTGTGCCTGCGTCTGTGTCTCCTCCACTGTGATGCCGCCTGCACAGCTAAAACAAGGCGGCCCCCTGGCGGCCTTAATCAGCTGCTTAGTGACCGGCCCAGGGGGCAAATGCCCCTTTTCCACCTGGGCCAGTCCGCCCCTGTATGCAAGAGAGACATGCCTTCAGCGGGGGACTAAGGGAAATATTGTCGAGTTTGGTGATATCTAGTTCCCATTACTCCGTCAGCACCAGGTTCCCTAAAGGGTCTTGGTACTACCCTAACAGGGGCAAGTACAGCGCCATGTCTAGGTGTACCACAGGCTAGGCAATCATTTCTCCAGTCTGGATTTTGTTGTCCACAGTGCAGACATACCCATCCTCCTGGTCCGGCTAAACTTTGAGGTGGTGTTTGGAGAAAAGATGGGGCATGTGGGTTAAGGTATGGGGGTGGGGTATTTTTAGATTCCACATTTTGTTTTTCTCCACAGCCTGTGGGTCTAATACACCACTTTTTACTCTGTTGATTATATGTCCATCCCTCATTTTCTGCTACCCTAGAGACATCAATCAATGCTTGGATCTGATCTATCCATTTCTTGTCTCTGATTATGCCTTTTTTCCTTTCCTGAATTCCTTCCCATAGTTTTCTACTAAAAGCTTCTGCCCTAGTAACTCCAAACTTACTAAAAATCTTTTTCAGCCCCTTAGTGGCATCTTCACCACTTCTCTCCTTTATGATAGTATAGATATCTAATTCTTCTGGTTCCGACTTTGTTTGCTTATTCCCCATTTTCTTATCCTGAGCTTTCTTGCCCTAGGTGGCGTTTGGGTATGAGAATACCTCGTTACCTTCTTCCTAAGGAGCTAGGATGTTTAAACTGTGTTGATGTAAGAAAATCCTGATTCCTACACCTATAGCAAACAACACAAATGCAACCAGACAGAAAAAGAAAAAGAACATACAACGTATCTTGTCCCAGGCTAATTTATCTGTCCTGGGCTTATACTATCACATACAACGTATTCTTGTCCCAGGCTAATTTATCTGTCCTGGGCTCATACTATCATACACTTATCCGTCACCAGGTTTTTGTCAAAGACAGGATCAGAGATTGAACATAGGCGCGGAGGTCTCCCCGAAAGGACGCAACCACGTTGCCCAGTGGGACAGTCACTTCTTCTGTTTCAACCCCCTGGGCGGCTTATAGGGCTATTCCCAACTTCCACACACCTTCTATTCACATTCACTCTCATTCAATGCCGTACTCCGTGAGGTGATCAATTCCTAAATAGTTCAAGAACCCGAGCTATAGGTATCCTCCTCTACTAGAACTACCCGCTAAAGAACACGACACAGAAAATCTTACGGACAGTGCAGGGCAGATATAAGAGATCTAACAGTGTCTCTTACCTGGCCAGGTTTTTGTTCATCTGCCGTCCATTATCCCAGATTCTCTTTTCGTTCGTATTCTGCCGGTGTTCTTGAAGGAATACACAGACCTCGGGTCCCTGTTCGGGCGCCAGGAAATGTCGGGAACACACTCAGTCGGAGCAGCCTTTGGAAGTGGGGAATCACCAGAAATAATACACAAGACACGTCTTGTATAGTGTATCACTGGGAAGTCTCTGAAGCACGCCTGCCTTCAAGGTGCTAACCCTTCTTTATATAGTTGTTTCAGTAGGTTTAGTGGTTATACAAGTTTTGCATGTTTAAAGAGACAAAACAGGAAAGAAAGAAAAGAAAAGAAAACAGTTTCGTGGGCGGCAGTTTCACAACAAACAGTACAAAGGCAATTCCACAGACAAGAAAAACAGGATTTCATACTATAGCTAAAATGTCCTTGAATGGACAGGTCAATATTTATCACAAATTCTTTTTTTTTATTTTTGTTCATTGAGGTAATCATTTTTGTTCTGCTCTTCACAGTATTTAAAAATTAAAAAAACACACACAGGAAAAAAAAAGTTTATTTGAATAAAGACTCCCCCACACATTCCTTAGTTTACCCATTTATTGTTAAAAAATTATCCTAGCAGCTGCGAAGTAATCCATTGTGGTTCCCACGACATCCAGCGATTCTCTCCTGCAACCTATGGAGCGCCGATAGGTTACTCACGGTCATGTCTCACAAGTGATGATGTCAGTAGTAGAGTTGAGCGACCTTGACCTTTTTAGAGTCGAGCCGGGTTTTGCGAAACCCGACTATCTCAAAAGTCGGGTCGAGTGAAATCGGCCGATTATGACGTAAAGTCGGGATCGACCGAAACACGAAACCCAATGCAAGTCAATGGGGGAGCATAGTCGGCAGTGAGTGGGGGCCAGGAAAACACCTAGAGTGCCCATTTTAATGTCAAAACCATCCATTCTTCTTAATGAAGCTTGTCAAGCGTAATTTACCTTATAATAATTGGAAGGCATTTGAAATTGGGGGTCATTTGGCTAAAGTTGTGGTGGGTAGGGCTGGTTCAAGTAATTAGTGGGCCCAGGAAATCTGGACCACGTCACGGCAGTGGAGCAGGGAGAGGTAAGTATTTCAACTTTGCAAGTGCTGTGAACCTGAGCAAGCAGGGGGGGCCCACTCGTTGGCATTGGCACTGGCACAGGGCCCCTCAAAGTGCAGCGGTGTGTTTGCACGGCGGGGGCGCCTCCCACCGGCAGCAACACTTTTGCGTACTATGAGAGGCCCTGTGCCAGTGACGTCGCCAACTAGTATTCCTCCCCCCACCTGATGAAGGAACCTGCACTTTCATCTGCACCTTCCTCTTTGTCCCCGTGTAAGGTGGTATGGTATGCGGGAAGAGCAACCTGACTTTCAGCAGGGTCACAATGTTGTTGTGTAGCGTGCACGGGGAATGTTGCGTTATGGGTCAATGTACCAGCAGACTCATCTATCACTGGCTGGGCAATGGGCAGGATGAGGAGAAAACACAGATATAGGCCCAAATAATAAAGTGGGCTAAATGCAGTTCAAAATTGGTAACACAGGAATAATCAGGGGGCATTGCAGTGGAGGACAACTGGAATGAGAGGCTGACACAGAGAGTAGGCCCAAATCAGTAAGTAGTCGAAATGCAGTTCAAAATTGGCAACCGTAGTAAACAGGCGGCACAGCTTTGTTCAGTGGAGGAGAACAGCAAGGAGTGGCAGACACCGATAGTAGGCCCCAACCCAACTAGTAGGCCAAATGCAGTCTAACATTAACAACTACTTAACGAGCGCCTGAAAACGGAATTTCAGGACAGGAAACCAGGAGAACAGCAAGGAGCGGCAGACACTGTTAGTAGGCCCCAAACCAACTAGTACGCCAAATGCAGTTGTTCCATTTAACCACAATTTAACGAGAGCCTGAAGATAGAAGCTCAGGAAAGGCAACCTGGAGAACACCTTGGAGTGGAACACACCATCTCTCTCCACCCCATACCCATTTTGTAGGCCTAATGCTGTGTAGTTTTCTACAACTACTAAACGAGAGTCGGAAGACCGAAGCAATGGCAAGGCAACCTGGGGAACACCTTGGAGTGTAACACACCATCTCTCTCCACCCGATACCCATTTTGTAGGCCTAATGCAGTGTAGTTTTCTACAACTACTAAACGAGAGTCGGAAGATCGAAGCAATGGCGAGGAAACCTGGAGAACACCTTGGAGTGTAACACACCATCTCTCTCCACCCCATACCCATTTTGTAGGCCTAATGCTGTGTAGTTTTCTACAACTACTAAACGAGAGTCGGAAGACCGAAGCAATGGCAAGGCAACCTGGGGAACACCTTGGAGTGTAACACACCATCTCTCTCCACCCGATACCCATTTTGTAGGCCTAATGCAGTGTAGTTTTCTACAACTACTAAACGAGAGTCGGAAGACCGAAGCAATGGCAAGGCAACCTGGGGAACACCTTGGAGTGTAACACACCATCTCTCTCCACCCGATACCCATTTTGTAGGCCTAATGCAGTGTAGTTTTCTACAACTACTAAACGAGAGTCGGAAGATCGAAGCAATGGCAAGGAAACCTGGAGGACACCTTGGAGTGTAACACACCATCTCTCTCCACCCCATACCCATTTTGTAGGCCTAATGCAGTGTAGTTTTCTACAACTACTAAACGAGAGTCGGAAGACCGAAGCAATGGCAAGGCAACCTGGGGAACACCTTGGAGTGTAACACACCATCTCTCTCCACCCGATACCCATTTTGTAGGCCTAATGCAATGTAGTTTTCTACAACTACTAAACGAGAGTCGGAAGACCGAAGCAATGGCAAGGCAACCTGGGGAACACCTTGGAGTGTAACACACCATCTCTCTCCACCCGATACCCATTTTGTAGGCCTAATGCAGTGTAGTTTTCTACAACTACTAAACGAGAGTCGGAAGATCGAAGCAATGGCGAGGAAACCTGGAGAACACCTTGGAGTGTAACACACCATCTCTCTCCACCCCATACCCATTTTGTAGGCCTAATGCTGTGTAGTTTTCTACAACTACTAAACGAGAGTCGGAAGACCGAAGCAATGGCAAGGCAACCTGGGGAACACCTTGGAGTGTAACACACCATCTCTCTCCACCCGATACCCATTTTGTAGGCCTAATGCAGTGTAGTTTTCTACAACTACTAAACGAGAGTCGGAAGACCGAAGCAATGGCAAGGCAACCTGGGGAACACCTTGGAGTGTAACACACCATCTCTCTCCACCCGATACCCATTTTGTAGGCCTAATGCAGTGTAGTTTTCTACAACTACTAAACGAGAGTCGGAAGATCGAAGCAATGGCGAGGAAACCTGGAGGACACCTTGGAGTGTAACACACCATCTCTCTCCACCCCATACCCATTTTGTAGGCCTAATGCTGTGTAGTTTTCTACAACTACTAAACGAGAGTCGGAAGACCGAAGCAATGGCAAGGCAACCTGGGGAACACCTTGGAGTGTAACACACCATCTCTCTCCACCCGATACCCATTTTGTAGGCCTAATGCAGTGTAGTTTTCTACAACTACTAAACGAGAGTCGGAAGACCGAAGCAATGGCAAGGCAACCTGGGGAACACCTTGGAGTGTAACACACCATCTCTCTCCACCCGATACTCATTTTTTAGGCCTAATGCAGTGTAGTTTTCTACAACTACTAAACGAGAGTCGGAAGATCGAAGCAATGGCGAGGAAACCTGGAGAACACCTTGGAGTGTAACACACCATCTCTCTCCACCCCATACCCATTTTGTAGGCCTAATGCTGTGTAGTTTTCTACAACTACTAAACGAGAGTCGGAAGACCGAAGCAATGGCAAGGCAACCTGGGGAACACCTTGGAGTGTAACACACCATCTCTCTCCACCCGATACCCATTTTGTAGGCCTAATGCAGTGTAGTTTTCTACAACTACTAAACGAGAGTCGGAAGATCGAAGCAATGGCGAGGAAACCTGGAGAACACCTTGGAGTGGAACACACCATCTCTCTACACCCCATACCCAATTTGTAGGCCTAATGCAGTGTAGTTTCCAAGAACTACTAAACGAGAGCCGGAAGATCGAAGCTCAGGAAAGGCAACCTGGAGAACACCTTGGAGTGGAACACACCATCTCTCTACACCCCATACCCAATTTGTAGGCCTAATGCAGTGTAGTTTCCAACAACTACTAAACGAGAGCCGGAAGATCGAAGCTCAGGAAAGGCAACCTGGAGAACACCTTGGAGTGGAACACACCATCTCTCTACACCCCATACCCAATTTGTAGGCCTAATGCAGTGTAGTTTCCAACAACTACTAAACGAGAGCATGAAGATCGAAGCTCAGGAAAGGCAACCTGGGGAACACCTTGGAGTGTAACACACCCTCTCTCTACACCACGGAAGGGCTGATTCTTAGGAAGGAAGGCTGTCGGAAAGAAGCAGGGCGCGTCCGAGGGTGATTATATTCTTATTAGGTATATACTCACCCTAAGACGCGCCCTGCTTCTTTATTTGTAATGAATGTTTATTTGCAATGTGGTTTTGACTTACTCTATTTTTTTGGTAAATAATGATTTTATTATTTTCATTGTTTTGCATCTTCTTGGCAATAATATAAAGAAGACGCAACAGGACAACACTCGGTGGATGCCATATCTGTGTTTTAAATTGAAAAAAACTTTCAGTTAACTACTTGCAGGAGAAAGTTATTGTAGCTGGTGGCCATTTTTAGTACTGTACCAGATTTTTGTTGTATGTGTTTGTTTTTAATGTTAAAATGTCTGCATTTGATATCTCTCCAGTATTTTCTTTTTTATAAGCAAAATACTTATTTTTATATTTTCTGATGTTGGTTCAAGGGGTACACGGGCAGCAGTAGACAGGTCAGTGGAGGCCTAGTGGAAGGAGGGACCGCAGACAGGCTTCGAAGCCCTAACATAATAAATTGGGCTGGCTGTAGGCAATTTAAAATTGGTTCCAGGGGAACCCGGGCAGCAGTAGACAGGTCAGTGGAGGCCTAGTGGAAGGAGGGACGGCAGACAGGCTTCGAAGCCCTAACATAATAAATTGGGCTGGCTGTAGGCAATTTAAAATTGGTTCCAGGGGAACCCGGGCAGCAGTAGACAGGTCAGTGGAGGCCTAGTGGAAGGAGGGACCGCAGACAGGCTTCGAAGCCCTAACATAATAAATTGGGCTGGCTGTAGGCAATTTAAAATTGGTTCCAGGGGAACCCGGGCAGCAGTAGACAGGTCAGTGGAGGCCTAGTGGAAGGAGGGACCGCAGACAGGCTTCGAAGCCCTAACATAATAAATTGGGCTGGCTGTAGGCAATTTAAAATTGGTTCAAGGGGAACCCGGGCAGCAGTAGACAGGTCAGTGGAGGCCTAGTGGAAGGAGGGACCGCAGACAGGCTTCGAAGCCCTAACATAATAAATTGGCCTGGCTGTAGGCAATTTACAATTGGTTCCAGGGGAACACGGGCGGCAGTAGACAGGTCAGTGGAGGCCTAGTGGAAGGAGGGACCGCAGACAGGCTTCGAAGCCCTAACATAATAAATTGGGCTGGCTGTAGGCAATTTAAAATTGGTTCCAGGGGAACCCGGGCAGCAGTAGACAGGTCAGTGGAGGCCTAGTGGAAGGAGGGACCGCAGACAGGCTTCGAAGCCCTAACATAATAAATTGGGCTGGCTGTAGGCAATTTAAAATTGGTTCCAGGGGAACACGGGCAGCAGTGGCCTGGTCAGTGTAGTAGTAGTGGAAAAACGGGCCGCAGACAGGCTTCGAAGGCCTAACATAACAAAAATTGGGATGTAGGCAATTTACAATTGGTTCCAGGGGAACACGGGCAGCAGTAGACAGGTCAGTGGAGGCCTAGTGGAAGGAGGGACCGCAGACAGGCTTCGAAGCCCTAACATAATAAATTGGGCTGGCTGTAGGCAATTTAAAATTGGTTCAAGGGGAACCCGGGCAGCAGTAGACAGGTCAGTGGAGGCCTAGTGGAAGGAGGGACCGCAGACAGGCTTCGAAGCCCTAACATAATAAATTGGCCTGGCTGTAGGCAATTTACAATTGGTTCCAGGGGAACACGGGCGGCAGTAGACAGGTCAGTGGAGGCCTAGTGGAAGGAGGGACCGCAGACAGGCTTCGAAGCCCTAACATAATAAATTGGGCTGGCTGTAGGCAATTTAAAATTGGTTCCAGGGGAACCCGGGCAGCAGTAGACAGGTCAGTGGAGGCCTAGTGGAAGGAGGGACCGCAGACAGGCTTCGAAGCCCTAACATAATAAATTGGGCTGGCTGTAGGCAATTTAAAATTGGTTCCAGGGGAACACGGGCAGCAGTGGCCTGGTCAGTGTAGTAGTAGTGGAAAAACGGGCCGCAGACAGGCTTCGAAGGCCTAACATAACAAAAATTGGGATGTAGGCAATTTACAATTGGTTCCAGGGGAACACGGGCAGCAGTAGACAGGTCAGTGGAGGCCTAGTGGAAGGAGGAACCGCAGACAGGCTTCGAAGCCCTAACATAATAAATTGGCCTGGCTGTAGGCAATTTACAATTGGTTCCAGGGGAACACGGGCGGCAGTAGACAGGTCAGTGGAGGCCTAGTGGAAGGAGGGACCGCAGACAGGCTTCGAAGCCCTAACATAATAAATTGGGCTGGCTGTAGGCAATTTAAAATTGGTTCCAGGGGAACCCGGGCAGCAGTAGACAGGTCAGTGGAGGCCTAGTGGAAGGAGGGACCGCAGACAGGCTTCGAAGCCCTAACATAATAAATTGGGCTGGCTGTAGGCAATTTAAAATTGGTTCCAGGGGAACCCGGGCAGCAGTAGACAGGTCAGTGGAGGACTAGTGGAAGGAGGGACCGCAGACAGGCTTCGAAGCCCTAACATAATAAATTGGGCTGGCTGTAGGCAATTTAAAATTGGTTCCAGGGGAACCCGGGCAGCAGTAGACAGGTCAGTGGAGGCCTAGTGGAAGGAGGGACCGCAGACAGGCTTCGAAGCCCTAACATAATAAATTGGGCTGGCTGTAGGCAATTTAAAATTGGTTCCAGGGGAACCCGGGCAGCAGTAGACAGGTCAGTGGAGGCCTAGTGGAAGGAGGGACCGCAGACAGGCTTCGAAGCCCTAACATAATAAATTGGGCTGGCTGTAGGCAATTTAAAATTGGTTCCAGGGGAACCCGGGCAGCAGTAGACAGGTCAGTGGAGGCCTAGTGGAAGGAGGGACCGCAAACAGGCTTCGAAGCCCTAACATAATAAATTGGGCTGGCTGTAGGCAATTTAAAATTGGTTCCAGGGGAACCCGGGCAGCAGTAGACAGGTCAGTGGAGGCCTAGTGGAAGGAGGGACCGCAGACAGGCTTCGAAGCCCTAACATAATAAATTGGCCTGGCTGTAGGCAATTTACAATTGGTTCCAGGGGAACACGGGCGGCAGTAGACAGGTCAGTGGAGGCCTAGTGGAAGGAGGGACCGCAGACAGGCTTCGAAGCCCTAACATAATAAATTGGGCTGGCTGTAGGCAATTTAAAATTGGTTCCAGGAGAACCCGGGCAGCAGCAGACAGGTCAGTGGAGGCCTAGTGGAAGGAGGGACCGCAGACAGGCTTCGAAGCCCTAACATAATAAATTGGCCTGGCTGTAGGCAATTTACAATTGGTTCCAGGGGAACACGGGCGGCAGTAGACAGGTCAGTGGAGGCCTAGTGGAAGGAGGGACCGCAGACAGGCTTCGAAGCCCTAACATAATAAATTGGGCTGGCTGTAAGCAATTTAAAATTGGTTCCAGGGGAACCCGGGCAGCAGTAGACAGGTCAGTGGAGGCCTAGTGGAAGGAGGGACCGCAGACAGGCTTCGAAGCCCTAACATAATAAATTGGGCTGGCTGTAGGCAATTTAAAATTGGTTCCAGGGGAACACGGGCAGCAGTAGACAGGTCAGTGGAGGCCTAGTGGAAGGAGTGACCGCAGACAGGCTTCAAAGGCCTAACATAAGAAAAATGTCAATACAATGGTATTGACAGTGCCAGGCATTGAAGGATGTCAGCGCATAGACTAAACATTGGTGGAGCTGTGAGAGAAAATTTTGCAAGTGGTAGAGCACTGTTTGACCTGGGGGGGGGGACTGTCTTGTGGCCGGCGGTACAGGCCCAGGGCCCCTCATATTACAACGGTGTGTCTGACGTTGGGTGCACACCACCACCGCCAGACACTTTATTGTACTATGAGGGACCTAGTGGCAGTGCCGTCGACCAAAAGCGGGCACACCCACCTCTTCAGACAAACAGTACTCTCACGGGTGCTGGCGCCAAGTGGCGATACCACGGCCCTGTGTGGGGACTTTGGCCATTTAGGGAGGTGTTAACATGTCGGATGCTGGACAATCAGGTGCTGCAAATTACGAGATTGGAAAAGTCGTTCAGAATAGTCCACAGACAAGACCTTTACATAGGAAAGCTAGGTGTCAGCCGGGCAAGGTGGGGCAAAAGATTTCGAAATCCAGTTGTGGTTCATTTTAATGAAGGTTAGATCATCTACATTTTGGGTAGCCAGACGAGTCCTTTTTTCTGTTAGTATTGAACCTGCAGCACTGAATACTCTTTCTGATAGGACACTAGCTGCCGGGCAAGCAAGCTCCTGCAATGCATATTCTGCCAATTCTGGCCAGGTGTCTAATTTTGATGCCCAGTAATCAAATGGGAATGACGGTTGAGGGAGAACATCGATAAGGGATGAAAAATAGTTTGTAACCATACTGGACAAATGTTGTCTCCTGTCACTTTGAATTGATGCTGCATTACCTGTCCTGTCTGCGGTCATAGCAAAATCACTCCACAACCTGGTCAGAAAACCCCTCTGGCCAACGACACTTCTGATTTCTGCCCCTCTAACACCTCTGGTCTGCTGGCCCCTGCAGCTCGTGTTAGAAGGATCACGGGCGCTGTGTGCAGGGAATGCCAGAAGCAAACGGTCAACAAGAGTTGATTGTTTGGTTGCTAATATTAGTTCCAAGTTCTCATGTGGCATTATATTTTGCAATTTGCCTTTATGGCGAGGATCAAGGAGGTAGGCCAACCAGTAATCGTCATCATTCATCATTTTTATTATGCGTGTGTCCCTTTTGAGGATACGTAAGGCATAATCCGCCATGTGGGCCAAAGTTCCAGTTCTCAAATCTGTGGTTGTGCTTGGTTGAGGGGCAGTTTCAGGCAAATCCACGTCACTTGTGTCCCTCCAAAAACCAGAACCCGGCCTTGCCGCGCCAACAATTTCCACTGGCCCCGGAAAAGCTTCCTCATTAAAAATATAATCATCCCCATCATCCTCCTCGTCCTCCTCCTCCTCTTCGCCCGCTACCTCGTCCTGTACACTGCCCTGGCCAGACAATGGCTGACTGTCATCAAGGCTTTCCTCTTCCTCAGCTGCAGACGCCTGATCCTTTATGTGCGTCAAACTTTGCATCAGCAGACGCATTAGGGGGATGCTCATGCTTATTATGGCGTTGTCTGCACTAACCAGCCGTGTGCATTCCTCAAAACACTGAAGGACTTGACACATGTCTTGAATCTTCGACCACTGCACACCTGACAACTCCATGTCTGCCATCCTACTGCCTGCCCGTGTATGTGTATCCTCCCACAAAAACATAACAGCCCGCCTCTGTTCACACAGTCTCTGAAGCATGTGCAGTGTTGAGTTCCACCTTGTTGCAACGTCTATGATTAGGCGATGCTGGGGAAGGTTCAAAGAACGCTGATAGGTCTGCATACGGCTGGAGTGTACGGGCGAACGGCGGATATGTGAGCAAAGTCCACGCACTTTGAGGAGCAGGTCGGATAACCCCGGATAACTTTTCAGGAAGCACTGCACCACCAGGTTTAAGGTGTGAGCCAGGCAAGGAATGTGTTTCAGTTGGGAAAGGGAGATGGCAGCCATGAAATTCCTTCCGTTATCACTCACTACCTTGCCTGCCTCAAGATCTACAGTGCCCAGCCACGACTGCGTTTCTTTCTGCAAGAACTCGGACAGAACTTCAGCGGTGTGTCTGTTGTTGCCCAAACACTTCATAGCCAATACAGCCTGCTGACGTTTGCCAGTAGCTGCCCCATAATGGGAGACCTGGTGTGCAACAGTGGCAGCTGCGGATGGAGTGGTTGTGCGACTGCGGTCTGTGGACGAGGTCTCGCTTCTGCAGGAGGAAGAGGAGGAGGAGGAGGGGGTGCGAATGGCTAGGAGCCAACTGTTTCCTAGACCGTGGGCTAGGCAGAACTGTCCCAAACTTGCTGTCCCCTGTGGACCCTGCATCCACCACATTTACCCAGTGTGCCGTGATGGACACGTAACGTCCCTGGCCATGCCTACTGGTCCATGCATCTGTTGTCAGGTGCACCTTTGTGCTCACAGATTGCCTGAGTGCATGGACGATGCGCTCTTTAACATGCTGGTGGAGGGCTGGGATGGCTTTTCTGGAAAAAAAGTGTCGACTGGGTAGCTCGTAGCGTGGTACAGCGTAGTCCATCAGGGCTTTGAAAGCTTCGCTTTCAACTAACCGGTAGGGCATCATCTCTAACGAGATTAGTCTAGCTATGTGGGTGTTCAAACCCTGTGTACGCGGATGCGAGGCTAAGTACTTCCTTTTTCTAACCATAGTCTCATGTAGGGTGAGCTGGACTGGAGAGCTGGAGATCGTGGAACTAGCGGGGGTGCCGGTGGACATGGCAGACTGAGAGACGGTGGGAGATGGTATTGTTGCCGCCGGTGCCCTAGATGCAGTGTTTCCTACTACGAAACTGGTGATTCCCTGACCCTGACTTCTTTGGCCTGGCAAAGAAACCTGCACAGATACTGCAGGTGGTGCAGAAAATGGTGGCCCTACACTGCCGGAAGGGATGTTGCGTTGATGACTAGCTTCATTGGCCGAGGGTGCTACAACCTTAAGGGACGTTTGGTAGTTAGTCCAAGCTTGCAAATGCATGGTGGTTAAATGTCTATGCATGCAACTTGTATTGAGACTTTTCAGATTCTGCCCTCTGCTTAAGGTAGTTGAACATTTTTGACAGATGACTTTGCGCTGATCAATTGGATGTTGTTTAAAAAAATGCCAGACTGCACTCTTTCTAGCATCGGATACCTTTTCAGGCATTGCAGACTGAGCTTTAACCGGATGGCCACGCTGTCCTCCAACAGGTTTTGACTTTGCCACGCGTTTTGGGCAAGATACGGGCCCGGCAGATGGAACCTGTTGCGATGTTGATGCCTGCTGCGGCCCCTCCTCCTCCGCTTCAGAACTGCTGCCGCCTGCACCCTGTTCCCCCAATGGCTGCCAATCGGGGTCAAGAACTGGGTCATCTATTACCTCTTCTTGTAGCTCGTGTGCAACTTCGTCTGTGTCACCTTGTCGGTCGGTGGTATAGCGTTCGTGATGGGGCAACATAGTCTCATCAGGGTCTGATTCTTGATCAGCACCCTGCGAGGGCAATGTTGTGGTCTGAGTCAATGGACCAGCATAGTAGTCTGGCTGTGGCTGTGCATCAGTGCACTCCATGTCAGATTCAACTTGTAATGGGCATGGACTGTTAACTGCTTCACTTTCTAAGCCAGGGACGGTATGTGTAAAGAGCTCCATGGACTAACCCGTTGTGTCGCCTGCTGCATTCTTCTCTGTTGTTGTTTTTGCTGAAGAGGACAAGGAAGCGACTTGTCCCTGACCGTGAACATCCACTAACGACGCGCTGCTTTTACTTTTACCAGTTTCACGAGAGGAGGCAAAAGAGCTAGAGGCTGAGTCAGCAAGATAAGCCAAAACTTGCTCTTGCTGCTCCGGCTTTAAAAGCGGTTTTCCTACTCCCAGAAAAGGGAGCGTTCGAGGCCTTGTGTAGCCAGACGACGAACCTGGCTCCACAGCTCCAGACTTAGGTGCAATATTTTTTTTCCCACGACCACCTGATGCTCCACCACTACCACTACCCTCATTACCAGCTGACAATGAACGCCCCCGGCCACGACCTCTTCCACCAGACTTCCTCATTGTTTTAAAAACGTTACCAAACTAACGGTATTTGTTGCAGTCACACAACTTACACGGTGAGCTATAACTTCAGTATGATTTAGCTACCCCTTTACAGGTGGGTGAGACCACAACGAAAATCAGGCACAATGTTACACACTCTGTTGTTGGTGGCAACAAATGAGAGAGATGCCACACACGCAGGACTGTCACTGAAGCGCAAATGTAAATATTAATCTCCCACTGATTTGTGTTTTTTTTTTTTTAAAAGGAGACTTTAGAAAAAAAAAAAAATGATTTTTTAAGGAAGAATTTATGAACCAAATAAAATGAAATGATTTTTTCAGGGAGAATTTAGAAAACAAATAAAACATAAAATAGCCTTTCTAGGGCCCAGTGAGTGAGAGAGGACGCACACAGGAGTCAGGAGTGGCACACAAGCCCAGAGGCCAATATTTATCTCCCACTGATTGATTTAGTGATTTTTTCAGGTAGATTTTGGAACCCAAATCAAGCAAAAAAATTAATAGGCTTTCTATGGCCCACAATTGGAGAGAGAGAGATGGTACACCCAGGAGTCAAGACTGGCACACAAGCAGAAAGGGCAATATTAATCTCCCACTGATTTGATTATTTTTTTTTTTTCAGGGAGACTTTAGAAAAAAAAATACAAAAAAATGAATTTTTCAGGAAGAATTTAGAAACAAAATAAAATAAAATGATTGTTTCAGGGAGAATTTAGAAAACAAATAAAAAAAAAATAGGCTTTGTAGGGCCCACTGAGTGAAAGAGGACGCACACAGGAGTCAGGAGTGGCACACAAGCCCAGAGGCCAATATTTATCTCCCACTGATTGATTTAGTGATTTTTTCAGGTAGATTTTGGAACCCAAATCAAGCAAAAAAATTAATAGGCTTTCTATGGCCCACAATTGGAGAGAGAGAGATGGCACACCCAGGAGTCAGGACTGGCACACAAGCAGAAAGGGCAATATTAATCTCCCACTGATTTGATTTTTTTTTTTTTTCAGGGAGACTTTAGAAAAAAAAAATACAAAAAAAATGATTTTTTTCAGGAATAATTTAGAAACCAAATAAAATAAAATGATTTTTTCAGGGAGAATTTAGAAAACAAATAAAACAAAAAATAGGCTTTCTAGGGCCCACTGAGTGAGAGAGGACGCACACAGGAGTCAGGAGTGGCACACAAGCCCAGAGGCCAATATTTATCTCCCACTGATTGATTAAGTGATTTTTTCAGGTAGATTTTGGAACCCAAATCAAGCAAAAAAATTAATAGGCTTTCTATGGCCCACAATTGGAGAGAGAGAGATGGCACACCCAGGAGTCAGGACTGGCACACAAGCAGAAAGGGCAATATTAATCTCCCACTGATTTGATTTTTTTTTTTTTTTTCAGGGAGACTTTAGAAAAAAAAATACAAAAAAAATGATTTTTTTCAGGAATAATTTAGAAACCAAATAAAATAAAATGATTTTTTTCAGGGAGAATTTAGAAAACAAATAAAACAAAAAATAGGCTTTCTAGGGCCCACTGAGTGAGAGAGGACGCACACAGGAGTCAGGAGTGGCACACAAGCCCAGAGGCCAATATTTATCTCCCACTGATTGATTTATTGATTTTTTCAGGTAGAATTTAGAACCCAAATCAACCAAAAAAATAAATAGGCTTTCTATGGCCCACTATTTGTGAGAGAGATGGCACGCTCAGGACTGGCACACAAGCCCAGAGGCCAATATTAATCTCCCACTTTTTTTTTTTTTTTCCAGGGAAAATTTATAAACCCAATAAAAAAAATAATAAATAGGCTTTCTATGGCCCACTATCTGAGAGAGAGAGATGGCACGCTTAGGACTGGCACACAAGCCCAAAGGCCAATATTAATCTCCCACTGATTGATTTATTGATTTTTTCAGGTAGATTTTGGAACCCAAATCAAGCAAAAAAATAAATAGGCTTTCTATGGCCCACTGAGTGAGTGATGATGCACACAGGAGTAAGGAGTGGCACACAAGCCCTGAGGCCAATATTTTTCTCCCACTGATTGATGTAGTGATTTTTTCAGGTAGATTTTAGAACCCAAATCAAGCAAAAAAATAAATAGGCTTTCTATGGCCCACTGAGTGAGAGATGACACAGACAGGGATGGCACTCTAGCAGAAATGCCAATCTTAATCTCCCACAAAAAAAAAAAAAAAAAGGAACTGTCCTTCAATTACTATCTCCCTGCAGTAATCTCAGCCAGGTATGGCAGGCAGCAATAAGGAGTGGACTGATGCACAAATTAAATAAAAAGTGTGGACAAACAAACAAGATAGCTGTGCAGAAAGGAAGGAACAAGAGGATTTGTGCTTTGAAAAAAGCAGTTGGTTTGCACAGCGGCGTACACACAGCAATGCAGCTATCAGGGAGCCTTCTAGGGCAGCCCAATGAGCTACAGCGCTGAGGGGAAAAAAAAAAAAAATGTAGCTTCCACTGTCCCTGCACACCGAAGGTGGTGTTGGGCAGTGGAAATCGCTACAGCACAAGCGGTTTGGTGGTTAATGGACCCTGCCTAACGCTATCCCTGCTTCTGACGAAGCGGCAGCAACCTCTCCCTAAGCTCAGATCAGCAGCAGTAACATGGCGGTCGGCGGGAACGCCCCTTTATAGCCCCTGTGACGCCGCGGACAGCAAGCCAATCACTGCAATGCCCTTCTCTAAGATGGTGGGGACCAGGACCTATGTCATCACGCTGCCCACACTCTGCGTTTACCTTCATTGGCTGAGAAATGGCGCTTTTCGCGTCATTGAAACGCGACTTTGGCGCGAAAGTCGCGTACCGCATGGCCGACCCCGCACAGGGGTCGGATCGGGTTTCATGAAACCCGACTTTGTCAAAAGTCGGCGACTTTTGAAAATGTTCGACCCGTTTCGCTCAACCCTAGTCAGTAGCATCATACTCCATGAGACATGACCGCGAGTGACCTATGCAGCCTCGAGAATGAAGCTCCATAGGTCACCCCAGGTCATGATTCATGGGCGATGACGTTACTGATGTCATCGCTCGTGAGACATAACAGCGAGTAACTTATGAAGTTCAGAATGACACTCTATAGGTTGCAGGGGAGAATCACTGGACATCGTTGTAACTACCATGGAATACGCCGAAGCTGCTGGGATTATTGTTTTAATAATAAATGGGTGGACCAGGGTCGAAGAGTCTTCAATCAAATAAACTTTTTTTTTATCCTGTGTTTTTTTTAAATACGGGGTTAGTAAAGGGGGTGTCTGATAGACAACTCTCCGATACTAACGCCTGGGCTTGGTGCCACCTCACATTACACAGCTGACATCAACCCCAAAAACTATTACCCCGATTGCCACCACAAAAGGGCAATTGGGAAGAGCAAGGGCTAGACAACAGACTTGGCATATCTATTGGATGAGCCATTTCTGGAAGACCTTCCCAGCCTATTAATATCAGCCCTCAGCTGTCTGCTTTTCCTTAGCTGCTTAATAAAATTAGGGGGGACCCCACATAATTTTTTTTGGCCCCCCCATTTTCATAACCAGCAAAGGCAAAGCAGACAACTGGAGGCTGATATTCATAGGCTGAGAAGGTCCACGGAAATTGGCACTTACCTAGCTTAATAAGACCAGCTCATAACTCTCTGCTTTCCCTTGGATGGTTACTAAATATAGAGGGACCCCACAAAGTTTTTTTCATTTATTTAGCACTGTCCCTACTCTATAAATATAAGGATGAATGACCTCGGGGAGATCAAAACATCCAACACCGCGGAGACACCATCACGTGTTTCTCAACGCAGTGATCCAGAACACTGCCCCCATCCCTTATGGGAAATATGCAAATGCATGTAGAAAAGCCGCGGAGACACCATCACATGTTTCTCAATGCAAGCAATAAATAGCCAGGTCTTTCACCAGGAAGGAACAACCACGGGAAGGGCAGCATCCCTTCCTGAAACAGCTGTCTGTGGATGGATACCATGGTTTGGCATAGGTGGTTTTCCTTTTTGGATGCTGCCCTTCCCGTGGTTGTTCATTCCCGGTGAAAGACCTGACTATTTATTGCTTGGTGATGGTGTCTCCACGGCTTTTCTACATGCATTTGCATATGTCCCTACTCTAGTCAGAGCACAGTGGTGGCACCACCGTGATTCTGTGTTTTATCCATGCCGAGTCAGGTGTTGCGTTGGCCAATCACAACTATGCTAATACTTGCCAAGGCTGCGATGGCTCCGGAAGTGCCCACAGTCTAAAAGCTTGTTGATTTGCTGCGTTGCAGCCTTTCAACAAACTTTATTTGGCACCGAACTTGAACATCAAAATGGACTTCAGGGAAAAAGGCTGTGTTTGGAGTTCGGTACCAGACATTTGGTGTCCGGTACGAACCCCGAACTTCACAGGTTGGGTTCTCTCTTCCCTACATACCTTTCCTGATGAAGGAGCCAACTTGACTTCAAAACATGTTGTATGAATGAATAAAGATCTAGAGAACATACACCCATGTCTTCACTCTGTGGCAGCACCCAGGAATTACTGCTCTTTTTCCTGTTTGGTTAGAAAAATGTATCATGGGAGCTTGGCCATTCCCTGTCCCACCAAAGCTGCAGCCTCTTTTCTAAAGATTGTCCGGAACTAGCGTAAAAATGCCAAAAAAGAAACAATGAGGCTGCATAAAAAATTGGTAACATTTCAAGCAGTATTACAGCAAACTTCTTGATGAATCAGACCCGAAAACTTTTATCAACATTTTCCTAACAGCTAAACAACTTCTGATCAGGACTATTGTACAAAAATGACTTTTCCCCAAAATGCCCCGTTTACAACAACTGTCTAATTATCCTGATCACTCAGCATGGAGGAAATAGCGCTCGGGAAAAATGTAAATATTGAGCATCATAAATCAACAGTGATTGTGACTTGATGAGATGCATTATGTGACTATTTTAATTGCAATCATGAAAATTGCCTAAAATAGGTTCACATTTGATGAAAGCTTATTATAATGATAAGCCTGGTTTGGGAAGAGAATATGGCAAGATTGAATTAGCAATGCAGAATAATCCTTGTATATTGCTGACTGCGGTTTGTTTCTGCCATTTGACATTGAATACTGGACATTGCTAACAACATTCAACGATATATGCGTCTCAGGGGTCTGCCAAGACTTTACCATATCAGTATGGTTAAATGATGTATAAGTACAAAGGACAAAAACAATAATCCTGAGGCTTTCACTGGAATTATGACAATGGGATATTAGAAAGCCTATTCTGTCTACTTTTTCCACCAATCTCTATTACATGTTCGCAACTACAGCTCTGGGAAAAATTAAGACACCACTGCAAAATGTTCAGTTTGTCTGATTTTTCTCTTTATAGGTATATTTTTTGAATAAAATGTAAATTGTTCTTTTATTCTATAAACTTCTGACATGTCTCCAAATTTCCAAGCAATAAATTTTGTATTTTTTTTCTGAAAAGGAGAAATGGTCAAAATACAAAAAAAACAGTGCTTTCAGACCTCAAATAATGCAAAGAAAACAAGTTCATAATCATTTAGAAACAACAATACTAATGTTTTAACTCAGGAAGAGTTCAGAAATCAATATTTTGTGGAATAACCATGATTTTTAATCACAGCTTTCATGCGTCTTGGCATGCTTTCCACCAGTCTTTCACACTGCTCCTGGTACAAAAATGTCAGTTCTTCTTTGTTTGATGGCTTGTGACTATCCATCATCCTCTTGATTACATTCCAGAGGTTTTCAATGGGGTTCAGGACTGGAGATTGGGCTGCCCATGACAGTGTTTTGATGTGGTGGTCTCTTAATTTTTGCTAGAGCTGTATACATAACATAATATCACAAAAATAATACCTCTCCAACCACTGGCTTAGCTGGGATTCCACAATAAGCACAATTTTAAACAACATGTATTTTGCTAACAGCATATACCGTATTTTCCGCTTTGTAAGACGCACTTTATTTCCCCCAAATTTGGGGGGGGAAATGGGGGTGCGTCTTACAAAGCAGATATACCACTTACAGGCTGGGATGAGGGGGTGTCCGCTGCGGCCCGCCACCGCTGCGGCCCCCGGGTGATGCTGGAGGCTCCGATGCTGCGGGGGGCTCTGGCGACATTTTGTGAAAGACCAGAGCCCCCCGGCACCACTTCCATGCGTTCCTGTATGACTGACACTGGGAAAATGGCTGCCGGAATCTCGGGAGATGAGATTTCAGCGCTGAGATCTCATCTCTAGATTCCGGCGGCCATTTTCCCGGAGTCAGTCATACAGGAACGCATGGAAGAAGTGCCGGGGGGCTCTGATCTTTCACAAAATGTCGCCAGAGCCCCCCGCAGCACTGGAGACAGCCCTGCAGACCCCCCTCATCCCAGCCTGCAGCCCAAAAGCCCCCTGCAGCACCTGAGCCCCCCTGCAGACCCCATCATCCCAGCCTGCAGCACAGGAGCCCCCTGCAGCACAGAAGCCCCCCTGCAGACCCTCTCATCACAGCCTGCAGCAATGCTCCATTCCTGCCTCCAGCAACGACCCTGGGACCCTGATCCACCGCAGCCACAACCCCTGGTAAGTAAGACGCATGGATTATAAGACGCCCCACCAATTTATTAAAAAAAAGTTTTTCCTATTTTTCTCCTCAAAATTTGGGGTGCGTCTTATAATCCGGAGCGTCTTACAAAGCGAAAAATACGGTAATTAAATACACCCTTCCAAATACCAACCTATAAACGTATGAAGAGCTAGTCATGTACCACTACCAGAAAAAAATATAAAGACCACTCATATCCCACCATGTGTATCACATATCAGAAAAAACCATTAGTATGGAATAGATTAAAAAATATGATATTTGTCAACCATGATGATTCACAAACAGTGCCTTGCGAAAGTATTCGGCTCCCTGGAACTTTTCAACCTTTTCCCACATATCATGCTTCAAACATAAAGATACCAAATGTAAATTTTTGGTGAAGAATCAACAAGTGGAACACAATTGTGAAGTTGAACGAAATTTATTGGTTATTTTAAGTTTTTGTGGAAAATCAAAAACTGAAAAGTGGGGCGTGCAATATTATTCGGCCCCTTTATTTTCAGTGCAGCAAACTCACTCCAGAAGTTCATTGTGGATCTCTGAATGATCCAATGTCATCGTAAATGCCTAATGATGATAACTATAATCCACCTGTGTGTAATCAAGTCTCCGTATAACTGCACCTGCTCTGTGATAGTCCCAGGGTTCTGTTTGAAGCACAGAGAGCATCATGAAGACCAAGGAACACAACAGGCAGGTCCGTGATACTGTTGTGGAGAAGTTTAAAACCGGATTTGGATACAAAATGATTTCCAAAACTTTAAACATCCCAAGGAGCACTGTGCAAGTGATCATATTGAAATGGAAGGATTATCATACCACTGCAAATCTACCAAGACCCGGCCGTCCCTCTAAACTTTCATCTCAAACAAGGAGAAGACTGATCAGAAATGCAGCCAAGAGGCCCATGATCACTCTGGATGAACTGCAGAGATCTACAGCTGAGGTGGGACAGTCTGTCCATAGGACAACAATCAGTTGTATACTGCACAAATCTGGCCTTTATGGAAGAGTGGCAAGAAGAAAGCCATTTCTCAAAGATATCCATAAAAAAGTGTTGTTTAAAGTTTGCAACAAGCCACCTTGGACACACACCAAACATGTGGAAGAAGGTGCTCTGGTCAGATGAAACCAAAATCGAACTTTTTGGCAACAATGCTAAACGATATGTTTGGCGTAAAGGAAACACAGCTCATCACCCTGAATACACCATCCCACTGTCAAACATGGTGGTGGCAGCATCATGGTTTGGGCCTGCTTTTCTTCAGCAGGGACAGGGAAGATGGCTAAAATTGATGGGAAGATGGATGGAGCCAAATACAGGACCATTCTTGAAGAAAACCTGTTTGAGTCTGCAAAAGACCTGAGACTGGGATGGAGATTTGTCTTCCAAGACAATATTCGCAAACATAAAGCAAAATCTACAATGGAATGGTTCACAAATAAACGTATCCAGGTGTTAGAATGGCCAAGTCAAAGTCCAGACCTCAATCCAATCGAGAATCTGTGGAAAGGGCTGAAAACTGCTGTTCACAAACGATCTCCATCAAACCTCACTGAGCTCGAGCTGTTTGCCAAGGAAGAATGGGCAAGAATTTCAGTCTTTCAATGTACAAAACTTGATAGAAACATACCCCAAGGGACTTGCAGCTGTAATCGCAGCAAAAGGTGGCGCAACAAAGTATTAAGTTAAAGGGGCTGAATAATATTGCACGCCCCACTTTTCAGTTTTTGATTTTCCACAAAAATTAAAAATAACCAATAAATTTAATTCAACTTCACAATTGTGTTCCACTTGTTGTTGATTCTTCACCAAAAATTTACATTTGGCATCTTTATGTTTGAAGCATGATATGTGGGGAAAGGTGGAAAAGTTCCAGGGAGCCGAATACTTTCACAAGGCACTGTATGTTATTCCCTCATCCCGACATGTTTCCACCCGTTAATCTCATGGTTCATCATGGAACCGATGGTTGTAAGAATATTTTTCACAAGAGGCCAGCATCCTTGTGACAAAAATTCCCCCATCGGTCCCCTGCAGCCACATTCTGCTTTCTATATGTGTACTACCTAGCATTTCTTTTTACATCCTTTTAGGCAAAGATTGAATAATTATGGTTAAAAAGATTGTCAACATTTAATTATAGCATTGTACAAAATGTATAGTACGAGAAAAAGTGTCAATGGAGATGGTTGGGGAAGTGTAAAAGAAAAAAAACGTAAAGCTAAGAATGTATGAGCTAAGATCAGTAGCGGAAGCACCAACACCACCACTAGTAGTACTAGCTGTTTAGGAAATGGTACTAGCAAACACAGACCGTCTTTTGCCTTCGGAAGCAAATTTGTGGGGAGTTAGTAGAGAAGTTGTGAAATATGAGGCACATTATTTGCCTCAGTCATAGCAGAATGATGTTACCTCTGACAGTGACACCATCTGTTTGACTCTGTGTCCTGCAAAGTCTGCCTGCTTACAAATGAGTAAGAGGGATAATTTTTGGACCATTTTTACTTAAAAAAAATAATGAATAATCTGTCAGTGCACAATGTTATTAATTATCTCTTGGTTACCATCCATTTCTATGGTCAGGTCACCGACATTACTAAGACTGTGTTTGTGTTAAAGAACTTGAAAGGGGTTTGGTACAGTCCTTTGATTTCTTAGAGTGTTAGAGACATAATTTCACGGTATTACGTTCTAGGAGGAAAGAGAGTGGACCCTCTGGACCGTGGAAGAGACCTACCCCTAGGCGAGCAGGCCTAAGGGAAACCAACCCCTATACAGGGACTGTCAGGAGCAGGCCCAGAGGTCGCTAATCCACGGTAGCAGATACCAAGAGGGACGGCTCTGGAGAACAAAGAAAAAGACACAAACAGGAGTACCGGAACGGAGGCGGAAGGACAAATGGCAACGAAGAGTGGAAGAGGACGTCTAGCTAGAGCCGAAGTAAGACTGGAACAGGAGCGGAACTGAGGAAGAGATAGCACAAAAAGAAACGGGTAAGAGGCGAGCAAAAGGGCGAGAGCAAAGGAGTAAAACTCGGAGCTGACTGAAGCACAGTAGCACAAAGCAGAAGGGCCAGAGACAGAGGCTAATAGCAAATGATACTCAGGCACCTCCTAACAGAGGAGGTGGCCTGAAATACCCTGAACCTGAAGGCAGGAGTTCGCGACGCCGAGGAGGAAGCGCGCCGGAACCCGGAAGAAGAGGAACCGAGGAGTACGGAAGCCGCAGCACCAGCGGAAGGAGCGGCGCGCCGAGAGCCAGGGACGGAGCCGCAAAGGTGAGTAGCGGCCGTAACACAAGGCAATTGGAGGCTTTGCAGTATTGTGAATCAAGAAAAATTGATTAGCCATGCAGCAAATGTTTTTTAAAACGTCGTCAAACCTATTGAGTTCACATTTTGAAAAATTCAATCATCTCTACAACACTCCAATAGCACTAACTGGAGGCTAGCAAACCTCAGTAACAGAGTATCTTGGACCAATACCTTCTGCCTCTTCACAAAGAGTCATATTAAACCTCTGTAGTCTCCAAGGCCATGAAGTTTATTGAATAAATTGCTGCTTCTAATTATACTTGTTACCAATGACACAGATACATTTTTTTTTATAGATTATCCTCCTTAAAGGCAAGAATATTATTTTGACTGAATCTATGAGTAATACTTGTAATCTCTCTGACATGTTGCAAACCAAATGACATTGTTATTGTGAATCAGATGGGCTCACTCATCTGTGCGTTCAGCATTAAGATCTGCTCTTCATTCTCATATTGTTCCCTGAGGCAATAGGCAGCTGCTCCTGGAACTGTGCGTGTTATTAAACTATCACTTTTGTCATGAATTGTGCAACTGGGAATTGACCTAATACAGTGTTGCTCAGATGTTCTCAGGGATTTCCTCCAGAAAAGTCACCCCATATGGTCAATAAAAGCTTCTGAAACTTTTGATTAAATAATGAATTACAAAAACAAACTACCGGTATATATTCTTCCAGTTCACTTCGTATCAGTCCTGGTCAAGAACAAACAATTCATTTTGCAGTCAGAAAGCCTCAGATGTAAGTTCTGGTGTTACACTAATGTTTTTCAACAGCTGTCTGGGCTTCTGTGCTGTAAAAAAATACATGAATCTTAACGTGCCATAGTATGAGTCAACGTGGTCCATCCTGACTCATCAACAGCCGATTGAAAATGGAGCAGGCACAATGGTCATGGCTCCCTTTAATTGGGATGTTAATGTAAAGCTCACCTTTTTGAGAAAAACTGAGTGAAAAATTCTGAATTTAGACAAGTTGTCAGATTACCTAAGATCAAATAAGGAGTGGGGACTGTATAGCTAGGAAACATTACCACTTAGGGCAGGGGTGTTACTCATTTTCAGCAAGGGACACATCAGCATTAAGGTTGACTTCAAAGGGCCACTTGTAATTGTGAGGGCTCACGCAAATGACCCTGCAACATGGTTCAAGCATAGACTGCAATGCACAGATTGGCCAGGGGCTATGAAAGAGCTTTCTCTATGTAGTAGAACTATAAAACAGCTGTCCTTGGGTAGTAGGACTACAAGACAGCAGTCCCTTGGTAGTAGAGCTATAAGACAGTTGTCTCTGTGTAGTATGGCTAAGCGAGTTGTTCCTGCATAGTTGAGCTAATAGCACTGTCACTGAGTAGTAGGGTAAGAGAGCTGTTCCTGGGTAATACAGCTAAGACAGATGTTCCTGGGTAGTAGGGCTAAGAGAGCTGTCCCTGAGAAGTAGGGCTAAGAGAGCTGTCCCTGAGAAGTAGGGCTAAGAGAGCTGTCCCTGAGAAGTAGGGCTAAGAGAGCTGTCCCTGAGAAGTAGGGCTAAGACAGATGTTCCTGGGTAGTAGGGCTAAGAGAGCTGTCCCTGAGAAGTAGGGCTAAGAGAGCTGTCCCTGAGAAGTAGGGCTAAGAGAGCTGTCCCTGAGAAGTAGGGCTAAGAGAGCTGTCCCTGAGAAGTAGGGCTAAGAGAGCTGTCCCTGAGTAGTGGGGCTAACAGAGCTCTCCCTGAGTAGTAAAGCTAATAAAGCTATTCCTGTGTAGTAGGACTAAGAGAGCTGTTCCTGGGTAGTGGGGCTAAGAGAGCTGTCCCTGAGAAGTAGGGGTAAGAGAGCTGTCCTTGGGTAGTGGGGCTAAGAGAGATGTCCTTGGGTAGTGGGGCTAAGAGAGATGTCCTTGGGTAGTAGGGCTAACAGAGCTGTCCCTGGGTAGTGGGGCTAAGAGAGATGTCCTTGGGTAGTGGGGCTAAGAGAGCTGTCCTTGGGTAGTGGGGCTAAGAGAGCTGTCCTTGGGTAGTAGGGCTAAGAGAGCTGTCCTTGGGTAGTGGGGCTAAGAGAGCTGTCCTTGGGTAGTGGGGCTAAGAGAGCTGTCCTTGGGTAGTAGGGCTAAGAGAGCTGTCCTTGGGTAGTGGGGCTAAGAGAGCTGTCCTTGGGTAGTAGGGCTAAGAGAGCTGTCCTTGGGTAGTAGGGCTAACAGAGCTGTCCCTGAGTAGTGGGGCTAACAGAGCTGTCCCTGAGTAGTGGGGCTAACAGAGCTGTCCCTGGGTAGTGGGGCTAAGAGAGCTGTCCCTGAGTAGTGGGGCTAACAGAGCTCTCCCTGAGTAGTAAAGCTAATAAAGCTATTCCTGTGTAGTAGGACTAAGAGAGCTGTTCCTGGGTAGTGGGGCTAAGAGAGCTGTCCCTGAGAAGTAGGGGTAAGAGAGCTGTCCTTGGGTAGTGGGGCTAAGAGAGATGTCCTTGGGTAGTGGGGCTAAGAGAGATGTCCTTGGGTAGTAGGGCTAACAGAGCTGTCCCTGGGTAGTGGGGCTAAGAGAGATGTCCTTGGGTAGTGGGGCTAAGAGAGCTGTCCTTGGGTAGTGGGGCTAAGAGAGCTGTCCTTGGGTAGTAGGGCTAAGAGAGCTGTCCTTGGGTAGTGGGGCTAAGAGAGCTGTCCTTGGGTAGTGGGGCTAAGAGAGCTGTCCTTGGGTAGTAGGGCTAAGAGAGCTGTCCTTGGGTAGTGGGGCTAAGAGAGCTGTCCTTGGGTAGTAGGGCTAAGAGAGCTGTCCTTGGGTAGTAGGGCTAACAGAGCTGTCCCTGAGTAGTGGGGCTAACAGAGCTGTCCCTGAGTAGTGGGGCTAACAGAGCTGTCCCTGGGTAGTGGGGCTAAGAGAGCTGTCCTTGGGTAGTGGGGCTAAGAGAGCTGTCCTTGGGTAGTAGGGCTAAGAGAGCTGTCCTTGGGTAGTGGGGCTAAGAGAGCTGTCCTTGGGTAGTGGGGCTAAGAGAGCTGTCCTTGGGTAGTAGGGCTAAGAGAGCTGTCCTTGGGTAGTGGGGCTAAGAGAGCTGTCCTTGGGTAGTAGGGCTAAGAGAGCTGTCCTTGGGTAGTAGGGCTAACAGAGCTGTCCCTGAGTAGTGGGGCTAACAGAGCTGTCCCTGAGTAGTAGGGCTAACAGAGCTGTCCCTGAGTAGTGGGGCTAACAGAGCTGTCCCTGAGTAGTGGGGCTAACAGAGCTGTCCCTGAGTAGTGGGGCTAACAGAGCTGTCCCTGGGTAATGGGGCTAAGAGAGTTGAGCCATATGTTAGAGTCCAAGATGCCTTCTGCTCCCTATGCTAAGCACTGGTTCTGCTCTGGTTAAAAAATGAAACTGTGCAAAAGTGCTGGCTGACTGCATTCTGCGTTCTTTGTGTTCACTTGTTGTGCTGGCTGACTGCGTTCACTGTTTGTGCTGGCTGACTACGTTCACTGTTTGTGCTGGTTGACTGTGTTCATGGTGTTCACTGCGGTGGTTGACTGCACACTTATTCTGGTTGACTGCACTCCCGGCCTTCTCTTTTTGCGCTGGCTGACTGCGATAACTGTGTTCACAGTTTGTGCAGGCTGATTGTGATCACTGCATTTCCTGTTTACTATGGCTGACTAGATCACTGCTTTCACCACTTGTACAGGCTGACTGCCATCACTGCTTTCACCACTTGTACAGGTTGAATGTGTTCATGGTGTGCAGTGCTCACTCTAACAAAGATGGCACCTACTCCTTGTGCTGGCGCTGTCCCCTCTGCTAAGCACTGGCTGTTTGTTGTATAATGTAGCTGATGCTTAGTAGTGTGGGTGGTGCCAGTACACGGGACCGATGCCATCTTAGATTTTGAGCTCCGGTGCCCACTTGAACACTGCTCCAACCAGCTCTCCACTTTTCCCATAAGGAGAGCTGGTTGGAGCAGAGCTGAAGTTTGTCCTGACACTGTGGGCCACATAGAATAATATGGCAGGCCGGATTTAGCCCACCGGTCTTAAGTTTGACTCCTATGACGTGGGGTATGTTCCCACCTGGCAGATTTGTTATAGAAGTTTCTGAGACTCAGCGCTTGCTCACACTGTCATATAACACAGCCGAATACTATATGATGTTTTATTGGATAGCACTTGGCCCAATGTTATACTATTGGGCAGTGCAAATCTGCAATTATTTTCTCATGCGGATTCGGCATCAGAAAATAATCGCAGCATGCTGCGAATGCTTCCTATAATCTGATCATGTGCACCCATTCAAGTCTATGGGTGCTTGTTATACCCCGGGCTGTACTCAGATGTCATCTGAGTGCAGTCCAATGTACGCACCCAGAGACAATGGAGTAGATGGAGAAATGAAGTTCTCTGTCTTCTACGCACCAGTGCTGTGATTCTCTCATGGGGGGAGAGAATCTGCTCACACTCAGATGACACTTGGTCAAACTCAGATAGAGTTTGATCTGAGTATCATTAGCATAATCAGCCCGATTTTCCCAAGAGAGAATATATGTCCGTATGAGCAAGCCCTTAAAGTCAGTTCCATACACTTATGTAGGGCTTGTTTACACAGCATGTGCATAGTTTTCTGGAAAACCTGCCCAGTGGAATGAGATAGTCATAGAAATTTGTTAAATCTGCGGTGTGAGATCATATCAGTCCACTTAGGAGTGTGTGTATATATACTGTATATATACAGGGAAAGAAGAATACAGGAGATGAGTAAGAGAAGTGGAGCCAACATCATTGGTATGAGGTGGAGGTCCCAAAGTTAGACTTAGGTTAGTGGGGACCCTAGAATGGCAGGCAATGGTGACAGCGGCTACGTGTAAGCCGTACTTGGAGTGTTATAGGAAGAATTTTAGGCTGCCAAGCTAAACATAGTTATTGTGTAGGGGATGGAAATGCATATATTGTTCCCTCTTCTCCCCAACCCTTTTAAGTATGTATAATATGATGTGCATTTGATTAATGTGTTCGTACACAGTGGCACTGCTACACATAAAGTGTATTGTCACCGTGTACAAGAGTACTGCTAGATACAGCACGTGTATTGCTCTGTATTTATATATCTGTTTACCATGCACGCTTTATGTTAGGGAATGTTTGTCCCCAGGTCTAGCTTAGTGATAAGGGTGTAGTGTCCATAGTTGGCCACTAGAGGGGGCACTATAGTACATAGTTAGAGTAGGAGGGGCACAGTGCATAAGTATAGTGCAGCTTCCTAGCAACAGGAAGCAAGGAAGATGACATCATCGCATGAAGATGGGAGGCGCCGGACCCGGACCACGATGCACATCGGACCCTGGTGAGTATAATATAACTTGCTTTTCTTATCTTTCAGGTTACATCTGGGGCTTATCTACAGCATTAGAGAATGCTGTAGATAAGCCCCTAATGGCGGTGGCCGCATCTTATATGCAAAAAAGTATTTGACAGATTCCCTTTAAAGAAGGTAATATCACTAACCCACATCCAGGGAGCCATTTCTCTGGTGCTAATAGTCACCCAAGTGTTTCTCGACCCTTGTGCCTCTTACAACAGCACTGTTCATAATAGTCCAATTAATACCAACATATAAGGCACAAACTAGCAAGCTATAATAAGCTAAATAGAGCCCAAATATAAAATCAAAATACCATCAGGTCCCCTTAATAATGCTGCCATATACTTAACAAACTCAAGAACTATTACAGGAAAATGACACAGTTAGGTCCAGTGGCAGCACCCTGTGAACACTTTGCCCAGGTTACATGTACCGTGAGTGGTTGTGCTCACCGCATGTATGATGTGGGCTCAGGGGTGCTGATGGCATTGTCATGGTAGCCTATGGCATAACTACAGGCTCTTGTGTCTACCATATTTGTATACCATTGGCCTTCATAAGAGATCAGTAAATTGAAAACACACTACACTATTACAGTATTGCAGTGCATTGTACAAGGGATCGCAGGGTCATGTCCCTCAGGGAGACCAAAAAATAAAGATGTAAAACTAAAAAAAGAAAAATATTTTTTAACAATAAAAAATATAAACAGCCTCAACAGTTTCCTGGAATGTGAAAAAAAATTAAAACATAAATACATTTGGAATTACTATAAAGAGGAAGACGGGGCCGCGGGTACCTGTAACGAGCCAGTTCCGTAACTGTTGAGGCTTCCTCCATTGTTGCCTGGGGAAGGAATGAGGAGCCAGACCGACCTCATGACCTGGGTGGGAGGGCGGATATAAAAAACAAAACGAGCACAGCCGCGGGCAGTTTGGTGCGAATAGGCAGCAGTGCGCAGCTGGGTGAGCAGCGAGCTCCGTCCTCTGAGCACCGGCGCCGTGACGGGCTGAGTGATTTGGTCCCCGTCGTCTCCAGTAGGAACGATGCAGAGAAAAGTGCCGTGCGCTCAGTGACTGTGAGTACCGCATACGTGCAGAGGAGAGAAGGCCGAGTACCGGACAGAGTTTTGCAGCCTAACCTGCCACTTGCTTCCCTATGTTTACATTTGAGTCTGAGAGTGCTGCGGCCTTGTTTGTTTCGGCCGCACGTTCTTATGGACTATGGGCTCAGAAGAAGGTACCGGAGAAAGACCTCTGCCGCCAGAAGATGGACCATAGCTTAAAGAACCCCATCTGAGGACATCGCCTGGACGCTGCCGGTTCTACAACCCCCCTGTGGGATCATCTACTGCAGAGGACCATGCAGAACACGATAAGTTCTTTCATTGGACTGCTATTGTTTTACAGTTGCTATCCCTATTATCCCTCTTTTAACCATTAACCTCCCTGCCAGGAGTGAATACCTTGTTTTATTAAATTGTTACATCTTGTTAACCCTTGCTCTGCCTCCTGTTTGTCACTGCATCCCCCAACATGCTTACACTACCACTAAGAAATACCTTAATATTTATATTTATGCCTTTCAAAAAGGAAAAAAAAAAGATCTGAAAGCGATATGTTGCCCAAAATGCTAATGATAAAAACTACAGTTCATGCCGACAAAAAAAGCCCAGCTGAAAAATAAAAAAAGCCATAGCTCTTGGAGGGTAAGGATAAGGAACTCTGTCAACCAAGGGCCCCCATAAACAAGGAGATGGCCCTACAAAATATAAAGCCGTAGAATATCCTAATGATACCACCATGCAATGTCTTGTATAACAGTTTTTTTTTCATGGTGCTCAAATCTTGGGTTTGCAAGTCAGGTATCGTAGATATTTAGGTTTTTACGAATTGTTCAAGGATCATGTTTTTCCTGTACGATCTGTGGAAGGCTGCTACCGTGTAAACCCAGTCTCCTAGATTACGGATCCAATTCATATCTGCGATGCTAAACAGTGGAAAATGATTAACCAGAGCCATACAAAGGTTGAGCAACTAAGGATTGCTTGCTCAGCACAAACACATGACAACCTGACAAATGTCGGACTCCACATGAAATCACATTTGCCTGTATTGTTATGTTCAGATATTTCTAGATGATGAACAATAGGAAGTGATGATATTTAGGACAGAAATAGAGGACAGATGTGAGCAACCTGCTCCTGAGTCAGCGCACTTCAATTTATACCCAACCGGCTCAGTGCAATATGAGCTAAACCACCCTTGTGTCGGGCATACACAGCTATGCTTTCCTTCATGAAGAAACCATGTATGTAGAAACTGGTAGGAATAGGACTTCAGTGAGAAACATGATGGAAAGTGAAAATTAATGGCGCTATATAAGAAAGTAAGTAAGCAAACATCCTTATTCAGGTATTCTGACCATTTTCTCTACAAATGAAGAAACCTTTGGACTGCAATGTAGACAAGTCAGTTTCCATTTTCATTCTCCACCAACAAAGCACCAAAATAATCCGCACCACTGCAGCACCTATGTTCATGCACCTGGCTGTGGTGTCAATAACGCTGTAAGCATCTGTGCCCGAGCTCTCGGGTGCCAACCCAAATGAAAAACAAAATATGTATCCATGCAAAAATAGAAGAACAAGGGTGGCCCATGAATTCCACATTGAAGGCAGGAGGGTTCCGTGTGGCTTGTGAAGGACGACGACCATTTCACGCAAATGCGATTCTACGGGTCCTGTAGAAGTGCATTTGCGTGAAACGGCCATCGTCCAGTAATACAGTGGTCCCCAACCTTTCTTGCCTTAAGAGTCATATTCAGCACTGAAATATGGTCATGAGTCACATTCAGAACCCTCTATTACCGGTATAATGACAGCTAAAGTTTCCTTGCAGAAAGTGCACCGATACCTTGTGGCCTTGTCCCATAAGGAAAAGTCATACGGCTGTATAACTTGGATGAGGACCTCAATGCAATGCTCGGACTGGCCGTCGGCTATTCCCACCCAAATGTGACAGCTTCATAAAAATACATGCTGTCACGCTCTGATCGGGAGAGCAGATGGACAGTCCGAGTATTGTGTTGGTATCCTAATCCGAGTTATACAGCGGTGTAGCTCTTCCCAGTCTACTTACATCTATGGGTTACCACCGTGCTCCATCCAGTATTCTCACATCAAACACTCCGTCCACGCTATTGCGTCCAACCTCAAGTACCCCTATAACTAACAGTACTATGTTATGTTCAGCCTAAAATTTTACCTTATTACCCCCCATGGGCAGTATATGTGCATCTTGATCTGCTCATCCGTGCATGGTTACTCACAAAAGTCACTATTTGTAGACATGTTTGATAGCTTTTTAGTAGACTTGATACTACTGCTCCAAGCTAGCAGATAGCCAGGAGCCACATATCATGGGCCCACGAGCCAGTGGGGCCCTACTTTAATGTAGCATGAACATTTTTTAAAATGTATTGGTCTCTACTGGTTTCGTTATGGAATTCTATTATCCAACATAAAGAACAGTGTGCAGGTTAGAGTTCACGAGGGATGACGGTGTGGAAGCAATATCTGATAGGAGAAGACATTGTGGAGGTCACATATTATAATAATAGGATCCATGTGGGGGTGGATAATTTTTCATGCAGGGAGCACAGAGAGTGGCAATTATTTATTCAGGGCTACATCATGAGTGGGTATGTTTTTAATAAGGGGCATTATGATGACAAAGTTATGTTTATGGTCAATAAGTCAAGATGTGCTGCAGAAGTTGGAAGTCTGCATGGATGAGCTGTGGATCTGAAAAGTCATTATGGCATCTAGACGAGATGGAGAAGAAAGATATGAGAGCAACGCTAGTCAGAGAAGCGGTCTTCTGTAAAGTACACGGATTCAAGGTTCTTGGTGGTTTACATAGGAGAGATGAGAATTAAAAATTATTTCACACCGTGAACAAGCATTTTGTTATCTGTCAGAGAAAAATGCATCTTAAATGTTTAGTAATGGCATCGACTGGGTCTAATCAGTACTGTAGTTCCTGTATAGTCCTCAGTCTGAGGATTGCTGGTAACAACAACTCCCAGTATCTACTTATCATTGTTATGGTCATTCTGGAAGTTGTAGGTTCATGCAATATATATGTTTATGGCTGGAGCTGACTTGGCATCGCAATTGATGGCCGTATAAAGCTTTGTCCTGTATTTATGTGCTGATGATGGTTCTCGTGCTTTATTTATGTACTGGTTCTGGTTCAAGTTGTATGCTTATATATCAGTGTTCATTCTGGTGCTGTATTCATGTACTGATAAAGGATTATGGGAATGTATTCATGCACTAATGATGGTTCTGGTGCTGCATTCATGCATTAATTTTGGTTCATGCGTTCTATACATGTACTGATGGTTGTTCTGGTACTGTATTCATATATGGATGAGGGTTCTGCTGTTGTATTTGTATTAATGGTGGTTCTGGCACTGAATTCACGTACTGAGTTTGGTTTTGGTTATGCATTTGTACTGATGATGGTTCTGGTGCTATATTCATGTACTGATGGTGATTCTGGCTCTATTTTCAAGGACGGATTGTGTTTGATACTTTTTGATGTACTGATGGTGGTTCTGGAGCTGTATTCATTTACCAGCAATGACTCTGATGTTGTAGTGATATGCTGATTAAGTTTCTGGTTTTGTATTCATGTACTGATGTGGTACTGGTGCTATATTCATGTACTGCCAATGGTTCAGGTATGGTATTCATGTTCTGATAGTGGTTTTAATGCTGAGTTCATATACAGATGAGGATTCTGGCGCTGTATCCTTGTACTGAAAATGGTAAATATTTATATTGGTTATGGTGATGTCTTCATGTACTGATGTTGGTTCTGGTCCTACATTCCTATACTGATGTTCATTTAGAGTTTTGTTTTCATCTACCGATGACGATTTCTGGGATGCATTTAGGCACTGATGACGGCTCTGGTGCTGTACACATCTAGTAATACTTAACTAGATGGCTACGTTAATAAAATCGTATGCCATATTAACAGCTAAGGATTGCATCTGTCTTTACGTTTGGGGCTTTAAACTTTTGACATTTTAAAGGGATTGAAGAAATATGGGTATTTTACCTTGGTGTGCTTTGTAATCTGTGTAGATTTTATAATATCATGAAATCTTTGTATAACAACTTCTACATTATGAGTACTCAAAGAGTTATTTCTGTGCATTATGTCCGGTGTTACATAGGACTGCAAGGAACATCTATTAGACTCCCTTTAGAAAATTATGCATGTGTTTATTTTTTGTTACCATAACTTCTATTTTCTGGGAGAGGTAGGGGCACGTAACCTGGTGAGGTTTGCAGAAATGGCATCGTTGAAAAAAATACATGGTTTCACTTACTCACACACTGTTAAAAGTTTGAATCTCACTCCTAGAGACAACCCCTTTAAGCTTTAAATATGAGAATAGAATGATAATTCAAAAATATTAGCCTACTAAAATTAGATGTACTCTTTTATGTGGAAGACTTAGTGCCCAATGGTCAGAAAATAAAATATCTGAAAATTAATTAAATAGTATATTTACTACGACCTCACTTGGCAGAATAATAACTAATTGCCCATGTTGCATAAATAGGTAAATTATTAAATGATGTAAAAATAACTACACACGATATTAAATTACATTCAAATTATGCAAATTATGCATAATTACAACTATGTAAAATATCAACCAACAGAATTACATCTCGCATAATTACTGCATAATATATTAACTGACATAATCAAATCTTACAGTCTAACATTTGTTGCATCATATCGGAGCGGGTGTAATCATGATATCACAGGTGTATATAACTTATTTAAAAGGAATCCATCGGAAGGTTTTTGCCATCCCCTTGGAGAGCAGCATGATGTACAGACAGAAATTCCTGATTCCAGCGATGTATCACTTACTGGGCTGTTCACATCAGTTTTATTTGCTGCAGGTCTAGCAGTTCTCTAAGTGCTGAGCTCTCTATAACCCCGCCCACTCCACTAATTGGCAGCTTTCTGGGTACACTGTGCCAATCAGTGGTGGGGGCGGAGTTATACAGAGCTCACGAAGAGGACTACATGGCAGCAGATTTACTAGTCTTCTCGTAATAATCTGCTGATAAAACTGCGATTTTCTCAAAACCACGGCAAACAGGGCAAGCAGCCTGATAATAGACACATCACTGGAGTCAGGGTTTCTGTATCTACATTAGGTGGCAAAAACCTGGTGACAGATTTCCTAACTCCGCATAAACAGATAATGATTATATACAACGCATTTCAGGACCTTCCCAGCCCCTTCATCAAGTAAATACAAATCTAGTACTTAAATATTTTAACGCTCAGTTTAGATCTATCTTCGGGGTATTTGCTAAGGTGACCCCAATGTTTAATTGCCTCATCACGTCCACAGGTATTGATCTTACTGTTCATTGATTTCTGTTATTATTCGATAGGAGAATAGATTCTTTGTGATATTCCTATATAGTTCATACCTTGTGGTTCTTGTGGAGGTTTAGCTGCATTTTCTGAACATGTGTTTTTTTGTGGGAACCCTCAGAGATGTTTAATGTTTTTTTTATGTATTGCCTTGTGGGGTCCGTTTCGCCTATTGGATAATTTTGGGTGTACATTTGTAAAATTTTATATATGATTATGTTGCTGAATTATTTTCAAGCTGTTTTTGGTGGATCACACTACAGGTAATATTTGTATGTGCTGTATTGAGCTATCAAAGGGGCCCTAAAACGCATTGTATTTCTTACCAATAAAATCTAAACTTCTACAGAACCTTATTAAAGAAGACCTGTTTTTTTTTTTATTCCTAGCAGCTCTTGACTATCCGTGGCTATCCCATTTTCGGCACAGGTCAGAAACTTTAGGATACCAAATAGAAGATTTAGAGGTGTTTTGTTCTGAACACATCATGTCAAGGTGAGCGAATGAGAACACTGAAAGTGCGAGAACAGCTGTTCACTTACATGCTTGGACTGGCCCACGGGAGAGCAGGAAAATCCTCCGGTGGGCCCCTGTGGAAGTGTGAGCCACCACTCTATTATATGAGCACAATATAATTGAATCACGCTGTACAGGTAAAGGCGGCATCTTATTCATTTCACAATATACCCAGTTCATTGTTATATAAATTTGTGATTAAGGATAATGTCACATTCAGTGTCGGACTGGGGTGACAAGGGCCCACCAATAACACTGACTTTGGGGGGGCCCACTTTTCACCTGCATGTAAATATTATACTACCTTCATTCACAAATTTACCTTTATCTCTGTATAATAATAAACTGGGTAGCGTGGTTAATGAATGATGAGATGCTGCTTTTTTCTGTACAGAGTGAATCAAGTGAATTATGCCAAGTACTGCCCATACAGTGGGGTTGGAGGCCCACCGGGGGATTCCTCTGTGACCCTGTGGGCCAGTCCGAGCCTGGTCACATTTGCATGTCGCTGAAAAGTGGGACCATGGGGATGTTTACTGGTGGGCCCTTGGCACGCCAGTCCAATACTGTTCACCTGTCACCACTTTGGGGACCCTCACTGCCATTTCTCTCGCTATGTGAGTGTCCTCTCCTTTTACTGTAGATTTGTATCGCTAAAGCAAATGAGGAAACTGCTGACGGTCTGTTCAGGTGAAGGTGGAAATACACTCGAACGGTCTACAATCTAACCAGTGATTTATCCAGACCATGGTCCCGTGGTGTCTTTGGTTATCACTAGGGTTGAGCGAAACGGGTCGAACATTTTCAAAAGTCGCCGACTTTTGGCTAAGTCGGGGTTTCATGAAACCCGATCCGACCCCTGTGCGGGGTCGGCCATGCGGTACGCGACTTTCGCGCCAAAGTCGCGTTTCAATGACGCGAAAAGCGCCATTTCTCAGCCAATGAAGGTAAACGCAGAGTGTGGGCAGCGTGATGACATAGGTCCTGGTCCCCACCATCTTAGAGAAGGGCATTGCAGTGATTGGCTTGCTGTCTGCGACGTCACAGGGGCTATAAAGAGGCGTTCCCGCCGACCGCCATCTTACTGCTGCTGATCTGAGCTTAGGGAGAGGTTGCTGCCGCTTTGTCAGAAGCAGGGATAGCGTTAGGCAGGGTCCATTAACCACAAAACCGCTTGTGCTGCAGCGATTTGCACTGTCCAACACCACCCTCGGTGTGCAGGGACAGTGGAATTTTTTTTTTTTTTTTTTTTCCCCTCAGCGCTGTAGCTCATTGGGCTGCCCTAGAAGGCTCCCTGATAGCTGCATTGCTGTGTGTACGCCGCTGTGCAAACCAACTGCTTTTTTCAAAGCACAAATCCTCTTGTTCCTTCCTTTCTGCACAGCTATCTTTTTTGTTTGTCCACACTTTTTATTTCATTTGTGCATCAGTCCACTCCTTATTGCTGCCTGCCATACCTGGCTGAGATTACTGCAGGCAGGGAGATAGTAGCTGCCTGCCATACCTGGCTGAGATTACTGCAGGCAGGGAGATAGTAATTGTAGGACATTCCCTGTTTTTTTTTTTTTTTTTTTTTTGGTGGGAGATTAAGATTGGCAATTTGGCATTTCTGCTAGAGTGCCATCCCTGTGTGTGCCATCTCTCTCACATAGTGGGCCATAGAAAGCCTTTTCATTTTTCTGTATTTTTTTTTGTGGGGTGTATAAATTCTCCCTGATAAAAATACAGTGGGAGATTAATATTGGCCTTTGGGCTTGTGTGCCAGTCCTGAGTGTGCCATCTCTCTCACAAATAGTGGGCCATAGAAAGCCTATTTATTTTTTTTTTTGGTTTTATAAATTCTCCCTGAAAAAAAGGGAGATTAATATTGGCCTCTGGGCTTGTGTGCCAGTCCTGAGCGTGCCATCTGTGCCAGCCCTGAGCGTGCCATCTCTCTCACAAATAGTGGGCCATAGAAAGCCTATTTAATTTTTTTTTTTGTTTTATAAATTTTCCCTGAAAAAAGGGAGATTAATATTGGCCTCTGGGCTTGTGTGCCAGTTGTGAGCGTGCCATCTGTGCCAGTCCTGAGCGTGCCATCTCTCTCACAAATAGTGGGCCATAGAAAGCCTATTTAAATATTTTTTTGGTTTTATAAATTCTCCCAGAAAAAAAGGGAGATTAATATTGGCCTCTGGGCTTGTGTGCCAGTCCTGAGCGTGCCATCTGTGCCAGCCAGCCCTGAGCGTGCCATCTCTCTCACAAATAGTGGGCCATAGAAAGCCTATTTAATTTTTTTTTTTGTTTTATCAATTTTCCCTGAAAAAAGGGAGATTAATATTGGCCTCTGGGCTTGTGTGCCAGTTGTGAGCGTGCCATCTGTGCCAGTCCTGAGCGTGCCATCTCTCTCACAAATAGTGGGCCATAGAAAGCCTATTTAAATATTTTTTTGGTTTTATAAATTCTCCCAGAAAAAAAGGGAGATTAATATTGGCCTCTGGGCTTCTGTGCCAGTCCTGAGCGTGCCATCTGTGCCAGTCCTGAGCGTCCCATCTCTCTCACAAATAGTGGGCCATAGAAAGCCTATTTTATTTTTTTTTTGGGTTTTAGAAATTCTCCCTGAAAAAAGGGAGATTAATATTGGCCTCTGGGCTTGTGTGCCAGTTGTGAGCGTGCCATCTGTGCCAGTCCTGAGCGTGCCATCTCTCTCACAAATAGTGGGCCATAGAAAGCCTATTTAAATATTTTTTTGGTTTTATAAATTCTCCCAGAAAAAAAGGGAGATTAATATTGGCCTCTGGGCTTCTGTGCCAGTCCTGAGCGTGCCATCTGTGCCAGTCCTGAGCGTCCCATCTCTCTCACAAATAGTGGGCCATAGAAAGCCTATTTTATTTTTTTTTTGGGTTTCAGAAATTCTCCCTGGAAAAAAAAAGGGAGATTAATATTGCCCTTTGGGCTTGTGTGCCAGTACTAAGCGTTCCATCTCTCTCTCTCTCTCAGTCAGTGGGCCATAGAACGCATATTTTTGGTTTTATTTGTTTTCTAAATTCTCCCTGAAAAAATCATTTTATTTTATTTGGTTTCTAAATTCTTCCTGATAAAATCATATTTTTTTTATTATTTTTATTTCTAAAGTCTCCCTGAAAAAAAAAAAAAAAAAACAACCAAAAAAACAGTGGGAGATTAATATTGGCCTTTCTGCTTGTGTGCCAGTCTTGACTCCTGGGTGTGCCATCTCTCTCTCTCTCTCTCTCTCTCTCTCTCTCTCTCTCTCCAATTGTGGTCCATAGAAAGCCTATATTTTTTTTCCTTGATTTGGGTTCTAAAATCTACCAGAGAAAATAACTACATCAATCATTGGTAGAAAAATATTGGCCTCTGGGTTTGTGTGCCACTCCTGACTCCTGTGTGCGTCATCTCTCAGTCAGTGGGCCATAGAACGCCTATTTTTGGTTTTATTTGTTTTCTAAATTCTCCCTGAAAAAATTATTTTATTTTATTTGGTTTCTAAATTCTTCCTGATAAAATCATATTTTTTTTTCTAAAGTCTCCCTGAAAAAAAAAAAAAAAAACAGTGGGAGATTAATATTGGCCTTTCTGCTTGTGTGCCAGTCTTGACTCCTGGGTGCGTCATCTCTCAGTCAGTGGGCCATAGAACGCCTATTTTTGGTTTTATTTGTTTTATAAATTCTCCCTGAAAAAATCATTTTATTTTATTTGGTTTCTAAATTCTTCCTGATAAAATCATATTTTTTTTATTATTTTTTTTTCTAAAGTCTCCCTGAAAAAAAAAAAAAAAAAACAACCAAAAAAAACAGTGGGAGATTAATATTGGCCTTTCTGCTTGTGTGCCAGTCTTGACTCCTGGGTGCGTCATCTCTCAGTCAGTGGGCCATAGAACGCCTATTTTTGGTTTTATTTGTTTTATAAATTCTCCCTGAAAAAATCATTTTATTTTATTTGGTTTCTAAATTCTTCCTGATAAAATCATATTTTTTTTATTATTTTTTTTTCTAAAGTCTCCCTGAAAAAAAAAAAAAAAAAAAACAACCAAAAAAAACAGTGGGAGATTAATATTGGCCTTTCTGCTTGTGTGCCAGTCTTGACTCCTGGGTGTGCCATCTCTCTCTCTCTCTCTCTCCAATTGTGGTCCATAGAAAGCCTACATTTTTTTTCCTTGATTTGGGTTCCAAAATCTACCAGAGAAAATAACTCCATCAATCATTGGTAGAAAAATATTGGCCTCTGGGCTTGTGTGCCACTCCTGATTCCTGTGTGCGTCATCTCTCACTCAGTGGCCCATAGAAAGCATATAGTTTGTTACATTTGTTTTCTAAATTCTCCCTGCAAAAATCTATTTTTTTTTTTTTGGGGGGTTTCTAAAGTGTTCCTGAAAAAAATAAAAATAAAAAAAAAATAATAGTGTGACATTAATATTAACATTTGTGCTTCAGTGACAGTCCTGCGTGTGGGGCATCTCTCTAATTTGCAGCCACCAAAAAAAGAGTGTGTAACATTGGGCCTGATTTTCGCTGTGGTCTCACCAACCTGTAAAGGGGTAGCTAAATCATACTGAAGTTATAGCTCACCGTGTAAGTTGTGTGACTGCAACAAATAACGTTAGTTTGGTTACGTTTTTAAAACAATGAGGAAGTCTAGTGGAAGAGGTCGTGGCCGGGGGCGTTCATTGTCAGCTGGTAATGAGGGTAGTGGTAGTGGTGGAGCATCAGGTGGTCGTGGGGGAAAAAATATTGCACCTAAGTCTGGAGCTGTGGAGCCAGGTTCGTCGTCCGGCTACACAAGGCCTCGAACGCTCCCTTTTCTGGGATTAGGAAAACCGCTTTTAAAGCCGGAGCAGCAAGAGCAAGTTTTGGCTTATCTTGCTGACTCAGCCTCTAGCTCTTTTGCCTCATCTCGTGAAACTGGTAAAAGTAAAAGCAGCGCGTCGTTAGTGGATGTTCACGGTCAGGGACAAGTCACTTCCTTGTCCTCTTCAGCAAAAACAACAACAGAGAAGAATGCAGCAGGCGACACAACGGGTTACTCCATGGAGCTCTTTACACATACCGTCCCTGGCTTAGAAAGTGAAGCAGTTAACAGTCCATGCCCATTACAAATTGAATCTGACATGGAGTGCACTGACGCACAGCCACAGCCAGACTACTATGCTGGTCCTTTGACTCAGACCACAACATTGCCCTCGCAGGGTGCTGATCAAGAATCAGACCCTGATGAGACTATGTTGCCCCATCACGAACGCTATACCACCGAACGACACGGTGACACAGACGAAGTTGCGCAGGAGGTACAAGAAGAGTTATTAGATGACCCAGTTCTTGACCCCGATTGGCAGCCATTGGGGGAACAGGGTGCAGGCGGCAGCAGTTCTGAAGCAGAGGAGGAGGAGGGGCCGCAGCAGGCATCAACATCGCCACAGGTTCCATCTGCCGGGCCCGTATCTTGCCCAAAACGCGTGGCAAAGCCAAAACCTGGTGGAGGACAGCGTGGCCATCCGGTTAAAGCTCAGTCTGCAATGCCTGAAAAGGTATCCGATGCTAGAAAGAGTGCAGTCTGGCATTTTTTTAAACAACATCCAATTGATCAGCGCAAAGTCATCTGTCAAAAATGTTCTACTTCCTTAAGCAGAGGTCAGAATCTGAAAAGTCTCAATACTAGTTGCATGCATAGACATTTAACCACCATGCATTTGAAAGCTTGGACTAACTACCAAACGTCCCTTAAGGTTGTTGCACCCTCGGCCAATGAAGCTAGTCATCAACGCAACATCCCTTCCGGCAGTGTAGGACCACCATTTAGCGCACCACCTGCTGTATCTGTGCAGGTATCTTTGCCAGGCCAAAGCAGTCAGGGTCAGGGAATCACCAGTTTCGTAGTAGGAAACACTGCATCTAGGGCACCGGCGGCAACAATACCATCTCCCACCGTCTCTCAGTCTGCCATGTCCACCGGCACCCCCGCTAGTTCCACGATCTCCAGCTCTCCAGTCCAGCTCACCCTACATGAGACTATGGTTAGAAAAAGGAAATACTTAGCCTCGCATCCGCGTACACAGGGTTTGAACGCCCACATAGCTAGACTAATCTCGTTAGAGATGATGCCCTACCGGTTAGTTGAAAGCGAAGCTTTCAAAGACCTGATGGACTACGCTGTACCACGCTACGAGCTACCCAGTCGACACTTTTTTTCCAGAAAAGCCATCCCAGCCCTCCACCAGCATGTTAAAGAGCGCATCGTCCATGCACTCAGGCAATCTGTGAGCACAAAGGTGCACCTGACAACAGATGCATGGACCAGTAGGCATGGCCAGGGACGTTACGTGTCCATCACGGCACACTGGGTAAATGTGGTGGATTCAGGGTCCACAGGGGACAGCAAGTTTGGGACAGTTCTGCCTAGCCCACGGTCTAGTAAACAGTTGTCTGTAGCCGTTCGCACCCCCTCCTCCTCCTCCTCCTCGTCCTCCTGCAGAAGCAAGAGCTCGTCCACAGACCGCAGTCGCACAAACACTCCATCCGCACCTGCCACTGTTGCACACCAGGTCTCCCATTATGGGGCAGCTACTGGCATACGTCAGCAGGCTGTATTGGCTATGAAGTGTTTGGGCGACAATAGACACACCGCGGAAGTTCTGTCCGAGTTCTTGCAGCAAGAAACGCAGTCGTGGCTGGGCACTGTAGATCTTGAGGCAGGCAAGGTAGTGAGTGATAACGGAAGGAATTTCATGGCTGCCATCTCCCTTTCCCAACTGAAACACATTCCTTGCCTGGCTCACACCTTAAACCTGGTGGTGCAGTGCTTCCTGAAAAGTTATCCGGGGTTATCCGACCTGCTCCTCAAAGTGCGTGGACTTTGCGCACATATCCGCCGTTCGCCTGTACACTCCAGCCGTATGCAGACCTATCAGCGTTCTTTGAACCTTCCCCAGCATCGCCTAATCATAGACGTTGCAACAAGGTGGAACTCAACACTGCACATGCTTCAGAGACTGTGCGAACAGAGGCGGGCTGTTATGTTTTTGTGGGAGGATACACATACACGGGCAGGCAGTAGGATGGCAGACATGGAGTTGTCAGGTGTGCAGTGGTCGAAGATTCAAGACATGTGTCAAGTCCTTCAGTGTTTTGAGGAATGCACACGGCTGGTTAGTGCAGACAACGCCATAATAAGCATGAGCATCCCCCTAATGCGTCTGCTGATGCAAAGTTTGACGCACATAAAGGATCAGGCGTCTGCACCAGAGGAAGAGGAAAGCCTTGATGACAGTCAGCGATTGTCTGGTCAGGGCAGTGTACATGACGAGGTACCGGGCGAAGAGGAGGTGGAGGATGAGGAGGATGATGGGGATGAGTATATTTTTAATGAGGAAGCTTTCCCGGGGGCACGGGAAATTGGTGGCGTGGCAAGGCCGGGTTCTGGTTTTTTGAGGGACACAAGTGACGTAGATTTGCCTGCAACTGCCCCTCAACCAAGCACAACCGCAGATTTGACAACGGGAACTTTGGCCCACATGGCGGATTATGCCTTGCGTATCCTCAAAAGGGACACACGCATTACAAAAATGATGAACGATGACGATTACTGGTTGGCCTGCCTCCTTGATCCTCGCTATAAAGGCAAATTGCTAAATATTATGCCACATGAGAACTTGGAACTAATATTAGCAACAAAACAATCAACTCTTGTTGACCGTTTGCTTCTGGCATTCCCTGCACACAGCGCCCGTGATCGTTCTCACACGAGCTCCAGGGGCCAGCAGACCAGAGGTGTTAGAGGGGCAGAAATCAGAAGTGGCGTTGGACAGAGGGGTTTTCTGACCAGGTTGTGGAGTGATTTTTCTATGACCGCAGACAGGACAGGTACTGCAGCATCAATTCAAAGTGACAGGAGACAACATTTGTCCAGTATGGTTACAAACTATTTTTCATCCCTTATCGACGTTCTCCCTCAACCGTCATTCCCATTTGATTACTGGGCATCCAAATTAGACACCTGGCCAGAATTGGCAGAATATGCATTGCAGGAGCTTGCTTGCCCGGCAGCTAGTGTCCTATCAGAAAGAGTATTCAGTGCTGCAGGTTCAATACTAACAGAAAAAAGGACTCGTCTGGCTACCCAAAATGTAGATGATCTAACCTTCATTAAAATGAACCACAACTGGATTTCAAAATCTTTTGCCCCACCCTGCCCGGCTGACACCTAGCTTTCCTATGAAAAGGTCTTGCCTGTGGACTATTCTGAATGACTTTTCCAATCTCGTAATTTTCTTCACCTGATTGTCCAGCATACGACATGTTTCCACCTCACGAAATGGCCAAACTCCCCACACGGGGCCGTGCTATCGCCACTTTGCGCTTGGACCCTTGAGAGTGCTGTTTGTCTGAAGAGGTGGGTGTGGCCGCTTTTGGTCGACGGCACTGCCACTGGGTCCCTCATAGTACAATAAAGTGTCTCTGGCGGTGGTGGTGCGCACCCAACGTCAGACACACCTGTGCCTGTACCGCCGGCCACAAGACAGTTCCCCCCCCCAGCTCAAACAGTGCTCTACCACTAGCAAAATTATCTCTCACAGCTTCACCAATGTGTAGTCTAGCCGCTGACATCCTTCAATGCCTGGCACTGACAATACCATTGTTTTGACATTTTTGTTATGTTAGGCCTTCGAAGCCTGTCTGCGGTCCCTTCTTTCTACAACTACTACACTGACCAGGCCACTGCTGGCCGTGTTACCCTGGAACCAATTTAAAAGTGCCTACAGTCAGCCCAATTTTGTTATGTTAGGCCTTCGAAGACTGTCTGCCGTCACTCCTTCCACTAGACTTCCACTGACCATACACTGCTGCCCATGTACCCCTGGAACCAATTTAAAGTGCCTACAGCCAGCCCAATTTTGTTATGTTAGGCCTTCGAAGCCTGTCTGCGGTCACTCCTTCCACTAGACTTCCACTGACCAGACCACTGCTGCCCGTGTACCCCTGGAACCAATTTAAAAGTGCCTACAGCCAGCCCAAGTTTGTTATGTTAGGCCTTGGAAGCCTGTCTGCGGTCACTCCTTCCACTAGACTTCCACTGACCAGACCACTGCTGCCCGTGTACCCCTGGAACCAATTTAAAAGTGCCTACAGCCAGCCCAAGTTTGTTATGTTAGGCCTTGGAAGCCTGTCTGCGGTCACTCCTTCCACTAGACTTCCACTGACCAGACCACTGCTGCCCGTGTACCCCTGGAACCAATTTAAAAGTGCCTACAGCCAGCCCAAGTTTGTTATGTTAGGCCTTGGAAGCCTGTCTGCGGTCACTCCTTCCACTAGACTTCCACTGACCAGACCACTGCTGCCCGTGTACCCCTGGAACCAATTTAAAAGTGCCTACAGCCAGCCCAAGTTTGTTATGTTAGGCCTTGGAAGCCTGTCTGCGGTCACTCCTTCCACTAGACTTCCACTGACCAGACCACTGCTGCCCGTGTACCCCTGGAACCAATTTAAAAGTGCCTACAGCCAGCCCAAGTTTGTTATGTTAGGCCTTGGAAGCCTGTCTGCGGTCACTCCTTCCACTAGACTTCCACTGACCAGACCACTGCTGCCCGTGTACCCCTGGAACCAATTTAAAAGTGCCTACAGCCAGCCCAAGTTTGTTATGTTAGGCCTTGGAAGCCTGTCTGCGGTCACTCCTTCCACTAGACTTCCACTGACCAGACCACTGCTGCCCGTGTACCCCTGGAACCAATTTAAAAGTGCCTACAGCCAGCCCAAGTTTGTTATGTTAGGCCTTGGAAGCCTGTCTGCGGTCACTCCTTCCACTAGACTTCCACTGACCAGACCACTGCTGCCCGTGTACCCCTGGAACCAATTTAAAAGTGCCTACAGCCAGCCCAAGTTTGTTATGTTAGGCCTTGGAAGCCTGTCTGCGGTCACTCCTTCCACTAGACTTCCACTGACCAGACCACTGCTGCCCGTGTACCCCTGGAACCAATTTAAAAGTGCCTACAGCCAGCCCAAGTTTGTTATGTTAGGCCTTGGAAGCCTGTCTGCGGTCACTCCTTCCACTAGACTTCCACTGACCAGACCACTGCTGCCCGTGTACCCCTGGAACCAATTTAAAAGTGCCTACAGCCAGCCCAAGTTTGTTATGTTAGGCCTTGGAAGCCTGTCTGCGGTCACTCCTTCCACTAGACTTCCACTGACCAGACCACTGCTGCCCGTGTACCCCTGGAACCAATTTAAAAGTGCCTACAGCCAGCCCAAGTTTGTTATGTTAGGCCTTGGAAGCCTGTCTGCGGTCACTCCTTCCACTAGACTTCCACTGACCAGACCACTGCTGCCCGTGTACCCCTGGAACCAATTTAAAAGTGCCTACAGCCAGCCCAAGTTTGTTATGTTAGGCCTTCTAAGCCTGTCTGCGGTCCATTCTTTCAACTACTACTACACTGACCAGGTCACTGCTGCCCGTGTACCCCTGGAACCAATTTAAAATTGCCTACAGCCAGCCCAATTTTTTTATTTTAGGCCTTCGATGCCTGTCTGCGGTCCATTCTTTCAACTACTACTACACTGACCAGGTCACTGCTGCCCGTGTACCCCTGGAACCAATTTAAAATTGCCTACAGCCATGTGTTATTATTTTAGGCCTTCGATGCCTGTCTGCGGTCACTCCTTCCACTAGGCCTCCACTGACCACACCACTGCTGCCCGTGTACCCCTGGAACCAATTTAAAATTGCCTACAGCCAGCCCAATTTTTTTATTTTAGGCCTTCGATGCCTGTCTGCGGTCCATTCTTTCAACTACTACTACACTGACCAGGTCACTGCTGTCCGTGTACCCCTGGAACCAATTTAAAATTGCCTACAGCCATGTGTTATTATTTTAGGCCTTCGATGCCTGTCTGCGGTCACTCCTTCCACTAGGCCTCCACTGACCACACCACTGCTGCCCGTGTACCCCTGGAACCAATTTAAAATTGCCTACAGCCAGCCCAATTTTTTTATTTTAGGCCTTCGATGCCTGTCTGCGGTCCATTCTTTCAACTACTACTACACTGACCAGGTCACTGCTGTCCGTGTACCCCTGGAACCAATTTAAAATTGCCTACAGCCATGTGTTATTATTTTAGGCCTTCGATGCCTGTCTGCGGTCACTCCTTCCACTAGGCCTCCACTGACCACACCACTGCTGTCCGTGTACCCCTGGAACCAATTTAAAATTGCCTACAGCCATGTGTTATTATTTTAGGCCTTCGATGCCTGTCTGCGGTCACTCCTTCCACTAGGCCTCCACTGACCACACCACTGCTGTCCGTGTACCCCTGGAACCAATTTAAAATTGCCTACAGCCAGCCCAATTTTTTTATTTTAGGCCTTCGATGCCTGTCTGCGGTCCATTCTTTCAACTACTACTACACTGACCAGGTCACTGCTGTCCGTGTACCCCTGTAACCAATTTAAAATTGCCTACAGCCATGTGTTATTATTTTAGGCATTCGATGCCTGTCTGCGGTCCATTTTTTCAACTACTACTACACTGACCAGGTCACTGCTGCCCGTGTACCCCTGGAACCAATTTAAAATTGCCTACAGCCATGTGTTATTATTTTAGGCCTTCGATGCCTGTCTGCGGTCACTCCTTCCACTAGGCCTCCACTGACCACACCACTGCTGCCCGTGTACCCCTGGAACCAATTTAAAATTGCCTACAGCCAGCCCAATTTTTTTATTTTAGGCCTTCGATGCCTGTCTGCGGTCCATTCTTTCAACTACTACTACACTGACCAGGTCACTGCTGCCCGTGTACCCCTGGAACCAATTTAAAATTGCCTACAGCCATGTGTTATTATTTTAGGCCTTCGATGCCTGTCTGCGGTCACTCCTTCCACTAGGCCTCCACTGACCACACCACTGCTGTCCGTGTACCCCTGGAACCAATTTAAAATTGCCTACAGCCATGTGTTATTATTTTAGGCCTTCGATGCCTGTCTGCGGTCCATTCTTTCAACTACTACTACACTGACCAGGGCACTGCTGGCCGTGTACCCCTGGAACCAACATCAGAAAATATAAAAATAAGTATTTTGCTTATAAAAAAGAAAATACTGGTGAGATATCAAATGCAGACATTTTAACATTAAAAACAAACACACAACTCTAATCTGGTACAGTACTAAAAATGGCCACCAGCTACAATTACTTTCTCCTGCAAGTAGTTAACTGAAAGTTTTTTTAAATTGAAAACACACATATGGCATCCACCGAGTGTTGTCCTGTCGCGTCTTCTTTATATTATTGCCGAGAAGATGCAAAATAATGAAAATAATAAAATCATTAATTACCAAAATAATAGAGAAAGTCAACACCACATTGCAAATAAACATTCATTCCAAATAAAGAAGCAGGGCGCGTCCGAGGGTGAGTATATACCTAATAAGAATATAATCACCCTCGGACGCGCAATGCTTATTTCCAACAGCCTTCCTTCCTAAGAATCAGCCCTTCCGTCGTGTAGAGAGACGTTGTGTTACACTCCAAGGTGTTCCCCAGGTTGCCTTTCCTGAGCTTCGATCTTCCGGCTCTCGTTTAGTAGTTCTTGGAAACTACTCTGCATTAGGCCTTCAAATTGGGTATGGGGTGTAGAGAGATGGTGTGTTCCACTCCAAGGTGTTCCCCAGGTTGCCTTTCCTGAGCTTCGATCTTCCGGCTCTCGTTTAGTAGTTGTTGGAAACTACGCTGCATTAGGCCTTCAAATTGGGTATGGGGTGTAGCGAGAGGGTGTGTTACACTCCAAGGTGTTCCCCAGGTTGCCTTTCCTGAGCTTCGATCTTCCGGCTCTCGTTTAGTAGTTCTTGGAAACTACACTGCATTAGGCCTTCAAATTGGGTATGGGGTGTAGAGAGAGGGTGTGTTACACTCCAAGGTGTTCCCCAGGTTGCCTTTCCTGAGCTTCGATATTCCGGCTCTCGTTTAGTAGTTGTCGGAAACTACGCTGCATTAGGCCTACAAATTGGGTATGGGGCGTAGAGAGAGGGTGTGTTACACTCCAAGGTGTTCCCCAGGTTGCCTTTCCTGAGCTTCGATATTCCGGCTCTCGTTTAGTAGTTGTCGGAAACTACGCTGCATTAGGCCTACAAATTGGGTATGGGGCGTAGAGAGAGGGTGTGTTACACTCCAAGGTGTTCCCCAGGTTGCCTTTCCTGAGCTTCGATATTCCGGCTCTCGTTTAGTAGTTGTCGGAAACTACGCTGCATTAGGCCTACAAATTGGGTATGGGGTGTAGAGAGAGGGTGTGTTACACTCCAAGGTGTTCCCCAGGTTGCCTTTCCTGAGCTTCGATCTTCATGCTCTCGTTTAGTAGTTGTCGGAAACTACGCTGCATTAGGCCTACAAATTGGGTATGGGGTGTAGAGAGAGGGTTTGTTACACTCCAAGGTGTTCCCCAGGTTGCCTTTCCTGAGCTTCGATCTTCCGGCTCTCGTTTAGTAGTTGTTGGAAACTACGCTGCATTAGGCCTTCAAATTGGGTATGGGGTGTAGCGAGAGGGTGTGTTACACTCCAAGGTGTTCCCCAGGTTGCCTTTCCTGAGCTTCGATCTTCCGGCTCTCGTTTAGTAGTTGTTGGAAACTACGCTGCATTAGGCCTTCAAATTGGGTATGGGGTGTAGCGAGAGGGTGTGTTACACTCCAAGGTGTTCCCCAGGTTGCCTTTCCTGAGCTTCGATCTTCCGGCTCTCGTTTAGTAGTTCTTGGAAACTACACTGCATTAGGCCTTCAAATTGGGTATGGGGTGTAGAGAGAGGGTGTGTTACACTCTAAGGTGTTCCCCAGGTTTCCTTGCCATTGCTTCGGTCTTCCGACTCTCGTTTAGTAGTTGTAGAAAAGTACACTGCATTAGGCCATACAAAATGGGTATGGGGTGGAGAGAGATGGTGTGTTACACTCCAAGGTGTTCCCCAGGTTGCCTTTCCTGAGCTTCTATCTTCAGGCTCTCATTAAATTGTGGTTAAATGGAACAACTGCATTTGGCGTACTAGTTGGTTTGGGGCCTACTATCGGTGTCTGCCACTCCTTGCTGTTCTCCTCCACTGAACAAAGCTGTGCCGCCTGTTTACTACGGTTGCCAATTTTGAACTGCATTTCGACTACTTACTGATTTGGCCCTACTCTCTGTGTCAGCCTCTCATTCCAGTTGTCCTCCACTGCAATGCCCCCTGGTTATTCCTGTGTTACCAATTTTGAACTGCATTTAGCCCACTTTCTTCTTTGGGCCTATATCTGTGTTTCCACTTCATCGTGCCCATTGCCCAGCCAGTGATAGATGAGTCTGCTGGTACATTGACCCATAACGCAACATTCCCCGTGCACGCTACACAACAACATTGTGACCCTGCTGAAAGTCAGGTTGCTCTTCCCGCATACCATACCACCTTACACGGGGACAAAGAGGAAGGTGCAGATGAAAGTGCAGGTTCCTTCATCAGGTGGGGGGAGGAATACTAGTTGGCGACGTCACTGGCACAGGGCCTCTCATAGTACGCAAAAGTGTTGCTGCCGGTGGGAGGCGCCCCCGCCGTGCAAACACACCGCTGTACTTTGAGGGGCCCTGTGCCAGTGCCAATGCCAACGAGTGGGCCCCCCCTGCTTGCTCAGGTTCACAGCACTTGCAAAGTTGAAATACTTACCTCTCCCTGCTCCACTGCCGTGACGTGGTCCAGATTTCCTGGGCCCACTAATTACTTGAACCAGCCCTACCCCCCACAACTTTAGCCAAATGACCCCCAATTTCAAATGCCTTCCAATTATTATAAGGTAAATTACGCTTGACAAGCTTCATTAAGAAGAATGGATGGTTTTGACATTAAAATGGCCACTCTAGGTGTTTTCCTGGCCCCCACTCACTGCCGACTATGCTGCCCCATTGACTTGCATTGGGTTTCGTGTTTCGGTCGATCCCGACTTTACGTCATAATCGGCCGATTTCACTCGACCCGACTTTGGACATAGTCGGGTTTCGCAAAACCCGGCTCGACTCTAAAAAGGTCAAGGTCGCTCAACTCTAGTTATCACTATTACATAACAAAACAATACATTGCACTACATTGAATAATATTGTATTAGGTCTGATTACCAGATACAAAGCTGTTATTGTGGCTATTTAGGCTTTAGGATTATTTTTGGTTGTCACAGTAAAAATGAATATTCTGAAACATGTAGTTGCACAACGCCAGATTACCGACATGTTGTTACAGGTCTTCTTGATATCAACCAAGAATCTTTGATCTAAACGTCCCCATACAGAAGAGCTGATCTTGTCATTCACCACAACCTATATGTCACTTTACTATAGCACATTCACCTAATTCTGAAAGTTTACGACAAACTCAGTTTTGTCTGTTCATCTCATTCATTACATGTCAGATCCTGCAGCCTTCATGTACCTGTTCTGTTGCTTACCTGGCTTAGATCATTAGGGGGCTTTTCTGAGACATCATTGGTGCAATCAGGAAGGGGAAGATCTAGTGACATTTTCTTTGTTTCTCCAGTTCACCTGGACACACGGCTGACAGTTGTGCTGCTTGGACATTATGTGCCAGTGACACGAACCTTACACCACCTCACACACGAGGCTGCTGTTGACACGTCCCCAAGCTCCCCACAGATCAGTCCTTCTCTGCCCCTCTGGCTGTTTTAGAAAAGAGCAGGAATCTCGCGGGACATGAATACTCAGCACGCAAAACAGGCTGCAATCATGGCACAAAACACACACAGAGAACACCAGAATCAATGTATAAAACACAAACAAGAGCACAAGGATCAGAGATCATTATTAAAGGGGTGTTCCGGGTATAGAAAATTCATCCCCCCAAAAAAAACAAAGACAAAAAAAACAACAACAATTGTGCTTTACTCACCCTTACCAGATCCAGTGATGAGTTTCCACTACTTCTACCAAGCTTTTATTATTCTCTGAAGTGCTGATGGATCACCCCCATGGGACTGTGGGGTAATCGGTACCGGGTCCTTCGGTTCACAGGGGGATGTCACGGTGGCTGACCCAGTCCGGGCCCTGGGACGTCCGTGTAAAAGAGAAAGGTCTTTAAATGAATAAAGTTTGTGTTCGTGACGCCACCTGTGGTATTCGGTCAGAGTGACCGACGCTGCTTTAAGGGGTCCGCTGGGGTGATGTTATGGCAGCTAGATGGTATACCTGCCCACAGGTGAAGTATGTCCCCAGGGCTTCCCAGAGTGTAGATGGTGGATGGTGAGAGACGCGGAGAAGAACGAGGACACAAGGTTGCAGTCTCTTTACCTTTACTGAAGACTTCAGCATCCACAGTCCAGAGCACCAGACCATAGGGCAGGCAGAGTCTGGCCGGTTTGGAGGCAAGTCCAGAGTCCCCTTGTCCAGGTGAAAATCAGTAGCCTTCCCTTGCGCTGCAGTGTTGTAGTTCCTTACTGCTAAGCTTCTCATAAGGTCCTCACAACTGTTGTAGATGTTATGTCTCTCTCTGTCTCCCAGATAGGATAGGACAAACCTGTATGACTGGTGGCTTGAGGCGGTTTATAGGGACTCTATCATGCCCAAGCCTCTAAGGGGTGCCACCATGCCTCCTGGGTGTAGGGTGGACAGGTAACGTGAAATTAGCTGTCCTGCCGATCTTTGGAGGAAGGCATAAAGGTCGTTACTCCCTCGGTGTTCCGACTACCGGGATTCTGTGCCTCAGAAGGAGGCAGCCTGTGTAGGGCTGGTCCCCTTCTGATATCCTCTTCTTTGCTACGACTTTCTTGCACGCTCGCTGCAATACAGTTCTGCCTTTTATGTCTCTTTCTGAGAGCTGCAGCTCTGAGGGCATGCACAGCTCCTTTAACCTTCTGTCCTCCTCAGACTCTGGTCTGGAACTTACTCTGTCAGTTACTGAACGTTATTCTTTCCTTCTCAGTTTCATCTTTCTGCCAGGAGCGGCAGACTCCCACGTCTGCTCAGCTATTCTTCAATCGTACCAGCTCCGCCTCAGCTGATGTTCCACGACAAGCTCCCTTCTGGCAATCTCTCTCTCTAGCACATCTTTCTGTTTCCTTCCTCTCTGTTTCTCTGACAGGAACTTAACTGACTTTCCCTACAGACTACCAGTTTTACATAAGTGTGGGGAGTGACGTAATAAATAGGCGCAAGAGCTCCCCCTGGTGGCCTGGAGTGTGAAATGTGTTGCATGTTTGTGATACCTGGATGCAGTTGTCCTTCTTTGCCTCCAAATGTAGCATTACTCTCCTTGAGAGGAAAGCAATACCACTGCAACAACCAGGACCCTGGGGCGCCACACTACCCCCCCTGTTAAATCCAGTACTCCCGGACTGGGAAAAGAAAACAACACTTACAGGTTAGCAAAAGACATACAAATTTTTGATATGCTATTAAGCAAATTAATATAACTGGTGCTTCCCTTTATGGGAGATGAGGACTCTTGAATGTTACATAACAAAAACTTATTTACATTATGGGCCCATTTTAATAAGAGTAGAAAACAGTTACAACTATGAAATACCATTACCCGAATGGGTATACTATCTTCTAACCTTAAAGTGCAAATCAAGCATTTTTCTTTATTCAAGTGCAAAGCTTCTGTCCAACCCCCGCGGTTTACTTTATTTTCTTTTTCTTCATTTTATTCAAAAGTGCTCTATAATATCAGCTACATAATATCGCCTATGTAAACACAATTCTATCTAAGTCTAATCTGGCAAAGTGCAATAATTCAACATTCCCTTTAAGGGTGAACTCAAGTTTTTTCTGAGGTAGTGCAAAATATTAATACTGTAACAGCAGAAACGATGCGAGGGACCAGTCATTAACCCCCAATGTTGGTCTACAAGGCATGTCCTGACCTGGAATTCTGCCACACCAACAGGTTTTTCTTCAGGTCTCTAAAAAACAAAGCAGTTCTCACAACAAGATTAGCAGCAGTCTCTCTTGGAAGCAGTCTCTGTAAAAGCTTCCTTTGTAAAACCAGTAGGAAGCACCCTTAAGAAGGTGCAAACTATATAAAATGGACAGTTTTTGATCATGCACAATTCATGATTCTTCCTTAAGACAACTTGTGCAAACATGTGCAAAACTTGTACAAACATAGGATCCTCCTGAAACTGAGGACCCCTTTAAGAATGACCCTGGTCGGGTTCTAAGTAGCAAAAAGAGTTGAATAACTATGTACAGTCGTTTTCAGATTTGTTCTGGCTCTTTTATAGTAGTCTGCAAGACATCAGCCTGTAACGAACACTTCCTGGCCTGGGAAGGTTTGTATCTGAGTCCTCATCTAATGCTATATCAACGTCATTGGTTTGCCTCTCAGGTATGGTCAAGTCATTAGCTGTCTGAGTACGGATGTCAGCTATAGCATTTGCCACAGCGGCGGTTTCAGTGGTGGTGATTATGCACACGGTTGTAGTAGTGCTGGTTTGAGGAGTTGCTGTTTCAGAGACTGGAGGGATAGTGCTGGTGATCGTAGTATTGGCACCAGGTGGCACTACTGCAGGTGCACATCGCTTAACGTTCCTGGCATACCAGCCTTTCTCGCTCCAGTGGCGGGTGTAGGTCACATGATCCCCTCGGCAGGATGTCCTTCCTGGAGATGAGATTCCACGTCACGGCTGGTGACATAGACCTCTGTCTGCAGTCCCGGTTCCTGAATGAAGCCCCAACCTCTTTTCGGGTGAAAGGCTACTACTATTCCCCGCTTCGCTGGACTCCTGTTACAGCGTTTCGTTTTATGGTTCTGCACTTTACATTGGGCTTCCTGTTCCTTTCTTTCTTTCCACTGTAAGACATCAGTCATGTCGACAGCCGTGCAGGCAATCAGTGAGCTCATCAGAGCTGACTGCGTGAGCCACTAAGACAATAACAGACACAGGGAGGTGTGGCAGAGACTCAGTGCTGGACCCAGGGAGGGTGAGTAATACTCTGCTTGCTTTTTTAAATTAAACTGCAGCTGGTGGGAACTGGTTTTCTGAAACCTACAAACTAACGATAAGCGAACATGCTCCATGACACTTGGTTATCACTCGAGATTCATGGTGCTTGGATGTGCTCGTTACTCGGCAAGTAATGGGCGGTGCTCGATGTAAAACTCAAATCCCTGCCCCGCATCTTTGGCACCTGTTACGCAGCCAATAAGGATTGCCTGAGCATCACTATAATGCTATAGCCATATTGGTTGTGGCATTGCTGTGATTGGCGGGCAGTGTGACATCATCAGGGGTTATAAAAGGAAAGCAGCCGACTGGCTCGGCACACTGACACCATTGCACAGCTCTGTGACACTTCGTATTGGACGGAGAGAGTGCTTGTCTAGGCCTGTGTGTGTGTAAGCAGGTTGCAGGATTCAGTGACGCAAGGGAGGCAGAGCATGGGTTAACAATATAACACTTTAATTGACACAAAAGAGAAACTCCTGGCAGGAGAAAATGTAAGATGACAGCAGTCCGATAAACAAACTTATCCTGTCCTTATGTTCCTCCACCGCAGATGTTCCGTTGGGGGTTGTAGTACCGGCGATGGCCAGGGTAGTATCCACAGATGGGGTCCCATAGACAATGGACCAACATCTGGCAGCAATGGGTGGTCTCCAATTTTATCCGTTGAGCCCCTAGTCCATGAGCCTGTGCAGCTAAAGTAACAAGAGCTGCAGCAATCCTGGGGTTAAACGTGGGCTGATGTGCACTGTCCAGCAGAAAGGACTGCGGCCTACTGTCCTGTCACCGACCCTCGCTTCTCTACACATGCGTGGTATTAACTGTCACTGGGCACGCGACGCTTTATACACTCACTGTCCCGCTAGTGGTACCAGGAGATGTCAGCTGCAGTCTGTCGCAACGCCAGCGCTCGGGGTGCAAAGTGCACTGCTCACCCTCCTGCACTCTCCATGACAGCGGGAAATTCTCTGCCACTTTGCGCGCTTTCCCCTTAGCTTCCGGTTCACCTGGGCCCCCTCCTTTCAGGTCATGGGACCTGTCCGGTCCCCTATTCCTTCCCCCAGGCAACACGGGACGCAGCCTCGACAGTTCCTGACCTAACTCAATACACGTACCCGCAGCCCGGTCTTGCTCCTTACATGTGCACAGTATAACGAATCAGAGGCCTGTAGTTCTGATACTGGTGCTGAAGCTGAGCCATCACACCAGGGTCGGCTCCAGGTTTTTGAGGGCCCCGAGCGAAAGAGTCTCAGTGGGCCCCCCTCTTAAACACATACCATGCTTCATGATGCTCAGATACAGCAGAGAAATATACCACAGCCCACGTAGCATATAACACAGCCAACGTAGCATATAACACAGCCCACGTAGTATATAGCACAGGCAGCCCACGTAGTATATAGCACAGGCAGCCCACGTAGTATATAGCACAGGCAGCCCACGTAGTATATAGCACAGGCAGCCCAGCTCACCCACCACCACGCCATCGTCGTCGCCCCCGACCGTTGTGGACCTGATCTGAGCACATGCACTGATGAATGCTGCTCGTCTTCTGCTGCTCGCTGCGCTGGAACTGGACGGTGCAACCGGGTCCCAGACCATGTTGCAACGTGATCTGTGTGTCAGCGGCAGCGCTGCTCTTCTTAGTGATGAGCTCCTCACTCTCACCCGGAAGTGACGACCACCGGCCCGGAAGTGACTTCTATCCCCATGGACGGTGATTGGTGAGTATTCCTGCTGCAGTGAGTCCCAGTCAGTGAGTCCCGCCTCCTGTTGCTGGGAATCATATATCCGCTCCAGCTCCGCCTCCGAGTCCTGGCTGCAATCAGACACAGCACACTAGCACAGGGAGAGAGGGTTGGACTCGGGAATGTAGTCCAGCTTCGGGGGCCCCCCAGGAGCGCATGATGCGCTGCGCATCAGTGTCGGCAATGCCGGCATAATAAGTGTCTTACCGTTATGGGCCCCCCAGTCTCGCCAGGGCCCCGGCATTTGCCCGGGTGCGCCGGGTGCTGACGCCATCCCTGCATCACACTACCAGCCCTTCTATGGGATAATTGTTTGCTTTGCTGTTTGTATCACATACAATCTGCAATTAGCATATAGTGAGGGAGAGAAAGTCACAGGAGCAGGAAGAATGACAGAATCCAGTCTCTAGACAGAGATTAGACCTGTGCAGTCCGATGGCAAATACAGTGGGGGAAATAAGTATTTGCTGATTTTGTAAGTTTGCCCACTGACAAAGACATGTACAGTCTATGATTTTAAGGGTAGGTTAATCTTAACATTGAGAGATAGAATATCAAAAATAAAATCCATAAAATCACATTGTATAAATTATATAAATTTATTTGCATTTTGCAGTGAGAACTAAATATTTAATACCTCTGGCAAACAAGACTTAATACTGGGTGGCAAAACCCTTGTTGGCAAGCACAGCAGTCAGTTTTTTGTAGTTGATGATGAAGTTTGTGCACATGTCAGGAGGAGGAATTTTGTTCCACTCCTCTTTGCAGATCACCTCTAAATCCTTAAGATTTTGAGGCTGCAGCTTGGCAACTCGGAGCTTCAACTCCCTCCATAAGTTTTCTATGGGATTAAGGTCTGGAAACTGGCAAAGCCACTCCATGGCATTAAAGTCCTTCTTTTGGAGCTACTCCTTTGTTGCCTGGGCTGTATGTTTTGGGTCATTGTCTTGCTGGAAGACCCAGCCACGACCCATTTTAATGTCCTGTTGGAGGGAAGGAGGTGGTCACTCAAGATTTTACGGTACATGGCTCCATTCATTCTCCCATTGATGTGGTAAAGTAGTCCTGTGCCCTTAGCAGAGAAACACCCCCAAAGCATAATGTTTCCACCTCCATGCTTGACAATGGGGACGGTGTTCTTTGGGTCATAGGCAGCATTTCTCTTCCTCCAAACACAGAGAGTTAATGCCAAAGACCTCAAATTTTTGTCTCATCTGACCACAGCACTTTCTTCCAATCACTAACAGAATCATCCAGGTGTTCGTTAGCAAACTTCAGATGGGCCTGCACATATGACTTCTTGAGCAGGGGGACCTTGTGGGCACTGCAGGATTTTAAACCTTTACAGCGTAATGTTTTACCAATGGTTTTCTTGGTGACTGTGGTCCCAGCTGCCTTGGGATCATTAACAAGTTCCCTCAGTGTAGTTTTAGGCTAATCTCTCCCCATCCTCATAATCAAGGACACCCCACGAGGTGAGATTTTGCATGGTGCCCAAGATCAATGTTGATTGACAGTCATTTTGTATTTCTTCAATTTTCTAACTATTGCACAAACAGTTGTCTCCATCTCACCCAGCGTCTTACTTAAGGTTTTGTAGCCCATTCCAGCTTTGTGCAGGTCTATGATCTTGTCCCTGACATCCTTATAAAGCTCTTTGGTCTTTCCTATGTTGTAGAGGTTAGCGTCTTACTGATTAATTGAGTCTGTGGCCAGGAGTCTCTTATAAAGGTGACTATGTAAGACAGCTGTCTTTAATGCAGGTAATGAGTTAAAATTAGCCTACCCTTAATCCCTTTTGTAGATCCACCTGCGGCTTTTAACTCGATAAATGCCGCTGTATAACTCTGACAGCGGCATTTAATGCGCATTTCCGGCCATCGAGATGGAAATCCGCCCACCGCTGACCCCGTCACATGATCTCGAGTCAATGGTGGGTTGGTATGACAGCCAGAGGTCTCCTGGAAACCTCTATGGTTGTCACTGCTGGCTTGCTGTGAGCACCGCCCAGTGGTCGGTGCTCATAGCAAGTGAGGTATTCTGCTACATAGAGGCGATCTGATCATCGCCTCTATATAGCACAGCCGATCGGGTTATGGCAGCTTCTAGTCTCCTATGGAGACTCTTGAAGCATGACAAAAGTAAATTAAAAAGTTTTTAAAAATATTAAAAAAACAAAAAAATATAAAAGTTTAAATCATCCCCCTTTCACCCCATTGAAAATAAAACAATAAAAAATCAAACATACACATATTTGGTATTGCCGCGTTCAAAATTGCCCGATCTATCAATAAAAAGGATTAACCTGATCGCTAAACGGCGTTGCGAGAAAAAAGTCAAAACGCCAGAATTACGTTTTTTTGGTCACCACGACATTGTATTACAATGCAACAACGGGCGATTAAAAGATTGTATCTGCACCAGAATGGTATCATTATAAACATCATCTCGGAACGCAAAAAATAAACCTTCACTCAACCAGAGATCACGAAAAATGGAGATGCTACGAGTATCGGAAAATGATGCAATTTTTAATTTTTTTTTTAACAAGCTTTGAATTTTTTTTCACCATTTAAATAAAAAAGAACCTAGATATGTTTGGTGTTTATGAACTCGTAATGACCTGGAGAATCATAATTGCAGGTCAGTTTTAGCATTTGGTGAACATGGTAAAAAAAAAATGTAAAAAACGTTGTGGAATTGCACTTTTTTTTGCAATTTCACCTCACTTGGAATTTTTTTTCCCCGTTTTTGAGTACACGATATAGTAAAATCAATGGTGTAGTTCAAAAGTACAACTTGTTCCACAAAACACAAGCCCTCACATGGCCATATGGATGGAAAAATTAAAGTTATGGTTCTGGGAAGAAGGGGAGCGAAAAACAGGAACACAAAAAAGAAAATGGGCTCCGGTGCAAAGGGAATACAATTATAGACTGTTCATGTCTTTGTCATACACACATGCTAGCCACCTTAGGGAGAGACCCAAGTTGGGCTAAATGTAGCGGGACGAAAGAGACCGAAAAGCCCTCAGCCAACCAATTCCAGCCCTGTGCTGATGAGGGCCTAAAGCCCGAAACACGTGTCCACAGGTAGGAATTGGTTGGCTGTGTAATTTTAGAAACTAATCCGCAGCATTGCACGCTTGGCGGTTCCAAGCGCTGTGGATTAGACTGGGGTGGAAAGAGATGATTTGCATAGCTCCGCCTACTGCAAAGGATTCTGGGTAAACCAGCTATTCTTTGTATTATGCTGCTTGCAAGTACTTTCCGTTTCAGGAAAGCATCCACTATGCATGTCTTTGTCAGTGATCAAACTTAAAAAATCAGCAAGGGATCAAATACTTATTTCCCCCACTGTATATCTCACTAATAAGAAAATATATAAAAAATGTAACACTTTATTTGGGCATGTCACACCAAACACAATATATCATAATAACATGAATCTTCATGACTGGTCATATATTTTTCTAAAAATAATTCTTATGATAATGATTTAGGAAGAAAACATTTTTCTCTTGAAACCAAAGTGTAACCCTTTATTAGAAGTAAGAGCTTCGTTTGCCATGCAAAATAAATCACAAAACTGATTTATATACTGTATTTACACAAATTTACACCAGGTTATAATAATGCATAGTTCACCTTTGTTTTCATTTAAGAATGGATAAACTTGTAATGCAATGGGTAAAAGATGCGGTTAAACTTCATTCCTGCAACAAATCCTGCTAATTACCAGCGACAAGTCATCTAGACTTATATGTTTTCTTAGTGCATAAGAAGGCCAAAATGGAGAGCATCTCGGTCAATTATTTTTTTTAGCTATGGATTAATTAAAAATACATTTACAGCAGTCCCTATGGCTCCAGCTCTGGCTGGTCCAAAGGTCTCTGCCAGCTCCAAAAGCAGTGTCTGCCCCATTCAGAAGCCCCAGCGCCTTGAGTTGATTGGAAACATCAGGTGAAATACTTTTCTAGTTACCAAACTTTGGGACTTCCGAATGAGGCAGAGCACCGCTTCCGGAGCCTAGCCAGGTTGGAACTTGTGTAAGCCATTGCTTATTATTCTTAATGAATCCATGGCTTAAAAAAAGTAATTTATAGTTGAACAACCCCTTTAAATAGGGCCCCAGGAAGAAGCAGGCATGAAACGCGCGTCGGGGTTGTTTGGAGGCACAGCACGCCACTGGGCATTTAATCTTTAAAGCATTGGGGCTCAGGTAATATGTGTTTATCAGAGTTTTTTTGACCTCTTCCCTTTACATTTATGATATGACATGTATGCTGTGGATAATGATGTGGTGATGTGCACCTTCTATGAATGGTTCCACACGGTGTAATTACCAGTAGTTGGGACTTGTCAGTATGCTGGTTTCTTAAGCATGTGCTCTCATATATAATACGGTGGATTACTCTATACAATTGGGTATGCATAATTGTGATATTGATATACCGTATATATTGTAGTTTTTTTCAAATCACACCAGTGATATTCCAGATATAAAGTCTTTATTATCTGGTGATGTATACTATCTTTAACACCCTGGGCAGCATATGCAAATTTGGTATTGGTAAGAATTAGAAGGAGAAATTGAAAAACCTATCAGCATGTTATGATAATTTATAACCATATGCTTTAGCTGGCCTATATATAATGTGTATCTGGTTGGAGGCACTTTTTTAATCTACCATATGTGTTTTTATGTATTTCTAATAAAGTTGTATTTCAATCTTAAAAACAAAGATACTTTTATGACTTGGTATAGTTTAAAGGGAACCTGTCACCTGAATTTGGCGGGACCAGTTTTGGGTCATATGGGCGGAGTTTTCGGGTGTTTGATTCACCCTTTCCTTACCCGCTGGCTGCATGCTGGCCGCAATATTGGATTGAAGTTCATTCTCTGTCCTCCAAGATTGCCTTGCGCAGGCGTGCACTACGGAGGACAGAGAATGAAGTTCAATCCAATATTGCGGCCAGCATGCAGCCAGCGGGTAAGGAAAGGGTGAATCAAACACCCGAAAACTCCGCCCATATGACCCAAAACTGGTCCCGCCAAATTCAGGTGAAAGGTTCCCTTTAAAAACTATTTGGTCAGTATGTTTAAAGATTTGGTGAAGTGTTGCCCACCTTTGATATAGGAGAATGGGCTTGGGTTGTATGCTCATTATTAGTAACAGGGTAGAGCAAATGCAAAGGCCAACTCCAGATCTTTAGAACTCAGCAAATCCATCTTTTATGGTCACCCATTTACTTAAATAGCTGTAATGTACTACATTGAAGTGGAAAATTATGGCCTCGTTATCAGTGTGGAAAAAAACACATCCTCCATAACAGTTGAGAATTTGTTCTTTTCTATATGTGGTTTTTATATCAGCATCCAAGTTATGACGCATTTACACATCTGTGTGTCATGGACTGTGATGTTCAGATTGTTTGTGGATGCCTTGGCCCAAACTTGACAGCCTCATTTGAAGCTATCAAGGGTGGGTCAGGACAGTCCATGCATGATGGTCCATGCTTGGATTATGACATTTTTTTAAGCAAACTATATGGTATGGCAAGGACTCCACTACCAAGGCCTCCCTTCTGTGAGGTGACTGACAATCTTCAGCAAGAGGGCAAAAAGTTGACCAGCGATGAAAGCTTTAGCCACAGGAGTATGTGTACATGGCTGAGCCTGGATCTATTGGAGGTGAAGTAGCTGTGGAAAAATCATAAAGACTGCAAAGGGCAGCAAGAGCAGAGTGGTGCACTACTTTTAATAACTTTTCCGGCCCCTCGAGGATTTTACTGGTGCCCTGAAGGTATTACAACTGAAATATTTAAACCTGAAGTCTTGGTGAATTATTTTGACTAGAAAGTGACAAGAACTGTTCAGTAAAGTTTGTTGGTACTTTACAGTGTGCCATTCTGCAATTTTTCACTTTAGTGGATATGTCACAGTACTTGGGTTTTTATTCACACCTTTGCGTTTCGGTGCCGGGCCAGCACCTTTTTAAATGTAAAAAAAAACCTTGCTGTCTTTGTGTCTCTTCATCTCCACAGTTTAGCTGGAAATGCATTTTTCGAAAAGGAATTGTCCTGAAAGAGCCAGTCCTCTATCCATTGTTCGCTTTAATGTCTGCAGCTTAGGAGAACCTTACACTTTTTAGAACCATCCAAAATGAATGAAACTAGTCTGTCTTGAGTTTCTCAAGCTCTACTGGTCTAAAAGAAGCCTCTAGTGCCACATTATCTACAGCCTTAAGGGTCTATTTTCAATGGAACCAGACTGATGAGATATTTGTAGCCCATAAGTAATTGCTTGTCCAAAATTCAGACTATACAACATTTTACTTATTTACATCGTGGTGTAGATCTTCTTCTTGTAACAATGCTAAATTCCGATATTTCCACTATTCCTCTGACGTACCCCTTCTTCCAGGTGCTATACGTTTTTCTTTCTGCTCACTCATTGTCGCGTCCCCAGGTGCACATTGTGCCACTCATATGTATTGGCTCGTAAGGTGGTATGTAACGCGTACTAGTAAATACTGGGTATACCTTATCACACCCACTGGCAATGCTTCTGGTTTAACTCTTTGAGCGAGAGGTAGTCTGCTGCAACATTGGCTATTTCTGATGTTCTGCCACCATGCTGCTGTGGCAAGGGAGTTGTAGGAAATATATTTTCTTTCTGATGGGCAGCACTTTCTTCTCTTTCTTGTTCCTTCACATTCTCTGCTTCTCGATGACCAGAAATTTCTCCATTCTCATCATCACATTCGAGATTTGCAATGACTTCTTCCACAAGTACAGGCATCTGTATGACTCTGTTTGGTGCATCCTGTTCAAACGACCCATTATAGACACCAAAACTTGCAAGAGATTGAGGGGCACAGAGATACTCAGCCTGGAACAGAGGCATAGCTTCATTAGTTGGAGAGTGTAAAGTCGGAGTTAAAATTGTTGATGGAAAATGGTCATATCCGAAGTAGACAGAAGAGAAATATTCCTGATTGTTAAAGCTTGAGCCGGAGTGTCCCAAATTGTCTTTGTGTCCTTCTGATTTTGGAGTAGGGGGGCTTTTCAGATGTTGTTCTTCTACATTACTGTTAAAACTAACCGGGGAAATAACAACAGGACTTGGATCTTGGAAGAATGGTGAAAAAACATAAGGGGTGGACAGCCATTTCTGAAAAGAAAAAGAGGAAGAATTAAAATTATTACAGTAAATGGATACGTAAGGACTATTAACTTGTAGTTGTTTTTCAACCTCTACTGATATGGAAGTGTAACATGTGCCCACTTTTTTCTTGAGAAGATCATTGCAGACAAGCAATAGCTTAGTATCCTATGACAAATCGTGTCTATTATGCCAATATTAAAAAAGAACAAATATGCCCTGGGTAATAACATACAATGAGTTACATTTAGTTTTGAAATGTCAACTACCGGGACTATCGGTGTTTGAGGGTGCCAACATTGTTTTGGATATAAAAATATTCCTATTCCCCCATCCACAGTACGGAAGTTATCCCCCATCTATTGGCTAAGGGATATGTCCCCAATCACTGGGAATCTGACCCCTTGAACTCCCACCGATCCCGAAAAAAAGAGCCCCATGTTCATGGACTACTAGCCCATAATGTGCACTGGTGCTCCATTCATTGTTAATAGGACCGTAGAAGATAGCTAAGTGCTGCACTCAGCTATGTCTTCGGCACTCCAATAAGTGTGAATAATATGGCAATGTACATGATAGCCCACCGTTTCATCCACACCAGGCTCTGAAGAGCCCTAGTTTTCAGGATTGGTGGGAATCCAAGTGGTCATACCTACAGCAATGGGGAAGCTATCTAGTATCAAGTGGATAGAAGATAATGTCCAAAACTGAGGATATGCCCTTAAGGTCAGAGCCCAGGTTTAAAGGATCTATCTACAATGGCATGTAAAAGTTTAATCAAATGGGCCTAGGCAAAGGTTTGGATGCCCCCCATAATTAGTACCTAGTAAATAAAGTTTATTGGAAGGTCTTCCAGTGCGTTGCATTGCAAGTGTTTCCAGTGCTTAAAGGCAGAAGTTAGCTAAGCAGGTTTCATAGTATATATAGTATTACTATAATTAGTACCTAGTAGCACCCCTTTTGAAATTATCACAGCTCTTAAATGATTTTTGCATCCAGCAAAGAGTCTTTCAATTGTTATTTTAAGGATTTTCATCTATTCTCCCTTGGAAAATTCTTCCAGGTCTGTGACATTCCTCGATCATCTTGCATGCATTGCTATTTTGAGATCTAGCTGCAGATTTTCAATGATGTTCGGATCAGGGGACTGTGAAGGCCATTGTAAAACCTTCAGCTTATGCCTTTTGAGGTAGTCTATTGTGGATTTTGACGTGTGTTTAGGATCATTATCTATTTGTAGAAGCCATCCTCTTCTCAACTTTAGCTCTTTTACAGATGGTGTTATGTTTGCATCAAGAATTGGTTGAAATTTCATTGAATCCATTCATCCCTGTACCCATAATATGTTCCCCGTGCCTTTGGCTGCAACAAAACACCACAGTATGACCCAGCCCCATGCCTAATGGTTTGTGAGATGTTCTTTCCCTAACATCATGTGCTCTTTTTTTCACCACACATACCGTTGATCATTGTCGTCAAAGAGTTCTATTTTAACCTCATCAGTCCACAGGATTTGTTTTCAAAATGCTTCAGGCATGTTTAGATGTTCTTTTTCATACTTCTGACTCTGAATTTTATGGTGAAGACACAGGAGAGGTTTTCTTCTGATGACACTTTCATGAAGGCCATATTTGCGCAGGTGTTTCTGAACAGAACAATGTACCACAACTCTATAGTGTGTTAAATCTTTCTGAAGGTCTTTTGCAGTCAAGCAGGGGTTCTGATTTACCTCTGTAGCAATCCTATGAACAGCTCTCACTGAAATTTTGCTTGGTTTTCCAGACCTTATCTTGACCTTCACTGTTCCTGTTAACTGCCATTTCTTAATTACATTTCTTACTGAAGAAATGGCAACTTTAAAATGCTTTGATATCTTCTTATAGCTTTCTCCTACTTTGTGGACCTCCACCATTTTCATTTTCAGAGTGCTAAGCAGGTACTAAGAAGAACCCATGACTTTTTTGCACAAAGTTAGAGGAGGCTGGGATTTTATAAAGCTGGGAAATTTGTATCATCCAAACTTTCCTAATGATGATAGTGAACAAGCCATAACCCTAACAGGCTAATTTAAGGGAACCTGTCACCCCCAAAATCGTGGGTGAGGTAAGCTCACTGTCATCAGGGGCTTATCTACAGCATTTTGTAATGCTGTAGATAAGCCCCCGATGTAACCTGAAAGAGGAGAAAAAGACGTTAGATTATACTCACCCAGGGGCGGTCCTGCTGTGGTCTGGTCAAATGGGTGTCTCAGGTCCGCTCCGGCGCCTCCTATCTTCATTCCATGACGTCCTCTTCTGGTCTTCACGCCGTGGCTTCGGCGCAGGCGTACTTTGTCTGCCCTGTTGCCGGAAAGGTCAGAGAGGCCCGGCGCCTGCGCACTGCAGTACTTTACTCTGCCCTCAACAGGGCAGACAAAGTACACCTGCGCCGAAGCCGCGGCATGAAGACCAGAAGAGGACGTCATGGAATGAAGATGGGAGGCGCCGGAGCGGACCTGAGACACCCATTTGACCAGCCCGCAGCGGGACCGCCCCTGGGTGAGTATAATCTAACCTCTTTTTCTCCTCTTTCAGGTAACATCGGCGGCTTGTCTACAGCATTACAGAATGCTGTAGATAAGCCCCTGATGACGGTGAGCTTACCTCACCATCGATTTTGGGGGTGACAGGTTCCCTTTAAGATCTGAAACCTTGGTCAAAGTTTTCTGAGCCCACAAGTCTCCAAGGGTGCCAAACTTCTGCATATGCCCTCTTTCATTTTTGTAATTTTTAAAATGTAAAAGATGAAAATATATATATTTTTGGCCTAAAATACAAAGGAAATGTGTCATTTTTTACCTTTAGGCTTTTTAGAGATTATTTCAACTTGCTTAACTGCTCACAATAACAGTAATTTTGACTAGGGGTACTCAAATTTTTACATGCCACTGTATACAGTAAAGCTGTCTGCATAGATCCTATGCAGCACCACACAGTGCAATGACTTACAAATGCTTATAGGGTGAAAAACCTGCATACCTTGAGATGCATTGGAAAATGCCACTTTTAGTTTGCAGATTCATATTGGGGATATTTCTGCAAATATTTGATGGAATTATCACTCTCTGTATTCTGAAGGGTTAGAGTCCCCCTTATATACAAGCAGACTTTCTTGGAATTTTTTCAGTATATCCTAAAATACAGTACTCTTAGTGCTCTGTTCATAATCCAGCAAGTAGTCTTTTCTATTACATTGTATATACGCAAATATATTTGGCCTAGAAATGACAGTCATGCGCCTTCTGAGCTTTGTATCCTCGTACTGATTTTTTTGCAATTTTGTTAATAAATTTCAAAAGAACTTCAAAAGTTCCAAAATTGATATTAAATTGGCAGATAACTAGGTGTAAGTTAGATGATTAGATGACAAACATACAATCTTGAGCGTTATAACTAGCAAGGATAGTCCTCCATACCTTGAAGTTTCCTTTGTGAGTATCAATCAAAGGGTGAAAGAACGGTGATGGATCTGGAACACCTATCCACATTATCTTCTTAACTCTGCAAAAAAGTATATGCTATATTATGCCGAGTAAGATATTTTGGCAATACATGAGAAACTGCAAACCAATCTATATTTATTTATAGGAACCAGATACTGTACAATATCAGAGGTTAAAGGGCTTTTCTTACTTCAGAAAATCTCTGTCCCCCGGCTAAAGTTGGTTTAAAAACCCTTCAGAGCTTTAGTCACCCGCAACGGATCCAGCGCTGAATCTCTGCTGATGTGCCCGGTGTCTGTTATAATCTGCAGCGCTGATGACATGCCAAGCCAATCAGTGAGCTCGGGGGCATTAACCGTTATTGGATGCAGTGCTGTTGACATGATGTAACAGACACATGGAGGAGCTATGGGAACTCAGCGCTGGACCCAGGAAGGGCAAGTAAACTCCTTTGAAAGGGTTAACCCAAAAATTTACATTGGAGCATCTACAAGTTGTCCTAATAAAGCTAAGGCCGGGTTTACACTTTTCGGCTAGTGGCTGATCAGCTACATATTTGCCGATCGGCGGACATTGTTGCCGATAGCGAAGATCTTTTAAGGAAACCAAAAGATCATTTCAGCTGATGAAGAATTTGCTCGTTCATTGGGTAATTGTTAGCCTGGTTACACTACACGATTATTGGGGAAACGAGTATTTCTAAGAACGTTCACTCATGATAATTGTGCAGTGTGAATACTCCTTAACTTACTGGTGATGGTGAGTAGGATCATAATGAGTCACATTCCCCATGTGAGCCCTCAGTGGGTTTAATTAGCTAATCAAAAGCAATCGAAAGGCCCTCTCGGCTGTTTTCCAGCAAAACGGGATTCAACGTACGCACAATGGAGCCATTGACTATAATGATGCAGACGTAGTCACAGTGTGCTCTGTGATGCATAATTTTCAGACGTTTAGGCCTACATAAGCCATGGTAGAGCTGGTAGGTGAAAACGTTATGTGATCCCGGCCTGACCCTTCTGTTTTTGAAGGCATTCATACTTTGCAGCTTTATTTTCACACCTCCCTAGGTCCTTATACTATTTTACAGAACCGTACATTACATAAAGATTCTTCGTAGGACCATGGAAAGTGTATTTTGGTCTTTACCTTTTTGAGGAACAAAGAGTGACCACTATGATCAACAGGACAACTGAAATTACGACCACTCCTGGTGTGGGGAAGGTTGAACCTAAAAATGGAAGACATTATTTATAAACAAAAATATCATAGCTCTTTCAGGTTTCCAGGGTATGTACGGATTGGACACGCTCTTCATTCAAGATGGAAGAACTAGAAGCAGAAATATCTACAGGTAACTTTGACATAGTGGGAATAACCGAGACATGGTTAGATGAAAGCTATGACTGGGCAGTTAACTTACAGGGTTACAGTCTGTTTAGAAAGGATCGTAAAAATCGGAGAGGAGGAGGGGTTTGTCTCTATGTAAAGTCTTGTCTAAAGTCCACTTTAAGGGAGGATATTAGCGAAGGGAATGAGGATGTCGAGTCCATATGGGTCGAAATTCATGGAGGGAAAAATGGTAACAAAATTCTCATTGGGGTCTGTTACAAACCCCCAAATATAACAGAAACCATGGAAAGTCTACTTCTAAAGAAGATAGATGAAGCTGCAACCCATAATGAGGTCCTGGTTATGGGGGACTTTAACTACCCGGATATTAACTGGGAAACAGAAACCTGTGAAACCCATAAAGGCAACAGGTTTCTGCTAATAACCAAGAAAAATTATCTTTCACAATTGGTGCAGAATCCAACCAGAGGAGCAGCACTTTTAGACCTAATACTATCTAATAGACCTGACAGAATAACAAATCTGCAGGTGGTTGGGCATTTAGGAAATAGCGACCACAATATTGTGCAGTTTCACCTGTCTTTCACTAGGGGGACTTGTCAGGGAGTCACAAAAACATTGAACTTTAGGAAGGCAAAGTTTGAACAGCTTAGAGATGCCCTTAATCTGGTAGACTGGGACAATATCCTCAGAAATGAGAATACAGATAATAAATGGGAAATGTTTAAGAACATCCTAAATAGGCAGTGTAAGCGGTTTATACCTTGTGGGAATAAAAGGACTAGAAATAGGAAAAACCCAATGTGGCTAAACAAAGAAGTAAGACAGGCAATTAACAGTAAAAAGAAAGCATTTGCACTACTAAAGCAGGATGGCACCATTGAAGCTCTAAAAAACTATAGGGAGAAAAATACTTTATCTAAAAAACTAATTAAAGCTGCCAAAAAGGAAACAGAGAAGCACATTGCTAAGGAGAGTAAAACTAATCCCAAACTGTTCTTCAACTATATCAATAGTAAAAGAATAAAAACTGAAAATGTAGGCCCCTTAAAAAATAGTGAGGAAAGAATGGTTGTAGATGACGAGGAAAAAGCTAACATATTAAACACCTTCTTCTCCACGGTATTCACGGTGGAAAATGAAATGCTAGGTGAAATCCCAAGAAACAATGAAAACCCTATATTAAGGGTCACCAATCTAACCCAAGAAGAGGTGCGAAACCGGCTAAATAAGATCAAAATAGATAAATCTCCGGGTCCGGATGGCATACACCCACGAGTACTAAGAGAACTAAGTAATGTAATAGATAAACCATTATTTCTTATTTTTAGTGACTCTATAGCGACAGGGTCTGTTCCGCAGGACTGGCGCATAGCAAATGTGGTGCCAATATTCAAAAAGGGCTCTAAAAGTGAACCTGGAAATTATAGGCCAGTAAGTCTAACCTCTATTGTTGGTAAAATATTTGAAGGGTTTCTGAGGGATGTTATTCTGGATTATCTCAATGAGAATAACTGTTTAACTCCATATCAGCATGGGTTTATGAGAAATCGCTCCTGTCAAACCAATCTAATCAGTTTTTATGAAGAGGTAAGCTATAGACTGGACCACGGTGAGTCATTGGACGTGGTATATCTCGATTTTTCCAAAGCGTTTGATACCGTGCCGCACAAGAGGTTGGTACACAAAATGAGAATGCTTGGTCTGGGGGAAAATGTGTGTAAATGGGTTAGTAACTGGCTTAGTGATAGAAAGCAGAGGGTGGTTATAAATGGTATAGTCTCTAACTGGGTCGCTGTGACCAGTGGGGTGCCGCAGGGGTCAGTATTGGGACCTGTTCTCTTCAACATATTCATTAATGATCTGGTAGAAGGTTTACACAGTAAAATATCGATATTTGCAGATGATACAAAACTATGTAAAGCAGTTAATACAAGAGAAGATAGTATTCTGCTACAGATGGATCTGGATAAGTTGGAAACTTGGGCTGAAAGGTGGCAGATGAGGTTTAACAATGATAAATGTAAGGTTATACACATGGGAAGAGGGAATCAATATCACCATTACACACTGAACGGGAAACCACTGGGTAAATCTGACAGGGAGAAGGACTTGGGGATCCTAGTTAATGATAAACTTACCTGGAGCAGCCAGTGCCAGGCAGCAGCTGCCAAGGCAAACAGGATCATGGGGTGCATTAAAAGAGGTCTGGATACACATGATGAGAGCATTATACTGCCTCTGTACAAATCCCTAGTTAGACCGCACATGGAGTACTGTGTCCAGTTTTGGGCACCGGTGCTCAGGAAGGATATAATGGAACTAGAGAAAGTACAAAGGAGGGCAACAAAATTAATAAAGGGGATGGGAGAACTACAATACCCAGATAGATTAGCGAAATTAGGATTATTTAGTCTAGAAAAAAGACGACTGAGGGGCGATCTAATAACCATGTATAAGTATATAAGGGGACAATACAAATATCTCGCTGAGGATCTGTTTATACCAAGGAAGGTGACGGGCACAAGGGGGCATTCTTTGCGTCTGGAGGAGAGAAGGTTTTTCCACCAACATAGAAGAGGATTCTTTACTGTTAGGGCAGTGAGAATCTGGAATTGCTTGCCTGAGGAGGTGGTGATGGCGAACTCAGTCGAGGGGTTCAAGAGAGGCCTGGATGTCTTCCTGGAGCAGAACAATATTGTATCATACAATTATTAGGTTCTGTAGAAGGACATAGATCTGGGTATTTATTATGATGGAATATAGGCTGAACTGGATGGACAAATGTCTTTTTTCGGCCTTACTAACTATGTTACTATGTTACTATGTTCATTCAGTTTATGAGAAAACATTATCTCTATGTAATGAAGGCTGTCGCATCTTCAGCTCCTTGTCGGTGTGTAATTATTCATTAATGAGTGACATTACTTATCAAGTGCTAATCATTGAGGGAATTTATGACCTTACATTCAACCCCATATCAAGGGCGTTGTGTATTTAATTGACATGTGGACCTCTATAAAGCTGAAACAACCAGCCCCAATTATTTTGACGGTTAGATTTCACTCTTCATTAATTTCAGTTTATTTCAGATTGTACATTATCATCTAATTCACTATTCAGTCTGACTTCATTTGTGTTGTAAATAAACTATGAAACTGAGACAATGAAATGTGTTTCATATATTGCATTTTAAAAAAACTATAGCTAGTACTGTCAGCGCCATCAATCAAGTGAGTCCTGTGCTCAATTGTGCAGAAAATATTGCTAAAATGTATTGAATCTGAGCTTATCATATTACATTTCTATAAAATAAAAAACAACAACACAAACATGAAAGACACCCAGCAAGTGACATGACAAGACAATTCACAAATTGAAGGAAGACATTAGAAAAATATATTATTTTCTGTAAAGATGACCGGAGCTAAAAAACAGGCTAAAGTGCATTAAAAGAGCAAATACAGAAAATTGTCACTTCCCCCACAACATTTTTAATTGTGTAAAATACCAGAAAGATGAGAAATACCCGAACCACAGAGAATAATCACATACTGAAGTCAATACATCGTGGTAGAGATGAGTTCATTCATAACTGCACACCCAACGACAGTTCCGGCATCAGCTTTGTTTTGTAAGATTTTTTGTGAGATAACAAATTTTGTATTTGTTATTTAATTGTTGCACTTGCCCTTTGGTCGTTTTCTTGCCTCCTGATATCTTTACAGAACGTAATATATTTTTCTAATGTCTTCCTTGCATTTGTAAATTTGTACCTTGCTGGATTCACCCACCATGTGTTTTTCATGTTTAGTTGTTTTGTATTTTATTGAAATTTAATATGATTAGCTCTGATCCAATAAAAATGTTGTACTTTAAAAAAAAAATGTTGTTATGACTGCTATAATTTATTTGAGCTAAAAACAAATAATAGACATATTCCAACTATTACCCTATGAGATAATATAAAAAATACATTTCTAACATTTCAGCAAACAAATTTCAAAATCAAGAAGGACAAGTCGTAAAGTTATGCCAATCAAGGACATAGCAAGTGTAGCTAAGATCTGCAAATGGTCAAATGTTTAAGTGCCTCGCTTTAATCTGTGGCAATTTTTATATCCACATGAAACCTAAAAAATTGGGACAAGTCTTGTGGGATGATTATGTTATGCCTCCTGCTCTTCAATGTGCCACTTATCACCACTTGTCGCTAACTGAGAGGAACAGATTCCTTGAACTGAGTGACCTTGTTTTTTCACTCCAGTCCATGGGAACCTTTTTAGGCCAAGATATCAGTACTGTTCAATGTTGCATGTCTGTGTGGTTGGGAGAACAACATCAAAGTGGAATGTCAGTAAGTGGTGCATAGAGGTGAAACTTAACATGGATAGATTAGCAGATTCGAAAAATGGTCCCTAGTAATCTATTCTGTACTGCAAGTCAAATTAGACATCAGGAGTCAAGCCTAAGACATCAAACAGTGTCTACACAAACCATCAGAATGTGCTTGCATGACACTGAGTTATGAGCCAGTTGCAGATGTTAAATTGACCTGATGTGATCGTTCTCAAAGACTATCTTGGTGCAAAACAAGAATACAGTGGATGTTTCAATGGAGGTCTGTCCAGTTCAGCGATAAGTCCAAGTTTTGTCTTGGATGCGATGATAGCACAAGAGACTGGTCTAAAGACCATGTGAGAAACGCAAAGTAGAGGCCTTCAAGAAGGAAAATTACACTGATAAAATTCCTGGGATTATGGTGTGAGGTAGCATAATGTAGGTAGCTGAAACCCTCTAGTCTTGATTTCAGGTAGATTAACAGCTCAGCATTACATTGATTTAGTGGTGGAACCAGTGTTCCGGCCATTTCTCCAAAGCATCCCAGGAGCTATTTATAGCCATGACAATGCCATTGCGCATGATACTTCTGCTTTTGAGAGCAGTTTGGATTGTCAAGATGTCTCCTGACTTGTCTCCCTTTGAGCACATCTGGAACGTCAGTTGTTGGAAACTGCATAGGGAGCTGCCAGCAGCAGGTAATTCTTTATTTTACACTAAAATATGGATCGCAGGGCCTGAAGGAGAGTTTCCGCTCCTTCAGACCCTGGGAACCATGGAAACCCAATGCACTGCATTGGGTTTCGCGTTTCGGCCGACCCCGACCCCGACTTTTTTATAGGATCGGCCGATTTCACTCGACCCGACTTTTGAAAAAGTCTGGTTTCGTGAAACCCGACCCGATCCTATAAAAGCAAAGGTCGCTCAACCCTAGCTATCACCATGCAAAATATACCCCACGACAGAAACTACTTTGTAGCCCTGGCATTCGTAAAAATAAGGGTGATATCCAAACTAGATTTATTTCAACATTCAATTGTCAGTGGGACACCATTCGTCAAATTCTAAATAAACACTGGCCTATTTTTCAAACAGATCCTGTGTTAAGTAAGGAAATTTCCAAAAGACTCCTCATCACGGCAAGGAGGAGAAAAAACCTCAAAGATCAATTGGTGAGAAGCCACTATGTGGCTCCCCACAAGAGCCTTTTTGGCAATCCAAAACAGAGATGGGGTTGTTTTCCATGTGGGAATTGCATGGCTTGCAAGTTACATAACATAATAAGAGCTAAGACCTTTAAGACCACCGATGGCCCTCGTGAATATACTATTGTCCATTATATCTCTTGTACTACCTCATATTTTGTTTATTTTGCGCAATGTCCTTGCTCTAAAATTTATATTGGCCTTACGTCTAGAAAGTTACGTATTAGGGTAAGAGAGCATGTGAGGGATATCCTTGCTGCAAAGGAGGTGGAAGATCCGTCTTTATTAAAGACTTTACCAAGACATTTCCAATTATATCATAACTCTGACCCATGTGGTCTTAAAGTCAGAGGCATCGATAGGATACATGGGGGCATAAGAGGGGGACATTTGAAACAGATGTTGGCACTTGGTACTATGTCCCCTGTTGGACTAAATGATAAATTGAGCTTTGCTCCGTTTTTATAGTTTTCTGCCTTTTTAATCTCTTGTTGTGTCTTTATTATGTGTTTTATGTTTTTTTCTTTATTTTTTTTACTTTAGTAATAACTATGAAAAAACTATTCTCAATATTTGTCCTGGTGTGACATATTATCTTCTCTACTCATCTCACACTGATTGAGATAGTCAGTCTATCGGTACCTCAGGCGGACCATGTTAAGGATCCTATTCAACTCCATTAGAGACTGTGGTGATCTTAAATTTGGAACCCTCTACCAGCCTGATTTGGAGGCTAAGAGACTGTATGGAAGGGATTTATATTGTCTTTTGTCTCTTGAATTTATTTATATATTTCCTATTTTCTTGATGGTCCGATATGGCAGTATGGTTTGGTACATGTTACATTTATGTATTGCTAAATTTATGTGATTAGGTGTTATTTATAAATTAATGGTATTACCTTTATGATTTTGACATATATCTGTCACAGCTGAAGTGTACGGCATTGTGCTATCTCCATATATGCCTCTACTCGGATTTGGCGGCATTTTCTCTATGTTAAATTTGGGTCTCTAATAATATGGCGACGCGCATGCGCACTGCGCTCGGGATCCGGCATTTTGCTGAAGGCCTCTGCTATTATCGGCTGTGCGGATATGACGTCATGGAGGATTTCCTCCCCGCACGCCGATTATGAGTGCCGGAAGCTGATGCACCTGAGACCCGAGGGCGGCGGTGCTATGCGCTATGCATTATTGGCTGTTTTGTGAGTATGGATGCTTTATAAACCGGGACTATATGGTTATGTGTTGGTTGTTATGCGTCTATTAACTTTTCATGCATTTGCACTATGCACTTTAAGGCCAGTTTGGCTATGTTGTCTATGAATGTTAATATGTTGATATTTTCACATAGTCACATAAACCCAGAGCCGGGATTTACTTATCTCCTCTATCCTATTTTGTGCACTATGCTTGGGTTAAAAAAATCCTTTTCTCTTAATCTGTAATCTACTATATAAAGCTGAATGTGTGTGTGTGTGTATGTGTGTATGTCCGGGATTGGCATCTGCACCGTCGCAGCTACAGCCACAAAATTTTGCACAGTCACACGTCTGGACCCCGAGAGCGTCATAGGCTATATTGTGAGGCGAAATTTTAACCCCGCGCTTTCCAATTCACCAAACAATTTTGCCCCTATCTACATAATGGGGAAAAAAGTGAAAGGAAAAGTGTTGGAAGCGTCGCAGCTACAGCAACAAAATTTTGCACAGTCACACGTCTGGACCCTGAGAGCGTCATAGGCTACGTTGTGAGGTGAAATATTAACCCCGCGCTTTCCAATTCACGAAACTATTTTGCCCCTATCTACATAATGGGGAAAAAAGTGAAAGGAAAAGTGTTGGAGGCGTCGCAGCTACAGAAACAAAATTTTGCACAGTCACACGTCTGGACCCCGAGAGCGTCATAGGCTACGTTGTGAGGTGAAATTTTAACCCCGCGTGTTCCAATTCACCAAACAATTTTGCCCCTATCTACATAATGGGGAAAAAGTGAAAGGAAAAGTGTTGGAGGAGTCGCAGCTACAGCCACAAAATTTTGCACAGTCACACGTCTGGACCCTGAGAGCGTCATAGGCTATGTTGTGAGGTGAAATATTAACCCCGCGCTTTCCAATTCACCAAACAATTTTGCCCCTATCTACATAATGGGAAAAATGAAAGGAAAAGTGTAGGAGGCAAATTGACAGCTGCCAGATGTGAACAAGGGGGACTTAAAGAATGAGAGCGATGGCGCCAAAGAGTATATACCGTACAGTTGCTAAGGTGGGGCCTCGACATGGGATACTCACCACACACGGGGATATGAACACACACAAAATGCGCCACACACTACCACGTGCTTGAACACATATTACCCTCAGCACACATTTCACCACAAATACACCAACCTCGCCACATAAAAGTCAAAACACAAAAGTCGCCACTCAAAACTCGCCACGCGCAGAACTCGCCACATGCAAAAAGTAGGCTCTTGCAAAACTCGCCACAAGTGCAAAATTCTCCTCATGAAAAACTCGCCACACGCAAAACTTGCACACGCGGAAAAATTGCCACATGCACAAAAGTTGCAACACATGCAAAAGTTGCCTCACACAAAACTTGCACATACTCAAAAGGCACCACACATAATACTCGCAACGCGCAAAACTCGCCATGCGCAAAACTTGCTGCACACAACTTGCTACACTAACCTGTCACATGTAACTCGACACACAAAAAGTTGCTACACGCATGTTGCTACACAAAACTCATCTCACAAAAGTCGCTACATGTCGCCACACGCAACTCAACACACACAACTTGACAAACGAAACTCGCCCTAAAACACACACAAGTCTGGTATTATCCTTCAAAAATAAAAATCTGATTAATAAGCAGACAAACTACAACAATTGCACCATATAGGAAATACGGCAGCTGTCAGTCACATGACCTGTCTATTATGTGTATGTGTGAGCTAATATATACTGCCAGGGGGAGGGCTTCCTGTTGGTTGGGGATTTATCAGGCTGCCAATTTAGCTTACAAATACTGAGGTAAAAATACTGAGCAAATAACGTGTGAACGAGGTCTAATACAGGAGGAGATGACACACAGGTATATACTATATACAGGGGAGATGACACACAGATATATACTATATACAGGAGAGATGACACACAGGTATATACTATATAGAGGAGGAGATGACATATAGGTACATATATATACAGGAGGAGATGACATACAGGTATATACTATATACAGGAGGAGATGACATACAGGTATATGCTATATATAGAAGATGACATGCAGGTATATACTATATGCAGGAGGAGATGACACTCAGATATATACTATATACAGGGGAGATGACACACAGGTATATACTATATACAGGAGGAGATGACATACAGGTATATGCTATATATAGAAGATGACATGCAGGTATATACTATATGCAGGAGGAGATGACACTCAGATATATACTATATACAGGGGAGATGACACACAGGTATATACTATATACAGGAGGAGATGACATACAGGTATATACTATATATAGAAGGAGATGACATTCAGGTATATACTATATATAGGGGAGATGACACACAGCAGGTATATACTATATACAGGGGAGATGACATACAGGTATATACTATATACAGGAGATGACATACAGATGTATACTATATATAAGGGAGATGACAAACATGTATATACTGAGGTGATGAGGTGAAAATGAGAGGTGTGAGGTGAAAATGAAAAGGTGTGAGTGCAAAATGAGAGAAGTGAGGAAAAATAGTGGAGTGATCAGAAAATGACAGATGTGAGGTTGAAATGACAAGTGTTAGGGGGGAATGAGAGGAGTGAGGGAGAAAATGAGAGATGTGAGGGAGAAAATGAGAGATGTGAGTGGGAAAATGAAAGATGTGATTGGGAAAATGAGAGGCGTGATGGGAAAATAAGAGAAGTGAGGTGCTATAACTAACCACAGATATTTACTATGCCCAGGCAACGCCGGGCTCTTCAGCTAGTCTACTATATAAAGCTGAATGTGTGTGTGTGTATGTGTGTATGTCCGGGATTGGCATCTGCACCGTCGCAGCTACAGCCACAAAATTTTGCACAGTCACACGTCTGGACCCCGAGAGCGTCATAGGCTATATTGTGAGGCGAAATTTTAACCCCGCGCGTTCCAATTCACCAAACAATTTTGCCCCTATCTACATAATGGGGAAAAAAGTGAAAGGAAAAGTGTTGGAAGAGTCGCAGCTACAGCAACAAAATTTTGCACAGTCACACGTCTGGACCCCGAGAGCGTCATAGGCTACGTTGTGAGGTGAAATTTTAACCCCGCGCTTTCCAATTCACCAAACAATTTTGCCCCTATCTACATAATGGGGAAAAAAGTGAAAGGAAAAGTGTTGGAAGCGTCGCAGCTACAGCAACAAAATTTTGCACAGTCACACGTCTGGACCCCGAGAGCGTCATAGGCTACGTTGTGAGGTGAAATTTTAACCCCGCGCTTTCCAATTCACCAAACAATTTTGCCCCTATCTACATAATGGGGAAAAAAGTGAAAGGAAAAGTGTTGGAAGCGTCGCAGCTACAGCGACAAAATTTTGCACAGTCACACGTCTGGACCCCGAGAGCGTCATAGGCTACGTTGTGAGGTGAAATTTTAACCCCACGCGTTCCAATTCACCAAACAATTTTGCCCCTATCTACATAATGGGGAAAAATGTGAAAGGAAAAGTGTTGGAAGCATCGCAGCTACAGCAACAAAATTTTGCACAGTCACACGTCTGGACCCTGAGAGCGTCATAGGCTACGTTGTGAGGTGAAATATTAACCCCGCGCTTTCCAATTCACCAAACTATTTTGCCCCTATCTACATAATGGGGAAAAATGTGAAAGGAAAAGTGTTGGAAGCATCGCAGCTACAGCAACAAAATTTTGCACAGTCACACGTCTGGACCCTGAGAGCGTCATAGGCTATGTTGTGAGGTGAAATTTTAACCCCGCGCTTTCCAATTCACCAAACAATTTTGCCCCTATCTACATAATGGGGAAAAACTGAAATGAAAAGTGTTGGAGGCGTCGCAGCTACAGCCACAAAATTTTGCACAGTCACATGTCTGGACCCTGAGAACGTCATAAGCTATGTTGTGAGGTGAAATTTTAACTCCGCGCTTTCCAATTCACCAAACTATTTTTCCCCTATCTACATAATGGGGAAAAGTGAAAGGAAAAGTGTTGGAGGCGAATTGACAGCTGCCAGATGTGAACAAGGGGGACTTAAAGAATGAGAGCGATGGCGCAAAAGAGTATATACCGATCAGTTGCTAAGGTGGGGCCCCGACATGAGATACTCACCACACATGGGGATATGAACACACACACAAAATGCGCCACACACTACCACGTGCTTGAACACATATACCACCCTCAGCACACATTTCACCACACATACACCAACCTCGCCACATAAAAGTCGAAACACAAAAGTCGCCACTCAAAACTCGCCACGCGCAAAACTCGCCACATGCAAAAACTAGGCTCCCGCAAAACTCGCCACAAGTGCAAAACTCACCTCATGGAAAACTCGCCACACGCAAAACTTGCACACGCGGAAAAATTGCCATATGCACAAAATTTGCAACACATGCAAAAGTTGCCTCACACAAAACTTGCACATACTCAAAAGGCACCAGACATAAAACTCACCACGCGCAAAACTCGCCATGCGCAAAACTTGCTGCACACAACTTGCTACACTAACCTGTGACATGCAACTCGACACACAAAAAGTTGCTACACGCATGTTGCCACACAAAACTCATCTCACAAAAGTCGCTACATGCATGTCGCCACACACAACTCAACACACACAACTTGACAAACGAAACTCGCCCTAAAACACACACAAGTCTGGTATTAGCCTTCAAAAATAAAAATCTGATTAATAAGCAGACAAACTACAAGAGCAACAAATGTACCATATAGGAAAGACAGCAGCTATCAGTCACATGTCCTGTCTATTATGTGTATGTGTGAGCTAATATATACTGCCTGGGGGAGGGCTTCCTGTTGGCTGGGGATATATCAGGCTGCCAATTTATCTTACAAATACTGAGGTAAAAATACTGAGCAAATAACGTGTTAATGAGGTCTAATACAGGAGATCACACAGGTATATACTATATACAGGGGAGATGACACACAGATATATACTATATACAGGAGAGATAACACACAGGTATATACTATATAGAGGAGGAGATGTCATACAGGTACATACTATATACAGGAGGAGATGACATACAGGTATATACTAAATGCAGGAGGAGATGACACACAGGTATATACTATATACAGGAGCAGATTACCTACAGGTATATACTATATACAGGAGGAGATGACATACAGGTATATACTATATATAGGAGGAGATGACATACAGGTATATACTATATATAGGAGGAGATGACATACAGGTATATACTATATACAGGGGAGATGACACACAGCAGGTATATACTATATACAGGGGAGATGACATACAGGTATATACTATATACAGGAGATGACATACAGGTGTATACTATATATAAGGGAGATTACAAACATGTATATACTGAGGTGAAAATGAGAGGTGTGAGGTGAAAATGAAAAGGTGTGAGTGCAAAATGAGAGGAGTGAGGGAAAATAGTGTAGTGATAGGAAAATGACAGATGTGAGGTCGAAATGACAAGTGTTAGGGGGGAATGAGAGGAGTGAGGGAGAAAATGAGAGGTGTGAGGGAGAAAATGAGAGATGTGAGGGGAAAAATGAGAGGCGTGATGGGAAAATAAGAGAAGTGAGGTGCTATAACTAACCACAGATATTTACTTTGCCCAGACAACGCCGGGCTCTTCAGCTAGTATTATATAAATTTGTAATAATTGTATTTCAATAAAATGTGTTACTTTTTTACATCTCTTTCTGAGTGGTGTGTTAAGATACTCTGGGCTTTTATCCTAAGTCATTTGACAATGCTTGTTAGGGTATGTTCACACGTTCCTGATTTCCATCCTTTTTTTTTCAGGACTGAAACTGCAGCTCTTGGCAGAAAACGCAGGTCCTTTTTTTGGTCCTTTTTTTGTGCTTTTTTGGTGCGTTTTTTGATGCGTTTTTTGATCCTTTTTTTATGCAGTTTTCTATGCATAGTCTGTGTGTTTTCTAGGAAGTTTTTTAGGGTTAAAATGGCTGAAAATACCCTAACCCTAACCCTACCCCTACCCCTAACCCTAACCCTACCCGTAACCCTACCCCTACCCCTAACCCTAACCCTACCCCTAACCCTACCCCTAAACCTAACCCTATTCTAACCTTAGTGGGAAAAAAAAAAAATTCTTAATTTTTTTATTGTCCCTACCTATGGGGGTGACAAAGGGGGGGGGGTGTCATTTACTATTTTTTTATTTTGATCACTGAGATCAAAGACGGCCGGACGGACACCGGGAGGCCGGGTAAGTATAAGGGGGGGAGATTAGGGCACGGGGGGGGGGCATCGGAGCACGGGGGGGGGGGGCATCGGAGCACGGGAGGGGGCATCGGAGCACGGGGGTGGGGCATCGGAGCATGGGGGGGTGGGATCGGGGCAGCCACACTCCGCCCACGCACTTCCGCCCGCTTCCCCGCACTTCCTGCTGCAGCGGTTCGGCACCACAAACCGCAATAAAACCCGCAGATATATTTTTGATCTGCGGGTTTTACTGCGGGTTTGACCTCACAATGGAGGTCTATGGGTGCAGAACCGCTGCGGCTCCGAAAAAAGAAGTGACATGCTCCTTCTTTTTTCCCGCAGCTATTCAGCGTGGCTTTTTTTTTTAAATTCAGGATCATGTGCACAGCGGTTCCTGTTTTCCATAGGGTACATTGTATTGTACCCTGCATGGAAAACAGCTGCGGAACCGCAGCGGCAAAAACGCTGCGGTTCCGCAGTAAAAAACGCACTGTGTGAACATGGCCTAAAGGGTCAATATTTCCAAGATGAACATTGTGGCTTAAAATTCTCCTCAACTTGGCATGCCAGGCTTGACATGTCATTCTCCACAAGGAGAAACATTACCCCTTGGATCTCGGCCAGACACCTCTCACACAGCCAAACCAGATCTCACGCTTTGTACTGACGAGAGGCAGTACCCAGAAACACAGTGTCTGCAAATTGAAATTTTGTTTTGGCTTTTATCCTAAGTTCTGTGACAAGGCTTGTTAAAGGGTTGATATTGACTTTTAGGATTGCTACTTCCCATAGGTAGCACTAGAGTTACAGTCCTCTTCCTCTCTGAAGAGACAATTGAGCAAAGGTTAACTTGCCTGGTACAATTAGGCAGAGGAGCTAGTAGCAGAAATTGTTGAAAATTATAATGCTGGCTATAATAAATGTTCAAGGTAATAAATTGGCCTCTAAATTTCCAAAATGTTAATCCCATTAAGCATGTGCGGGATGTTCTGGAAAAAGAAGCCTGACAACTTAGAGGGCTACAAAGATAATCTGTTGCCTCTTGATGCCATCTACCCAAGGACACCTTCAGAGGCTTTATGTAATCCATGCCTCGACCATTCAGAGCTGTTTTGGCAGCACGTGGAGGAATTATGCTGTAATAGGCCACTATTTTTAATGTTATAGCTGATCGGAGTATATGATCATAAGTTCACTAACTAATTAACTATAATACCTTTAGGAGGAGTTGTCCACTGCACCGGCTTGCTCCATTCACTCCACTTGCCACCCACAAATTCTGTCTGGTTGATGCGCACTTTGGCTTCATACAGAGTATCAGGCTGTAGGTCACGTAGTAAAACCGACAGATCATAATGGTTAATTGTAAATCTTTTGGCATCCTTAAAAAAGGAAACATACGGTAGTAGGGTTGAGTTACAATGTCAGAAAGAGCTTAAACATATGGTGCTATGACTAGGAAAAAATAAGACATTACACTACACTACCTCCAAAGCTCTTTAAAATTTCTAACTGCAAGCAATCAAAACTTTTCGGTGGTAGCTTATTCAATTTGATCTATTTTCAGGAGTTTAGTGACCAGTTATCGCGGAGCTATTTACCTTCCATGACCATTTCGCTGGCTTGAAATGCACTTCAGTTTCCACATTGTCTATGTAATTCCTGTGATTGATGATCCATGTAAGATTCCACGTGCCGTCTTCTAGCATCGTAATGTCAAGGTGTACAGGTGGATCAAGACGCACTGTGAAAGGAAATAATGTACATGTTGTCATACTTTGTATAAACATACAATAAGTTTCATTAAAGGTATTTTCATATCTTAGCAATTCCCTTTATATGAATATCATGGAGAGGAATTCCACAATCAGAAATCCTATTATTTCACCACCATAGGATTTCGCCACCAGTTAGGCATCAGTAATTTATGTTCAGTGTGACTTACCGGTTGCTATCTTCTGCCGTTTCCAGTGCCGCTCCGGTCATCTTCTGGACCATGTGACCACAGTTGTGACTAGGCGGATCACTCCAGTGTTTGCTGGAAGAACTAGAAGTCAACTCTCATTGTGAACCAATGAGACTCAGAAACAGGCTCTTATAGACTCTTATATTAACAGAGAAAGTTGGCAGTGATTTTCAGCCAGTCAGAGCTGTGCGCACAATTTCAATGGAAACAGTAAAAGACAGTGACAAATAAGTATTTTACTATATACACCGAATATTTATTAGTTATACCTAACTGATGGTGAAATAAAAAAATTATTTGCTGGAATGGTACTTTAAAGCGAAGCTGTCAGCAGGATTTTGCACTAAGTAAACTACAGACACTGTCAGGTTGGCAGTGTTAAACTGATTAAAATTATACTTGGGATAAAGAAATCTGTATTGTGGTTCATGTATAATCAGTGTTAGAAATTTTGAGCTAATGAGATTCTTGTGCTCCTGGGCAGGACTGTAGGCAAAGTCTTATCTTCCTGCTTTAAGCCAGAACAACCAAGGAGAGACCTTCCCACAGGCCCGCCCCGAAGCACAGGCATATCATGAAAACTTCTAACACTGATTACACAAGAACTACAAGACATATTTCATCACACAGGTATCATTTTAATCAGTGTAACAATGCCAATCTGACAGTGACCGTAGTTTACTTAGCAAAATCCTGCTGACTGATTCGCTTTGAGCTCAGCTAGTAATGATGAACAAAAATATTAATAAGTTGGTTTACCGACTATTTTCAAAATCTTCCATCTTCAGCCAACCATTGTGCATGCTCAGTGCCAATACAAGGAGATGTATTCGCTCCACTTTCAGCTTCTGCACCACCCACAAAATGCAGCTGGCTGCCGAAGACTGATTGAGCGTCACTCAGGGTATGCACACTGATCGTAGAGCCCAGCTCAGAATGAGAAAGAGATAGTGGAACTGATCTTAGCAATGAAAGACAGATAAACAGATAATATATTTGAGTGTCTAATAATTTAAAGAAAAAAATAGAAAAAAATATATTTAGAAAAAGAATAAAAAATGGGTGAGATGGGTGCGGAAGGAATGTGGAAAGCAATACATAAAATCGATGTTTTGAGAAATAATCTGTTTAAGGTATATGTGTAAAACTGCAAGAAATAGTGCTAGGATCGGCAGACAATCTAATGTGTATGAGGATCTCCCTGACGCTTGATGAAGGCTGTTACAAGCCGAAACGTGTTGTGTAAACTAGTCTTTTAATAATTTTTTATTTTTAAATAAATGCTCATTGAACCAATCAAAATTATCATTGAGCCACTCTGGAGAGATCTCAAGCGCGCAGTTCATGCTAGACTGCCCAGGAATTTACAGGAACTGGAGGCTTTTTACCAAGAAGAGTGGGCAGCTTTACCATCTGAGAAAATAAAGAACCTCATCCACAACTACCACAAAAGACTTCAAGCTGTCATTGATGTTAGAGGGTATTAAGAAATGGGGTATCTGAACTTTTGATCAGGGTCATTTGGATGTTTTGGGTTGTCATTATGATTTAAAAAGAGAAAACACAGTAGTTTGACAATAAATGGCTTCACCTAACCACTAACTATGAGTGGAGAAAAAGGTTTGGTATTACCATTTATATTCTCTGAAAAAAAGGCCAAGAAAGCAAAAATTCCACCGAGGTATGTAAACTTTTGAGCACAACTGTACATTAGATGGTTGTCGGTCAAAAGATGCTTCGCACTATCGTTCGGCCAGCAGCCATCTCGACTGTCTCTCCCATACACAAGAGAGATCACGCGGGAAAAAATGTGCTGTTGTACCCTGTGAAAAAAATATACAGAACACATAATAGTGGAGCAGGAGTTATGCTGTATCGCTGTACTTACGATTTAAAAATGGGTTGAAATCAGATAAAGATATGACCGTCATGTTGATGTTCTTTCCAAAACTGCAGATCACATTCACGTTCACATTATGCGCAGCAGTCATGGCATTTTTGTACTAAAGTTAAAGGAAAAAAGGTAGGTAAAAAGACAGGCAAGGACTAGTACCAGAGTTGCAGAACTGCATATGGGGAATAATTTTTGATTGCCATCTACAATCAGAGAAGCCACAGTTCTGGATGACCGGATTTAGCCGATGTTCACTCTTTTATATAAACACTGCTCAAAAAAAATAAAGGGAACACTAAAATACCACATCCTAGATATCACTGAATGAAATATTCCAGTTGCAAATTTTTATTCATTGCATAGTGGAATGTGTTCAGAACAATAAACCATAACAATTATCAATGTAAATCAAAATGAATATCCCATGGAGGTTAGGATTTGGAATGATACTCAAAATCAAAGAGGAAAATCAAATTACAGGCTGATCCAACTTCAGTGGAAATTCCTCATGACAATGAAATGATGCTCAGTAGTGTGTGGCCTCCATGTGCCTGTATGACCTCCATACTGTACAATGCCTGGGCAAGCTCCTGATGAGGCGGCAGATGGTCTCCTGAGGGATCTCCTCCCAGACCTGGACTAAAGCATCTGCCAACTCCTGAACTGTCTGTGGTGCAACATGACGTTGGTGGATGGAGAGAGAGAGAGAGACATGATTGCCCAGATGTACTCAATTGGATTCAGGTCTGGGGAACGGGCGGGCCAATCCGTAGCTTCAATGCCTTCATCTTGCAGGAACTGCTGACACACTCCAGCCACATGGCATTGTCCTGCATTAGGAGGAACCCATGGCCAACCGAACCAGCATATGGTCTCACAAGAGGTCTGAGGATCTCATCTCGGTACCTAATGGCAGTCAGAATACCTCTGGCGAGCACATGGAAGGCTGTGCGGCCCTCCAAAGAAATGCCACCCCACACCATTCCTGACCCACTGCCAAACCAGTCATGCTGAAGGATCTTACAGGCAGCAGATAGCTCTCCACGGCATATCCAGACTATGTCACATCTGTCACATGTGCTCAGTGTGAACCTGTTTTCATCTGTGAAGAGCACAGGGCGTCAATAGCGAATTTGCCAATCTTGGTATTCTGTGGCAAATGCCAAACGTCCTGCATGGTGTTGGGCTGTCAGCACAACCACCATCTGTGGACGTTGGGCACTCAGACCATCCTCATGGAGTCAGTTTCTAACTGTTTGTGCAGACACATGCACATTTGTGGCCTGCTGGAGGTCATTTTGCAGGGCTCTGGCAGTGCTCCTCCTGCTCCTCTTTGCACAAAGGCTGAGGTAGCTGTCCTGTTGCTGGGTTGTTGCCCTCCTACGGCCCCTTCCACATCTCCTGGTGTACTGGCCTGTCTCCTGGTAGCGCCTCCAGCCTCTGGACACTACGCTGACAGACACAGCAAACCATCTTGCCACAGCTTGCATTGGTGTGCCATCTTGGATGAGCTGCACTACCTGAGCCAGTTGTGTGGATTGTAGAGTCCGTCTCATGCTACCACGAGTGTGAAGGCACAACTAACATTCAAAATTGACCAAAACATCAGCCAGAAAGCATTGATACTGAGATGTAGTCTGTGGTCCCCACCTGCAGAACCACTCCTTTATTGAGGATGTCTTGATAATTGCCAATAATATCCATCTGTTGTCTATTCCATTTGCACAACAGCATGTGAAATTGATTGTCAATCAGTGTTGCTTCCTAAGTGGACAGTTTGATTTCACAGAAGTTTGATTTACTTGGAATTAAATTCTGTTGTTGAATTGTTCCCTTTATTTTTTGAGCAGTGTGTATACATATATATATATATATATATATATATATATATATATATATATATATATATATATATATATATATATATATATATATATATCTACTATATAATTGTCTAAGGGTCACTTCCGTCTGTCTGTCCTTCTGTCTGTCACGGTTATTTATTATGGTGGGGATTTATTATGATGGAATATAGGCTGAACTGGATGGACAAATGTCTTTTTTCGGCCTTACTAACTATGTTACTATGTTACTATGTTACTATGTTATTCATTCGCTGATTGGTCTCGGCAGCTGCCTGTCATGGCTGCCGCGACCAATCAGCGACGGGCACGGTCCGGAATAAAATGCCCGCTCCTTACTCCCCGCAGTGTCCCCAGCGATCCGCTCCATTATCTCCGCTCCCCGCAGTCAGTGTCCCCGGCGCTCCGCTCCATACTCCCCACAGTCAGTGTCCCCTGTGCTCCGCTCCATACTCCCTGCAGTGTCCCCGGCGCTCCGCTCCATGCTCCCTGCAGTCACTGTCCCCGGCGCCCGCTCCATGCTCCTCGCAGTCACTGTCCCCGGCACCCGCTCCATGCTCCCCGCAGTCACTGTCCCCAGCGCCGGCTCCATACTCCCCTCCGGTCACCGCTAACACAAGGTTAATACCGGTGATAACGGACCGCGTTATGCCGCGGGTAACGCACTCCGTTACCACCGCTATTAACCCTGTGTGTCCCCAACCTTTTACTATTGATGCTGCCTATGAGGAATCAATAGTAAAAAAAGTAATGTTAAAAATAGTAAAAAAACAAAAAACCTGCTATACTCACCCTCCGTTGTCCGCTTGCGCCTGCCGCCATCTTCCTTTCCCAGCGATGCTTTGCGAAATTACCCAGAAGACCTAGCGATCTCGCGAGACTGCTAATTCATCTGGGTAATTTCGCAAAGCATCCTGGGAACGGAAGATGGCGGCAGCCGCGCGCTCATCGGCACAGCGCCGTTGGATCCCAGGAGGCGGAGAGACGGGACGCTGAGGAGCAGCGACCAGAATGGTGAGTATGTTAAACTACAAGGGGCCCTCGGATCGTTAGGTGAGTATGTTTATTTTTTATTTTTTAACCTGTGACATACGTGCCTGGGCAATATACTACGTAGCTGGGCAAAGTACTACGTGACTGGCCAATATACTACATGGCTCTGTGCTGTATACTACGTCACTGGACAATATACTACGTGGCTGGCCAATATACTATGTCACTGGGCAATATACTATGTGGCTCTGTGCTGTATACTATGTGGCTCTGTGCTGTATACTATGTCACTGGGCAATATACTACGTGGCTGGACAATATAGTAGGTGGCTGGGCAATATACTATGTCGCTGTGCAATATACTACGTGGCTCTGTGCTGTATACTGCGTCACTGTACAATATACTACGTGGCTCTGTCCTTTATACTACGTCGCTGTGCAATATACTACGTGGCTCTGTGCAGTATACTACGTCGCTGTGCAATATACTACGTGGCTGGGCAATATACTACGTGACTGGGCAATATACTATGTGACTGGGAAATATACTACGTGGCTGGACAATATACTACGTGGCTGGGCAATATACTACGTGGCTGGGCAATATACTACGTGGCTGGGCAATATACTACGTCACTGGGCAATATACTACATGGCTGGGCTATATACTATGTCGCTGGGCAATATACTACGTGACTGGGCAATATACTACGTGACTGGGCAATATACTACGTGGCTGGGCTATATACTATGTGGCTGGGCAATATACTACGTCGCTGGGCAATATACTACGTGGCTGGGCAATATACTATGTGACTGGGCAATATACTACGTCGCTGGGCAATATAGTACGTGGCTGGGCAATATACTATGTGACTGGGCAATATACTACGTCGCTGGGCAATATAGTACGTGGCTGAGCAATATATTACGTGGATAAGCATATTCTAGAATACCCGATGCGTTAGAATTGGGCCACCATCTAGTATATATATATATATATATATATATATATATATATATATATATCTCAATCATGGTATTCATCTTTGGAAATATGCTACATGTACTTATGGTTGTTATATTATGTATACATGTTTATATTTACTCAGGTAAATCATTTTTTAAATATTTGGGGGTGGGAATTAAAGAGGACATATACCCAGGAAAATCATGCATCTTGAAAAAATAACCCCTACTCCTACATGCCCCAGTTGCTTGCAAATCTGTGTACTCACATGTTCACCATCGACTGTAAGAGTTATTACACAACTTCTAGAGTCACTGCCGGTGGGAAGATAGCAGATTCCTTGTATATGTCTAAAAGAGAGTAGCAAAAAATGTCAGAAGATGAAGGATACATATCTAAATGTATTAATCTAATACGTGCGACCAGACAGGCAATTCAAGTAATTTGAGCCCAGATCACTGCAAATCGCTTACTTGCGGTCACATAAACACCTGCTCTTGCTGCCGGCATGGAATCTGGACAGCGTACAGTGTGCATACTGTAAGGATTCCGAAGTCTGGAGTCACATAGAGAGACTGCAGACTTTCATCACACACCTAAGGAATTCCTTGAATTATAAAATTAAGCCCTGTAGCGTGCCAATCCTAATGGCGTGAACTACACTCACTGTCAGGTTTCAGCTCTGCTTGGCAGTTCAAGCGATCTTCACATGACCACTTAAATGTGATTTTCATACTTTCGGTAACATGACAACTAGTTTCTCATTCTGTTTCTCTCAATAAAGCATAGATTGTAGTATTTCACTAAACATTCTGAGAATTAGGAAGATCAGCTAGTTGGCACAAGACTGTAAGTACGCAAATCACATATGAGCCGTCACATGATGATGACTACTCAAACCGCTTAATCTGTGTATAGGAGGGGGTGCTCGAGGCACAGAAAAACCTAGATCCGTCTCTGAGTAAACTCACCTTGGGTCATTAGTAACACTAGCTGATATGTAGCATGGGGTCAAAATGAAAGTTTTAGCTGTTTTCCATGAACATGACACAGTTTCAAAGCTGTTGTGTGTACAGTCCAGGCGACCTAAAATAAAAGAAAGGAAAAGTTTAGAACCCCTCATTTACATACGACCAACATACAAATACAAATTTGTCAGGGATAACAACAGGGGGAAATGCTCAGATCCCACCGTTGTCATCAATTTGCTAGGACGAACACTGGAGAGCTCAATCAGATCCCACCACTGCCACCAATTTGTCAGGGAACGCAATTCCGTTGCAACAATTGTCAAGACAATTAGGCAATTGACTGATGTGTAATGAGCAAGGCCGCAGCCTACTACTTTCTACTACTAGGCCAGTTATTGGAGAACTCACAGTGAGCGTATGGTATATACACCTCCGATTCCAACGTATGGAATAAATATACACTGCCCAAAAAAATAAAAATGAACACTTAAACAACAGAATATAACTCCAAGTAAATCAATCTTCTGTGAAATCAAACTGTCCACTTAGGAAACAACACTGTTTGACAATCAATTTCACATGCTGTTGTGCAAATGGAATAGACTACAGATGGAAATTATTGGCAATTATCAAGACACACTCAATAAAGGAGTGGTTCTGCAGGTGGGGACCACAGACCACATCTCGGTACCAATGCTTTCTCGCTGATGTTTTGGTCACTTTTGAATGTTGGTTGTGCTTTCACACTCGTGGTAGCACGAGACGGACTCTGCAACCCACACAAGAGGCTCAGGTAGTGCAGCTCATCCAGGATGGCACATTGATGCGAACTGTGGCAAGAAAGTTTGCTGTGTCTGTCAGCATAGTGTCCAGAGGTTGGAGGCACTACCAGGAGACAGGCCAGTACACCAGGAGATGTGGAGGGGGCCGTAGGAGGGCAACAACCCAGCAGCAGGACCGCTACCTCAGCGTTTGTGCAAGTAGGAACAGGAGGAGCACTGCCAGAGCCCTGCAAAATGACCTCCAGCAGGCCACAAATGAGCATGTGTCTGCACAAACAGTTAGAAATCAACTCCATGAGGATGGTCTGAGTGCCCGACATCCACAGATGGGGGTTGTGCTCACAGCCCAACACCGTGCAGGACGCTTGGCATTTGCCATAGAACACCAGGATTGGCAAATTCACCACTGGTGCCCTGTGCTCTTCACAGACGAAAGTAGGTTCACACTGAGAACATGTGACAGACGTGACAGAGTCTGGAGATGCCATAGAGAGCGATCTGCTGCCTGCAACATCCTTCAGCATGACTGGTTTGGCAGTAGGTCAGTAATGGTGTGGGGTGGCATTTCTTTGGAGGGCCGCACAGTCCTCCATGTGCTCGCCAGAGGTAGCCTGACTGCCATTAGGTACCGAGATAAGATCCTCAGACCCCTTGTGAGACCATATGCTGGTGCGGTTGGCCCTGGGTTCCTCCTAATGCAGGACAATGTCAGACCTCATGTGGCTTGAGTGTGTCAGCAGTTCCTGCAAGATGAAGGCATTGAAGCTATGGACTGGCCTGCCCGTTCCCCTGACCTGAATCTGACTGAACACATCTGAAACATCATGTCTCGCACCATCCACTAGTATCACATTGCACCACAGACTGTCCAGGAGTTGGCGGATGCTTTAGTCCAGGTCTGGGAGGAGATCCCTCAGGAGACCATCTGCTGCCTCATCAGGAGCATGTCCAGGCATTGTAGGGAGGTCATACAGGCACGTGGAGGCCACTCACACTACTAAGCATCATTTCCTTGTCTTGATGCATTTCCACTGAAGTTGGATCAGATTGTAACTTCATTTTCCACTTTGATTTTGAGCATCATTCCAACTCCAGACCTCCGTGGGATATTAGTTTTGATTTATGTTGATCATTTTTAGGTTTTATTGTTCCCAACACATTCCACTATGTAATGAATAAAGATTTACAACTGGAATATTTCATTCAGTGATATCTAGGATGTGGGATTTTAGTGTTGCTTTTTTTTTTTTTGGAGCATTGTATATATATGTATTCACATTGATATGATCACTGCTAACTCCACAATAACAAAAGAAACCACTAGCTGCCACCACAAATCTTTATTCAGGCTGCTGGGATACCCGTTACAGGTAGCATATGGCTTCAGGGGTGCTGTTTACAGAGCAAGAGGAACAGAGCTATTAAATTTTAGATACTTAATCCAAAAAAGTAGGCAGTGTACAAAAACTATACAAAGATTATACAAAATGGGCACTAAACAATATGGTATATACAATCACATAAAATAGAAGGGATAACAGAAGAAGTACTAAACCTGTGTCATTGAAATGGCTCAGAACTTAACAGAGGAAGGTACTTCTTAGGAAAATGGACAGAACTACAGTAAACTGTACCTTCCAATACTGACAAAAGACCAAAATCCAAACTTTTATTAGAGCAAGAGTACACTCACATACTTCCAATTGGTAAGCTCAGATGGGTGCTGGTTGTGGGATGTGCTAGAAGTTTTTTAGAAGTTTATGAGACCCCCAACTTTCAGGATATGTTTGCTCCTGGAGGTCCTAAGCGCGAGATGTCATTGTCATGTTTCCTGTCACCTTTTTACCTTTCTATAGAGATGAAACATGGAATGGATAGCATCATCCATCTGACCGATATTAAGCTGAAGGTGTTAGAATGACTTTACAGTGATGTGAGTGAATGTGTTAAGTTTGTCCCGTCGCTACGATGCCGAAAATATATATCCCATAAATATCAGATGGATGCAAACCCAATATCATCATTGGCCACCGACTCTAGAAAGTGTGAGATAACTACATTGAATAGACAAAGCTCTTGCTTCGGATGTGTACTTCTCCGCCTCTGCGTATATGAATCCTTGCCTGCTTCTCATTAGATTCCTTGTTGCAATTACCTATTCACAGCAAGTGGCCCTACTTCAATGAAGGTTGCAGTGTAAGCTCTTTATCACTTCCCCATTTATAATTAATCCCCCATATTTTATGTGAGGATGATATGTCCCCTCTGCAGATATGTCTTTATGGATTTTGCAATTTTTCTCTACTACACAAATAGAACAAAAATGATATATATACACAAAACATAAAAAAAAATCTTTTTTTTGGTTGTGTCATTTTGTGTTTTAGGGTACAAGGACAAAAATGATCTCAGCAATACGACTTAGTCAAAGAATGTCTCATGCGATATCACCTATGACTTCTCTTTTTGAAAGCTGTTTGTGTACTTCAATTTGTCATAAAATGTTAATACATGAGGGGAAAAAAACCTTGGAAATGTCAGAATGACATAAAGATGTCTTCTTCTGATGATTTTTTCTACAATTCTCAGAAATCTCTTTTGTTGGTTTCTCTTTCTTAAGGATTTTGCTTCACATTCCGACAATCAAAGCTTTTTTTCATTTTATGATGCCATAACCATAATATATTTAATCCATTTTTTAATGTGATGCATAGAGAGCGTGTAGGGGTGCGCAGCTTAGCTGCCATGTGTAACTGCCACCATCAATTGATTATATATAATGATTATATATATATATATATATGCACTAGATGGTGGCTCGATTTTAACGCATCGGGTATTCTAGCATATGTATGTATGTATGTATGTATATAGCAGCCACATAGTATATAGCACAGGACACGTAGTATATAGGAGCCATGTAGTATATAGCAGACAAATACTACGTGGCCTGTGCTATATAGCAGCGTTAATGGAGTGCGTTACCCACGGCATAACGTGGTCCGTTACCGCTGGCATTAACCCTGTGGGAGCGGTGACTGGAGGGGAGTATGCGGGCACCGGGCACTGACTGCAGGGGAGTAGGGAGGGACTAATCGGACTGTGCCCTTTGCTGATTGGTCGCGGCAGCCATGACAGGCAGCTGGCGAGACCAATCAGCAACGTGGGTTTTCCGTTACGGAAGTTGCAGACAGAAAGACGGAAGTACCCCTTAGACAATTATATATATAGATATACACACACACAGCTCTCCCCCTATCCTGTGCAGTCCTCCATCCCACCATACAGAGCCCAATTATTAGGCATATACACACACACCTCTCCCCCTATCCTGTGCAGCCCTCCATCCCACCGTACACAGAGCCCCATTATTAGGCATATACACACAGCTCTCCCCTATCCTGTGCAGTCCTCCATCCCACCGTACACATAGCCCCATTATTAGGCATATACACACACACACACCTCTCCCCCTATCCTGTGCAGCCCTCCATCCCACCATAAAGAGCCCCATTATTAGGCATATACACACACACACACCTCTCCCCCTATCCTGTGCAGCCCTCCATCCCACCGTACACAGAGCCCCATTATTAGGCATATACACACAGCTCTCCCCTATCCTGTGCAGCCCTCCATCCCACCATACAGAGCCCCATTATTAGGCATATACACACACACCTCTCCCCCTATCCTGTGCAGCCCTCCATCCCACCGTACACATAGCCCCATTATTAGGTATATACACACAGCTCACCCCCTATCCTGTGCAGTCCTCCATCCCACCGTACACATAGACCCATTATTAGGTATATACACACACACACACACCTCTCCCCCTATCCTGTGCAGCTCTCTATCCCACCGTACACAGAGCCCCATTATTAGGTATATACACACAGCTCACCCCCTATCCTGTGCAGTCCTCCATCCCACCGTACACAGTGCCCCATTATTAGGTATATACACACACAGATCTCCTCCTATCCTGTGCAGTCCTCCATCCCACCGTACACAGTGCCCCATTATTAGGTATATACAAACACACCTTAAAATAAAAAATAAACATATACTCACCTTCCGAAGGCCCCTTGAAGTCCTGGCGCCTGTGTGCGGTGCAAGTGGCAGCTTCCGGTTCCAGAGTTGGTATGAGCGCAGGACCTGTGATGATGTCGCGGTCACATGACCGTGACGTCATGGCAGGTCCTTCTCGCATAGCATCCTTGGCACCGGAACCTGCCGCTTGCACTGCCGAGGACAGCGCCACGTCGGTAGGTGAGAATAACCTTTTTTTTATTATTATTATTTGTAACATTAGATCTTTTTGCTATTGATGCTGCATATGCAGCATCAATAGTAAAAAGTTGGTCACACAGGGTTAATAGCTGCGCTAACGGAGTGCGTTACACCACGGTCCGTTAACGCTGGCATTAACCCTGTGTGAGCGCTCAGCGCTGACTGCAGGGCAGTAAAGCAATGGCCATTTCGCTGCCAGACCATGGCCGTCGCTGATTGGTCATGGCAATGGTGGTCGTGGGCATTTTTCCACGACCAATCAGCGACTTGGATTTCCATGACAGACAGAGGCCGCGACCAATGAATATCCGTGAGAGATAGACAGACAGAAAGACGGAAGTGACCCTTAGACAATTATATAGTGGATGATATATTCAGTATAAACTAAGGATATTTGATGGACATTGATACCTTTAGAAGGGGTTGTCCATTGTACAGTCTTGCCCCAGTCACTCCATCTGCCTCCTAATAAAGTTGTCTGGTTCACTCGTAGTTTAGCTTCATACCGAGTGTCAGGATCTAACTTGTGTAATGTGACTGAAGTGACATTTTTAACTCTGACGCTGTGTGCGTCCTGTGGGAGAAAGATAATTTTCCATTACTCTAAAATAATATTCATCTTTCATGTATCTGCATGCATATATCCATAAACCTATCCCATATTTATAGAACAGCCATTAATTATATACAATATACAGATAAAAAAATTTTGACACCTCTACATTACACCTGCAAGAGATTTTATGACATGCCATTCTAAAGCCATAGGCGTTAATATCGAGTTAGTTCCCCCTTTGCAGCTGTAAGAACATTCTCTCTTCTGCAAAGGCGTTCTACAAGATTTTGATGGTGTCTATGGGAATTTTTGCCCATTCATCAAGAAGAGCATTTGTGACGTCAGACACTGATGTTGGACGAGAGGGCTGGGTTGATAATCTTCGTTATAGTTCATCATAAAGTTATTCAATGGGGCTGGGACCCGGGCTCTGAGCCGCCAGTTATGTTCTTTCACAATATACTCTCCCAACCAAGCCTTGATGGACCTTGCTTTGGGTACTCGGCACAGTCACGCTGGAATAGAAAAGAGCCTTCCCCTTTGTTCCCATAAAGTTTGAAGCTATACCTGTTCAAAATGTGTGGCTTGGACCTAAGCTGGGAACTATGTACTGGTACAGGTGAGCTGACTATATTTTTTCTTTAAATGTTATGAACTGACTTGTTGCACTGGTGGCTCCTATAGGACAACACTGGTATCAGTGAGCTCTTTATCATGCTCCATTCTGCCACATGTTAATAAAGGCAGATGGTGTGGAGGAGGGCTGGATTTGATGCACTTGTGACATTTACACTGAATGATAAACGGTGTGTCCTAAAAGTTTTATCTATATACTATACTATATACATATTGGAAAAATGTGTCTTGCCCCAGTCATGTCATGTTCCCAACTTCCTATAGACCACTGTTCCCCAACTCCAGTCCTCAAGGCCCGCCAACAGGCCATGTTTTCAGGATTTCCTTAGTATTGCCCAGGTGATAATTGCATCACCTGCACAGGCAATAATTCCATCACCTGTGCAATACAAAGGAAATCCTGAAAACATGACCTGTTGGCGGGCCTTGAGGACTGGAGTTGGGTAGCCCTGCTATAGACCATACATAACCAGCTTGTGAAAAATAGGTCTTTCCTAAACACTCCCTACCAGAGAATCAATCTCTTCTGTCAGTCAGCTGACCTGAATAATGATAACTTCACTATTCTACTTCTGAACTATGAGTAAATGAGTTTATCTTTCGTGAAGACACTGGTTAAGTATGTGTACAATAGCTGGACAAAACTTTATTCTTGATCGGGGGTAAAAACAAATTCTAGTGACGATCTAGAATCCAAAAACAGACAGCACTCCAGAAAATATTTCCAAAAATAGTAGTTTTATTATCCCACATGCAGCAAGGTCTAATCTGAAAAATTAATGCGCATTTCTCAAGCTGTCAAACTTTTGGATTATTTTTGAAGCCAGTGGTTTATTGGTTGGCGACATGCACCTGTGTGGACGATTACGTAAAGTGGTTCTGTCCATGGTCACATGGCAGCTCTAATTAGGGCTTCCACTGATAGGCTTGGTGCTAGCTTCTCCAACTATCAGGTCCCAGGGGAGCCCTTGCCTTCATCCTTTAACTCCTCTACAGGTGTGTGGACTTACGCAGAGACCTCAGGTTCAATCCTGGAAGTGGCTGCTGACAGGAAAGTTATGTCGCAAAATCAGAACCAGCAAGTACAGATAAGAAAGAAAATCGTCAGTAAGTGGGCCGAAGTATGTGACAAGAAACCAATAGAAATACTGGAGCTGAGCACAGAGGTGTGGACCAGATAAAGAAGTACTTATAACTGACAGTGGGAGATTCAGTTTAAATAGAGGGCAATCTGACTCAGGGAGACAATACTAAACAAGCTAGAAATTGACCTTCAAATTTCCTGCCCAGATGGCGCCACAAGTAGTATGGACTAAAACAGGACTGCCGGATTACCGCCCTGTGTCATTGAAAGTGCAGTTCTGCTGGTGCAGAAGTGAAAGCATTGGAAGTAGGTACTGACAAGGATGTTACGCATATACTGTTCTTGTACTGCTTTAATTCATGGTCCATCGGTCCTTCAGTCCTTCTGTCCGTCCATCCATCCACCTATTGTGTCTATGAACTATCAACTCTGCAAAGCTCACATGTTCTATAACATATACTTTTCATTTCTTACCTGCCATAATTGATTAACAGATTTGTAGAAGATTTCAGTTTCTGTATTCGCTATATTACTCCTGTGACTTATGTCCCATGTGAGTTTCCACACATCGTAGCTTATCATCTTGATGTCAGCGGACACAGGTGGATCTAGGAGCAGAAACAATTCATTCATAGATATACAGTCATGGCCGAAAGGGTTGGCACCCTTGAATTTGTTCCAGAACATGAAGTATTTCTCCCAGAAAATTATTGCAATTACAGATGTTTTGTTATACACATGTTTATTTCCTGTGTGTGTACTGGAACAACATAGAAAAAGACAGAGGAAAAAAGTAAAGTGGACATCATTTCACACAAAACCCAAAATGGGCTGGACAAAATTGTTGGCACCTTTCTAAAATTGTGTGTAAACTGCTATATTTCAAGCCTCTGATGCTGGTTCAAACCCACCTGTGGCAAGTAACAGGTGTGGATGAAACCAGAATAAAAATGGGAGAAGTTGACTCAATCTTTGCATTGTGTGTCTGTGTGTGCCACACTAAGCATGGAGAACAGAAATAGGAGAAGAAAACTGTCTGAGGATTCAAAAATCAAAAGTGTTGAAAAATGTCAACAATCTCAAGGTTAGAACAATTTCAAGGGTGCCAACACTTTTGCCTTGACTATAAATATAAAGGCTAATTTGAAACACAGCTGGGTTAATGTAAAAATTATGGCTATTTTGGGGAAAACGTTATCGGTAAATTTGGACTTTGTGTCCATTTGTAGGGTTTGTTTGTGAGATAAGAGTCACAAGTTCTGTCTGATGGCTCCTTGCTACTCGTGACTTTATACAGAAAAATTATATTCTATTCTCTATGTTTTAGGAGCTCTGAACTCTTTCAATTCAAAGGACAGATGAATAGAGTTGGATTGTTATTTCCAACAGCTACGAGCGTATGAATTAAAAAAAAAATCCTTGACAACCTTTTAAATTAATGAATCAGTAACTGTCCTCAATGTTGAGACGTTATCTAATGTATTGTATATGGTTTCTACATAAAGTAAGGATTTCAAATACATATTATACTTAATTTAGGACAATAGACCCAATACTTACGGTTTTGATAAGCAGAAAAATTAGACAGGAACATGACGCTTGTACTTCTTTTTATTCCATTATTACAGAAAACACTCATGTTTAACTTATGGTCAACAGCCCAAATTTCCTTGACCTAAACCCGAAAAAATTCAAGCAGACGATAGAATAAGTGAGTGAAAAAAACAAAATTACAGTATGTAGTAAAAAGCAATAAAATAAAAGCATCAAAGAAAATAAAAACAAAAAATATATTAAAAAAATAAATTAACTATGTAATGACAACAGCTCTAAACATGATCAAATGATAGTCTAACATGTTTAGGCTTCAATAAAGAATCCTAATTATTCTAAGAAACAACTTAGTTGTTCATAAACTGATTAATATAGGACAACACTTTCAGATTTGTCATTGTTTGGAAGCTTTAGGATATGTGCACACGGAGCTTTTTGAGGATTTTCTTGGGAGGGATCAGGTCTTCTTCGAAAATGCTTGAAATACTATTCCTATGTATTAATATTGTAAAGCTTATTTGCATATACTAAATGTTTTGAGCAACTTTTTTTTTTCAATTTAGGGTTTGAAAACGCTTTGGTGGGGAAATATGTTCAAAAAAACATTTCAAATTTGCTTCAGGAAACAAAAAACTCCTCCAAGAACTCCCCAAAGAAGGAGAGTTTCCTGAAAAGGCTTCCACTAAAAACTTGTCGCTTTTGAAATCAGCAAAAAAATACAGTGTGTCCATAAAGTCATGGTGCACTTTTGATGCCATTTCTCTGGCCCAATCATATCAGACCTGTTCATGAGGAGAGATAACAAGAACCAATCAAGCAACACAAACTCATTTAAGCTGTTGCTGAGCTCCCAGTCAGATTAACCCCTGATAAACTGAACTCTGATTAATACACTGCCCAATCTGAAACATCATGCAACCCCAAGCTTATGCCAGCAGTGTGGTTTAACATGCCAGTCGAGATGTGGACGGTACAGATGAAAGTTCAGTCTGTTCTATGGATCACTAAATTCAAATCCGTGACCAAAGTGCTACGTGACTACCGAAAAACGAAGAGCCACCAGATAGGAATAACATTAGTCGGTGGGATAAGCAGTTGAAGGAAACCGGCAGTTTGGTGGAGAAACCCCATTCTGGTAGGCCATCAGTCAGTGACGAGTTTGTAGAGGCTATATAGGATAGCTACCTAAGGAGCCCTAAAAAAATCTGTGCGTGCGTGTTCTCGACAATTCCACCTAAGTAAGACTACAGTTCAAAAGGTGTTAAAGAAACGTCTCTGTTTTATGGGTACAAATTGCGGCTGTTGCGTGCTATCAAACCAGCAGATAGACCCAAACGATGCTCGTTTGCAACAGATATGCTTCATGAGATCGACAATCATGAAAGCTTTTTGCAGAAGATTGTGTTTAGCGATGAGGCTACCTTCCATATCTGTAGACATGTTCATCGCCATAACGTCCGAATATGGGCTGCTGAACATCCTCATGCCTATGTGGAGTATGAACATAACACCCCTAAGGTGAATGTGTGGTGTGGCCTGATGCATGGTAAGGTGATAGGCCCATTTTTTTTCGTGGAGTGGTCTGTGACAGCGAACACGTATCTTGACATGTTGGAATTGTATGCAGTGCCACAATTTCCATAAGGAGTCATCTTTCAACAGGACAGCGCTCCTCCACACTACACCACCATTGTTCATGAGTTTCTGGATAGAACATTCCCCCGGCGGTGGATAGGCAGGGGTTCTGTCAAGCCATGGCCACCACGATCCCCGGACCTGATGCCCTTAGACTTTTACTTTTGGGGTTATGTGAAGCAACATGTGTATATTGAGGTTGTGTGCACTCGTTGCTGATTTTTCGCGTTCTTTTGCAAAAATGCTATAAAACCGCAAAAAAAAGCATACAATATGCATCCCATAATTTAGAATGAATTCCGCATGTTTTGTGCACATGATGCGTTTTTTTCCGCATAAAAAAACGCATTGTGGTAAAAAACGCAGCATGTTCATTAATTTTGCGTTTTTTTTGCGGATTTCCCACTATAAAATGCATTGGGAAATATCCGGAAAAAAACGCATCAAAAACACACCAAAAACGCATCAAAAACACACCAAAAACCCACAAAAAACACATGCAGTTTTCTTGCAGAAAATTTCAGGTTTTTCGCTGGAATTTTCTGCAAGAAATCCTGAACGTGTGCCTGAATGTATCAACGACATTAATCACTTAAAACAGAATCACAGACGTTATTCACTCTGTTACACCAGACGTCCTTACCCGTGTGTGGCAAGAACTTTTCTATCGTTTGGATGTGTGTAGGGCAACAAATGGAGCCCACATCGAACTGCACTGAATAAGTATGAAACTGGGAGAGTTTTTCTTTCATTTGGATCAGATTTCACATTTCTATCGTCTTTTTTGCTGTCCAGTGACTAATCAAAAGTGCGCCATGACTTTACGAACACACTGTACAGCGAGCACAATGTCTTAAGATTATTCTATGTGCAGAATTTTGGGAGTTTTGAATTTGTGAGGATGATTTAGAGAGTTTCTGCTTACTTTCCACTCAGTTTCTGCTCCAAAACATCCTCAAAACACTTTGCTAAAGCAAAAACCTACATGCAACTCTAATCTCATGATCAACTATGTTTCTTGTTTGTTGGGTCTTCTCTTCTGCAAATCAAAATTTTATCAGATAACATCAATATTTTTTTCTTTGACTCTCCTCTCTCCCATTTGGTTATGAAAGAGTCACTTTCTAATAATGTATAAGAAGAACTGGCAAGAAAATGTAAACATGAACTTTTTTAAGTCACACAATCCCAGACTATGTGTCCTAGATAGTATGGTGGTCCAGTACTCCCACCTAACTCAATACCCACTGGAATAAGAGGTGGCCTGGTGGTTCCCTTCTCTTCTGATACTGTCTTCTGCACAAATAACCTTTGCATTGGAGTAACTGTAGCCAGAATAGCATTTGCACCTTGCACCCTGTGCCCACCATGTGCACCATGTGTTAAGTGGAAGAGTTTTGAACCCGGGCAAAACCTGTTTCAGTCTGTCAGTGATTGGAGACTGAGACGAAGGTTCACTTTCCAGCAAGACAATAACCCTAAAGGTACCGTCACACTGAACGATATCGCTAGCGATCCGTGACGTTGCAGCGTCCTGGATAGCGATATCGTTCAGTTTGACACACAGCAGCGATCAGGATCCTGCTGTGATGTCGTTGGTCGCTGCAGAAAGTCCAGCACTTTATTTCGTCGCTGGACTTCCTGCTGACATCGCTGAATCGGCGTGTGTGACGCCGATTCAGCGATGTCTTCGCTGGTAACCAGGGTAAACATCGGGTTACTAAGCGCAGGGCCGCACTTAATAACCCGATGTTTACCCTGGTTACCAGCGTAAAAGTAAAAAAAAAACAAACACTACATACTTACCTTCCGCTGTCTGTCCCTCGGCGCTCTGCTTCTCTGCCCTGTGTAAGCGCAGCGGCCGGAAAGCAGAGCGGTGACGTCACCGCTGTGCTTTCCGGCCGCTGTGCTTACACAGGGCAGAGAAGCAGAGCGCCGAAGGACAGACAGCGGAAGGTAAGTATGTAGTGTTTTTTTTTTTTTTACTTTTACACTGGTAACCAGGGTAAACATCGGGTTACTAAGCGCGGCCCTGCGCTTAGTAACCCAATGTTTACCCTGGTTACCGGCATAGTTGGTTGCTGGAGAGCTGTCCGTGTGACAGCTCTCCAGCGACCAAACAGCGACGCTGCAGCGATCCGGATCATTGTCGGTATCGCTGCAGCGTCGCTTAGTGTGACGGTACCTTAAGAATACTGCTAAAGCAACACTCGAGTGGTTTCAAGGGAAACATGCAAATGTTTTGGAGTGGCCTAGTCAAAGCCCAGACCTTAATCCAATTGAGAATTTGAGAATCTGTGGTCAGGCTAGAAGATTGCTGTTCACCAGAGGGAAACATGAAGGAGCTGGAGCAGTTTTGCCTTGAGGAATTGGCAAATATCCCAGTGGCAAGATGTGGAAAGTTCATAGAGACTCATCTGAACTAACTTGCATCTGTAATTGCCACAAAAGGAGGCTCTACATAGTACTGACTTTAAGGGGTGAATAGTTAGGCACACTGAAGTTTTCAGTTATTTTGTCATACTTGCTGTTTGCCTCATAACAAAAAGAAAACCAAATGTTCACAGTTGTATGCATGTTCTTTACATAAACGGATGCAAGCCCTCAAGAAAACAGAGAAATTCCAGGTTGTAAGGCAGCAAAACACGAAAATGCGAGGGGTGTGAATTCTTTCGCAAACCACTATAACATGCAAACCATGCTGCTTATTTTCTTCTGCCCTTCATTTCTTGTTCTGATGTATTTTACTATTTAAGCCACTGTTCTGTACCTGTGTATTATGCTGCTCTTTAATAAAAAGAGATTGAAAAAAGAATATTACAGTGGAATTAAGCAATGTCCATGTTCCCTCCACGCATATAATCTGGTAAATATAATCTTGCTTATATAGCTCAGGATAAAATTTTGATATATTGCTGCAAATTAATTTTTCAAGGCCACTCTCCATGTGTAATGTCATATATAACCCATATAAAACCATATATATATATATAAAGTACTCACAGGTTTTCCATCAGTAGTCAGATTTATTGCACAGCTTCTTGGGTTACCACTGGGGGTAAGAGAGCAGAAACCTTTAATGTCTCTGTAAGAAAGAGAAATGCCTCAGAATATACGGTCATATTACTACAAGAAGACGATTACCGGTACTTTTGCCCGTCACATTCCTCTCCACCTTTGTTATTGCGTGTAGTAGACAGATTTTCTTTGCTAAATTTTGAATAGTTTGTTATTAACGGGTTATTCCCAAAACATAAAGTAATCCTCTATTCTTCGAATAGGTGGTAACATACTGATGCCTGGGGATTCTGAAATCAAGGCACTGGATCCAGATAATTTGGTTCTGCAGAACCCCTTCCCGAAAAGAGCGGTGGTGCGCATGGTGAACCTAATCTCCATTTATTGTCTAAGGGACTGCCAACAGAAAACCACACATAGCACTGAGGAGCAAAGCAGTGGTCAAGCATGTGCACCTCTGCCCCATTCAGGAAATGTATCTGTTCATGTGTTCCAGAGCCCCAATCTCAGGATCGTGGGAGATCTCAGCGGTCAGAACCCCTGGGATCAATAGGTTATTCCCTATCGTATGTACAAAACCCGCTAGGGCCGTGGGGTACTCGGAACTGGGTCGCACGGCTCTTAAAGGGGTGCTCACGGCAGCAGTGACGCGGTCCGTGGCCCTGGGCACGCAATTAAAAGTGATGGATGATGGAAAAGAAAAAAGTTTATATAGGAAAAGGGGATTATTTGTGACGCCACCTGTGGTATTTGGCCAGGGATGGCTGACGCTGCTTCAAGGGACCGCTGGGGACGATGGTAATGCAGCTGGGATGGTTCTGCTCCCCACAGGTGGAGCGGGCCCCATCGATACTGGTACAGTTTTGGTAAGGGACTTGTGGATGTTGGGGTGCAGGACTGAGAGTACAGGAATAACTAGAGGACTCAAGGGTTGCAGTTTCCTTTACTTTTAATTCCTAGTTGCAGGTGCAGTCCGGGGCACAAATCACAGCTGGTAATGGAGATCAGGGCAACTTGGAAGCAATTTCTGAGTCCCCCTAGCCAGGTGGGGTTCGTGGCCTCCCTGCTGCGCTGTTCTCTGGGTGCTTGGTGCTTTTATTTCTCCTCAAGTCCCTCTCTCAGTCTGTCCACTAAGTGAAGTGTGACACCCCAGGGTCCTGGTTGTCACAGTAGCATTGCTTTCCTCATGGGAAGAGTGATGTCACACTTGGAAGCGAGGGAAGATCTTCTTTATCAGGTAAACACAAACATACAACATGTTCACACTCCAGGCCAGAAGGGCGGGCTGTGATCCAGCTTACGGGTGGCTCCCCTATATATATTCTGGTCTGGAGGAAAAGTTAGTCAGTTCCTGTCAGAGAGACAGAGGAGAAGGAAGCAGAGGGGCCGTGCAGCCATGAGAAAATGCTGCAGCTCCTGGATAGAGATAACACAGAAGGAAGAACTTGTCATGAGTGTGGAGGAGAGCGAAGCACAGGAGAGTGACAACTGGGGAGGAGAGCTGCAATTGGGCTACCTGCCTGCAGAGCGCAGATTCCGGTAGCCAGAAGACTGAGGCTCGAGCCACTTGTCATACGGGTTAGTGTCCCACCTTTATGGATGACAGAGAGAACTGTGAGGACCTTGATAGAAGCCATAGGCAGTATGGGACTACACCACAGCGCTAGTAGGAAGGCTTTCAACTCCACCTGGTAAAGGGGACTCTGAACTCGCTTCCAAGCTGGCCGGACCCTGCCTGTACCTGTAATCCGGGACCCTGGACTGTAGCTGCCTGAAGTCTTCAGTAAACCAGGTAAAGAGACTGCAAACCTGTGTCCTCCATTTCTTTATACACTACACACCATCTCCAGCTACACACTGGGAGCCCTGGGGACTCAACTTTACCTGTGGGAAGTAATACCATCTTAGCTGCCATAACATCACCCCAGAGGACCCCTTTAAATAGCATTGGTCCCCACTGACCGAATACCACACAAACTTTATTCAAAACCCCTTTAAGGAAATTACCTTAAACATGGGTGCGCAGTGCCATGGACCGGGTCACCGCCACTGTGACATCCCCCTTTAAGTACCGGACCAGGTACCGAGTACCCAACGGCCCTGGTGGGCGTTTCACAAACACTACCCACATGGCAGGCAGCTTGAGCCTGTTCCAGGTGTCACTCTCTCATGGTGATTCTGGGCTCTCGTTTGTTGCTGTGCTTTCATGTGTCAGCTGGGGCCAGGAGACCTGCAATCTCCTGTCCTCCAGATGTGATTACAGGGCCTGAAGTTCCCACCAAACATGGACTCCGGTGTCCAGTGTTCAGCACTTAATCCTGAGGTGAGCTCAGTCGCAGCTCTTATCCCCCAGATTCTCCTCACTTGCCTCTTCCCCCTTCACGCTCTGCTCTCTCACACACACTAAGACTAAGACTAACCCCGCCCCCAGCCAGAATTTATAGGGAAGTTCCCCTGAAAACCGGGTTAGAGCCCTCCTTCTGGTCTGGAGTCAGGAAAGGTGTTGCATGCTGACTGTGTTACCTGCTAAGGGGATCCCTCTTGCTTCCAGGCATGGCATCACCCCCCCTGAGGAAGGCAATGCCACTGTGGCAACCGTACTCCTGGGGTGCCACATATGAATCGGGGATAACTTAACATTTTGGGAATAAACCTTTAACGACCTGTCTAGCTATAAGCAATGACTAGGCAGAGGGATTCATTTATTTTAGTTGTTATTTTTCTGTACAAAGGACGGGCAGATGTTGAAGCTGCTAATAAGAGCAATGGTTCACTATGTTATCAGCATATTGTGCCATGCCAATTCATGCCAATCAATGCTATTTGCATCCAGTTCTTAGGAAAGAGGTTGTCCAGGATTAAACAAGCCGTAGGATAGCACACTAATATGAGATCTAGGGGGGCTGACACTCAACACCTCCACCGATAAGCGAAAATCAGCTCCAGGTGTTAGATCTTTACCAATCTCATATTAATGACCTATCCCACAAGTAGGTCATCAGCTGTTTAATACCAGATAACCCTTTTGTTACAAGTTTTTTTTTTTGCTATGTAATCTGACAGCAGCAGGATATAAAGGTAGAAACCCTGATTCCAGCAATGAATCACTTAGTTTACTGCATGCAGCAGTTGTAGAATCACAGTTTTCTCTGCTGCAGATCGAGCAGAGCTATGAATGCTGAGCTGTGTATAACCCCGCCCACACCACTGATTGGCTGTTTTCTGTGTACACTGTATACTGACAGAAATCTGCCAATCAGTGGTGGGGCAGGTCTGGACTAGGAGGCACCAGACACCTAGTCCCTGTAGCGATAATCTCCTGCTGATAAATACTGACATTATTGAAACAGCAAAACACAGCCCAGTAAGTGATGCATCACTGGAATACAAGTCTTTCCCTTCCAGTCAATTAACCATCTTATACTCCCTCAAAGGTCAAAGATCTAAAAGTTTTTATTCCATTTTTTGTGTTATACATATTAAATATTCACAGTTAACGAAATATAACACTGAGTCTATATAAAAATGGCAGTATTTAGCACATGTTGACCTCCACAGCACAATGTTGCTATAAAGACTTCACAGTTGATTGGTTCTAACATTGTTGCGGTGAATATTTTGTGGCCTTATTACTGTCAGCAGTTATTATTACATTTAGAGAGTAGAGGACACCCACACACATTTACACGTAAGTGCAGCACTATGACATCTGGAGTAGGCCCATTACCGTATTTTGCACACAAAGCTAAGTAATACTTCCAAGGCCAGACAATCGTGTCTATTCACATTATCAGATTACTACATTAGCCCGTAGAATAAAAAATTGATATAGCTAGCAAAGAAATTATTTTATTTATTACCGTCCTACCGTAATGGGGTAAGAAACATTGACGAAGACTGTATAAAGTTCACCATTATCACGTTGCCTTACTGTAGTTGATCTCAAGGATTGCCAAGAGACATTGCTTTGGCTTGGTTTAGTCCATCAATTTCAATTGAACTATTCTATTTTGCCAAAATGTTACACAATGGGTCGGATTGATTAATCCTGCACAGACAGGATAAACATATACTTCACAATCTGAAGATAAGCTAATTCTATCACTATGGCTCATGCTTCATTATCATTTTGGGGCTTCTTCAGACTCACTATGGCTCATGCTTCATTATCGTTTTGGGGCTTCTTGAGACACACTATGGCTCATGCTTCATTATCATTTTGGGGCTTCTTGAGACACACTATGGCTCATGCTTCATTATCATTTTGGGGCTTCTTGAGACACACTATGGCTCATGCTTCATTATCGTTTTGGGGCTTCTTGAGACACACTATGGCTCATGCTTCATTATCGTTTTGGGGCTTCTTGAGACACTATTGTCTAACTTTACAATGCCTAATTATTATTGGCTAAATTTTAGACCAATTTTTCTGCACCCAAATTTTGCTACAAGTGAATCCACAAAACAAAAGAGCGAGAGGTGGTCAGGTTACCAAAAGACGTTCTTATCCCAGTGTGCCCAGAACCACATTCTGTAAGAAACGTCAAGGTGTTGGTGCGCCACCTGGTCAATGGTACAATACTCAACGAATTATGAGTAACCTTGTATTGGAGATCCATGGTACACAGATCACAAATCAGTTTCCGGCTCCAGAAATGAGCCTTCATCAGGTGTCTGTTACCTCTTGTCCGGAGTCGAGAAATGGTTTGCGATGTGTACCGTGGACTTACAATAAAGGTAACTCATAATTTGGTGAATATTATACCTTTTTACCGGGTAGCATATCGACACCTTGTAATTTCTTCAATCAGTTACCTGCCTCTTCTCTAAGCGACTTCTCTTCCGATGCCGTCTCTGGTCCCAGAGGTGAAGTTAACTCTTCACCCACCACCTTCTATTCTACCTCCTGAGCTCCACCTAAATTATATCTCTTCCTTTGGAAACGCGTGTCCAGATCTAACACATTGATAGAGCAAAACTAACTCTTATTTAAAAGTTTCTGGGATTCAGTTTACAGCTTAGGAGAATAGAAGAAATACACAGACTGTTTTCCAACAATCTCCAGGGTCTTTTATTTTATACCCTTAATGAATATAGGCCTCCCAACTCAGTCGGAACCTCTCAAAAGTTCTTTTTTTTCATTGTGTGTTCTTTCCAGCTAAGCCACATGTTTCCTGGAAGGCCATATTCCCTTTCATGAATAAGCCCCAAACACCGTTTTAAAGTATATATAAAAAAGGTTAAAAAATACTTGCAAAAAAAAAAAGTCAGATGGTACGTGGATGTATACAACTCAATGGAGCTGTTCACCCATTTTTGTTTATTTTAACAGATTCTTGTTTTAAAAATGGATGACAAATGGAAGGCTTTCATTTTTGCAATTTAGCAAACTCTAAGTCGGTCTTGTAAACGTAGCCTAATGGGCTTCCAAGTTTCAGCAATAGACAACTTTAATTTGTGGAGCCCATCACCTGCTGGAGCGGACAATAAATATGAATTAATAGTTAATATATTAAATCAATTTTAAGATTTTATTTAAAAAAATGTGTTCAAAGTTGCTTTTCCTTTAACATAACAAAAGAAGGAGTAGATACCTCCGGTTTCCCCTGTTGCTCCGGTGCCTCAGTTTCTCTGTTTTCCGCCAATGTTTGTTGGCAGGGCTACAGCAGTGACATGCTGTGTGCAGCCAATCACTTTCCTCCACAGTCTTATGCTGTCCATCTCACCATGACCGCTGAGCCCAGTAATTGGCTGCATACAGGATGCTACAGCTGCAACCCCGTCAACAAGTGCTGGTGTGAAGCAGAGGGTGCGCAACACTGGAGCAGCACGTGCAACCGTAGGCAACCAAGGCTCGCATTGAACTCCACCACTATTACATAGATGATCTCACCTGTTTTCAACAATGCCATTAGCAGAGATATAGCATGGGCTTGTTGTATAATTGCTGTCTGTATCCCATGAACAGGACAATAGAGCTGAGGAGTTATAAGTGCAGTCGAGATGAGCTGAAACGACAGAAGATAGTAACATAGTTAGCAAGGCCGAAAAAAGACATTTGTCCATCCAGTTCAGCCTATATTCCGTCAGAATAAATCCCCAGATCTACGTCGTTCTAAAGAACCTAATAACTGTAAGATACAATATTGTTCTGCTCCAGGAAGACATCCAGGCCTCTCTTGAACCCCTCGACTGAGTTCGCCATAACCACCTCCTCAGGCAAGGAATTCCAGATTCTCACTTCCCTAACAGTAAAGAATCCTCTTCTATGTTGGTAGAAAAACCTTCTCTCCTCGAGACGCAGAGAATGCCCCCTTGTGACCGTCACCTTCCTTGGTATAAACAGATCCTCAGTGAGATATTTGTATTGTCCACTTATATACATGGTTATTAGATCACGCCTCAGTCATCTTTTTTGTAGACTAAATAATCCTAATTTTGCTAATCTCTCTGGGTATTGTATTACCCCATCTCCTTTATTAATTTTGTTGCGCTCCTATGTACTCGCTCTAGTTCCATTATATCCTTCCTGAGCACTGGTGCCCAAAACTGGACACAGTACTCCATGTGCGGTCTAACTAGGGATTTGTACAGAGGCAGTATAATGCTCTCATCATGTGTATCCAGACCTCTTTTACAGAAGATAAGGTATAAGAATATGCTGTGTTACTGTTGTCACATCTATCATATTTAGAGGTTTATTCACCTGGTATAATTTAGCATTTGGAGAATATCTATTTGTCTCCACTGGATCAGAGGTAGCCTTAAATTTAACAGCAAATGTTTCAGCCGAGCGCCGGCACACTGCCACCATCTGGAAAAATGTGGCCTTGTTAGCTATTTTTGTTCATCATAGTAAAATATTTTTCTCTGAAAGAATGTTCCTCCCTTGCCCAGTGGCACGTGCCTCCTAGGAGAGCTAATTACCCAATACAGCAATGATTGAACCATTAATGAGCCTTGAAACTTTACCAAGGATAAAAGCCAAGCCAGAAACTAATATACAGATCTCTTGTTTTGGTCCTCATCAGTGTAAAGCAAAGTCTGGCTGGTTAAGTTTGACATCCCAGAGGCAACTGCAGGGAACTGCTGGCCCTCTATTACACAGACCAACAGTCTATAGAGTCTGATTAGCACATTATTAAATATATAAATTAGCTCTCTCATAAAATGAAAGAAACTATCTCATAAGTGCCACCTGGGGGAGGAAGCTACAACTATGGTAACTGTAGTTAGTTAGTTTCTTTCATTCAGCAAGAAAAATAATGTGCATACTTTTCTTCCAAGGAGAGCTACCTATAATCAATGTATAAAAACTCCATGTGACCCTAGGCTATGGCTATGTGCATACGGAGTCATGCAGGCACCAAGTTTTCCCATGCGAAGACCCTTCTTGAAAATGGTGGTCATTTTGCTGAAGAGTCTTCGATGGTAGTCTTGTCGTTGTTCTTGTGGTTTCCTCCACCGCCATAGTCTTTCTCTCTATACTGTGAGGTCTAGGGAGCAGGCCATGTCTCAGACTAAGCTGCCTGAATAATGAGCATGTCACTTCTTTTAACCTCTTCAGGGATTCTGAACCCTGATAAAGTTAAAAAAAAGTGGCATTTGTAGAGCTTTTTAGGCGGATTCTGCCTGCAAACGACGTTGGATGCACATGCCCCAAGTATTCAAGAAACCACCAGGGAGGAAAGTGAAGGTAGACCACAAGTGGTGTGCACAGGATGTTAATGTCAGACCCCAATCATGTTCTGCCCTCTTTGTCAATTTTTACCAACCTGAAATTGGTCAATTTGGCAATAAAGTTTGGAAGTCAAACGATTTCACAAATACCCCTATAAATGGTTTCAGAATACACTAAGGAACAGACTTTTCCATTTTCTGAAGGGTTATAAACCTCTATTATTGCAGAAGCCTGAAAGCCCTTGAGATGCACGGAGGATTGTCTGCTTCACAAGAAAGGGAATCGTTTTTATTTAATTGATTTCCCCGTATAATTGTGTCCATGGAGCAGATGAAGTGAGATACTAAACACATTACATCAAGAGAACAAAGCAAATTCCTCATTCCGGGGCCTGGTGAAGGAATGTGAGGTGCTCAAATGAAATATGTTTTTATTTTTGTCCATTTTTTCTGCAATTCTTTCTTTATTTACGATATATATTTCTTACTTTTATATTCTTTGAGCTCATGTCACAGATGAGCTTCTGCCTTGTTCATGTAACACCCCTTTAGGGCTACCACGGTACACTGGGTGTTATGGGGGGTCTCACCTCTCCAGGGCGCAGTGCCTCCACCCGAATCTTGATTGGAGTTTTCTCTCTGGGACTGCAGAAGGGCTATTATCTTCTGCCAGGGCTGATTCGGGAAGCCCCTGCCACTCTCAGTACACACTCACAGGGATCAGGAGTAAAACAGTTTAACAGGTTTATTGCTATGCAGCATAAATTAGATGGATTTAAAAGAATAACATGAAATACAAATAACTGTGCTCTGTCAAGGTCATATACACATCTCACTCTAATTCTACTTCAACCCTGCAAGTATAACGTAGTAGGGTTTTTTTGTTTGTTTCTTCTAGTTTAACTCAGTCCAAACGTTGGGGCCCAGTTGCTGCAGATGCAGGCGCGCAAATTAAAACAGTTGGTGCACTTAGACGAATATAACTGGAAATAGTCTGGGCTGTAATGTACTCACTGTAAATAACGCTGGTAGGACCACAAGTCTCAGAAAGTCACTCACGGCACGTCTCTAACGGTCGGATGGTTCTCTGGACACCAGCTGGGGGCGACCGGATTCAGTCCTTTATACGGTGGGAGTGCAGGCACAACTCTCCAAGTTCTTGCTGCAACTTGCTCCAGAGGGTAAAACAAAGTCGCACTCTCTCCAGCAACACGAGTATATCCGGGAGGACAGCAACCCTGCAGCATGGGGCCAGGCAAGTCCCCCGTGCTCCATCTCTCCCAACAAAATACCACACTCTTTTCTTCCTCTGAATTCTTAGTTTCACTTTCTCCCCAGCTCCTGCCTCCAAGTCCCTTCTCCTCCAATCCAAGCTGTGTCATCTGACTCAAACAAGGATCCCTGGGAATTGTAGTCCAGGGGTCCTTGGGAATTGTAGTCCACTGCAGCTCAGAGGAAAATCTGCTAATGTCTGTAGGTCCTGGTATAACAGCAGCTGCAAAGCTCTTCTTAGTGTCTGTAAATCCCAGTATACCAGTAGCTGCCCTAACAGTTCCCAGTGCAGGTGTTACACTCACCCCCTGGTGAGTCATTGAAAGTGTCCCATCACGACATGAGGACTCACCACCTGAAACATGAATGGGGGTTAAAGCATCCTGACTAACACCAAATTTACATGCACGCAAACCACCTCCTGGACACATAGGAGATACTGGGAAATAAGGCCAAACAGATTTTGAATTAAAGTGTATCAGCCGGGGGACCTCAGTGGTATGTCCCATTCTATCATAGGTCAGCATCTTGGGTGGCCTAGTGTCCCGTTTGGGACGAGTGTGTACTGAGGGGGCCCCCTCCTCAGCTCCCGACTCTTGTCGGTCAAGAACGGGCTCCTCCAGGTGGATCTCTTCATTTAATAAATGTCCCTCTTCTGAACTCTCCCCCAATGGTGGGCAGAGCGCACTTGCCTCCTGACGAATGTCCTTTTTTTGTGCTTCCACTTCAGAAGTCTGGTTTTCAGGGCCCCCCCCCTATGGGGCATGGGTCCTCAGTCCACCTGTAGCTGCTCCATTGACCTTCAGATCCCCATTCATCCCCAGACTCGCTGTCACTTCCTTCTGAAGCAACTCCAGGCTGGGGTGGTTGTTGACACCTACGACTTCTCCTATTGCATGGAAGGTTTGTATGACCTCCTTGGGTTGGCAATGGCGGTAACAGGATGTTTTTTCCCACAGGCAACAAATGGTGTCGATGATAGGTTTTGACAGCTCCACTCCCTTTCTCGGGCTTCACTCTGTAGGCCGGGACACCAGGCAGCTTCTCCATCACCACATAAGGGTCAGTACACCACCGATCAGCAAGCTTATGCTTCCCAGGAAGACCTAGAAGTTGGATAAGAACTCTATCTCCAGGCAGTAAAACTTGTTCCCGAACTCTACAGTCGTAGCGAGTCTTATTGCGCTTCCCTGACCGACCAGAGGCCTGCTCTGCCAATCTGTATGCTTTTTCCAAATCTTCTTTTAGCTGGGACACATATTTTAAATAGGTCTTCCCATTAGAATTTTCAAAGGATGTCCCAAAACTAATATCCACTGGTAGCCGAGCTTTTCTTCCAAACATGAGAAAATAGGGCGAGTATCCCGTTGACTTATTTGTGGTGCAATTGTAGGCATGAACCAACTGACTCACATGCCTGCTCCATTGTCCCTTCTTCCTGGGATCTCAGCAATGCCTCCACTGTAACATCCCTTTAGGGCTACCACGGTACACTGGGTGTTATGGGGGGTCTCACCTCTCCAGGGCGCAGTGGCTCCACCCGAATCTTGATTGGAGTTCTCTCTCTGGGACTGCAGAAGGGCTATTATCTTCTGCCAGGGGCTGATTCGGGAAGCCCCTGCCACTCTCAGTACACACTCACAGGGATCAGGAGTAAAACAGTTTAACAGGTTTATTGCTATGCAGCATAAATTAGATGGATTTAAAAGAATAACATGAAATACAAATAACTGTGCTCTGTCAAGGTCATATACACATCTCACTCTAATTCTACTTCAACCCTGCAAGTATAACGTAGTAGGGTTTTTTTTTTGGTTGTTTCTTCTAGTTTAACTCAGTCCAAACGTTGGGGCCCAGTTGCTGCAGATGCAGGCGCGCAAATTAAAACAGTTGGTGCACTTAGACGAATATAACTGGCAATAGTCTGGGCTGTAATGTACTCACTGTAAATAACGCTGGTAGGACCACAAGTCTCAGAAAGTCACTCACGGCACATCTCTAACGGTCGGATGGTTCTCTGGACACCAGCTGGGGGTGGCCGGATTCAGTCCTTTATACGGTGGGAGTGCAGGCACAACTCTCCAAGTTCTTGATGCAACTTGCTCCAGAGGGTAAAACAAAGTCGCACTCTCTCCAGCAACACGAGTATATCCGGGAGGACAGCAACCCTGCAGCATGGGGCCAGGCAAGTCCCCCGTGCTCCGTCTCTCCCAACAAGATACCACGCTCTTTTCTTCCTGTGAATTCTTAGTTTCACTTTCTCCCCAGCTCCTGCCTCCAAGTCCCTCCTCCTCCAATCCAAGCTGTGTCATCTGACTCAAACAAGGATCCCTGGGAATTGTAGTCCAGGGGTCCTTGGGAATTGTAGTCCACTGCAGCTCAGAGGAAAATCTGCTAATGTCTGTAGGTCCTGGTATAACAGCAGCTGCAAAGCTCTTCTTAGTGTCTGTAAATCCCAGTATACCAGTAGCTGCCCTAACAGTTCCCAGTGCAGGTGTTACATTCATTTAACAAAAATGATATAAAGCATAGTGTGCACATATATTTCCTTTACTACCGTCATTGTCACTGTGAAGCTGAAGAGAAAGAACTAACATACCGTATTTCCCCAGCTTCACTTATTCATCCTGCTCTCCTGTGCCCTCTACTCCTGCTCCACACTTCGGAAAGCTGGTCTTTTACCCAGGCCAAAAGTTTCCAGCCCCCTGAAAAATCTACCAAATGGTTGATAAGTTGAGTCGCCCACAGGGCAATGGGGATACTCGGTACCGGGTCTGGTCTCTCATAAAGGGGATGTCACGGTGGCTGTGACCCGGTCCGTGGCCCTGGGCACTCAATAAAAGGGGATAAGTCTTTAAAGGGAATTTGGTAATAAAGAGTTTGTTCGTGATGCCACCTGTGGTGTTCGGTCAGTAGGGACCGACGCTGCTAAAAGGGGTCCTCTGGGGTGAAGTTGTTGCAGCAAGATGGTGACACTTCCCACAGGTGAAGCGGGGTCCTCAGGGCTCCCAAGATGCAAGGGAGGGATAGTACTTTGCCGATAAATTAGTGGAGGACACAGTGTTGTAAAGTCTTTACTTGGTTTACTGATGGTAGTGGTCAACCTCAGTCCAGGGTACCAGGTACAGGTGTAGCTGTTGTCCGGCCGGCTTGGAGGCAATAGGCATATCCCCTTTTCCTGGTGAGGTCCATAAGCCTTTCCTAATTGCGCTGATTTGTGAAGTCCCTGCTGCCTGAAACTTGCTGGCAAGGTACTCCTTTCCTCTCCTATCCTGGGACAGATGTCTGCACGGTGGGCAGTGTGAGATGTTTTACAGAGTCTCTATCACGACCCGGGCTCTTAAGATACTACTTCACCTCAGACTTGGAGTGGGCAAGTAATGTACAGTCTAATGCTCTCTGGTTCTGTCGTGCGTCCTGGAGGGCGACACGACCTCGGGCTCCCGGTGCCCGGCTTCTGCACTCTGGCTCTGAGGGTGCCCGGTCACAGTTCCCCTCTGAGCCCCTTTTGCTTCAATGTGCTCCTTCCCTCTTTGGCTCCACTACTCTCAACCCCTTGGGTTCTCCTCCTCTCCCAGAGCTGCAGCTCAAAGCCTAGTGTATGTATACACAAGAGCAAGAGCACAACAATCGAGGTCACAGAGTGTGCGACTGAAACTGAGCCCGTGTGGGAGGGGGCCCACCGATGCAAAGTTCACCTGGATATGCATTCTCTCAAGAACATGCCATGTGGTGTGGGAGCAGAGGAAGGTGAAAAGAATCATTTGTTTCTTTTTAAAATGTTGTGGACATTATATCAGGATGGCATACATTATGCCAAGATGGCAGACATTATACCAAGATGAGGACATTATACCAAGATGTAGACATTATTCCAACATAGCAGGCATTATTCCAAAATCTGGGACATTATACCATTATACCAGGATGTGGACTTTATACCAGGATGGCAAACATTATACCAGGATGAGGACATTATACCAGGAGGATGTAGATATTATTCCAACATAGCAGACATTATACCCAAATCGGAGACATTATACCAAGATGTGGACATTATACAAGTAAGGCGGACTTTATATCTGGATGGCGGACATTATAACGGGAAAGCAGACATTATATCAGGATGTGCATATTATACCAGTATGGTGGACATAATACCAGCATGGGGGACATTATACCAGAGTGAGGGACATTATACCAGAATGGGGACATTAAATAATAAAGTGGAACATTTTATCAGAATGGATAACAATATAACAAAATAGACAACAAAACAACAGAATGGGGGATATTATACCAGAATGGGGACATTATAACTTAAAGGAGACATTATATCAGGATGGTGACATTATACCAGAAGGGGGGGCAATATACAGTCATGGCCGAAAGTGTTGGCACCCTTGAAATTGTTCCCAAAAATTAAGTATTTCTCCCAGAACAAAAACATAAAAAAAGCAAATTGGACATAATTTCGCATTTAATCCCCCAAAAATAACCCTACCAAAATTCTTGGCACTTGTCCAAAAATGTGAATAAATAGCTTTATTTCAAGCATGTTGTGTTTGTTCAAACTGACCTGTGGCAAGTAAAAGGAGTGGGCACTATGACTATCACACCTGAAACCAGATAAAATGGGGAGAAGTTGACTCAATCTTTGCATTGTGTGTTTATGTGTGCCACACTAAAAATGGAGAACAAAAAGAGGAGAAGAGAACTGTCTGAGGACTTGAGAACCAAAATTGTTGAAAGATGTCAACAATCTCAAGGTTCCAGGCCCATCTCCAGAAATCTTAATGTTCCTTTGTCTACGATGTGCAGTGTAATCAAAAAGTTTACAACCCTTGGCACTGTAGCTAATCTCCCTGGACATGGATGGCAGAGAAAGATTTTTGAAAGTTTGCAACGCAGGATTGTCCAGATGCTGGAGAAGCAGCCCCAATCAAATTCAACAAAAATTAAAGCTGTCTTGCAGGCTCAGGGTGCATCAGTGTCTGTGCAAACTATCCATTGACATGTGAATGAAATGAAACGTTATGGCATGAGACCCAGGATGACCCCACTGCTGACACAGAGACATAAAAAAGCTAGACTGCAGTTTACCAAAATGTATGTAAGTAAGCCAAAATTCTTCTTAGAAAGCATCTTGTTGACAGATGAGACTAAGAAAGCTTTTTGATAAAGCACATCATTCTACTGTTTACCGAAAACGGAATGAGGTTAACAAAGAAAAGAACACAGTACCTACAGTCAAATATGGTGGAAGTTCAAAGATGTTTCGGGGTTATTTTGCTGCCTCTGGCACTGCTGTTGGGAGAAGGCACCTTTCAAATATGAGAGACTTGGAGCATTTTGCAACAGATGAGTGGTCCCAAATTCCAGTTCAGTTATTACAAAGCGTGTGCATCCAAATATCAAGTTGAGGATGCCAACAATTTTGTCTGGTCCATTTTTAAGGTTTAGTGTAAAATTATGTCCAATTTGCCATTATTGCTCTTTTTTAATGTTGTTCCAATATACATGAAGGAAATAAACATCTGTATAACAAAACATGTGTAACTGCAATAACATTCTGGGAGAAATAACCACAGGTTCTCTTTGGAGGGGTTGTCGGGGCTTGGGACAAAAGTATGTAGTCACACTATGTGACCGCAGACAGCTGAATCGTGACAGCTAGTGGATGCCCACTCTGTCACGATACCTGGATATTCCCGTTGCGAGCGGACGGTCACGTGACAACGTCTATGTGATTAGCATATTTGTGATCATTTGTGACCACTCTCTCATTCAGGATATTGAGGAATCGTGACAGTTCAGTAGTCTGCAGTCACATAGGGCGACTTCAGTCTTTTGTCCTAAGCCCCAACAACCCCTTTAAGAACATCTTAGAAACCTCTATCTTCATATTTGTATTATGGGGTTAAATGTTCTTCACATGAAGGCTGCATGTTATCATCATTACCCAACGTTTATGGGTATATACCTATTTATTCTGGCACCTAAAGTCCCTCTTTTTGCAAAGATACTCCTTACTTTTGCCCCAAATTTCACTGTTTCTTGGCTTTTAAAATTCTCCCTCCTTTTTGACCTGAGAAATTTAATGAAATTGAAACCATTAATCTAAGACTCCAGTATATATATTTTAAACTTTGTAGAGCCTGGATGCTTAGAGATATACATTTTTTCTACTGTTTACTAATATTTACATAAGAAAAGAATCACACTATGAACTACAAGTGTTGCCTTTCTGCTGCGCAAAAAAAAAAGGAATTAACGATTAACTTCCTCCACGCTACCAAGGTGTTTACTGCTCCATGAGCCCACGTTTCTGCAGACTGCTAGCTCCAAGCCTTCCACCAGGTGGCACCACAAAGCTGCCATATCAATACAATATATTTCACATTGACAGCTGGGTGAAATGCAGAATATAGAAATGTTTGTTCTATGTATTGTTCCGTTATATTAAGGCTGCTGACCACAGCTCGTCCTCGTTAAAGGACCGTCACACTACCTATTGTGATCCACTCTGCGGTGCTGGGGACTGACTCTGTTCCTCCTTTTCCAGGTGTTAGGCGCCATAGTTGTATTATAACAGCCTACTTTATCCTTTTCCTATATTGGTCTGTACTATGGTCTATATATAGGCACCATAATCTCACATTTGATGCCTTGCTATCCTCCATAATTGCAGACTGATTGCTGTGTATAATGCCCTGTGGTTTGCTAATGAGCCTGTTCTTTATATGCATTATTATTACTTTTACTTATTTATTTACTGCACGGTATATGTTCATTTTGTTTCTGTCTTGGCTTTTGTCTATTTAATGGCCAATGTGAACATTCTCCTATTTTGCATGAACACCTACTTAAAGTCCAGTTCATTTTTTTGGCTAAGATTCAGGTTTATGCATTTAGTACAGGTAAGGGTTTGGCCTCCCTTTCTTTGAGATAGGCATTGCATTTATAAGGCTTTCCATTTTCTGGGTATGGGGCCAGCGTTAGGGGCGGGTGAGCTAGGCATTTTCCTAGTGCCCCCACTTCCCCAGGGATTCCCAGCCTTTGGCATGCTGCAAATGGCTGCACACCAAGTGGCTGCTATGAGGTCCATGAGTCATGGGTACCCGCTGCCAGCTTATCGCGCATTCAACTTTATCAGCATCATATATGCAGATACAGTTGCAATCAATGATGGAGGAGAGAGCATCAGGTGACGCTTCCTGTCCTATCATTCCCCCACCATGCTGAGCCGAGGAGTGGAGCTGCTGAGTAGATGCGCTGCAGAGACCAAAGCAGTGGGAGAATGGGGAGAGGTGAGCATTGCATTTATATATTCATAAATCAGTGAGTAAATGGTGGGCATAATACTAGTGGAATATGGAGTGTGAATTATAGTATACAGTATAAGGCTGTATTATACTCTATGGGACTGCATTATACGCTATGGGGGCTGCGTTACATTCTATGGGGGCTGTGTTACATTCTATGGGGGCTGCGTTACATTCTATGGGGTCTGCATTACACTCTATGGTGGCTGCATTACACTCTATGGAGGCTGCATTATACTCTATGGGGGCTGCATTACATTCTATGGAGGATGCATTACACTCTATGGGGGCTGCGTTCCACTTTATGGAGACTGCATTATACTCTATGGGGGCTGCATTAAACTCTATGGGGGCTGCGTTACACTCTATGGAGGCTGAATTATACTCTATGGGGGCTGCATTATACTCTGTGGGGCTGCATTATACTCTATCAAGGAGAATGGGACGTGCATTATATGGTGTACTATATGGGGGCTGCATTATACTCTATGGGGCTGAATTATACTCTATGGGGATAATGTTATATTATTTGGGCTGCAATATACTCTATGGGTTTGCATAATATGCTGAGGGCTACATTATACACTGTCGGGCTGCATTGTTTTCTATGAGGCTGATATTATACTCTATGAAAATTAAGGGGGGAGGCAGGGATGAAGAAGACGTCTGTTGTGAATTCTGCTCTTGGGTTCCCTCCAGTGGTTGTTGGTGGGAATGCAGTTGTCTCTGACTCGCAGTCCTGGCCAGGTGTAACGGATAATTACAATTCTGACTGGGATATTTAGGTGTGCTGGATCCTTTAGCACTTGCCAGTTGTCAATGTTTCTTTGGAAGTGTTGGATCTCTGCCTGGCCTTTCCTGCTTATCTGCCAGTTCAGCAAAGATAAGTGTCTGTTTCTTTTCCTGTGGCACACATGCAGTGTGCTTATTTTCAGTACTGTTCGTTTGTTTTTCTTTTGTCCAGATTAGACTGTGTCTGTGTTTTCTCAGTCTGGTTGGTTTCACTGGAGTTGCAGATATACGCTCCTACATCTTTAGTTGGATGTAGGAAGTTTTTGTATATTCTGCTGTGGATTTTTTGAAGGGTTTTAATACTGACCGCACAGAACTCTGTCCTATTCTGTCCTATCTAGCTAGAGTGGCCTCCTGTGCTAAATCCTGTTTTTTCTGCCTGTGTATGTTTTTTTCCTCTCCGACTCACCGCCAATATTTGTGGGGGGCTGTCTATCCTTTGGGGATTTTCTCTGAGGCAAGATAGTATTCCGATTTCCATCTTTAGGGGTATTTAGTCCTCCGGCTGTGACGAGGTGTCTAGGTGTGTTAGGTACACTCCACGGCTACTTCTAGTTGCGGTGTTAAGTTCAGGGTTGCGGTCAGTATAGTGGCCACTTTCTCCAGTGAAAGTTCTCATGCAGCTCCAAGGTCACCGGATCATAACAGTACAACTGGCCAACAATGAGTTAAATGCATCTCAGAAGAAGGGAAGGAAGCTCTTGAGCCATTTTTTTTTCTCCAGTCTGTTTTGTGTTCTCTTCCCTCTGAATATCTGGGTGGCTGAGGAGCCTGGTGCAAGCATGAATGTTCAGGAATTAGCTTCTCGTGTAGACCAGCTTGCTGCTAGGGTGCAAGGTATTTCTGATTATATTGTTCAGACTCCTGCTTTAGAACCGAAGATTCCTACTCCTGATTTGTTTTCTGGTGACAGGTCTATATTTTTGAGTTTTAAAAACAACTGTAAACTGTTTTTTGACCTGAGACCTCGATCCTCTGGTGATTCCATTCAGCAGGTAAAGATCGTAATCTCCCTGCTGCGTGGCGACCCGCAGGATTGGGCATTTTCCCTGGAATCTGGGAATCCGGCTTTGCTTAATGAGAATCCTTTTTTCAGGCTTTAGGACTATTATATGATGAACCTAATTCTGTGGATCAAGCTGAGAAGACCTTGTTGGCCCTGTCTCAGGGTCAAGAGGCGGCAGAATTGTATTGTCAGAAATTCAGAAAATGGTCTGTATTGACTAAATGGAATAATGATGCTTTGGCGGCAATTTTCAGAAGGGGGCTTTCTGAATCCGTTAAAGATGTTATGGTGGGGTTTCCCACACCTTCCGGTCTGAGTGATTCTATGTCTCTGACCATTCAGATTGACCGACGCCTGCGGGAGCGCAGAACAGTGCGCTCTGTGGCGTTACCCTCAGAGCAAATTTCTGAGCCTATGCAAGGTGATAGAATTCTGTGGCGACGCTTCTCATGTCATTTCTGTCTGCCCTAAGCGGACAAAGAGGATCGCCAGTTCTATTACCATCAGTACTGTACAACCTAAATTTCTGTTATCTGTGTCCTTGATCTGCTCATTGTCATCATTTTCTGTCATAGCGTTTGTGGATTCAGGCGCTGCCTTGAATTTAATGGATTTTGAGTTTGCCAAGTGTTGTGGTTTTCCCTTGCAGCCTTTGCAGAACTCTATTCCTTTGAGGGGCATTGATGCTACACCCTTGGCTAGAAATAAGCCCCAGTTTTGGACACAGGTAACCATGCGCATGGCGCTAGTCCATCCGGAAGATTGTCGATTTCTGGTGTTGCATAACTTGCATGATGTTATCGTGCTGGGTTTTCCATGGTTGCAGGTACATAATCCTGTGTTGGACTGGAAGTCCATGTCTGTGACTAGTTGGGGTTGTCAGGGGGTTCATAATGATGTTCCTTTGATGTCAATCTCCTCTTCTTCACCTTCTGAGATTCCAGAGTTTTTGTCTGATTTTCAGGATGTATTCGATGAGCCCAAGTCCAGTTTTCTTCCATTGCACAGGGACTGTGATTGTGCTATTGACTTGATTCCAGGCTGTAAGTTTCCTAAGGGTCGACTTTTTAATCTATCTGTGCCTGAACATACCGCCATGCAGAGCTATATTAAGGAGTCTTTGGAGAAAGGGCATATTCGGCCATCTTCTTCACCGTTGGGAGCGGGGTTCTTTTTTGTTGCTAAAAAAGATGGTTCCTTGAGACCCTGTATAGATTATCGCCTCTTGAATAAAATCACAGTCAAGTTTCAATACCCTTTATCTTTGCTTTCCGATTTGTTTGCTAGGATTAAGGGAGCTAGTTGGTTTACCAAGATTGACCTTAGAGGGGCATATAATCTTGTTCGTATTAAGCAGGGTGATGAATGGAAAACTGCATTTAACACGCCCGAAGGCCATTTTCAATACCTTGTGATGCCATTCGGACTCTCTAATGCTCCATCTGTTTTTCAGTCCTTCATGCATGATATCTTCCGGACTTATCTTGATAAATTCTTGATTGTATATTTGGACGATATTTTGATTTTTTCCAATGATTGGGAGTCTCATGTGCAACAGGTCAGGATGGTATTTCAGATCCTTCGTGACAATGCCCTATTTGTGAAAGGGTCTAAGTGTCTCTTTGGGGTGCAGAAAGTCTCTTTTTTGGGCTTTATTTTTTCTCCCTCGTCTATAGAGATGGATCCGGTTAAGGTTCAGGCCATTCATGATTGGATTCAGCCCACATCCGTGAAGAGCCTTCAGAAATTTTTGGGTTTTGCAAATTTTTATCGCCGTTTCATTGCTAATTTTTCCAGCGTGGTTAAACCCTTGACCGATTTGACAAAGAAGGGCGCTGATGTGGGGAATTGGTCCTCTGCGGCTGTCTCTGCCTTTCAGGAGCTTAAACGTCGATTCACTTCTGCTCCAGTGTTGCGCCAACCGGATGTTTCTCTTCCGTTTCAGGTTGAGGTTGACGCTTCTGAGATTGGGGCAGGGGCCGTTTTGTCTCAGAGGGATCCTGTTGGTTCCTTAATGAAACCGTGTGCCTTCTTTTCCCGTAAGTTTTCGCCTGCTGAACGCAATTATGATGTCGGCAATCAGGAGTTGTTGGCTATGAAGTGGGTGTTTGAGGAGTGGCGACATTGGCTTGAGGGAGCTAAGTTATGTGGTCTTGACCGATCATAAGAATTTGATTTACCTCGAGTCTGCTAAACGGCTGAATCCTAGACAGGCTCGATGGTCCTTGTTTTTTTCCCGTTTTGATTTCGTGGTCTCGTATCTTCCGGTTTCTAAGAATTTTAAGGTTGATGCCCTCTTCTGGGAGTTTTTTGCCTGATTCTCCTGAGGTCTTAGAGCCGGTCGGTAGGGTTGAGCGAAACGGGTCGAACATTTTCAAAAGTCGCCGACTTTTGGCTAAGTCGGGGTTTCATGAAACCCGATCCGACCCCTGTGCGGGGTCGGCCATGCGGTACGCGACTTTCGCGCCAAAGTCGCGTTTCAATGACGCGAAAAGCGCCATTTCTCAGCCAATGAAGGTAAACGCAGAGTGTGGGCAGCGTGATGACATAGGTCCTGGTCCCCACCATCTTAGAGAAGGGCATTGCAGTGATTGGCTTGCTGTCTGCGACGTCACAGGGGCTATAAAGAGGCGTTCCCGCCGACCGCCATCTTACTGCTGCTGATCTGAGCTTAGGGAGAGGTTGCTGCCGCTTTGTCAGAAGCAGGGATAGCGTTAGGCAGGGTCCATTAACCACAAAACCGCTTGTGCTGCAGCGATTTGCACTGTCCAACACCACCCTCGGTGTGCAGGGACAGTGGAAGTTTTTTTTTTTTTTTTTTTCCCCTCAGCGCTGTAGCTCATTGGGCTGCCCTAGAAGGCTCCCTGATAGCTGCATTGCTGTGTGTACGCCGCTGTGCAAACCAACTGCTTTTTTCAAAGCACAAATCCTCTTGTTCCTTCCTTTCTGCACAGCTATCTTTTTTGTTTGTCCACACTTTTTATTTCATTTGTGCATCAGTCCACTCCTTATTGCTGCCTGCCATACCTGGCTGAGATTACTGCAGGCAGGGAGATAGTAGCTGCCTGCCATACCTGGCTGAGATTACTGCAGGCAGGGAGATAGTAATTGTAGGACATTCCCTGTTTTTTTTTTTTTTTTTTTTTTGGTGGGAGATTAAGATTGGCAATTTGGCATTTCTGCTAGAGTGCCATCCCTGTGTGTGCCATCTCTCTCACATAGTGGGCCATAGAAAGCCTTTTCATTTTTCTGTATTTTTTTTTGTGGGGTGTATAAATTCTCCCTGATAAAAATACAGTGGGAGATTAATATTGGCCTTTGGGCTTGTGTGCCAGTCCTGAGTGTGCCATCTCTCTCACAAATAGTGGGCCATAGAAAGCCTATTTATTTTTTTTTTTGGTTTTATAAATTCTCCCTGAAAAAAAGGGAGATTAATATTGGCCTCTGGGCTTGTGTGCCAGTCCTGAGCGTGCCATCTGTGCCAGCCCTGAGCGTGCCATCTCTCTCACAAATAGTGGGCCATAGAAAGCCTATTTAATTTTTTTTTTTGTTTTATAAATTTTCCCTGAAAAAAGGGAGATTAATATTGGCCTCTGGGCTTGTGTGCCAGTTGTGAGCGTGCCATCTGTGCCAGTCCTGAGCGTGCCATCTCTCTCACAAATAGTGGGCAATAGAAAGCCTATTTAAATATTTTTTTGGTTTTATAAATTCTCCCAGAAAAAAAGGGAGATTAATATTGGCCTCTGGGCTTGTGTGCCAGTCCTGAGCGTGCCATCTGTGCCAGCCAGCCCTGAGCGTGCCATCTCTCTCACAAATAGTGGGCCATAGAAAGCCTATTTAATTTTTTTTTTTGTTTTATCAATTTTCCCTGAAAAAAGGGAGATTAATATTGGCCTCTGGGCTTGTGTGCCAGTTGTGAGCGTGCCATCTGTGCCAGTCCTGAGCGTGCCATCTCTCTCACAAATAGTGGGCCATAGAAAGCCTATTTAAATATTTTTTTGGTTTTATAAATTCTCCCAGAAAAAAAGGGAGATTAATATTGGCCTCTGGGCTTGTGTGCCAGTCCTGAGCGTGCCATCTGTGCCAGCCAGCCCTGAGCGTGCCATCTCTCTCACAAATAGTGGGCCATAGAAAGCCTATTTAATTTTTTTTTTTGTTTTATCAATTTTCCCTGAAAAAAGGGAGATTAATATTGGCCTCTGGGCTTGTGTGCCAGTTGTGAGCGTGCCATCTGTGCCAGTCCTGAGCGTGCCATCTCTCTCACAAATAGTGGGCCATAGAAAGCCTATTTAAATATTTTTTTGGTTTTATAAATTCTCCCAGAAAAAAAGGGAGATTAATATTGGCCTCTGGGCTTCTGTGCCAGTCCTGAGCGTGCCATCTGTGCCAGTCCTGAGCGTCCCATCTCTCTCACAAATAGTGGGCCATAGAAAGCCTATTTTATTTTTTTTTTGGGTTTTAGAAATTCTCCCTGAAAAAAGGGAGATTAATATTGGCCTCTGGGCTTGTGTGCCAGTTGTGAGCGTGCCATCTGTGCCAGTCCTGAGCGTGCCATCTCTCTCACAAATAGTGGGCCATAGAAAGCCTATTTAAATATTTTTTTGGTTTTATAAATTCTCCCAGAAAAAAAGGGAGATTAATATTGGCCTCTGGGCTTCTGTGCCAGTCCTGAGCGTGCCATCTGTGCCAGTCCTGAGCGTCCCATCTCTCTCACAAATAGTGGGCCATAGAAAGCCTATTTTATTTTTTTTTTGGGTTTCAGAAATTCTCCCTGGAAAAAAAAAGGGAGATTAATATTGCCCTTTGGGCTTGTGTGCCAGTACTAAGCGTTCCATCTCTCTCTCTCTCTCAGTCAGTGGGCCATAGAACGCATATTTTTGGTTTTATTTGTTTTCTAAATTCTCCCTGAAAAAATCATTTTATTTTATTTGGTTTCTAAATTCTTCCTGATAAAATCATATTTTTTTTATTATTTTTATTTCTAAAGTCTCCCTGAAAAAAAAAAAAAAAAAACAACCAAAAAAACAGTGGGAGATTAATATTGGCCTTTCTGCTTGTGTGCCAGTCTTGACTCCTGGGTGTGCCATCTCTCTCTCTCTCTCTCTCTCTCTCTCTCTCTCTCCAATTGTGGTCCATAGAAAGCCTATATTTTTTTTCCTTGATTTGGGTTCTAAAATCTACCAGAGAAAATAACTACATCAATCATTGGTAGAAAAATATTGGCCTCTGGGTTTGTGTGCCACTCCTGACTCCTGTGTGCGTCATCTCTCAGTCAGTGGGCCATAGAACGCCTATTTTTGGTTTTATTTGTTTTCTAAATTCTCCCTGAAAAAATCATTTTATTTTATTTGGTTTCTAAATTCTTCCTGATAAAATCATATTTTTTTTATTATTTTTTTTTCTAAAGTCTCCCTGAAAAAAAAAAAAAAAAACAGTGGGAGATTAATATTGGCCTTTCTGCTTGTGTGCCAGTCTTGACTCCTGGGTGCGTCATCTCTCAGTCAGTGGGCCATAGAACGCCTATTTTTGGTTTTATTTGTTTTATAAATTCTCCCTGAAAAAATCATTTTATTTTATTTGGTTTCTAAATTCTTCCTGATAAAATCATATTTTTTTTATTATTTTTTTTTCTAAAGTCTCCCTGAAAAAAAAAAAAAAAAAACAACCAAAAAAAACAGTGGGAGATTAATATTGGCCTTTCTGCTTGTGTGCCAGTCTTGACTCCTGGGTGCGTCATCTCTCAGTCAGTGGGCCATAGAACGCCTATTTTTGGTTTTATTTGTTTTATAAATTCTCCCTGAAAAAATCATTTTATTTTATTTGGTTTCTAAATTCTTCCTGATAAAATCATATTTTTTTTATTATTTTTTTTTCTAAAGTCTCCCTGAAAAAAAAAAAAAAAAAAACAACCAAAAAAAACAGTGGGAGATTAATATTGGCCTTTCTGCTTGTGTGCCAGTCTTGACTCCTGGGTGTGCCATCTCTCTCTCTCTCTCTCTCTCTCTCTCTCTCTCTCTCTCTCTCCAATTGTGGTCCATAGAAAGCCTATATTTTTTTTCCTTGATTTGGGTTCTAAAATCTACCAGAGAAAATAACTACATCAATCATTGGTAGAAAAATATTGGCCTCTGGGTTTGTGTGCCACTCCTGACTCCTGTGTGCGTCATCTCTCAGTCAGTGGGCCATAGAACGCCTATTTTTGTTTTTATTTGTTTTATAAATTCTCCCTGAAAAAATCATTTTATTTTATTTGGTTTCTAAATTCTTCCTGATAAAATCATATTTTTTTTATTATTTTTTTTTCTAAAGTCTCCCTGAAAAAAAAAAAAAAAAAAAAAAAAAAAAAAAAAACAGTGGGAGATTAATATTGGCCTTTCTGCTTGTGTGCCAGTCTTGACTCCTGGGTGTGCCATCTCTCTCTCTCTCTCTCTCCAATTGTGGTCCATAGAAAGCCTACATTTTTTTTCCTTGATTTGGGTTCCAAAATCTACCAGAGAAAATAACTCCATCAATCATTGGTAGAAAAATATTGGCCTCTGGGCTTGTGTGCCACTCCTGATTCCTGTGTGCGTCATCTCTCACTCAGTGGCCCATAGAAAGCATATAGTTTGTTACATTTGTTTTCTAAATTCTCCCTGCAAAAATCTATTTTTTTTTTTTTGGGGGGTTTCTAAAGTGTTCCTGAAAAAAATAAAAATAAAAAAAAAATAATAGTGTGACATTAATATTAACATTTGTGCTTCAGTGACAGTCCTGCGTGTGGGGCATCTCTCTAATTTGCAGCCACCAAAAAAAGAGTGTGTAACATTGGGCCTGATTTTCGCTGTGGTCTCACCAACCTGTAAAGGGGTAGCTAAATCATACTGAAGTTATAGCTCACCGTGTAAGTTGTGTGACTGCAACAAATAACGTTAGTTTGGTTACGTTTTTAAAACAATGAGGAAGTCTAGTGGAAGAGGTCGTGGCCGGGGGCGTTCATTGTCAGCTGGTAATGAGGGTAGTGGTAGTGGTGGAGCATCAGGTGGTCGTGGGGGAAAAAATATTGCACCTAAGTCTGGAGCTGTGGAGCCAGGTTCGTCGTCCGGCTACACAAGGCCTCGAACGCTCCCTTTTCTGGGATTAGGAAAACCGCTTTTAAAGCCGGAGCAGCAAGAGCAAGTTTTGGCTTATCTTGCTGACTCAGCCTCTAGCTCTTTTGCCTCATCTCGTGAAACTGGTAAAAGTAAAAGCAGCGCGTCGTTAGTGGATGTTCACGGTCAGGGACAAGTCACTTCCTTGTCCTCTTCAGCAAAAACAACAACAGAGAAGAATGCAGCAGGCGACACAACGGGTTACTCCATGGAGCTCTTTACACATACCGTCCCTGGCTTAGAAAGTGAAGCAGTTAACAGTCCATGCCCATTACAAATTGAATCTGACATGGAGTGCACTGACGCACAGCCACAGCCAGACTACTATGCTGGTCCTTTGACTCAGACCACAACATTGCCCTCGCAGGGTGCTGATCAAGAATCAGACCCTGATGAGACTATGTTGCCCCATCACGAACGCTATACCACCGAACGACACGGTGACACAGACGAAGTTGCGCAGGAGGTACAAGAAGAGTTATTAGATGACCCAGTTCTTGACCCCGATTGGCAGCCATTGGGGGAACAGGGTGCAGGCGGCAGCAGTTCTGAAGCAGAGGAGGAGGAGGGGCCGCAGCAGGCATCAACATCGCCACAGGTTCCATCTGCCGGGCCCGTATCTTGCCCAAAACGCGTGGCAAAGCCAAAACCTGGTGGAGGACAGCGTGGCCATCCGGTTAAAGCTCAGTCTGCAATGCCTGAAAAGGTATCCGATGCTAGAAAGAGTGCAGTCTGGCATTTTTTTAAACAACATCCAATTGATCAGCGCAAAGTCATCTGTCAAAAATGTTCTACTTCCTTAAGCAGAGGTCAGAATCTGAAAAGTCTCAATACTAGTTGCATGCATAGACATTTAACCACCATGCATTTGAAAGCTTGGACTAACTACCAAACGTCCCTTAAGGTTGTTGCACCCTCGGCCAATGAAGCTAGTCATCAACGCAACATCCCTTCCGGCAGTGTAGGACCACCATTTAGCGCACCACCTGCTGTATCTGTGCAGGTATCTTTGCCAGGCCAAAGCAGTCAGGGTCAGGGAATCACCAGTTTCGTAGTAGGAAACACTGCATCTAGGGCACCGGCGGCAACAATACCATCTCCCACCGTCTCTCAGTCTGCCATGTCCACCGGCACCCCCGCTAGTTCCACGATCTCCAGCTCTCCAGTCCAGCTCACCCTACATGAGACTATGGTTAGAAAAAGGAAATACTTAGCCTCGCATCCGCGTACACAGGGTTTGAACGCCCACATAGCTAGACTAATCTCGTTAGAGATGATGCCCTACCGGTTAGTTGAAAGCGAAGCTTTCAAAGACCTGATGGACTACGCTGTACCACGCTACGAGCTACCCAGTCGACACTTTTTTTCCAGAAAAGCCATCCCAGCCCTCCACCAGCATGTTAAAGAGCGCATCGTCCATGCACTCAGGCAATCTGTGAGCACAAAGGTGCACCTGACAACAGATGCATGGACCAGTAGGCATGGCCAGGGACGTTACGTGTCCATCACGGCACACTGGGTAAATGTGGTGGATTCAGGGTCCACAGGGGACAGCAAGTTTGGGACAGTTCTGCCTAGCCCACGGTCTAGTAAACAGTTGTCTGTAGCCGTTCGCACCCCCTCCTCCTCCTCCTCCTCGTCCTCCTGCAGAAGCAAGAGCTCGTCCACAGACCGCAGTCGCACAAACACTCCATCCGCACCTGCCACTGTTGCACACCAGGTCTCCCATTATGGGGCAGCTACTGGCATACGTCAGCAGGCTGTATTGGCTATGAAGTGTTTGGGCGACAATAGACACACCGCGGAAGTTCTGTCCGAGTTCTTGCAGCAAGAAACGCAGTCGTGGCTGGGCACTGTAGATCTTGAGGCAGGCAAGGTAGTGAGTGATAACGGAAGGAATTTCATGGCTGCCATCTCCCTTTCCCAACTGAAACACATTCCTTGCCTGGCTCACACCTTAAACCTGGTGGTGCAGTGCTTCCTGAAAAGTTATCCGGGGTTATCCGACCTGCTCCTCAAAGTGCGTGGACTTTGCGCACATATCCGCCGTTCGCCTGTACACTCCAGCCGTATGCAGACCTATCAGCGTTCTTTGAACCTTCCCCAGCATCGCCTAATCATAGACGTTGCAACAAGGTGGAACTCAACACTGCACATGCTTCAGAGACTGTGCGAACAGAGGCGGGCTGTTATGTTTTTGTGGGAGGATACACATACACGGGCAGGCAGTAGGATGGCAGACATGGAGTTGTCAGGTGTGCAGTGGTCGAAGATTCAAGACATGTGTCAAGTCCTTCAGTGTTTTGAGGAATGCACACGGCTGGTTAGTGCAGACAACGCCATAATAAGCATGAGCATCCCCCTAATGCGTCTGCTGATGCAAAGTTTGACGCACATAAAGGATCAGGCGTCTGCACCAGAGGAAGAGGAAAGCCTTGATGACAGTCAGCGATTGTCTGGTCAGGGCAGTGTACATGACGAGGTACCGGGCGAAGAGGAGGTGGAGGATGAGGAGGATGATGGGGATGAGTATATTTTTAATGAGGAAGCTTTCCCGGGGGCACGGGAAATTGGTGGCGTGGCAAGGCCGGGTTCTGGTTTTTTGAGGGACACAAGTGACGTAGATTTGCCTGCAACTGCCCCTCAACCAAGCACAACCGCAGATTTGACAACGGGAACTTTGGCCCACATGGCGGATTATGCCTTGCGTATCCTCAAAAGGGACACACGCATTACAAAAATGATGAACGATGACGATTACTGGTTGGCCTGCCTCCTTGATCCTCGCTATAAAGGCAAATTGCAAAATATTATGCCACATGAGAACTTGGAACTAATATTAGCAACAAAACAATCAACTCTTGTTGACCGTTTGCTTCTGGCATTCCCTGCACACAGCGCCCGTGATCGTTCTCACACGAGCTCCAGGGGCCAGCAGACCAGAGGTGTTAGAGGGGCAGAAATCAGAAGTGGCGTTGGACAGAGGGGTTTTCTGACCAGGTTGTGGAGTGATTTTTCTATGACCGCAGACAGGACAGGTACTGCAGCATCAATTCAAAGTGACAGGAGACAACATTTGTCCAGTATGGTTACAAACTATTTTTCATCCCTTATCGACGTTCTCCCTCAACCGTCATTCCCATTTGATTACTGGGCATCCAAATTAGACACCTGGCCAGAATTGGCAGAATATGCATTGCAGGAGCTTGCTTGCCCGGCAGCTAGTGTCCTATCAGAAAGAGTATTCAGTGCTGCAGGTTCAATACTAACAGAAAAAAGGACTCGTCTGGCTACCCAAAATGTAGATGATCTAACCTTCATTAAAATGAACCACAACTGGATTTCAAAATCTTTTGCCCCACCCTGCCCGGCTGACACCTAGCTTTCCTATGAAAAGGTCTTGCCTGTGGACTATTCTGAATGACTTTTCCAATCTCGTAATTTTCTTCACCTGATTGTCCAGCATACGACATGTTTCCACCTCACGAAATGGCCAAACTCCCCACACGGGGCCGTGCTATCGCCACTTTGCGCTTGGACCCTTGAGAGTGCTGTTTGTCTGAAGAGGTGGGTGTGGCCGCTTTTGGTCGACGGCACTGCCACTGGGTCCCTCATAGTACAATAAAGTGTCTCTGGCGGTGGTGGTGCGCACCCAACGTCAGACACACCGTTGTAATATGAGGGGCCCTGTGCCTGTACCGCCGGCCACAAGACAGTTCCCCCCCCCAGCTCAAACAGTGCTCTACCACTAGCAAAATTATCTCTCACAGCTTCACCAATGTGTAGTCTAGCCGCTGACATCCTTCAATGCCTGGCACTGACAATACCATTGTTTTGACATTTTTGTTATGTTAGGCCTTCGAAGCCTGTCTGCGGTCCCTTCTTTCTACAACTACTACACTGACCAGGCCACTGCTGGCCGTGTTACCCTGGAACCAATTTAAAAGTGCCTACAGTCAGCCCAATTTTGTTATGTTAGGCCTTCGAAGACTGTCTGCCGTCACTCCTTCCACTAGACTTCCACTGACCATACACTGCTGCCCATGTACCCCTGGAACCAATTTAAAGTGCCTACAGCCAGCCCAATTTTGTTATGTTAGGCCTTCGAAGCCTGTCTGCGGTCACTCCTTCCACTAGACTTCCACTGACCAGACCACTGCTGCCCGTGTACCCCTGGAACCAATTTAAAAGTGCCTACAGCCAGCCCAAGTTTGTTATGTTAGGCCTTGGAAGCCTGTCTGCGGTCACTCCTTCCACTAGACTTCCACTGACCAGACCACTGCTGCCCGTGTACCCCTGGAACCAATTTAAAAGTGCCTACAGCCAGCCCAAGTTTGTTATGTTAGGCCTTGGAAGCCTGTCTGCGGTCACTCCTTCCACTAGACTTCCACTGACCAGACCACTGCTGCCCGTGTACCCCTGGAACCAATTTAAAAGTGCCTACAGCCAGCCCAAGTTTGTTATGTTAGGCCTTCTAAGCCTGTCTGCGGTCCATTCTTTCAACTACTACTACACTGACCAGGTCACTGCTGCCCGTGTACCCCTGGAACCAATTTAAAATTGCCTACAGCCAGCCCAATTTTTTTATTTTAGGCCTTCGATGCCTGTCTGCGGTCCATTCTTTCAACTACTACTACACTGACCAGGTCACTGCTGTCCGTGTACCCCTGGAACCAATTTAAAATTGCCTACAGCCATGTGTTATTATTTTAGGCCTTCGATGCCTGTCTGCGGTCACTCCTTCCACTAGGCCTCCACTGACCACACCACTGCTGTCCGTGTACCCCTGGAACCAATTTAAAATTGCCTACAGCCAGCCCAATTTTTTTATTTTAGGCCTTCGATGCCTGTCTGCGGTCCATTCTTTCAACTACTACTACACTGACCAGGTCACTGCTGTCCGTGTACCCCTGTAACCAATTTAAAATTGCCTACAGCCATGTGTTATTATTTTAGGCATTCGATGCCTGTCTGCGGTCCATTTTTTCAACTACTACTACACTGACCAGGTCACTGCTGCCCGTGTACCCCTGGAACCAATTTAAAATTGCCTACAGCCATGTGTTATTATTTTAGGCCTTCGATGCCTGTCTGCGGTCACTCCTTCCACTAGGCCTCCACTGACCACACCACTGCTGCCCGTGTACCCCTGGAACCAATTTAAAATTGCCTACAGCCAGCCCAATTTTTTTATTTTAGGCCTTCGATGCCTGTCTGCGGTCCATTCTTTCAACTACTACTACACTGACCAGGTCACTGCTGCCCGTGTACCCCTGGAACCAATTTAAAATTGCCTACAGCCATGTGTTATTATTTTAGGCCTTCGATGCCTGTCTGCGGTCACTCCTTCCACTAGGCCTCCACTGACCACACCACTGCTGTCCGTGTACCCCTGGAACCAATTTAAAATTGCCTACAGCCATGTGTTATTATTTTAGGCCTTCGATGCCTGTCTGCGGTCACTCCTTCCACTAGGCCTCCACTGACCACACCACTGCTGTCCGTGTACCCCTGGAACCAATTTAAAATTGCCTACAGCCATGTGTTATTATTTTAGGCCTTCGATGCCTGTCTGCGGTCACTCCTTCCACTAGGCCTCCACTGACCACACCACTGCTGCCCGTGTACCCCTGGAACCAATTTAAAATTGCCTACAGCCAGCCCAATTTTTTTATTTTAGGCCTTCGATGCCTGTCTGCGGTCCATTCTTTCAACTACTACTACACTGACCAGGTCACTGCTGTCCGTGTACCCCTGGAACCAATTTAAAATTGCCTACAGCCATGTGTTATTATTTTAGGCCTTCGATGCCTGTCTGCGGTCACTCCTTCCACTAGGCCTCCACTGACCACACCACTGCTGTCCGTGTACCCCTGGAACCAATTTAAAATTGCCTACAGCCATGTGTTATTATTTTAGGCCTTCGATGCCTGTCTGCGGTCACTCCTTCCACTAGGCCTCCACTGACCACACCACTGCTGTCCGTGTACCCCTGGAACCAATTTAAAATTGCCTACAGCCAGCCCAATTTTTTTATTTTAGGCCTTCGATGCCTGTCTGCGGTCCATTCTTTCAACTACTACTACACTGACCAGGTCACTGCTGTCCGTGTACCCCTGGAACCAATTTAAAATTGCCTACAGCCATGTGTTATTATTTTAGGCCTTCGATGCCTGTCTGCGGTCACTCCTTCCACTAGGCCTCCACTGACCACACCACTGCTGTCCGTGTACCCCTGGAACCAATTTAAAATTGCCTACAGCCATGTGTTATTATTTTAGGCCTTCGATGCCTGTCTGCGGTCCATTCTTTCAACTACTACTACACTGACCAGGGCACTGCTGGCCGTGTACCCCTGGAACCAACATCAGAAAATATAAAAATAAGTATTTTGCTTATAAAAAAGAAAATTCTGGTGAGATATCAAATGCAGACATTTTAACATTAAAAACAAACACACAACTCTAATCTGGTACAGTACTAAAAATGGCCACCAGCTACAATTACTTTCTCCTGCAAGTAGTTAACTGAAAGTTTTTTTAAATTGAAAACACACATATGGCATCCACCGAGTGTTGTCCTGTCGCGTCTTCTTTATATTATTGCCGAGAAGATGCAAAATAATGAAAATAATAAAATCATTAATTACCAAAATAATAGAGAAAGTCAACACCACATTGCAAATAAACATTCATTCCAAATAAAGAAGCAGGGCGCGTCCGAGGGTGAGTATATACCTAATAAGAATATAATCACCCTCGGACGCGCAATGCTTATTTCCAACAGCCTTCCTTCCTAAGAATCAGCCCTTCCGTCGTGTAGAGAGACGTTGTGTTACACTCCAAGGTGTTCCCCAGGTTGCCTTTCCTGAGCTTCGATCTTCCGGCTCTCGTTTAGTAGTTCTTGGAAACTACTCTGCATTAGGCCTTCAAATTGGGTATGGGGTGTAGAGAGATGGTGTGTTCCACTCCAAGGTGTTCCCCAGGTTGCCTTTCCTGAGCTTCGATCTTCCGGCTCTCGTTTAGTAGTTGTCGGAAACTACGCTGCATTAGGCCTTCAAATTGGGTATGGGGTGTAGCGAGAGGGTGTGTTACACTCCAAGGTGTTCCCCAGGTTGCCTTTCCTGAGCTTCGATCTTCCGGCTCTCGTTTAGTAGTTCTTGGAAACTACACTGCATTAGGCCTTCAAATTGGGTATGGGGTGTAGAGAGAGGGTGTGTTACACTCCAAGGTGTTCCCCAGGTTGCCTTTCCTGAGCTTCGATATTCCGGCTCTCGTTTAGTAGTTGTCGGAAACTACGCTGCATTAGGCCTACAAATTGGGTATGGGGCGTAGAGAGAGGGTGTGTTACACTCCAAGGTGTTCCCCAGGTTGCCTTTCCTGAGCTTCGATATTCCGGCTCTCGTTTAGTAGTTGTCGGAAACTACGCTGCATTAGGCCTACAAATTGGGTATGGGGTGTAGAGAGAGGGTGTGTTACACTCCAAGGTGTTCCCCAGGTTGCCTTTCCTGAGCTTCGATCTTCATGCTCTCGTTTAGTAGTTGTCGGAAACTACGCTGCATTAGGCCTACAAATTGGGTATGGGGTGTAGAGAGAGGGTTTGTTACACTCCAAGGTGTTCCCCAGGTTGCCTTTCCTGAGCTTCGATCTTCCGGCTCTCGTTTAGTAGTTGTTGGAAACTACGCTGCATTAGGCCTTCAAATTGGGTATGGGGTGTAGCGAGAGGGTGTGTTACACTCCAAGGTGTTCCCCAGGTTGCCTTTCCTGAGCTTCGATCTTCCGGCTCTCGTTTAGTAGTTCTTGGAAACTACACTGCATTAGGCCTTCAAATTGGGTATGGGGTGTAGAGAGAGGGTGTGTTACACTCTAAGGTGTTCCCCAGGTTTCCTTGCCATTGCTTCGGTCTTCCGACTCTCGTTTAGTAGTTGTAGAAAAGTACACTGCATTAGGCCATACAAAATGGGTATGGGGTGGAGAGAGATGGTGTGTTACACTCCAAGGTGTTCCCCAGGTTGCCTTTCCTGAGCTTCTATCTTCAGGCTCTCATTAAATTGTGGTTAAATGGAACAACTGCATTTGGCGTACTAGTTGGTTTGGGGCCTACTATCGGTGTCTGCCACTCCTTGCTGTTCTCCTCCACTGAACAAAGCTGTGCCGCCTGTTTACTACGGTTGCCAATTTTGAACTGCATTTCGACTACTTACTGATTTGGCCCTACTCTCTGTGTCAGCCTCTCATTCCAGTTGTCCTCCACTGCAATGCCCCCTGGTTATTCCTGTGTTACCAATTTTGAACTGCATTTAGCCCACTTTCTTCTTTGGGCCTATATCTGTGTTTCCACTTCATCGTGCCCATTGCCCAGCCAGTGATAGATGAGTCTGCTGGTACATTGACCCATAACGCAACATTCCCCGTGCACGCTACACAACAACATTGTGACCCTGCTGAAAGTCAGGTTGCTCTTCCCGCATACCATACCACCTTACACGGGGACAAAGAGGAAGGTGCAGATGAAAGTGCAGGTTCCTTCATCAGGTGGGGGGAGGAATACTAGTTGGCGACGTCACTGGCACAGGGCCTCTCATAGTACGCAAAAGTGTTGCTGCCGGTGGGAGGCGCCCCCGCCGTGCAAACACACCGCTGTACTTTGAGGGGCCCTGTGCCAGTGCCAATGCCAACGAGTGGGCCCCCCCTGCTTGCTCAGGTTCACAGCACTTGCAAAGTTGAAATACTTACCTCTCCCTGCTCCACTGCCGTGACGTGGTCCAGATTTCCTGGGCCCACTAATTACTTGAACCAGCCCTACCCCCCACAACTTTAGCCAAATGACCCCCAATTTCAAATGCCTTCCAATTATTATAAGGTAAATTACGCTTGACAAGCTTCATTAAGAAGAATGGATGGTTTTGACATTAAAATGGCCACTCTAGGTGTTTTCCTGGCCCCCACTCACTGCCGACTATGCTGCCCCATTGACTTGCATTGGGTTTCGTGTTTCGGTCGATCCCGACTTTACGTCATAATCGGCCGATTTCACTCGACCCGACTTTGGACATAGTCGGGTTTCGCAAAACCCGGCTCGACTCTAAAAAGGTCAAGGTCGCTCAACTCTACCGGTCGGTATTCTGAAAGAGGGGGTGGTCCTTTCTGCCATTTCCCCTGATTTACGATGGGTTCTTCAGGAATTTCAGGTTGACAAACCTGACCGCTGTCCTGTGGGGAAATTGTTTGTTCCTGACAGATGGACTAGTAGAGTGATTTCTGAGGTTCACTGTTCCGTGTTGGCCGGTCATCCTGGCATTTTTGGTACCAGAGATTTGGTTGGTGGGTCCTTTTGGTGGCCTTCATTGTCACGTGATGTGCGTTCTTTTGTGCAGTCCTGTGGGACTTGTGCGCGGGCCAAGCCTTGTTGTTCCCGTGCTAGTGGGTTGCTTTTGCCTTTGCCAGTCCCTGAGAGGCCCTGGACGCATATTTCGATGGATTTTATTTCTGATCTTCCAGTCTCCCAGAAGATGTCTGTTATCTGGGTTGTTTGTGACCGGTTCTCTAAGATGGTTCATTTGGTGCCCTTACCTAAATTGCCTTCCTCTTCTGATTTGGTTCCGTTGTTCTTTCAGCATGTGGTTTGTTTGCATGGTATTCCGGAGAATATTGTTTCCGACAGAGGTTCCCAGTTTGTTTCTAGGTTTTGGCAGGCCTTTTGTGCTAGGCTGGGCATTGATTTGTCTTTTTCTTCTGCATTTCATCCTCAGACTAATGGCCAGACCAAGCGTACTAATCAGACCTTGGAGACTTATTTGAGATGCTTTGTGTCTGCTGATCAGGATGATTGGGTGGCCTTCTTGCCATTGGCCGAGTTTGCCCTTAATAATCGGGCTAGTTCTGCTACCTTGGTTTCGCCTTTCTTTTGTAATTTTGTTTTTCATCCTCGTTTTTCTTCCGGGCAGGTTGAGCCTTCTGACTGTCCTGGTGTGGATTCTGTGGTGGACAGGTTGCAGCAGATTTGGGCTCATGTGGTGGACAAGTTGGTGTTGTCTCAAGAGGAGGCTCAACGTTTTTTATGATGGAATATAGGCTGAACTGGATGGACAAATGTCTTTTTTCGGCCTTACTAACTATGTTACTATGTTACTATGTTTTGCTAATCGTCGTCGGTGTGTTGGTTCTCGGCTTCGGGTTGGGGATTTGGTCTGGTTGTCTTCCCGTCATGTTCCTATGAAGGTTTCTTCTCCTAAGTTTAAACCTCGGTTTATTGGTCCTTATAGGATTTCTGAGATTATTAATCCGGTGTCTTTTCGACTGGCGCTTCCGGCCTCTTTTGCTATTTATAATGTCTTCCATAGATCTTTGTTGCGGAAATATGTGGAGCCCGTTGTTCCCTCTGCTGATCCTCCGGCCCCTGTGTTGGTTGATGGGGAGTTGGAATATGTTATTGAGAAGATTTTGGATTCCCGTTTTTCGAGGCAGAAGCTTCAGTACCTGGTCAAATGGAAGGGTTATGCCCAGGAGGATAATTCTTGGGTTTTTGCCTCTGATGTCCATGCTGCTGATTTGGTCCGTGCCTTTCATCTGGCTCGTCCTGATCGTCCTGGGGGCCCTGGTGAGGGTTCGGTGACCCCTCCTCAAAGGGGGGGTACTGTTGTGAATTCTGCTCTTGGGTTCCCTCCAGTGGTTGTTGGTGGGAATGCAGTTGTCTCTGACTCGCAGTCCTGGCCAGGTGTATCGGATAATTACAATTCTGACTGGGATATTTAGGTGTGCTGGATCCTTTAGCCCTTTCCAGTTGTCAATGTTTCTTTGGAAGTGTTGGATCTCTGCCTGGCCTCTCCTGCTTATCTGCCAGTTCAGCAAAGATAAGTGTCTGTTTCTTTTCCTGTAGCACACATGCAGTGTGCTTATTTTCAGTACTGTTCGTTTGTTTTGCTTTTATCCAGATTAGACTGTGTCTGTGTTTTCTCAGTCTGGAGTTGCAGATATACGCTCCTACATCTTTAGTTGGATGTAGGAAGTTTTTGTATATTCTGCTGTGGAATTTTTGAAGGGTTTTAATACTGACCGCACAGAACTCTGTCCTATTCTGTCCTATCTAGCTAGAGTGGCCTCCTGTTCTAAATCCTGTTTTTTCTGCCTGTGTATGTTTTTTTCCTCTCCGACTCACCGCCAATATTTGTGGGGGGCTGTCTATCTTTTGGGGATTTTCTCTGAGGCAAGATAGTATTCCGATTTCCATATTTAGGGGTATTTAGTCCTCCGGCTGTGACGAGGTGTCTAGGTGTGTTAGGTACACTCCACGGCTACTTCTAGTTGCGGTGTTAAGTTCAGGGTTGCGGTCAGTATAGTGGCCACTTTCTCCAGTGAAAGTTCTCATGCAGCTCCAAGGTCACCGGATCATAACAGACGTCGTAACAACAGGGGATTGTGACAATGCTGCTGAATTTTATATATTTATATGTGATCTGATAAAGTTATGTTATATTTTATCCTTATGGCTGGTATTGTATATTCTCATACAGGATATGCCTATGGCCATCCCGGAGAATGTGGCAGGTCTGTCCATTAGGGGACCCATACATCATAAAGCAGATAGGGATATAGTACAGTTTGCAGCCAGGTCACAAAGTGACTCTTGGGCCACATCATACTCTCTGGGGCTGCATTATACTCTAAGGGGCTGCATTATACTCTATGAGGCTGCATTATACTCTGTGGGGGCTGCATTATACTCTGTGGGGGCTGAATTATAATCTATTAAGGGCTGCATTACACTCTGTGGGGGGATGCATTATACTCTATGGGGGCTGCATTATACTCTGTGGGGGCTGCATTATACTCTATCAAGCACTATGGGGAGTGCATTATACTATGTGTACTAAATAGGCCCTGTATTATACTCTAGTGAGGACTATTGGGAATGTATTACACTAAATTAAGGAGTGCATTATACTATAGGGGTTGCATTATACAATATGGAGGACTGTGAGATGCATTATACTATATTAACCCCTTCATGCCGCGGCCCTTTTTCATTTTTGTGTTTTCGTTTTTCGCTCCCCTCCTTCCCAGAGCCGTAACTTTTTTATTTTTCCGTCAATATGGCTATGTGAGGGCTTGTTTTTTGCATGCCAAGCTGACGTTTTTAATGATACCAGACGTGTGCAGATATGTTCTTTTGATCGCCCGTTATTGCATTTGAATGCAATGTCGCGGCGACCAAAAAACGTAATTCTGGCGTTTCAAATTTTTTTCTCGCTACGCTGTTTAGCGATCAGGTTAATGCTTTTTTTTTACTGATAGATCGGGTGATTCTGAATGCGGCAATACCAAATATGTGTAGGTTTGATTTTTTTTTTAATTATATTTTGGATGGGGCGAAACGGGGGTTATTTAAACTTTCATATTTTTTTTATTTTTTTTCAGATTTTTAAAAACATTTTTTTTTTTACTCTTGCCATGCCTCAATAGCCTCCATGGGAGGCTAGAAGCTGGCACCACTCGATCGGCTCAGCTACATAGCAGCGAACATCAGATCGCTGCTATGTAGCTGAATTGAAGGTGTGCTATGAGCGCCGACCACAAGGGGGCGCTCACAGCAGGCCAGCATCAGTAACCATAGAGGTCTCAAGGACCTCTATGGTTACCATCCTGACGCATCGCCGACCCCCGATCATGTGACGGGGGTCGGCGATGCGCTCATTTCCGGCCGCGCGGCCGTTAAATGCCGCTGTCAGCGTTTGCAGCGGCATTTAACAGGTTAATAGCGGCGGGTGAATCGCGATTTCACCCGCCGCTATTGCGCGCACATGTCAGCTGTACAAAACAGCTGACATGTCGCGACTTTGATGTGGGCTCAACGCCGGAGCCCACATCAAAGGGGGAGACACGATATGCGCAGTAATAGTACTGCTCATGTCATGAAGGGGTGTGCATTATTCTATATGGAAGACTATTGGGTACATTAATCTATATGGAGGGCTATAGGATACATTATACTATATTGTGGATTATGGGTAGTGTATTATACTATATGGAGGATTATGGGGAGTGATTGGAATGTTTATGCCAGAACAGAAATCATTGTTCCCAGCAGACCATCGCCCAGTGAAAACTGGAGGTTTGCTGCTGATAACATGATATTGTACACGGATAGATTCATCTGCTAGTGATCGTTCTGTGCCCATAATTCTTCATCAGCCAGCGTAAAGAGGCCGGGAAGCAAAGCATTGAATGACTTCCATATTGTTGATCATGCTCATGTAATTGCCTGAACTCAGCGCATGTAAATACAATTAAAATGTTTCTGTGTGATGGTACAATATGTTAGCACTAGATGGTGGCCAGATTCTTACGTAATCTAGAAAATGTATGTAGTTTATTTATGAAGATTTTAGAATAATACAATGAATACACAGAATTTGGCTGGCCGGGCGCGACCAATTAGCGAAACGTGGTTCAAATCCCATGCCAATTTGCGACCGAAGTGCACCTGTCGCTGATTGTTCACGGCTGGCCACGTAGTATATAGCACAGCCACATAGTATATAGCACAGCCACGTAGTATATTGCATAGCCACGTAGTATATTGCACAGCCCACGTAGTATATAGCACAGCCACATAGTATATAGCACAGCCACGTAGTATATTGCATAGCCACGTAGTATATTGCACAGCCCACGTAGTATATAGCACAGCCACATAGTATATAGCACAGCCACGTAGTATATTGCACAGCCCACGCAGTATATAACACTGCCAATGTAGTATACAACACAGCCCACGCAGTATATAGCAATGTGGGCACCATATCCCTGTTAAAAAAAAGAATTAAAATAAAAAATAGTTATATACTCACCATCCGGCGGCCCCCAGATCCATCCCAGGCCTTACCCGCATCTCGCGCTCCGCTCCGGTCCCAAGCGGCAATAACATGTGATGATGTGGTGGTCTCGCGAGACCGCTACGTCATCTCCGGTCATTGCTGCAATGCATTATTGCGACCGGAGCGGCGCAATAGGCAGCATCAATAGCAAAAAGTTGGTCACACAAAGGGTTAATGGCAGCATTAACGGACTGCCTTACACCGCGTTATGCCGCGGTGTAAGGCAGTCCTTTTAACGCTATGTGGGCGCTGACTGGGGGGGAGTATGGATGGGGCACTGACTGCAGGGGAGTAGGGAGTGGTCATTTTGCGGCCAGACTGTGCCCATCGCTGATTGGTTGCGGCCAGCTGGCCGCGACCAGTCAGCGATGCGGGATTTCCGTGACAGACAGACAGAAAGACAGACAGACAGAAAGACGGAAGTGACCCTTAGACAATTATGTAGTAGATTTGAGGCCCGACTTTAAACTTTTGCCCGGGGCCCCACTTTGTGTAAAATTGTCTGGGTACCCATATTCAGGACCCGGTCCTGCTTGGCTCTTCTTCACATTGACGTCACTCGTCACTTTGACAAAAGTTTTAATACTAGCTGTTATGACCTTTCCCATTTAGGTACACTTTGACGCTTTTGGGATGGCTTTTACTCTTTTTTTAATCAATAAATGGTGTTTACTAAGTACCCAAAGTTATTTATATGCACTACTGCTTTTACTTATTTAAATTATAAAGCTAGGGGAGAGCCCCATGGTGGATCCCACTCTAAGAAGCCATAAGACTTAACCATTATTAAATTGACTAAAATACAAACAGAGTATTGATAAAAATGTCCCTAATCCGCCTTCTATTCATAAACTTTAAGGAAAAGAAAAACTGCCAGAGATCCCTAAAATGGGGCTCTTGAGCCTCCTTCATTGTCTATGGGATGGAAATAGCTGACCACTGTCCAATAGTCAATTAATGGCATTAAGGCCAAGCATGTGCGCGGCTACTCCATTCAGGGAGCCACATTCTTGGGATTGTTGTGGGTTTTTGGTTAGACCCCCGGTTATCAGCAAATTATCCTCTGTAACCTTTGCATCTTACTATACTTTTTTTTTTTGTCAAAAATCAATGGAAAGTGTGAACAGAGCCTTAGAGATGCCCGCTGAAGACAAAGTGTTGCGGCAATGGAGAAACGTCTGCTTGGGCTGTTGGTTTGATGAAACGTCTCTGCTCCTATAAACCTCTGCCATTGGAAATCTGATTTATTTTTAATTTTTCTTCAACAACAACAGACACTTGGATGGCGCTTTTCTTCGGATTTATGACAAGTCCTCCCATGGTTTTATAATTATGATAGAAGTTCCCTAAAGTAATTTTTCCCTTTATCCACATCTACACTACGTTTTGTATGCGGATGGGGAATTTTAGGTTTAGACAACCTAGTAAGTTGATAGTCTATTTCTAACACATTGCTGGGTCAGCAGCGGCTTTGTGCAGGAAATCTATAAATTACATTCTTATCATGGCAGCTACTTTCTCCTAGGGATTTGTGAGGGTCCCGGGAGTCGGATCAGATTGCAAAAGACGACAATTACTATGATAGGAAATCTCCTTTCTTCTTCAGGAATGCTGGATTTCGAAGGCGAGGGAGTTTCTTGTAATAATATACCATGTATCTCTGGAAATATAGAACCCTGTAATAACACGGGTTATGACAAAACTATGACACTGTGATACGGTACTAATCATTAATTTAATGATTGTTTGGCTTTGCAATAATTTAGGTCTTCAACATCTGTTCCTAAAAGTACTGAAGCCCCATCCTTCACCTCTTATGGGGACATCACAGGATACCTGTCTATTCCATTTTGTTGCTGTTTGTGCTGTTTGTGCTGTTTGCCATCACCATGGAAATTTTTATCACACGTATTTACCATCCTTAGACATGCTTCACACATTAAAGGTATCTTCACACTGAGCAACTTTAGAACGATAACGATAGCGATCCGTGATGTTGCAGCGTCCTGGATAGCGATATCGTTCAGTGTGACACGCAGCAGCGATCAGGATCCTGCTGTGACATCGCTGGTCGGAGCTAGAAGGCCAGAACTTTATTTCGTCGCTGGATCACCCGCTAACATCTCTGAATCGGCGTGTGTGACGCCGATCCAGCGGTCTTCACTTGTAACCAGGGTAAACATCGGGTTACTAAGCGCAGGGCCGCGCTTAGTACCCCGATACTTACCCTGGTTACCATTGTAAATGTAAAAAAATCACTACATACTTACATTCCGTCCTCCGGCGTCAGCTTCCCTGCATTGTGTCAGCGCCGGCCGGCCATAAAGCAGAGCACAGCGGTGACGTCACCGCTCTGCTTTACTGCTGGCTCTTACACAGTGCAGGGAAGCTGACGCCGGGGGACGCGACAGACACCGGAATGTAAGTATGTAGTGTTTTTTTTTTTTTTTACATTTACAATGGTAACCAGGGTAAACATCGGGTTACTAAGCGTGGCCCTGCGCTTAGTAATCCAATGTTTACCCTGGTTACCCGGGGACTTCGGCATCGTTGGTCGCTGGAGAGCTGTCTGTGTGACAGCTCTCCAGCGACCACACAGCGACGAAACAGCGACGCTGCAGCGATCGGCATCGTTGTCTATATCGCTGCAGCGTCGCTTAATGTGACGGTACCTTAAGAACGGATCACAATGTACGGACTGGCCAATGGATCTCCCGATACTAACTCAATAACCTCATAGCCATATATTATGGCTGGTGAGTTCAGGTCACGAGACCAACCGCCGGTTCCAGACATTGCGGTCCATATTCTGGTCTTGAATATTGGACGTGTAAAACCAGCCTTAAATGTAATCTGTCATCAGGTTTTTGCTATGTAATCAGAGAGGAGAATGGTGGAGTCACTGATTCCAACGGTGTGTCATTTGCTGGGCTCCTTGCTGTCATTTTGATCTATGTTGTAGATCTAGCAGAGCTCAGAATGCTGAGCCCCGAATAACCACACCCACACCACTGATTGGCAACTTTCTGTGTACAGTGTATATTTACAGAAAGCTGCTAATCAGTTGTGGGGCGGGGTTAGATAGAGCAGAAGGACTAGGAGGCATGAGACGGTTAGTCCTGTAGTCATACATTAGTGAAACAGCAAATCACAACCTAGTAAGTGGCACATTGCTAGAATCAGGCTTTTCACCCCTGTATTGTGCTGCTCTCAGATTACATGGCAAGACCCTGCTGACAGATTTCCTTTAAATATGGATCTACATAGTGTATAGTAGGGCCAAAATCTACCTGGGCCATACAGAATATTCCCCTAGTTATCAAAGTTCTCCTCAATGAAGCGGAGCAGAAATTTACTCCAGTGGACAAATTAGTGATGCCAAAGAACATCTGAGCAGGGCTACTGCTCTGGGCCGAAGAGACAAAAGAGTGGAGGATGGTATTGATTGGAGGCACCAGAATGTTGAAGAAAAGTAGGCAGAAAGCTGAAGAGGAGATGCTGGGCAGCAAATGTTCATTGACAACCTGTGTGTACAGAACAGATTGTCAAAGTGCTGGAGAGTGTAATTATCATGGGAACTGCTCCATGTCCATGCACCGTCCTTATGACTGAATGTGATCAGCTGCAGTGAGAATGTAAGTTCATTTTCTCCCTGTAGCCGCTGATCTGGGAGGGCAGGCAGGATTTTATTACTATTTATCTGCAGACTAACCCTATATCTGCAAGGAAGTAGCATTTTTGGACAAAATAGGTTTCCTATAATAGCTGTGCACTCCTCATTGAGTTTAACATAATCTTGATCCCGTTGATCAGAAGAAGAACTTTCAAGATGCAACCTGAGGGGGTGCAATTGTGCGAATTATTTTCAGAATTGCCATTTTTGGACAGGTTTCCTTTAAAAAAATATGCTGCATCCTTAGGTTGCATGTGCTCCTTAATCTGACGTCTGTGCCACCCACAGCCACCAGGGCACTTTGACAATATAAGGTGGACTGGCCGGCGGCTCTCCTGACCAAAGCGTGACAGCTGCATAAAAATACACAAAGCTGTCACGCTTGGGTCGGCAGAGCTGCCAGCCAGTCCGAGCACAGTGTTCTGATCTCGATCTGACTGAACCCGAAAAGGAGTCTTGCGTATTTTCCAATCAATTGTATTTATAGGGTTATTCCAGTGTCTGCAATTGTCAGCAAATATAGTAAATTGTTTTTTTTTTTCTATAGAGATTTTCCAGTTTTGGAAAAATATACTAAAAAGTTCTGCCATCTTGTAATAAAATTTGCATATAAACTCTTCTGTGTTCAATACTTTTTTTTTGTATTCAGTGAATGTTAACCTCCATTGATTACTCAATCTGAACCGCGCCTTTGGCCATTTAATTGTCCCAAGGTTTGTTACAGGTACACAGAATATCTTCTTTATTAATAAATAATATAAGTAGTAATCTATGTGTCATAATATGGAAATAAAAATATAATAGAGACACCTATAAGGGTTTCTACATTGCTCAGAGGAACCTATAGTGGATTGACCATAGATATGGACGTTGACATCTTTCACCACCATAGTCACTGTCATCAGAAGATCCTGATACAACGAATTCATGAATAAGTATCGAGTATTATACTTACCCATCACCATGGACTGCAGGAAGAAGTAAGATAGCAGATGGATCCCAGGAGCAGATGACAACCCACTTGTATTGGAACCTATTAGGCATTTTGGGGAGAATTAGAAATATAGAATTCATTATTTAGTGCAAATGGGTGAGATATGGCAAAAGCAACTACTGGCACACAAACAGCACCCAGGGCAGTCTTAGCGTTTAGTTTCGGGGCTGGTAAGTCAACATTTGTTTGTTATTTTTAAGCCTTAAGAACCTTAAAAAATATATATTTATGGACGGTCCCTTTAATAAACTTCCCAATCAATTCAATTGGAAAATGTACAGCGTGTTTTTTAGGCAAAGTGCAGACGACAGTTCATGCTCTCATCCGATTCTCACAAATGAGGAGAAGGTGGAGAAAAAAATGTCTCCATCTTCTCCATTCTGTCAGTCCATGGAAATGGGACTGAACTCAGATGTTATCCGAGTGCAATCCGACGGTTTCTACAGACTCATTCAGCTGCATGGCCAAGTGCGGGCGGATCAAGCACGGGCATGCAACGATTTTGTTTTTTTAACCTAGGACCAACTCTCTCAAAAAATCTGACATGTACACAGCCCAAAGAATAAGCGAATGAACACCCGTGTGCATGAGTTCTTAGTATGTATAAAAAAAAGAATAATGTGAACCAATGGAATAAAATGGAAGTAGAAAAATGTGGATGCACAAAAAAAGCATCCAAAAAAGAATTTTTTGCTTAGGCAGCTTTGACGTTGAATTTTTCAAACCGAAAAACCCTCATTAAAAACTCAGTGTGACCCCAAAGTTGTATTTCAATTCCCCCTTATCGTTGTCAGATTACTCTTCTTCTCACCATGAGTCACTTACCCACTATCGCTGGTTACTCACAGTGACTTTTACCTTCCCATAAGTATGACTTAAAGTGTGGTCTGACTACGTATTTCATCTGCAGCAGTAAGTCACACTCTGTCCTGTTTTACACTCGCGTGTCAGAAATTGAATTTTCGACTATAACTTTAGGCTTCTTTCATAAATAATTTTTTCAGACTTATGAAAAAAATGACACGGTAATTTCCGTGCATTTTCAGTGGGATTTTTTTTTATGCGTTTTTTTTTTAAATTCCCTATGGAGAAACTTATGGAATGCTGTAATTGGAGAAAAAAAAAACATTTCCAAACCAAAAAAACACAAAATTGTAAAAAAAAAAAAAAACTACAAAAGCTTACGAAATTTGAGATTCTGTCAAACTATCAAATAAATATTATTATTATGTTAGAACTTAATTGGAGCAGACTGTGAAAATTATACGGCCATTTTCTACAAAGCCATCCTTGTATGTAAGGTAATTTTCTAGATACCAGTTGTAAGTATGGAAGATGACATTCAACCATCTGCATTGATTCAACATTGTAGGTAACTGAAATTCTTTTATTCTTACCTCTTTTTTCCCCACAATCAATGATTTTCTATCTAAATGCAATATGCAAATTGCCTCCTTACCTTGACAAGCCAGGGCTGGTATGTCACTCTCCATAAGGAGAAACGTTACCCCTTAGACCCCTATCTAAATACAATAAATTTACAATTTACAGTAGTAATTATATATATTAGGATTGTGTCCCTTTGCCCCGTAAACATTTTTCTTTGCCAAATTGATCAGAACTGCCTTTTATTTTGGACATAACGTCCCATCTCTCATCCACATAGCGGCATGATCAGACCTTCCCGATAGAAGGGTCTAAGAACCATCAATGTTTCTTACCAGATCTCATTGTAGAGCTTGCTATCTGGTGTTCAGCCTTCTGTCCACTTCAGTCCTGTCCCTTCACGCGGGACCTCGGTTATAAATGTCAGTTTCACCTTAGCTAACAGGAAATTGTGGGGAGGAGGAGCAGATAGTTTCATGTGTTTTGATGTCAGGGTGAGTAGGAGTTCTGGTTAGTTCTGCATATAGGTCTCTTAAAGATGTATTAAAAAAAATGAAAGCCAAGAGAGTGGATCCATGCTCCTGTCCATCAATAACTTCAGGAGCATGGAGAACTTTATCAGGAGAAGATCTGAACATTTCCCAACTGTATTGGTTTTATCTCTTTAATATGCAGGGAAAGAACCAACTGGACAGAATAAATTCACCCATAACACAACTTTATTTAAGGCAATAATTGGTCAAATGAGTGTTTGTAAAAACACTCGTTTCCGAATTGGTCCTTGTAGAAATGGCAGCGCTCAATATTATAGAACTAAAAATCAGCTTTAAAGGGGTTGTCTACCATTTGGACAATTCCTTCTCAATCTGAGTGATCGTACCCATTAAAGGGAACCTGTCAGCTGGATTTTGCTCAGTAAACTACAGACAGTGTCAGGTCGACACCGTTATACTGATTTAAATGATACCTTGGTTGATTAAAACCATCTTGTGGTTGTTGTTTAATCGGTGCTTGCAGTTTTCAGTTAATGAGATTCTCGTGCTCCTGGGCGGCCTGTGGGTGTGGCTGTGGATGTGGCTATGGGTGTGGGTGTGGTTGTGGGTGGGGTTTATGTGGTGCTCTATTCACATATTCATCCTTATAGGCTTTTGACAGGTCACCGATCCTTCCGTGATCCGCCTCCTATTGTACATAATACATATAATATTGTTGTCTTAGGAAAAAAGCTTTTTCAGCAAAATGGAGCTGGCGACGGTGCATGCACAGTAGCATCTATCACTTGCCGATAGATGCTACTGCTGAAGTGCTGGTGGCGCTGCCATTTTGTTTCATGAAAAATTTTTTAATTTGGCAAAATGATAGCAGCACATGCACATTAGCATCTATTGCTTGCCGATAGATGCTACTGCTAAAGCGCTGGCGGCGCTGCCATTTTGTTTCATGAAATTTTTTTTACTTTGGCAAAATGACAGCCGCACATGCGCAGTAGCATCTTTTGCTTGCCGATGGATGCCACTGCGCATGCACTGCCGCCAGTGCCATTTTGTTGGAGTAAAAAAGGTTGCAGCAAAATGGTGCTGGCAGCGGCTCTTGCACAGTAGCATCTATCAGTAAGCGATAGATGCTATTGCGCATGCGCTGCCGGCACCAATTTGCTAAAGTTACTTTTTTTTATAAGCCAACATTATTATATTCATTATGTAAAGCCTGGTGTGGGCGGGGTTAGCTTTCTCAGTTCTGCTTCATTCTATTTCTAAAAGCTCTGATTATGTCAGAAATACTGCACCCAGTAAACTAAGTGATACATTGTTGGATTCAGCTTCTTTTTAGTTACATTATGTTGTTCTCAGATGAGGCAGCAAAAACCTGCTGACAGACTCCCTCTGAAAGCATGCATGCAAACTAGGACTTGTGACAAATAAATGGTTAAGTGCAGGATAGCAGTGAAGAACAAGCAACCAAAAGACTAACTTTTAATGCTGGAGTCACACTCAGCGTAAGACAATACGGAACGTATTCTACGTCCATAATACGCGCGTAATACGCCAAAATGTCTCCGTCATCTATTTCCGTAGTTAATGTGTAGCCTAGGTGTGGTCGCGTATTTTGCGCATGTACTGTTCCGTGTGTAATCCGTATGTGATCCGTATGGCGTATTTTTCACGCAGCATCACAAAATAGACATTTAACGGTTTTCTGGCCTGCAAATCATTTAAATCATCATTAACAACACTATTTATGCCCTCTACAACAGGTGGAACCCTCCCATGTGCCCTATTTGTTCTGGAGCTTCTTTTGGCTGTGTTGCTTTCACCTTACAAACATGTCTGACCATGTGTATTTAAGCACAACTCAGCGGGTGTTACTTCACTGGGTGTTGTCACGTCACTTTGGACAGCCATATCCGGTCAATGTTGATCCGCGAAGGAGGGGACGAAGATTGTGGGTACATCCTCTATTGACCCAACGCCAGAGTAAAGGACATTTCCAGAGACTATATTCAGCTTTGAGGTCACATCCTGCCAAGTTTTACCTGTATAGTCGCATGACCATCAGGACTTTTGATATGTTGTTGGAGATCTTACGTCCTGGGCTCACCTATCAGGACACAAGGATGAGAAAAGCCATCTCTGCTGAGGAGCGTCTGCTCCTAACCTTATGGTATGTATTCACCATTCTCACATACTGTATGTTGATGATATTTTTTTTATATGTGTTGGCTTCTAGTAGGTTTCTGTAAGTCTATGTTGACATTATGGCCCAAGCACTTCAAAAATACTGTGGTTAATGTTGTATGAAACTAACCATGGGAATTTTGAAATTTTAGATTGTGCATAAAGTCTTTGTAAATATACTATACACTTGTGCTTCTTCATGTTTTCTTTGGACTCATGTTTAATATTTTTTTTTTCTTTCAGCTTCCTGTCCACAAGCTTGTCCTATGCGGGACTACACTTGGAGTTCCTTATTGGGCGTTCAACAATTTCAGGCATTGTTCGTAAAACCTGTTTCCAAATATGGGAGAAACTTCATGATGTGGTTATGCCTGAGCCCAAACAGGAGGATTGGCTAAAAATCGCCAGTGGTTTCAAGGAAACTTGTGACTTCCCTAACTGCATTGGAGCTGTGGATGGGAAACATATTAGGGTACGTAAGCCGCCGAACTCTGGCACCCAATTATATAATTATAAACAGTTTTTCTCTGTAGTTCTGTTAGCTGTTGCTGACAGTAACTACAGATTTATAATTGTACACATTGGGGCCTATGGGCGAACTGTAGACTGTAGAGTCTTCAATGCGTCCATAATGGGTCGGCGGCTACGTGATAACCAGCTAAACCTCCCACCACCACAACAACTCCCAGGATCCAATGCAGAAGCAGTGCCTTTTGTTTTTGTGGGAGATGAGGCTTTCAAACTTACGAGGCATGTCATGAGGCCTTATCCCAGGCGCAACCTGGACCACCGGCGGAGGGTCTTTAATCTGAGACTTTCAAGGGCGCGGAGACTGGTGGAATGTGCCTTTGGGATTCTTGTTGCCAAATGGCGTGTTCTTCAGTCTGCCATTCAGCTAGGTGAGGCTACAATCAATGAAGTTATCAAAGCCTGTGTTATTTTACATAATTTTACACGCATACATGATTGTTCCTCACCTAATATTGATATTCACCTCATGAACAATGTTATTCTGCCTACCCAATATGTCCCTCCTCCGCGTCGGCCCCTTTCTGGCCTCAAAGTTCGGGATGTTTTCACCAATTATTTTTTGAGTCCTCAAGGTGCTACTCCCTGGCAAGAATATGCAATTTAGTCTGTTTAATTTACACTATAAAATTTTTTGATTACCATTGTCAAAAATCAGTCTTTTGTATTTCTTACATTTTCATATGGTTATGATCCTATCATGTGTGTGTGATGAAATAATGAATTGTCCACAACCAGATGTTGCTTTTTTGCAAAATAATTTTTACTTCACTCAAAATTTGAGTGTTGGTTATTATTTAGTCATAACCTTTTTTGACCAACAAATTATCATGACCCTTTTTTTGGGCCAATATAAACATAAAACATCATCAGCATTACAAAGTGCTATGTCAGCACAAACAACCTCAAGATTGTAGAAACTAAAAAAGTAAAAAAACAAAAAAAGGAAAAACAAAATATAAAAACCAAACAAAACTAAAATAACAAATCACAAGTCTTGGTAGGTAGGTGGTGGAGATGTGGCTTGCTCAGGGTCCTCATCAGGTGGCCTTTGTAGGCCCAATTGTCCTGCACCCTGTGAGGATGTGGTAGTGGCTGTAGGAACATTATGCCTGGGATGATGCTGGCCAGTTGGCATATTTGGGAAAGGATTTCTAGGTAACCCCTGATGTTGCTGAACATATGGCCTGGAATCATACCCCAAACCAAAATGGCCATATTGTCCAAACCCAGGTTGGGACCAGCCTCCAGCACTGGGTGTGGACAAGTGGCCATATTGGGATGGGTGACGATATCCGGCCATATGTTGCTGAGGTTGCCATGGTGGGTTGGGTGTGGGTTGTGGTTGAGGTGTTGGCTGACGTGGAGGGGGTGCATCAGATCCCTCATGAGCATGCATGCCTTGTAATCTCTGAGGCCGCAGGATATTTTGAGGTGACATCTGCCACTGTTCAATAAATTCCATAAGTTGGTATGGGTTATTTGGGGGGGGGGTGCATGCATCAATCAGGATCTGAATGCACCCTCTCACACGAAGCCTCAACTCACGTTCTATTGGCCTTGAATACCGGGCAAGGCTCCTGGTAAAGCCCTCCTCCCCATCATCCTCACGAACCCTTGCCAGATAGTTCATCACACCAGCATCCACGTTTCTCCGGCTTTGGATAAGCTCTCTCCTGCGGCGAGCATGCTGTGAAAAGACTGCAGCCTGTGGTGAGCGCTCCAGGGCAACAGTAGGGCTGCTGCTATTTCCAGGGTCATCCTGGCTAGGTGGTGGTGGTGCTGCTGATGATGATGATGACAACTGTGTGGCCTCTTGCTGTTGTTCTGGCTCTGCTGGAGCTGGCTGGCCAGATGAGGAGGATCCTTGAGGGATGGAGCCGGAGGGAGCAGAAGATGGACCAGCCACCTCTTCGCCTTCACCCACTGGGTCTATGACCAATTCTGAGTCCGACCCTGTCTCCCTGTCAGTGAGGTTGGACTGTGTTCTGTAAATAAAAATGTTTTTGAGTACAAATGTTTATGTTTTTGGAATTAAAAAAAATGGGTTGTGATGTTTGTACTTACGGCCTGAGGTCCATGCTGGGGTTCAAAAAAGTGAGCCGGTCAAAATAAATATATATTTTTTTCTTGGGAGGTGCGCCTGCCCCACTCCTCTCCCGCTGCTGCCTCTCCCTCCGATATTGGTCGCGGATGCTCCTCCATCTGGTTGTAACATCACCCACTGAAACAACAAATATTACACTCATTGATTAGGCCATTATGCAGAGTGGTCTCACAAGGTGTAATTGATTACACAATTTTTTTTTGGCATAGGAATATGCATTTGGAGAAGACATTTATTAGTTAATTTTAAAACATAATACAATTCTAAAGTAAGGCCACAAGGACAGAGTCCGCTACCCTTTACCCCAGAAAGAACAATTACTTGCAAACAATGTTAGTAAGGGACATCTGGTAAAAACATTATTGAAATCCATTTAGCATATATACTACACCATGTACGTACTGGTGTGCTTTCAATTAATTTGTGTATTCATTAATACATTAATTTTTTACAATTCAAAGTACTAAGGTCCAGCTGTTAAACAAGAACATTAAATTACAAACATGAGTGTACTTACTTATTTGCAGCTGTTCCGCACGTGGCAGCTGCTCATAATTTGGGAAGAGTGACCCACACACACTCCTCCATGCTGCCTCTTTTTGTGCCCTGTTGGCATAGTTGGGATCCCTCTGATCCCAGATAACAGGCCTTTCTTGCACCAAGATGATGAGGAGATCAACATTTATGATGTGTGCCATCTTGAAGATCTCACTCCGTGGAGGCGTGCAGCAGACTTCGGGGTTCACTGTCTGGCTTTTTCTGCTAATTAGCATGTCTCACCTGCCTGATTGAGGCCTTTGGACATTTCCGGACATCTGCCAGTGAGTAGTGTATTTCTCGCAAGTCACACGCATGGTCTGTATGTGTGACGCCCAGGAGACCGGGATACCCAGCACCGGACCAATGGGGTCTGTCTCTTAAGAGGGATGTCACGGGTGGCTTGACCCGGTGCTGTAGCCTCAGGCAATGCACAGTGTAAGGGGTATCGTGAGGGAGCAGGCACTTACTTGATCAGCAGCAGGTTCTCCCAGCGGCGATGATCCCGATCCTGGATATTGGCTATTGTCCAAATGAAAGACTGAGGCACTGAAACGTTTAACCAGTTTACTTTAACATAAAGGGATTTATAACCAGTCCTGTCACCGGAGTCTGTATGGGAACTCTGAGTTACTTTGACCCTGCCGGGGTCTTCGCCTCTTATTGTACGCAGTTTCTGTGCAGCCCTGCTGCTGTATGTGAACTGGCTGCCGGCCCAATCTGTCCCCTCCGGGCCCTGGTTCGATGGGCAACCCGAGTCCTTTTATCAGCTTACCCCCTCCGGGAGTACCGCTGAACTCTGTGTCTGTTGCTGCGTCCGGCCCTAGTGAAGCTGATATCACCTCACGTTTTTCCGGTTGCTGTATTATATATAATGAATACAGCCACGGATCCGGTATCCGTCTTTGCGCCTGTTCTGGGTAGTGATTAATGCTACCCGGTTCTCACAATGTCCTTTTTCTCTGTCCCTTTTCTCCTCAGGCCGGTGATTTAGGCCTGGAAACGGTCACAGGACTGTTAGAAATTCAGCTGTATGACCTCTCACTTTCAGCTCCTTAGCCCAACTGCCATTTCTTCTCTCAGACCAGAATGGATCAAGGGGAGTCTCTGGAGCTCCCCCTTCTGGCCGGAGGTGGTAGTGCAGTCTTGCTATTTTAGTATTTGTATTTACTGTGAGTAACTATTTTTGTGGCAAATACCCCTAGGGGTGCCACATATGCATTCCGTATTTTACGCTGCCCCATAGACTTTCATTGGCGTATTTTTCGCGCAATATGCTGACAAACGCAGCAAGCTGCGATTTGTTACGGCCGTAGAAAGCCGTATAATACGGATCCATAATATACGGCTGATAGGAGCACACCCATTGAGAAGAATTGTGCCGTTTGTTTGGCGAGTTTTACGGACGTAATTTCTGCGCTCTTACGTCTGTAAAACTCGCTAGTGTGACTCCAGCCTAACTCGCGCTTACAGGAAGCATGTCACTGGCTCTACCCATCAGTGACCCCGTCACATGATTGAGGGGTCGCCAATGGGTCGGAATGACAACCAGAGGCTTGCAGCATTTCTGCTACACACAGGTGATCTGATCATCGCCTGTGTGTAGCAGAGGTGATCAAAGTACTACAGCTTCTAGTGTCCCATGGAGATTATTGAAACATGCAACATGCAAAAAAAATGTTTTTAAAATAAAAATATATAAAAAAAATAAAAGTTCAAATCAACCCCCATTCTCCCCATTCAAAATAAAACTATAAAAAAAATCAAATATACACATATTTGGTATTGCTGCATTCAGAATCGCCCGATCTATCATTATAAAAGAAGAATTAATCCAATCGCTATATGGCGTAACGAGAAAAAAATTCAAACCCCTATAATTACATTGTTTGGTCGCCACTACATTGCAATAAAATGTAATAACGGGCGATCAAAACATTGTATCCATGCCAAAATTGTATTAATTAAAATGTCAACTTGGTGCGCAAAAAGTAAGCCCTCACCCTGCCCAAGATCACGGAAAATGGAGATGCTACAGGTCTCGGAAAATGGCACAATTTTTTGTTTTTGTAACAAATTTTACATATTTATTTTCACCACTTAAATAAAAAAAGAACCTAGACATGTTTGGTGTCTATGAACTCGCAATGACCTGGAGAATCATAACAGCAGGTTATTTTAGCATTTAGTGTACATAGTAAAAAAAAACAAGCAAAAAGCAACTGTTGAATTGCACTTTTCTTGCAATTTCACCGCACTTGGATTTTTTTTCCCATTTTCCAGTACACGATATGTTAGAACCAATGGTGTTGTTCAAAAGTACAACTTGTCCAACAAAAAAAAGCCCTCACATGGCCATATTAACCAAAACATAAAAAAGTTATGACTCTTGGTTTTCCTTTCCTGGGGGGGTCCTCATATGAGCCAGTTTCTTTGTAGTGCTTGATGGTTTTTGCCACTGCACTTGGGGACACGTTCAAAGTTTGCCCAATTTTTCTGACTGATTGACTTTTATTTCTTAAAGTAATAAGGCCACTCATTTTTCCTTACTTAGCTGCTTTTTTCTTGCTATAATACAAATTCTAACAGTCTATTCAGTAGGACTATCAGCTGTGTATCCACCAGACTTCTGCACAACCCAACTGATGGTCCCAACCCCATTTATAAGGCAAGAAATCCCACTTATTAAACCTGACAGGGCACACCTGTGAAGTGAAAACCATTCCCGGTGACTACCTCTTGAAGCTCTTCAAGAGAATGCCAAGAGTGTTCAAAATAGTCATCAAAGCAAAAGGTGGCTACTTTGAAGAACTTAGAATATAAGACATAATTTCAGTTGTTTCACACTTTTTTGTTAAGTATATAATTCCACATTTGTTAATTCATAGTTTTGATGCCTTCAGTGTGAATTTACAACTTTCATAGTCATGAAAATACAGAAAAATCTTTAAATGAGAAGGTGTGTCCAAACTTTTGGTCCGTACTGTACATCTTTCTTTCAGTTGAAAATGAGTGCCAGGACTTTTTCACTTAAAGAGGTTTTCCAGCACTCGGACAGCTCCTTCTCAATTACTATACGATACGATACGATACGATACGATACACTATATTGATCCCGTGGGAAATTATGGTATCACAGCAGCACGACTTAAATCATAAAAATCATAAAGGAATTACATAGTTGACATGACAGTTTGTTGACAGAAGAACATTATACATTATACATTAGAATAGGACATACACAACAAGTGAACTAAAATGTAGAGAAATAAGTAGACTTTCACCTTGGTGGTTTAACCCTAATGTTATTGTTGTACATCCCCATGGCAGTTGGCACAAACGATTTCCTATATTTTTCCTTCTTACACCTCAGAAGTATTAGCCGGTTGCTGAAGGTGCTCTTCTGTCTCATGAATAGCTCATATAGTGGATGTGCATTATTGTTCATAATCGCCATACACTTTTTCAGAGTTCTTCTCTCCACTACCTCCCCAAAAGAGTCCAGCTTGCAGCCCACAGCAGAACTTGCCTTCTTAATAATCTTATTCAGCTTATTAGCATCAGAGGCCCGCACACTACTACCCCAGCACGTGATTGCAAAAAAGATGGCACTTGCCACCACAGACTGGTAGAACATTTCTAACATTTTGCTACACACATTAAAAGACCTCAGTTTCCTTAGGAAATACAGTCTGCTCATCCCCTTCTTGTAGACAAACTCTGAGTGGCATCTCCAGTCCAGTTTGCTATCCAAATGGACCCCCAAATATTTGTAACTCTCCACCTGCTCTACCTCCTGACCAGCAATAGTGATCGGTAAGCATTCCAACTTAATATAGTATAGGTATAGTTCCCCTATGTAAAATAATAAGAGCTATACTCATCTGAGGTGCAGGCACCATTCCAGAGATGTTGCCAGCTTCATTCCCAGGGCTCGCGGGATGTTATTATGTCATGCAAGCCCTGCAGCCAATCAGTGGTCGCATTTCTCTCACTTTCTTTGGACAAAACTGATGCCTGGATATCCTCCGGATATCAATTACGTCAGAAAGAGGCTAGAGTGGAGTAGGCACTGATTGGCTGCAGGAATTGCATGTCATGCGATCCCTGGGAGAGCCAGTGCTATTACCACTGGAATGGTGCCCGCACTTGAGTTGAGTGTAAGTATTATTATTTTACATGGGGGAAATATAGTGATTGAGAAGGGGGTTGTTGGAGTAGTGGACATCCCTTTTAAGATAATTTGAATGCCCAACTTCTCCATTAATATCAATGATATAACTTTCTGAGTTGGATAATTAACATTAGTGATGAGCGAGTGTGCTCATTACTCGAGTTTTCCGAGCATGCTCGGGTGTTTTCCGAGTATCTTGGGTGTGCTCATAGATTATGTTTGTGTCCCCACAGCTGCATGATTTGTGACTGCTAGACAGCCTGAATACATGCAGGGATTGCCGCTTGTATGTTAGGGAATCCCCACATGTATTCAGGCTGTCTAGCAGCCGAAAATCATGCAGCTGCGGGGACTCAAACATAATCTACGAGCACGCCCAAGATACTCGGAGAACACCTGAGCATGCTCGGAAAACTCGAGTAACGAGCACACTCGCTCATCACTAATTGACATGCTAGATGATTCTTAATTTATTGCTACCTGGGGATTATAGCCGATTGATTGCTGGAGTACATTACAATCTAGCTAAGTGGCCCATGTGATGCAGTGACCCCTGTAACAGGTAGGGGGCGCTGCATAGTCTCCCCAGTATACGCACGGAGGTGTATTGAGGCTGTGAGAGTGCATGGCAGTTGCATGCATGGATGTGATGATGTGACAAAGTCCGGCATTGTGGTGAATGGCCGATGTATGTGTCGCAGAGGAGGGGACTCTGCGCTGCCAGCCTGAAGTGATGTGGTGTTCTGGGTCCTTTAGTCCCATAAGTGCATGCTCTATGTTTATAATGGGAAGTTGGCAGGGTAGTTATGTGAGATGGGCGGGACAAACTAGCCACACACCCACACTCCCACCCAGGGAAGTGGTTAAGGATATATAATGTGACCAGGGTGTGGGTCACATGTTCGCTGTGAGTTTCCTGTTTGAAGCCTGTGTTGGAAGACCTGGGAGGAGGCTTCCTGAAGAGCACATGGTGGGGCTTCAGACCTGGTGGCCTGGGGTGTTGGACTACCGTCCTGAATAGCACCCGGACAGGTCACATGCCTGGGGTGTTGGACGGAGTCCTGAATAGCACCTGGACAGGTCACACGCTTGTGTGTTGGGAGGTCCTGCGAGTAGGACCGGATCCCTGAAAAGCGCACAGTGGAACTGTTGGAGAAGCTACCGTCCTTCGGTGGGTCTGGACTGACTAAGATATGCCACACAGGCAAGTTTGTGATTCCCGTGAGGCAGCTTTCCCAGAGGACTGACAAGGAGTCAGCAGGTGGAGCAGGAGCTCCCATAAGGTACCATAGACTGCTGGTGCTTGTGTTTATTTATAAACTGTGTTTTAACCCACGGCAACTGGTCAGGAGAGGACTAGCGTGTTTAGTTGCTGCAACCGTAATGTCATATGTTGGTGCCTGTTGTGCTCCATGGACACTAATCAACTGTATGGCGTGCGGTCACCCACGATAACTGGACACAGAGGTTCAGCATGATTAGTGACCACGTTTTCAAAGCCGTATACTGTTAATGTGAAGATTGATGCAAAGACTGTTTGCTTATTGTTCATATTTCTGTGGTTTATGGTGCCATAATAAACCATGTGGACTGTTTTGTGTGAAAAACCGTGCCCGTGTGCTTGAATCCCGAGCTAAGCGAGTGTCCCCCAATACACTCAGTAAGAGCAATCTTACACCCCTTTAACTTATCCAATTAATTATTACACCTAACTCATAATGGGAGAATAATACCAATTTTAGGGAAAGATAATTATTCACTGAATTTCTATTAAACATAATATAGTAAAACCTATCTGAGAAGGCCACCCAAAATTACATGGAAATGTGGTTATCGAAAGGGTGAGTCCTCTCAGAGATAATACATGATCACGATGATAAAATCTAGTCTGAATAAGTGATGGTTTTCTTGGTTTTCTCGAAGAGGCAATGTTTTAGGGAGGGAGGCTATACTAAATATGTCTTTCCAACCAGAGGCGTGAACTCGTAGTTTACAGCTATGAAAGGTAAAACATGTTTTGTAATAGTTTCTGCCTAAAACAAATAAATATAGTGGTGAATTTAGTCAACCTTGAAAGGAATAACAAGTCTTCAATGAATCACCCAAAAGTTCTAATCTATCGAGGTTAACTTTACTATGACCAAGATTTCGCACAAATGATTTCCTGGATTTTTTACTCAACTCACAGCAACATGACATTAAAAGTTTTTCTCCCACATCTGAAAAACCAAAAATAAGAGATTCTGGGTTTATGATAAGGATGGTGATGAGCTATCTGAAGGAGTTGCCTCATAACCAATATTTAGCAACAACCCAAGAATATATCAAAACTATGGTAAATATTTGCTGAGAGTCCGGCTGCTGAGCCCCCAAATGTCACATGAGCTGATCTGTTTCGGATGGTCATAATAATCACTGTGAGGTAGGAGCACAGTAAGTTTAAGACATTTAATAGGGGTAAGAATTGGTTCCCCACCTGGGATATCTTTGCTATACCTACCCTCCCTATAGCCAGTACAATCTGATTTCTGTTACTTGATACTATCAAGAGATAGTAGACATCCACCTCATGCCAATAGATTGGCTGTTTGTACACTGGATATATGTACCTGTTTCAGTGTCGGACTGGGGTGCCAAGGGCCCGTCAGCAGCATTGACTTTGGGGGGCCCATTTTTCATATATTACACTTCCCTCATTCACAAATTTACCTCTATCTCTATATAATAATATGGGTAGCGTGGTTAATGAATGATCAGATGCTGCTTTTTTTTGTATTGAGTGAATCAAGTGAATTATGCCAAGAACTGCTCATATAGTGGGGTTGGGGGCCAACGTCTGCACATGGGCCCACCGGGTGATTCCTCTGCTATCCTGTGGGCCAGTCCGAGCCTGACCTGTTTACACTGGATAAACAGTTGTGCTCAAAAATTTACATACCCAGGCAGAATTTTTGCTTTCTTGGCATTTTTTCAGAGAATGTTTCAAGTTTGGGACCACCAGAAGTCTTCCTAGACCTGGCCTTCCAGCCAAATTGAGCAATCGTAGGAGAAGAGCCTTGGTGAGAGAGGTAAAGAAGAACCCCTAGATCACTGTGACTGAGCTCCAGAGATGCAGTAGGGAGATGGAATAAAGTTCCACAAAGTCATCTATCACTGCAGCCCTCCACCAGTCAGGTCTTTACCGCAGAGTGGGCCAGCGGAAGCCTCTCCTCAGTGCAAGACATACGAAAGCCCTCATAGAGTTTGCTAAAAAACACATGAAGGACTCCCAAACTATGAGAAATAAGATTCTCTGGTCTGATGAGACGAAGATAGACCTTTTTGGTGATAATTCTAAGCGGTATGTGTGGAGAAAACCAG